>NC_053492.1:142191276-143391276 GCF_905171775.1 Rana temporaria
GCATCTGACTTATATAGGCCTCACAGTCCCATCATGCTCGGTACCTACCCACGTGGGTAGGTATCACATGGGTGGGTACGGAGCAAGATGGGACTGTGAGGCCTATATAAGTCAGATGCAAGCCGCGCACCCGTCATTGCAGCGAGAAGAGGCGACGTGTCAACATCGGGAGAAGAGAAGAAGAAGAAGACGACGTCACAACACAGAAGAAGATGAAGACGTTCAGCGCTGAAGGAGAAGGCACCGGACAGCGGGAGGAAGAACGGGGTGCGCCGAGTCAACAGCGGAGAGCGGCGAAACATAGAAGAAGACCCCCGTGAGAGCGGAGAAGACCCCCCGGATAGCGGAAGAAGAAGCACACCACCCCCCGCCGAAGACGTCGGAGGAAACCCGCCGGGGGGGCGCTTTTATAAAAGCGACCCCCCCCGGCGGAGGAAGAGAACCAGATGGCGGCGAAGAAGAGCGGGCCCCCACCCGAAGGACGTCAAAGAAGAAGCCCCCCCCTGGTGAAAGAGCTAATAAAGAAGACGGGGGGGCCTCCGGAGCAGACTAATAAATTATTTTAAAAAAACCCTTGTGTCGTGTTTATTAACTTTTTGCCTCCAGGTGAATGGGTAGGGGTACGACCCATAATCCATTCACTTAGGGTGGGGGGGCCGGTATCTGGGGGCCCCCCTTATTAAAGGGGGCTCCCAGATTCCGATAAGCCTCCCGCCCGCATACCCCCGACAACCAACGGCCAGGGTTGTCGGGAAGGGGCCCTGTCCTCATCAACATGGGGACAGGGTGCTCTGGGGTGGGGGGGCCACAGTGAGCCCCCCTGCCCCAAGAGCACTCAACCCTCCCTGTTGAGGGCATGCAGCCCGGTATGGCTCAGGAGGGGGGGGCGCTCGCTCGTCCCCACTCCTTTCCTGGCCGGCCGGGTAGCGTGCTTTGGATACAGGTCTGGTATGGGTTGTAAGGAGACCCCCTACGCCGTTTTTTCGGCGTAGGGGGGGTCTCCTTACAACCCATACCAGACCTAAGGGCCCGGTATGCTCCTGAGGGGGGAACCCATGCCGGATTTTTATTTAAAATCCGGCAGAGAGTTCCCCCTCAGGATTCATACCAAACGCCGCACACGTGTAGAATTGGCGGGAATCCAAGTCGCTTCTATGACGTGCTTGCTGGAATGTGCTTTTACTATTCCAGCGAGTGCGAGATGTCGGCACCCAGTCGCCGAGAATCAGCGCGATGCCGTCGTGCTAAAAACACATTCTCGGCTGCAGGCACTGTATATACACTCTGCATTCAGTGTAGACTATATACAGTTGTGCTCATAAGTTTACATGCCCTGGCAGAATTTATGATGTCTTTGCCATTTTTCAGAGAATATAAATAACACAAAAACATTCTTCACTCAAGGTTAGTGTTTGGCTGAAGTCATTTATTATCAATCAACTATGTTTACTCTTTTTAAATAATAATGGCAACAGAAACTACCCAAATGACCTTGATCAAAAATGTACATACCCTGGTGATTTTTTGCCTAATGACATGCACACAAGTTGACACAAAGGGGTTTGAATAGCTATTAAAGGTAGCCATCCTCACCTGTGATCTGTTTGCTTGTAATTAGTGTGTGTGTATAAAAGGTCAATGAGTTTCTGGACTCCTGACAGACCCTTGCATCTTTCATCCATAAGTTGAATTAAGAACTGGGGTATGTAAACTTTTGATCAGGGGCATTTGGGTAGTTTCTGTTGTGATTATGATTTAAAAAGAGTAAAAGCAGTTGATTGATAATAAATGGCTTCAGCCATACACTAACCATGAGTGAAAGAAAAGTTTTTGTGTTATCATTCTGTCAGAAACCATGAATCAGACCGAGACAGAAGTAGGCCCCTTTCACACGGACGGATAGAATCGTGCTTTCAGCTGCAGATTTTACCGCAGCTAGAAGCACATAATGCTTTCCTATGACACCCTTCACACACTACGGTTACCTGCAGTTTTGTGCAAATAGAGAAAGTAGAATAGAATGTGTCCATCCGCGATGTACCGCAGCTATCGGCACATAACCGCAGGTAACCGCAGTGCACTGTGTCAGCTGCGTTTGGTATGAATCTTGAGGGGGAACTCCACGCCAATTTCAAATAAAAACCGGCATGGGTTTCTCTTCCAAGAGCATACCAGGCCTTTGGGTCTGCTATGGATTTTAAGGGGAACCCCCATACACCGAAAAAACGGTGTGGGGGTCTCCCCAAAATCCATACCAGACCTGTAACCGAGCAGGCAACCCGGCCTGTCAGGAAATGGGGTGGGGGCCCCAGGCTCCTTTGGCGTCTTCTCTGTTGTCTTCTGTGGGGGAGGGTCCCGGTCTTCACCGCCATCTGGTTTTCTTCTTCTCGGGGGGCGCGCTTTGTTCTTAAGCTCTTTAACGAGCGGGGCCCCCCCCCAGGCTTCCTTTGACGTCTTCTGCCGGGGGGGTCCCGGTCTTCGCCACCGTCTGGTTCTCTTCTGCCAGGGGCCCCCGCTTTCTTCTTTAGCTCTTTTACGAGCGGGGGCCCCCGGGCTTCTGTCCTGGGTTATGCCATTTCCACTGCTGGGTTTTCGATGGACCCAGAGAAACTTTCAGCAGTCCTACAGTGGCCCCCGACCTGTGGGTTTACATCCTCTGCAGCATTTTCTTGGCTTTGCCAACTATTATCCGAAGTTTATTTGTAACTTCTCGTCTCTGGTCAAGCCCCTAACTGATATGACCAGAAAGGATGGTAGCCCATAGAGTTGGTCTCCGGACTCGTTAAGGCCTTTGAGAGTCTCAAGGTTGTCTTTGTTTCTGCTCCTGTGTTGGCAAATCCTGATCCTACATTACGTTGTATCCTTGAGGTTGATGCTTCTGAGACTGGAGTTGGCATCCTTCTGTCTCAACATCCTACAGCCAATCAGTCCTTGGAGCAGTTCCTACATTGCTATATTTCTGACCATCATAACAACTGGTCAGACTTCTTATTGTGGGCGGAGTTTGCTCACAATAGGGCCTTGAATTCTTCTGGATTATCCCCATTTATGGCGAACTATGGTTTCCAACCTTCCATGTTATCTGATTCATTTGTTCCACAGAGTATTCCTGCGTTAGAGGAGCATTTTCATGGTCTTCATTTCACTTGGGCACAAGTCCAGGAGGTTTTGTGACATGCTAATGAGTGAGTGAGTGAGAAACTTGTATAGCGCAACAAATGCGAACTTAAGACAGAGCTGGGCTCAGCCCTTCCTTCTCCGGGCTGGCCGCTCAGCTGTCGGCTAATTGCCAGCTCCTATCTCTCCACAGTGACTTACCTGCTCGTCAGTCCTGGTTACTTAAGCCATCCAGTCCAGGTCTTTTCTGCCTTCACCTTGGTCACATCTCTAGAGACGCTGTCCTGTGTTCCTGTTGAAGACTTGCTTGGCTGATGTTTCTTCTGGCTCCTGCTTGCTGTTCTACTACGCTGATCTCTGTCTCACTGATGTTTTGAATTGTCTGACTATCCATTCCGGTTCCTGAACTTTGGCTATGATTTGACTATGTTTACTCTCTTTACCATTTTTTATTATCTTTATTAAACAAGTATATTTTAACTGTACTTCTGTCTCGGTCTGATTCTTGGTTTCTGACACAACTCTTCTTATTCCTCTATGGCCTCTTGTTCAGAATTGTCCTCTGAACCAGCAGTGCTCCGTAATCGCTCAAGAGGCTGCGCAAGCAGTCAGGCTAAAAGATTCCATGTGGTGCTTCAGTTGGTCTGCCTAGGGGACAGGAGTCACACTTGTGTTTTTTTTTCCTTTCTAATTCCTTGCAAAGTAAAGGCATAATGTGCAAGAATACATTGCATACTTGCACATTATGTGACACCTGCAGAAGAAGCCTGCGTCGTCCCCTCTGCAGGCCACATTCATCTTCGCCCATCTTCCTTCCTTCGGGGCTGCGGACTTCGGCTCTGTGACTGGACAGAGCCGCATGATATTACTCCAGTGCATGTGCGCAGGAGCCGCGGGTCACAGTACACTCTCCTGAAGAAACTACATGGGTGGCCGTTCCTTCAGAGCGCATGCGCCAATCTCATTGATGCAGTAAAGGAGATATTTTCTGTGCCAATGATGGCAGTGGCGCATGCGCTCTGAAGGAACGGCCGCCCATGTCGTAGAGGTACATGGGTACCTGCTTTTTTAATTAAAGGTGAACCTGGCCTTTAGTTTTTTTTACCTTAATTTTCTGCCCCTAGACTAAATTTGCATTTAACCCATGCAGTATGGGGGCCCGACTGCAAAGGTGGATATTTTTTTATTTTCCAGGGATTTAAATCTTTATTATGTATGGTAATGTCAGAAAAGACACTTGGGTCAAGCAGGAACATAAATGGGTGGCTTTATGTATATACAGTATGTGATTGTTTGTGTATACTGTATACATGAAATTCCTCATAGGGGATACTGCGGTTCACTAGAGTCATTATCTCTTGACTCCTGCACATTGTATATTACATAAACCATACCCCTACACCCTGTACTTTATCCGCTCCTGACTGCTGCACTGCATTATTTTTGCTCCTGATCTTTGTGCTTTGTAATTCATGTAATATTGACCTCTACATGCTATACATAGGTATAATGATCAGGTGTGGGTAAGATGATTAGTCATGCATAAAACGGGGTGGGGGTGCACATTTTAATGTTCGCTCTGGGCACTGGATGACCTTGTCCCGCACTTGCATCCATGACACTCAGTTTGTAAATAATGGGGCTTCTAATGCAGAATAAAAACAGTACTTCCTGTGCGGTAGGAAGCATACGTTGTATAAGGATAGCCAAACTTGTGTAAACTTGTGTAAATTTCTTTCATTCAGCCCACAGACTGAACAAGAGAAATTGTTTCATTCACCCATATATGCTCATGAAACAGTGTGAATGGAGGGAACCTCCCTGCCGGGTACTGTATTTAGAAGGCTATATCACCCCGTGGCTACCTGAATACTTGAACAGTGTCGGATAATTTTCCACCCAGCTCACTCAATATTTATATCCACATTTGTTAAGCTGGATGGTGCCGACAGTGCCACCTACAAATTTGTCTATCCTTATACAAGGTATGCTTCCAACCGCACAGGAAGTACTGTTTTTATTTTGTATTAGAAGCCCCATTATGTACAAACTTAGTGTCATGGATACAGTGCAGAGACAAGGTCATCCAGTGCCCAGGGCGAACATTAAAAGGTGCGCCCCCCCACCCCGTTTTATGCATGACCATTCATCTTACCCATACCTGATCATTATACCTATGTATAGCGTGCAAAGGTCAAGATTACATAAATTACAAAGTGCAAAGGTCAGGAGCTAAAGAACAAACCAGGTGTCTGTGCTGGGAGAAAGGAGGGGTTGCAGATTAAGATCCCTGCCACTCTAATAAGAGCAACTGTTTATATTCACTGGTCCAACACATGCCCGGCCTAATCACAACTACAGCTCTGTATTCAGTAAAGCTTACTCTCCCCCTAATTATAGAGCTGCAGTTCTAACTAGACAGAGGGCTTATCAGCTTGCTGGAAATAAATCACAAGGGCATTTATTTGCAGCCTAGCGCTGGCCATAACTTTTTTTGAGAGACCTGGGGGTGCTTTGGAAAACATATAAACAGTAAAACATTGAATACTTAAACTGGCCATAGATGATTATCCTTCACTATGACAGTGGGACTCAGGGTTGTCACAATACACTAATCAGTGACAGTAGCCAGTTGGCTGCACTTGCTGATTGACAAAAAATTGCTAGCTTGTTCTTTTCACAGAAGCCAATCCAAGAATTGGCTTCTGTTGAACACAGATGGCCACACAATGATCGAAATGAGTGCAGTTCCCGCTGAACAGCACACATTTTGATCCAGCTATGGCCACCTTTACACTCTTTTGCTACACCCTGAATGCATTAATATTTTTAAAAGTTACTTTATTTGGATTTTAAACCCATTTTAAAATAATGCTGTTAAAGCTTTGCATGATATGCTAGTAGATGCAGAGAGTTTACAGAACATTGACAACTTTTGGTGGTTTGTTCCCTCGTCTCTCCTGCATTATGTCTTCTACCTGGAATGCATAGATCTGTTGTGCCTAAAAACACACCTGTGGCATCAGTTGGTAGATATTTAGGCCCAGATTCACAAAGGAGATACGATGGAGTATCTCAGATACTCCGTCGTATCTCTCAGAGTATCTATGCGACTGATTCATAGAACCAGTTACGCATAGATATCCCTAAGATCCGACAAGTGTAATTGTTTTACACTGTCGGATCTTAGGATGCAGTACCGCGGCCGCCGCTGGGGGGAGTTTGCGTCGTAAACCAGCATCGGGTATGCAAATTAGGAGTTACGGCGATCCACAATGGATTTTCGCGTTCGTTACGTCGCCGCTAGTCTAGTTTCCCGTCGCAAAGTTAGTCGTCGTTTTGGGTGCCTTAACTTTAGACAGCAAACGTATTGCTGTCTAAAGTATGGCCGTCGTTCCCGCGTCGAAATTAAAAATTTCACGTCGTTTGCGTAACACGTCCGGGAATACGGAAGTACGCTACGCACGTCGCCGATCGCAAAAATGACGTCAGTTCGCGCAAAGCACGGCGGAAATTTCGAAACGGAGCATGCGCAGTAGGTCCGGTGCGGGAGCGCGCCTAATTTAAATTGTACCCGCCCATTCGATTTGAACCGCCTTGCGCCGGACGTATTTACGATACACCGCCGCAAGTTTCCAGGTAAGTGCTTTGTGGATCGGGCACTAAAACTGAAAACTTGCGGCGGTGTAACGTAAACGGCTTACGTTACACGGGCGCAATTGTACCTGAATCTGGCCCATTGTCCTGCTGTGTAGTCAAGCTAAGATTAAACACAGCCTCAATGTGTTAAATTTCAGAGTGCCTTTTTAAACTTGTGGTGCATATTGACCTTCCAGGCTGCTATTGCGTAATTGTGTCTTGTTCCCTCTTTGTAACTTGACCCATACACCATCTTGCTTTTCCTAGTACTCAGCTTATCTGTGGATATCCATTACTTTCAATTAGCTCTTGTTGTGACTGTTCCCTTGCTTTCTGCCCTGGCCTTCCCCTTGTTCTTCAGCTATGCTTGTCTACTTCCAACCCTGACCTTTAGCCTGTCTTAAACGAATCTATGCTTTTATGTTATACTGTGTTTGGCATTGTCCAAACTGCTTACTGTCATCGTCCAGGTAATCTTAAGGCCCCATACTCACGAGCAAACATGTCTGCTGAAACTGGCCCGCAGGCCAGTTTCAGCAGACATGTTTGGTCGTGTGTGGGCGCGAGCGGGCCGAATTCCAGCAAACATTTGCCCGCCGGGCCTTTTCCCAGCAGACAAATATTCCTGGACTTGTTTTAAAACAGTCCGCTGGAATTCAGCCCGCTCGGACATGTACGGTCGTCAGTACAGACCTACCGTACATGTCCAGGCGCCCGCCGTCCCTCGCATGCGTCGAATGACTTCGACGCATGCGTGGAAGCATTTTAAAGGCGGGCCGCCCACGTCGCCGCGTCATTGTCGTGGCGACACCGCGTCATCGACGCGGCGACACCGCGGACACGCCCCGCGTATTGTTTACGCGCGGACTTCTGTACGATGGTGTGTACAACCATCGTACAGAAGCCCTCTGGCAGACATGTATGGTGAAAACGGTCCGACGGACCGCTTTCACCATACATGTTTGTCCGTGTGTACCCGGCCTAAGGGTTATACTTTTCTCTTTGCAACCCAACACCTGCACCAACAGTAGATCCAATGGAAACAAAGAGACACTGCTGCCTGTTGGTGATAGGGTATCCATGTAAATCATGTTTTCTCTGTAAGAGAAATAAAAATACTTATTGAAATGCCCCAGGAAAGTTATATAATTCTGTGGAATTCACAGACATGTTTTTTAGAAGTAAAGAGAAACTTTTTGGACACTTATCTTGGAGACACACCATTTATAATTGTGTTTGATTCGGTTTATTGATATTTGTTGGATTGATTAGACAAACACATTTATGTATTTATTTTAAGAATTTGTATTCCCCAATCTCAGATACAAACATTTAGATTGGCTCCAAGCACAGTTTTATATAAATTCACATATCCTAAATACTGCAGAGAGCAATGGCTTGTAATCAGTGCTTTAAGTGGGCCAAAAGAGGTGCCGGTACTCTATTAGGCGCCGGTGCTCCCCCCCCCCCCCAATACTGAACATGAAAATATATATATTTTACAAACCCTCTCTTAGACGAAACCTAACATTTGATTTTGCTGCTAAAATTACATAAACCAGCTGATGATGTCAGAAACTAAAAAAAGAGAAGATAAAATGGGCACAAAGCATGACAAGGGACAGACACCACAGAAAATAGATAGGAGGAGTATAGAATATACATATCAGTCTGTGAGCAGCCATAGCAACAAAACATCACTCACCATTAGTACAGAATCTGTACTTCAGATCCAAAGCAAAGTCCGTTGACTGATTTTTCACTTTGCTGCACCGTCCTAGGAGGGCCAGTCACCCGCTCACATCCACCACGCCGCACTGATCGCTCCTCACAGGCGCGCGGAAAGGAGTTGACGTCATCTAACGTGAGGTCAACTCCCTGCCTGCACGTACGGCTCAAGCCGTATTCTCTGCACACGGCCCGCCCCCCTCCACTAGCTGATGGCCGGGCCAGCCAATGACTATTATGGAGGAGGCGGTGCGCGATGTAATTCGCCCAGCGGCCAGCCACTACAATGCTGTAGCTAGCTCTCCGCCCGGGGGCCGGATTAAAAGGTCCGTCGGGGCTGTATCATCATATTCCTGGCCTGGGGCTGCGTTCCGGCAGTGGCGTAGCTTGGGTTGTCAATGCCCGGGGCAAGGCAACAAATTTGAGCACCCTCCAACCTGCGGGCTTTCCACTACACACTGACCACTAACCCACACACTGACCACTATCCTGCACACCACTACACTGCACCCTGACCCACCTGACATCTACACTAACCCACCTCACCCCTGTTTCCTGCACTACTCACATTACACTGCCCCACCTGACACCAACACTGACTATTACACTGACTGACACACATACACTGACCCCCGACACCTACCTGACCCATACACTGACCCACCGACCTCACACCTACACTGAAATATGCAAAATGAGGTACAGCGCTAAATGAATAAATAATTGAATGTCAATAGGTGTAATTTGAAAAATTGGTGGAAAGGAAAACTAATGCAGAGTCATATTAAATTCATATGATTCTAAATAATTTTCAATTGAATGAAATTAAGACATAAAAATTAGTGAAGGAGGAAAACTATTGCAGAATCCTAATCACATAAAATTGATATATCTGGGCAAGATACTAATAACAAACAAATGAGATTAAAAAAATATCAACAAGTGAAAAAAAACAGTAAGAAAGGAAAACTATTGCAGAATCTCAATCTCATAAAGCTCATGTAGGTCTATGCAAAATGAAAATAAAGGAATTATGAGTGGTGAAAAATTCAGCAGGTGAAAAAATGGTGAAAAAAGAGACAACTAATGCAGAGTCCCAACCACAATGAATTTCATAAGAGTCTATGCAATGCTTTGCATCCAAATGAGTGAAAAATAGCATATAAGTGACACAAATCTTTACACCAGCCACCGGGCAAATAGCCCGACACCCAATTGAGAAGCACTAAGTAGCTTGCTTAGGCTGGGTTCACACTACGGTTTTCCCGTCCGTCAGCCGCATACGATTTCAGTATTGAAAACGTACGGGCCCGGACGGGAAAACGTATAGATAGAGAATGCATTGCAAATCGTATGCACTCAGATGCATCCGGGTGCGTACGATTTGCTGGCAAAACGTTTTTTAAACGTCCGCAAAACCGTGTTCAACCACGGTTTTGCGGTCGTTTTTAAAACAGTATGGCAACCGCATACGTTTTCCTTTAACATTAATGTCAATGGAAAACGTACATATGTGCGGTTCCATACGTTCCCGTCCGTTTCAGCCGCATACGTTTTTTCATATAAATCGTATGCGGCTGACGGACGGGAAAACCGTAGTGTGAACCCAGCCTTACCAGGAGACATTGACTGTCACACAGCCTCACCAAGTATAGGGAATTTAACGGTCTCCCCAAGACTCAAGTGCTATCCGGAAACAGCGAAGTGTAATTGAAGTGTTACTTGCGGACATGGAAGGTAAAAAATATTCTATATATATATGGTGCAGAATGTTAACTCAAATACATTTAATATAAGAATTATTGCCCTTACAAGAGCGATGTTGGTATATCAGCGAAACAGCAATCACATATGTGGTCATGTAAGGAGCTGTGGCATCTCTGTTAACTTCTCTCTACTCCGTATCGTCAATCCACCGTCTGGAAATGAAAAACGCGATGATGTCACCAGGGCTCCACCCGCCATCGCGTTTTTCCTTTCCAGACGGTGGATTGACGATAGGAAGTAGAGAGAAGTTAACAGAGATGCCACAACTCTTTACATGACCACCAACATAGCTCTTGTAAGGGCAATAATTCTTATATTAAATTTGAGTTAACATTCTGCACCATGAGAATATTTTTTACCTTTCATGTCCGCGAGTAACACTTCAATTACATGCCAAAAGCCCCCCCCCCCCTCAGGAATCTGATTATTGATTTACTGAGCTTCATGTAAGGGGTTAAATGATGAATCCTGCTAGGTATTTGGCATGTCGAATGCCCTGAGGGATGAATTGTATAGCATAGCAGGAATAATAATTTAACCCCTTACATGCTGAAATATAATGCATTCCTCAGGGCTTTCAGCATGTACGGGGTTAAATGATTAATCCTGCTATGCTATACAATTCATCCCTCAGGGCATTCGACATGCCAAATACCTAGCAGGATTCATGAAGTACATGAAGCTCAATAAATCGTTAATCTGATTCCTGAGGGGGGGGGGCTTGGAGGGGGCTTTTGGCATGTAACGGTCTTGGTCTGTACTGTGGCATGGCGTGTCTCTCCTCTCCCTAACTGGTGCTGACCTGTTGTCCATTGACTCGAGTTCCACTTCTCGCCGGTCACAGATGAAGACTCATTTCCAGATCCGGTCAGGGAGAGAAGATGGTGGCGGCTTACAGCAGCGCGGGCGCCGGGGGGGGGGGGTGGGGTCCTTCGCGCATGCGCCGCCCACGTTCAAGGATTGGCCAGCCGCTGCAGCACATGACCACAATCGACCAATCGCAGGGCGCAACATGGCGACCGAGCCAGTGACACAGTACATCAAATTGAACACGGACCATGATAAGTGACGCATTAACGGTGCAGGAATTCGCCCCCCCCACGTACTGGGCGCACGGAGAGGTGCTGGTACTCTCCAGGGCCATTTTTGGAAGTGGCGGTACTGAGTACCGCCGCGTTCCGGCCCAGTTAAAGCACTGCTTGTAATGATATGCTGTCACTCCCTGCAAGATTCTTTTGTGAATGCATTGATTGAACTGGATGGGCTTGTGTCTTTTTGAAGCCAGACTAACTATGCAACTATGAATAAAGGGGGACTCGACCTAATCAGAAAGAGTAGCATTAATGAATTGGTGAGTCTGGGATAACAATTCCTACAGAGAAGATGAGCATAGCAGCTGGAACTGCATTTTTATGGTAGAGTTGTTGAGGGATCAATTATTCTATTTTTTGCCCAACCTGGAATTGGGCTTTAATTAGACTGAACTGAAAGGTTGCAATAAACAAAACCATCTAGTTTTTATAAATGATAGGAAAGTCTGCACTTTAACAATCCAGCATTAATGTGCTTAAAGACGTGTAATGGACACCATTTTATCCAAGCTTTTATTAGCTTTGTAATGTGTTTTTCCTTGCCTATAGAATTTGCAGAAGAGCAAAACACTGCGGGTTGCACATAGGGATCTTACTTTAACAATACTACAAATGTAGAATTTATAGATTTTACTGCTAGTGCTGCTGAATCCTTTTATTGACAGAATTCCACTGTGTGAAATCTCTCCAGGACTAGGCAAGTGTTTTATTTTTTATTTATTTTTAAATGCTTGATGAGTGACCTTTTACTTTACAAAAAAATGTGTTTGACAGGACAGTCTTCCTGCACTGCTTTGACAAGACTCTCGCATAACTGATCTTTGTGTGTGGCAGATGAAGATTCAAGACATACAAAGTACAAAAAAGGGGGCATATCATCCCAGTCAACAGATATGTGTGCAATTGTAAAGACTATTTCTCTCAAAGCTTATCTGTTTTTTCCTAAAATAACCTTGGTACAAAGAAAAGAATGTTTTGTCGTTTCCAGTATCATTTTTATTATGCTTTAAAGATTTTTTTTTGTGTTTGTGGCTGCACATTACTAGACTTCTACACAACTTAAAGTAACGCTCAAGGCAAACTGCTAACATACATGTAATTAATTTGACATGATAAAAAATGTGTAATTTTGTTCTGCCTGGTTTGTGACTTAAGCCCCATACACACTATCCGTTTTTCTGCAGGTCTTTGTCTTCAGGTTTACCAAAAACATCTAATATGAGGTCAACCTTTAAAGTGGAGGTTCCCCTAAAAATAAACTTTTAACATTGCATTTCCCACATTAATGACAATTAGAATCGGCTGGTTTTATTAAAAAAAAAAATGTCCGTACGTACTGTTTGCTATATGCGTTCTCACCGCCACTTCCGGGTACGATGGTGGGGCTGGGCGTTCCTAATTGATGGACAGGCATCCGACCGACGCATACATCGCGTCACGAGATGCCGAAAGAAGCTGAACGTCGGTGGGGCTCTATACGGTTCATGCGCACCGACGTTCGGCTTCTTTCGGCATCTCGTGACGCGATGTATGCGTCGGTCGGATGCCTGTCCATCAATTAGGAATGCCCAGCCCCACCATCGTACCCGGAAGTGGCGGTGAGAACGCATATAGCAAACTGTACGTACGGACGTTTTTTTTTTTATAAAACCAGCCGATTCTAATTGTCATTAATGTGGGAAATGCAATGTTAAAAGTTTATTTTTAGGGGAACCACCCCTTTAAGAGTTTCAATCTGTATGCAATCAAGCAGGCCCTTGCATTACATTACAAAAACCTGCAGGAAAACTGATAGTGTGTATGGGGCTTAACACTCTGGAGCAATATAAGTGACACATTTTCTGTTTCAGTATTGCAGCTTCTTATGTAGACCTATCTGCTTATTGGACAGTAAATCAGCAAATCGGCATCATCAAACTGCTTATTGTCTAATAAGCAGGAAGGTGTCATAAAAAAGAGTCAAACATAAAATGTACTGTATGTCTAGCCAAAGGTTGTTTTCCTAGTTTTAATTACAGTGAGGGAGAATTACAGAGATTTGCACTCACTTCATGTCTAGTTAAGCATAGTTTAACAGAGAGGAAGTGAGCACAACTCTGCAAAAGCAACACAGGCAGAAACAAAATGTTTTTATTTTTTTTTACTAAACAGGGGTGCTTTATTACATTCTGCTATATTACAGTATAAACAAAATACAAAAATATAGTCTAGCACCACAATATACAAAAAGATGTACACAATGGATACAGTCATGTCCAACAATCAAAACCCATTAGAGAATGGGCAAACAGAGGCAGAATATACATAGTATACCATAAACAGTTAACCAGATAAGAACCGGAAGAAAAGATCAACTTCCAGAGAGGAAAAACCCTCACACATCTATAAACACAATGTTGTAGGGAGGGTGGAGATGGGGGGGATGATGGAATAGGATCAGGGGAACCATAATATCTAAAAGGAGGGAGAAGAAAGGGCAAGTGAATAGGAACCTCCCAACCTGTATCGGATCCTACATTTTGTTGGGACAATATAGTTGAATCTCCTCAAGTCATAGTTCAAGGGGACCACACCTTATCAAATTTCCAGGGGCAGCCCCTATTCATGTATGTTATCTTGTACAAAGGGAGGGTCGTATTTACCAAAGCTTCCCATGAATACACCTCAGGTTGCGTTAAGGCAGACCATTTCATTGGAATCTCTTTTTTGGCATAATAAAGAAGATATGCTATTAATAGCTCAGTATGGTGAGAGTGTTGTTCATCGTCTTGAATCCCCATTAAGGCTAAAGACAGATATGGGGAAGGGGGCAATTGTAATCTAAGAATTTCCTCAAAAATAGCTGCCCAATATGCCACACTAGAAGGGCAGTCCCAGAACATATGTAAATAAGATCAACGGGAACAAGGGGATCACAATCTGGGAATATTCTATGGAGTCTGAAAGAAGAATAATATACCTGGTGAAGAAACGTTGCTTGAATTAGTTTATCCCTAGAGGAAACGACTGGTTTAGTTTTCCCAATCTTCCCTGTCCAACAGGGATGTCCCCCTTCCAGTACTCACACAATTTTTTTTTCTTCAGTGAATTAACACATAGGAGAGCACCATATGAAGTTGAGAGAGGCTTGTCTAAATCATCAGGGGTCAATGGTTCCCCAATGGGATCGACCTAAAGGGAGGGCGATTGTGGGAACTGCTATCTGACAGCATGTCGTAGCTAGAAGTATTGGAACAACATCAGCAAACAAACACCAGCAAACAAAACTTCTGAGACATTTGTGTATAAAACACAAAATATTTTTTTTTATAAAGTAGGAGAAGGCTAGAACCCCATCAGAGATTTCAGGTATAACTTTTAGTGGCACTCTAAGCTGAGACAAAGATCTCCCTGCTGGTTAGAGGGAACAGGTGCCTGTACACCATTCAGGGCAGTGGTGGCTTTGTTTAATATTTTGGGACGGCGGCAATCCCCCTGCGAGAGACAGACAGCTGGGATTCCCTCCATACCCCAGGATGGATGGATGTGAATACAGCAATCCGATGCCTTACTTTAGGAGACAGGGGGAAGGAAGAGCCAGGGCCACTCTGACAGCTCCTCCCAGCCAAACTTCAAAGACATCTTCTGCCTGGTGGGGTTAGTCCATGCTGATGCATCACACAGAGAGACATTCTCCTCCTTGGCCGAACAGGAAGTGCTTCTTGATTGACCTTGAGGAGAATCATGAAGCCAGGAGCGAACATTAATTTGCTATTATCACACAAGTGGGTGGGCTCACTGCGCCCCGGGCCCACCCTTTTTTTAAGCCAATTAGAGCCTTAGGCTCTAATCATGTGCTTCAATGAGAAAAAAAAAACATTAAAATCCACGCATGGATTAGGGGGGGCGGCGCCGCTGCGCTCCATATGGACGGGCCACCACTGATTCAGGGGTGTAGAAGCATGAATATGTGGATGAATGTGGCCCCAGCCAGTACTGCTCCAGCAATGCCCTCATAGTTTTGTATCTTTCTGTTCCCATTACAGATTTCCCTCACTGCCTGTCTGTTGAAATTGTCATCAGCAAAACAGAATGTGAGTGTAAATCTTTCTAATGGTCCCCTGGATAGCAGTAAAAAAAATAGTATTTTTACTCCTTTTTACTCTGTCTAAAGCTATAAAAAAATTGTTTTCTTTGGCCTGACATAAACTTTAAAACAGGAAATAGTGACGTAAAAAGTATGTAATTTACAAACAGCCTACAAAGAATTATAGTTTATTTATTTTTATTTATTTTTTTGTAATTTGGATAGTTGTTTCAGCGACACCTAGATGTCTATGTTGAGTTACATTTTATGTAAAAATGCAAAAAAAAATACTCACAAAATTTCAATTTTTGACAGGGGATGATGAGCTCAGCATGGGTGGAATGCTGGTCTTGCTTACTATCTGTCTTGGTGTTTGAAGGTTGTTTGGTTATATAGCACCACCCTGACATATAGAAACATGATGGTACCCCCAGACACAGGACTGGACCAACATTTCACCTCAGGGTGTAGATTACTTAGGCAATAGTAGGATGTGAACAGATGGGTGCCAGTCACTTTAAAGTGCAAATCAAAAGGGAGTTTGTTGATTCTCATTCAAAACACCTGGGAGAGAGGGATAGGGCACATACCACCCATGAAATAGCAGACTAGCAGACTCCACAAAAAGGTAAAAAAAGTACTCGCAGCCCTCACAAATAAAGAGCCTTGAAACCGACCTAGCATTCTGTGATTGTAACTCCTGGCTGTAAAGCACTTGGTAAATCAGCTGCCAGCACCCTGGGTAGAAGACGCCATACTCCAGTGAGGTCAAAGCTCCACATCCAAGTTTTTCCCAGCTCCTCAAGTCATCTAGAGGTCTTCTTTGGCTCTTCAATCCCCAGGCTCCTCAGACTAGGCCCCAGATCCAGGCCTCTGTTCAGTCTTCAGAGGTTTCAGCAACACAACACACCACTCCCCCATCTAGTAGATCCAGGGGAGAACAGACTGACTTCCCAAATCGCACCCTAAATGTTTATACCCCCTCCCAGCATGCACCAGCAACAAAGAAGGCTGGTTAAACCAAAAAATAAAGATTGGATGGAGATCATTTTCAAATGTCATTATGATACAATGCAAATGGGGCATATTTTACTATGCACATCACACCCCACCTCATGGCAGCTTGCCGTCTAAAACAGTCACAAGAATGTGTAAACACCCATGGGACCGATTTGGGTTGCAACCAATTAACCTACTTGTATATTCTTTGAGTTTGCATTTTATATCATAGTTCAATAGACTGGAAAGTGTCATGTCTCCAATTCTAATTTGATTCTGCTTTTTTTCTGCTTTCAGCTGTTTGAATTCATGAACTTCTTGGCAGAGAACTTCATCTTCTGTTACATGGGGCTGGCTCTGTTTACCTTCCAGAATCACATTTTTAATGCTCTCTTTATATGTGGAGCATTTGTATCCTTTTCTCCGAAGGACATTGGCAAGCCGGATTTTCCACCCTTAAACGTCAGGAATGGGGATTAAAAAAGGAGGGGGCGTTATCTGGTTCACTGGATTAATTTTATGCACATTATAGTTAAATTGAATTTGGTTTTCTATCCAGGACTATTAACAGGTTTCATATTCAATGTTTTTTCTTTGATCAAAACCCAGCCATATGTGTATAGTATTATTCACAGATTATGCCTTTAATGTTTTGTGATGAAGGGAAGTATTATTCTTTCTAACCATACATAAATGTCAGTATATTATTTCAGCAGTGATATTCTTGCTTCAGTTAATATCATTTACAGAATATATTAAAATAAGGATGTAGAGAAATTCTTACAGAGAAATTCCATGCATAGAGTGTTGAAATTGCCCTTACACAAGCCAAAACACACTGGAGATTAGGCTTTTTAATGTGCAGTATTTTATAATTTAAAGCGATATTACAGGTTCCTTCTTTTAAATAAAATAACAAACAAGTCATACTTACCTGTTCCATGCAGTGGTTTTGCACAGAGCAGCCCCAACCCTCCTCTTCTCGGGTCCCCTGCCGGCGCTCATGGCTCCTCCTCTTTGGTGAGTGCCACCATAAGAAGCCGCTTCCTATTGGGACACTTGAGCAGGCTCCCTACCAACCTGCCTTGTCTGCGTCCATTGACACAGACCGGGTGGCTCATTCCTGTCCCCAATCATTGTCACATAATTTGATTGACAGCAGTGGAAGACAATGGCTCCTGCTGCTATTAATCTACCTAGAGAGAAGGGGCAGAGCCAATGCATTAAGGTAAAAAAACCTTTAGGCTTTAGAGGCACTTTAATTAATCTACAAAACAATGGGTATGTGCAGCGCAAAAATAAAGTAAATAAAGTAATGTGCAATTGTCCTTTCGCCAAGTAGAGGTCTTCAAAAAGTCCCAATAGTGAAACAAAGTAAGACAAGATTCCTTGTGAGAAAGGATGAAATTGAATCCCTTGCTGATAAGCGTGACAAAAGAATCCTCCACCACAAACACAATGTGCTTACCAGAAAGGGTGGACCTCTCTGTTAGGAGAAGGTCATATAAGCATATATCCAACAAGGGATGATGAAAAGTGACCAGTGCAGCTGGAGTACCTCCGAAAAGTAAACCGGAAATCCAAGGCTGACCTCCATTGTCCGTCCTCTCCACTATGTAATGCTGGGTGATATCGTAATGGAGATTGTGTACCGAAAAAAATTAATGAAGGAGACAATCTAAGTGTACACCGTATGTTTAATGGATAAAAAAGGGGGACATATAAAACTCAGCGCTGAATTGCGCAGGGATAAAATAGCCAAATACTGACACAAAAGGAGCTGGATGAGACAATCCAGTGGAGAGATGGCAGCGGGTGACATCTGTGCATAAGCTCCTCCCCCCTTTCTGGTAAGCACATTGTGTTTGTGGTGGAGGGTTCTTTTGTCACGCTTATCAGAGGATTCAATTTCATCCTTTCTCACGAGGAATCTTGTCTTACTTTCGTTTCACTATTGGGACTTTTTGAAGACCTCTACTTGGCGAAAGGACAATTGCACATTACTTTATTTACTTTATTTTTGCGCTGCACATACCCATTGTTTTGCATATTTTTTTATAGTTTTTTAGGCTTGTGATTGCCTATTTGTGTTCAGCTGGCATCTTTCTTTCTCTCAAACATTGGTTGTTGGCGCTGATTGTTCCTTATCTATATACACTTTAATTAATCTGCTTAGGTTCTGAATTGCTGGGATAATAAATGTTAGATGATGGCATCTTTCAGTGTATGTAGATATTGTAATATTATTCTTCTGTCCTTACACTTCAAACATCCAAGTTTTAAATTTAGGATGACCAAGAAAAACTCTGGTTCACACCTGTGAGGTTTTGAGATCTTTGCAATTTCAAAGCCGCAGATCAGTGCGATTTGGACCTCTGATTTCATTGCAGCTTGCAATTCTTTTTAACAAAAGTCAATGCAAGTAGTGTAGGAAATGTTTTCAAAGTCGCTGTGACTTGAGAAGCAGCAATTTGAACTGTTCTATTGCTGGCAATGGGGTGCGACTTGTAATGTGATTACGAACTGTCAAATTGCACTGCTCTGAACCAGAGCTATATGTTAGTGGCGACACTGTTTTACAGGCACCACCTCTCTCAATCCTGTGTCTTCCTATTCTCTGGTCTGCTTCCTGCAACAGAGCTAGTGCAGCATGGGGATTTTCTTAATCTTACAAATTATAACCATGTTAATGATGAAGGCACCTAGATGAGCCAATAATATTGCCAAGAGCAGCGATGGTCTGTGGTACAAGACCATTCCCCCATTGGAGCAAATAGGATCATGTTTTATTTTATTTTTTACCTTCCCCTGGATCAACTGTGGGTATACAATAATGTATATAGAGATTTTCTATCTTTCCTTTTAAAAAAAAATGTCTCTATCGGTTGAACCACATGGACATGCTTTGTTTTAACCTAACTATGTAACAAGAAAAACGTAATGCTACCGTAAAAGTAAGGGCACATTTTTATAACATTTTCATAAAATTAGCAGCAGTTTCTGGTAGATTGGTTAGTCATACAATGTATAAACAATGTGCCATGAATAGCATGGCACCTCTCTACGTTCTTTGTCAAATCGTGGGTTGCAAAGATTTATAAAAATGAAAAAGAAAATATATGTCGTTGGTGGTGGTGTTCCCCCAAACCTTGATATCATAGGCACTCACTGACAAGTAAAATTGAAAATCAGTTCAAGTAGAGAATTGTGATTTACCTGTGATTTATAGCACTTGCCTGCTACTGCTTGGTGAGTACGCAGTATGTTTCCTTTACAGGATTGTGGAAAGTTGCTGCTCAGAACTGCTGCTAGATTGGGGTCTTGTAGAAGGTCGCTTTCCTACTGCCAAAGTGCTGACTTCCAATACCCAGCTCATCAAATTCCCACAGAGAGTTTATACTCCTTTTATGTTAGTGCTACAAATACATTATATTACCAAAAGTATTGTGACACCTGTCTTTAGACGTGCATGAACTTTAATAGAATCTCAGTCTCGTGCCGCGTACACACGATTAAAAATTCCGACAAGAACACTGTGGATTTTTTTTCGACTGAATTTTGTCTCAAACTTGTGTTGCATACACACGGTCACACAAATTTAGACCGTCAAGAACACGGTGACCTACAACACTACAATGAGCTGAGAAAAATTAAGTTCAATGATTCCGAGCATGCGTCAAATTGATTCCGAGTATGCATGTTTTTTTGCACGTCAGAATTGCATACAGACGTTTGGAATTTCCTCCAATAACTTTTCTCGTCAGAAAATTTGCTCTCAAATTTTTCTTGGCGGAAATTCCTACAGAAAAATTCCAAAAGCTCACATCGGACTTCCGATCGTGTGTACGTGGCATTAGTCCTTAGTGTTCAATATTGAGTTGGCCCACCCTTTTCCGCTATAATAGCTTCAACTTTTCTGGGAATGCTGTCTACAAGGTTTAGGAGTGTGTCTACAGTGCCTTGCAAAAGTATTTACCCCCCTTGGCATTTTTCATGTTGTGTTGCTTCTAGAGCTGCACGATTCTGGCCAAAATGAGAATCACGATTTTTTTGCTTAGAATAAAGATCACAATTCTCTCACGATTCTCATGGTGTAAAATCTTTTACATTTATACAAAAAAAATGTGCTAACTTTACTGGCTTTTTTTTTTTTTTAATTCATTACATAATTTTTTCCAAAAAGAATTGCATTTAAAAAGACTGCTGGGCAAATACAGTGCAACATAAAATATTTTATTCTCTAGGATCTCTACTAAATAATATATATATATATATATATATATATATATATATATATATATATATATATATATACAATGTTTGGGGGTTCTAAGTAATTTTTTAGCAAAAAAAAAAAAAAAATGATTTTAACTTGAAAAGAGCTGTCAGAAAAAGGTTTGGTGTTTAAGTGGTTAAATGTTCCTAATTTACACGCAGAAGTATATTCCTTTGATGTAAAAGTCAATGTGATACAATGTTTAGACTTACCATTCCACTGAGAGAGAATTTTTTCAAAACTTGGCAGATTGCCCAGACTTTGACTTTTGGCTGAGAGCAGAGAGGAAATTCTTTGCATACCAAAGTGCAGAGAAAATTATTTCCATGTCAAAGATCGTGAAACCCTGTGTCAAGATCACAACGGGAAAAAAATCGCGATAACGATTCTTGACGATTAATCGTGCAGCTCTAGTTGCCTCACAACCTGGAATTAACATGGATTGTTTGATGATTTGCATCATTTAATTTACAGAACATGCCCACAACTTTTAAAGATGTTTTTTTTTTTTTTTATATATTATTATTGTGAAGCAAACAACAAATAGTACAAAATAACAGAAAAAGTCAATGTGCATAACTATTCACCCCCCCCTAAAGTCAATACTTTGTGGCGCCACTTTTTGCGGCTATCACAGCTCCAAGTCGCTTTGGATACTTCTCTATGATCTCGACACATCTTACCACCGGGATTTTTGCCCATTCCTCCTTGCAAAGCTGCTCAGCTCCTTCAAGTTGTATGGTTTGCGCTTGTGAACAGCAATCTTTAAGTCTGACCACAGATTCTGTATTGGATTGAGGTCTGGGCTTGGACTAGGCCATTGCAACACATTTACATGTTTCCCCTTAAGCAGCACTTAAGCCCCAAATTACTCACATAGTGGTACAGGTTTTGCACAAGAATAGCACCATCCATCTTTCCCTCAACTCTGACCAGTTTCCCAGGCCCGACTGCTGAAAAACATTGCCACAGCATGATGCTGCCACCACCAGGTTTCACTGTGGGGATGGTGTTCTTTGGGTGATGTGTTGGGTTTGCGCCAGACATTGTGTTTCCTTTGATGGCCAAAAGGTAAAATTTTAGTCTCATTAGACCAGAGCACCTTCCTCCATACGTTTTGGGAGTCTCCCACGTGCCCTTTTTCAAACTCAAACCTGCCAAGACTGGGATGCCATTAACGTTTATGTAAGTGTAAAGGCAGGCGTCCCAATACTTTTGGTAATATAGTGTATCTATGAAACATCCTGCTGAGCTCTGCCCTATTCTCCCATGTTTGGCACCTCAATTAAAGCACACCTGCTTATTTATCATATTTGAATGCCTACTAATAAAAACGGATGATATTAGGCCTGTGTGTACGTCAGCCGGTCCGACAGAAGCAAGTCATTTGGCCGGCTTCTGTCAGATGAGCATGCTGGAAAACCAGCAGCTAACTGGCTCCCAATCAGCGCTCTCGGCCAATGGCTGAGTGTTCTAGTGGGAGGCAGTCCCCCTGTCAGAACACAACAGGTGTCAGGTTTTTTCCCTTCAACCCACTGTGTTGAAGGAAAAAAAAACTATTAGTGTGTACAAGGCTTAAGGGTCATGTCATATTATCAACTTTGTAGCAGAGATTTATAGCAGCTACAAATAAATGTGTGTATTTTCTCTGGTTTTTGGTATGTAGCTACAGAGTGGCTACTATAGCTAGATACAATGTATGTCTGAGTAGCTCCACGCCACAGGATTAGCCACTGAGAAAGACTGTTCTGTGGCTAGCTTAAGCAAGCTATCAAGTTAAAAAGCTTAAGTTGGTTTAGGAGATATTTACCATATACGCTTGCGCCGATGTCATCGGTGCATGCGCACTTTAGAAAGGGCACGACGTGACCGTCGGCTCCCGTGCGCATGCAATTCTGGCCAGGCACAGAGCTGGAGTCGGTGGCCCCGGAAGGAAGAGGGGTGGAGATAGATGCTTCTACCAGCGGGGACATTGCAGACATTGCGGGCTTCATTTGCAGGCAAGTGGCAAATAATAGGCTATTATGTGATGCATACTAGCCCATTATGCTTTCACTTTAATTGGAATGGAAACAAATATAAACATTTGAAAATGGTTTAAAAAACAATAATAATAATAATAATAATAATAGATAAATAAATAAAAAATGAAAAATGCTATATTTGACCCTCACCCATGAAAAAGTATAATATTCAAGATTCAAGATTTCTTTTTGAAAGAAAGAATAAAAATATGGTTAATATTTCATTCTGTGAAAAGATTACATGCATATTTAAAAAAAATGCAGCAATATGCACTTTTATCCTATCCTTCTTGCTCTTTGACAGCCATTTCCAGTTTTCTGGGTTTGAAATTATGTCGGTCCACACTTTGTGTATGCAATCATTATCCCGTATCTCTGGATGGACATCGACTGCTGAGATCAGGTCCCTCTGTAAAACATCTTGGTCCATACTGCATCCAGGAAAAGCAGAGATTTTGTACATACTACACATTGCTACTACAAAATTGCTCATGTGTCAGAACTCCCATATACCCTATGCCTGAAGAATGGCACAACAGCAGATGTTTTGTTTTCTCATCTGTTAATTTTCTGGCTTTTAAGATTTAGAAGCTCACATTATAAAAAAAAAACATAAAACATGAGGTATGTGGTTGTATTAATGACTGATACACAGGACCAGTTTTCCCATCTGGAAAACTGCCATGACAGCTTTCGGCCGGGAAAACTGGCCGTGTGTAAGCTCCATGGCAGTTTTCCCAACAGGAAAACCGCCGGGAATAAAAACATGTTCTCTTTTTATCCTGCTGCGATTCCCGGCTGTCTTTTTCCCGGCAGTTTCCCTATGAGAAACACTGCGGTGGAGCATACACATGGCCGGGATTCCCGGCCAAAGCTCTCACCGCAGTTTTCCAACGGGAAAACCTCTGGTGTGTACAGGGGGAAAGTGACCGAGCAGGTTCTCGGCTTTCCCCCCCCCCCCAGGATTCCCAGCAGTTTTTTTACCGCTGGGAATCCTGATCGCGTGTACAGGGGGCATCAGACTAAGATTGCAAGCATTTTTAAACAATTCAGTCATAGTAAGCAGGCTAATGAAAGTCTGGGTAGGATGAGGATCACACGTGTACTGCAATATGTTGTAAAACAACAGATATAGTGTTGTAAATGTTTCCCTCTGTAGATGATTCTTGTCACTGATATGGTTTCTCCTTAATTTGAGAAAAACAGGTATCAATTTTTGTAGCAAGGGCATGCAACATATACCCTCTTACTTTTTTCTTAAACTTGGGTCGGAGGAAGAAAATTCCCTGGAATTTTCAACACATGATGATGTTTTCAGGTATGTAAAAGTCATGCAGTGAATGTCCTTATCTGTAAGTCTAAGGCCTCGTACACACGGCCGAGGAACTCGACGTGCCAAACACATCGAGTTCCTCGGCCAGTTCAGCACTGAAGCCGCCGAGGAGCTCGGCGGGACGAGAGCTCCCATAGAGCAACAAGGAAATAGAGAACATGTTCTCTATTTCCTCGCCGAGCTCCTCGTCGGCTTCCTCGGCCAAAAGTGTACACACGGCCGGGTTTCTCGGCAGAATTCAGCCAGAAACTCGGTCGGAAGCTGAATTCTGCCGAGGAAACTGGTCGTGTGTACGGGGCCTAATTGAATCTAAATGTATTGCCATTGTTTTGTGCAGAACAATTTATTTTGAACTTCAAAGCTAAACTCCAAGCAGATATAAAAAAGCAACAAATGTTGTCTATTAATTGCAAAAAAATAAGGAAATGCACATAAAAAACATACAGTGAATTAAAAAAGTATTTATACCCCTAGAAGTTTTCCACATTTTGTCATGTTACAGCCAACAATTACAATTTATTTTATTGGGATGTTATATGATAGGCCAACACAAAGTGGCACAAAATTGTGAAGTGTAAGGAAAATGATAAATGATTTTCAACATTTTTTTACAAATAAATATGTGAAACGTGTGGCGTGCATTTGTATTCAGCCCCCCTGGAGTCAATACTTTGTAGAACCACCTTCTGCAATTACAGCTGCAAGTGTTTTTGGGGATGTCTCTACCAGCCATTTTTCTTTGCAAAATAGCTCAAGCTCTGTCAGATTGGATGGAGAGCATATGTGAACAACAATGTTCAAGTCTTGCCACAGATTCTTAATTGGATTTAGGTCTGGACCCTGACTGGGTCATTCAAACGTATGAATATGCTTTGATCTAAACAAGTGGTCATCAACCCCATCCCCAGGGCCCACTAACAGACCAGGTTTGTAAGATAGCTGAAATACATCACAAGTGATACAATTTGCTGCTCAGAGATTGCAATATTCTAGTCGGCCTCTCCCCAAGGTAATACATAAAACTTGGCCTGTTAGTGGGCCCTGAGGACAGGGTTGATGACCACTAATCTAAACCATTTCATTGCAGATCTGGCTGTATGTTTAGGGTCATTGACCTGCTGGAAAGTGTACCTCTGCCACCAGTCTTTTGTAGACTCTAACAGGTCTGCTTCTAAGATTGCCCTGTATTTGGCTCTATCCATCTTCCTATCAACTCTTACCATCTTCCCTGTCCCTTCTAAAGAAAAGCATCCCCACAAAATGATGCTGTCACCATCATGTTTCACAGTGGGGATGGTGTGTTTAGAGTGATGTGCAGTGTTTGTTTTCTGTCACACATAGCGTTTTGCTTTTAGGCCAAAAAGTTACATTTTGGTCTCATCTGACCAGAGCACCTTCTTCCACATGTTTGCTGTGTCCCCCACATGGCTTTGTGCAAACTGCAAACAGGACTTCTTATGGCTTTCTTTCAACAATGGCTTTCTTCTTGCCACGCTTCAATAAAGGCCAGATTTGTGGAATGCACGACTAATAGTTGTACTGTGTACAGATTCTCCCACCTGAGCTGTGGATCTCTGCAGCTCCTCCGAGTTACCATGGGCCTCTTGGCTGCTTCTCGTATGAATGCTCTCCTTGCACGGCCTGTCAGTTTATGTGGACGGCCATGTCTTGGTATGTTTGCAGTTGTGTGATACTCTTTCCATTTTCGGATGATGGATTGAACAGTGCCCCTTGAGATGTTTAAAGCTTGGGATATTTGTTATAACCTAACCTTGCTTTAAACTTCTCCGGAACGTTATCCCTGATCTGCCTGGTGTGTTCCTTGGCCTTCATGATGCTGTTTGTTCACTAAGGTTCTCTAATAAACCTCTGAGAGCTTCGCAGAACAGCTGTAGTTATACTGAGATTAAATTACACACAGGTGGACTCTATTTACTAAGTAGGTGACTTCTGAAGGCAATTCAGGGGTTAGGGGTATCAGAGTAAAGGGGGCATTCTTTGTAAAGAATGTTAAAAGCCTTTTATCATTTTCCTTCCGCTTCACAATTATTTGCCACTTTGTGTCTGTGTCTATCACATAAAATTCCAATAAAATACATTTACGTTGTTGGTTGTAACATGAAAAATTGTGAAAAATTTCAAGAGGTATGAATACTTTTTCAAGGCACTGTATATTGGAGGCGGTTACTTAAATTTGTCTGCAAGGGTAGAAAAACACTTACTGGTGATAATTTTTTTTTAATTATTGCAATTGAACAATACAATCAAGAAACACTTACTAGTTAGTTTTTAGCTAAAAAGTCAGGGCTACTGAATATTTTACTTAACACTGCATATTTCACAAGCCTTTCAAGATTGAGTGAATAGAACATTAGAGAAAGACAGTGACACAGAAAAAAAGCATCATTATATCTGACAGCTGAATAAAAGACAAGACAGCAACTAAAACTTCAACATCAAGTGGAGGAAATTATTAAATATGACATGTCTGTTGTTATGCTGTAATGGAGAGGAAAGTTCAACTTTCTCATCTACCATGGGAAAAAGAACTCTTTGAACATTGACAGCCCATAGAGCATATGAATCTTAGAGGTCTTGTTTTAAAACGGTATAATCAATGCTGATAGAACAAGCATCAGCAGCTGACCAATTTGCTTAACTTGAAGCTCTAACTTTAACTTGGAACTATGGACAAAATAAAAAATGACATATATGATGCAACCTTGTCTTTAACATTGAGGCCCCGTACACACGTTCGAGAAACTCGACGGGCAAAACACATCGTTTTGCTCGTCGAGTTCCTTTTGAAGCCTGCCGAGGATCTCGGCGAGCCAAGTTTCCTCATTGACTAACGAGGAAATAGAGAACATGTTCTCTATTTGGCCCGACGAGATCCTCGTCGGTTTCCTCGGCCAAAAGTGTACACACGACCGGGTTTCTCGGCAGAATACGGCTCCGATCGAGTTTCTGGCTAAATTCTGCCGAGAAACTCGGTCGTGTGTACGGGGCCTAACACAGCAGTCTTTGTTTTTAAGTCCCCACCCCTTTCCCCGTAACAGTTTTATTACCCGATAGCTGATTCGTGTGCCCGATTACCTGATGTTTGTACAATGCAATATGATGCTACTTTGAAAAAAAAAATGTTATTTAATTTTGTAAAATTTTCTCTGAAGCAAATATTGACAAAACGTGCATTGAATTGCAGAAAAGTATTATTTAGGGGTTTTTTAGATGTAATTCATGTTAAATTGGACAGAATATTAATTTTTCTCTCCTACAGATTTATTTGGAGCGCTATTTAGGAGCCAAAGCATAGACCAATCCTCTGATCTGCACTAATACGTTTTTACAAAGTTAAACAGGATGACTGCTGCAGTTGGCTGTTACAATGACGGTTTAAGTAGGAGCCTCACTGAATGAGGTCGATTTATTTAAGAAGTTGAGAATCTTCACTGGAAAAATTGAGGGAATATTCAGTTAATTTATCCAATCATGTGAAAAGCATTCTTGATCATTTTGAATACTCAATCATGTGCAAATGCTTTTTACATGATTGGATAACTGAAGTGGAAATTCACACATTTTCTTTCAGCATAGATTCCAAACTTCTATAGAAAATCAACCTCATTGTCTCCGGTTTGTAGACTCGAAATTCAAGTTTCAAAGTTGACAGAGGGACCTAGTGGAAGCTTCCACAGAAGACCAAAAAATAGTGGATTTTTATAAACATCCTATAGGCTTAAAGTGCACCTGTTACTAAATTAGAAAATTCAAACTGATAGATATATTGTTAGAAAAGAATATACAAATGTGAATTGTTCAGTAAAAACTACATGTCATACAAATAGATATGAGATATATTTGCAGCTGAAGTTAAATGTAGTTTCTAAAATTGGCTTGATTTCTCCCCTTCCGGCTTTCATGGCTCTCTGTTTATTGCACACCCTAGTGTCCCAGCAATCCGCTTTGAAAGTGGAGGTGCAAGACAAGAAAATTATATATGTATGTATGTATGTGTATATATATATATATATATATATATATATATATATATATATATATATATATATATATATATATATATATATATATCCAGTATATCTAGAAATCTACAGTATATCTATATAGATAGAGAGAGATGTGTGTGTGTGTGTATGTATGTATGTATATATATATACAGCCCTCAAAATTTCCACTCGCCTACTAGCATTTGGCGAGTGGATTTAAGCTGGGGGCGAGTGATGACAGGGCTGCATGACCAATCTCCCTCCAATCTGTGCCTACACTTAAAGTCCCGATGAGATTGGCGGCCGAAGAGGAAAGGTGCATGCTCTGGAAAAGTAGTCTGGTGAGCCGCGCACAGGCAGAGCAGTACACAGGTGCTCTACTTACAATTCTCATTAAGCCATGGGACCTAACAGTATGACCACTCTGAGCCTGCCCCTCCTCCCCCGACCAATGTAGCTGGAGAGCAGAAAGTAATGAGTGAAGTGGAGGATTGCGAAAATTACCACTCCGGTGCAGCGCTCACTGAAAGTTGCCCTGACATGAGAGCGGCAGCCTTCTAGTTTGTGCAGTTTTCTTCTCCTTGTGCTCTATGTAAGTGTCCAGCAGTTTAGCCTGAGCACTGTGAACAGACTGGTCTCAATGTGTGCTGTCAGTGTGCGCTGTGCTATTGTGTCAATGGCTGTGCAGTTGTGTGGATCTCGGCGTTGGATTGTACTCCCTCCCGCTGTGCTGCAGCTCCTCTCCTCTCTGCCAGCCTGAATAAAAGGGGGAAGTGGGGACATGCAAGCGTGGAGCCGCACACACAGGCTCCTGATGATGAGATGAATGGGAAAGAGACACAGTTCTAGTGCCCTGTCCCTCTGGTCTGACCCTCTGGTCTGACCCCAGTGCCCTGTCCCTCTGGTCTGACCCCAGTGCCCTGTCCCTCTGGTCTGACCCCAGTGCCCTGTCCCATTTTGTTAAAGTTGTTGTTGGTAATATTTAATTTTGTAACTTGATTCTGCATAAAACATTTAACAGTGTAATTTCATGAGATAATCTACGAGGGCGTGTTTACGGGTGCAATTAGGCGCAGGACAGTGTATGAATTAGGTGAGGCAACTGGTGGCGAGTAACCCTTGAGGCCTGGCTAGTAGCTCAGGACTTGAAATTTTGAGCCCTGTATATATATATATATATTTATGTATATAAACACCAGAACACCAGATGCCTGCATCTCTGGATCTACTGATTGTTTTGACATGTAGTTTTCACTTAAAGGAGTTGTAAAGGAAAATGTTTTTTCACCTTAATGCAATCTATGCATTAAGGTGATAAAACATCTGATGTTGCCCCCCCCCCCCAAGCCCTGTTATACTTACCTGACCCCTCGAAAGTCCCGCGCAGTACCTGATATTCTCTTCGCCACTCAGCCTGGCCGCTGATTGGCTAGCGCGGATGGATTGAGAGCAGCGCAGCCATTGGCTGGCGCTGCTGTCAATCACATCGTGACGCGGTGCGCCGAGGGATGGGGCCGAGTGGTACAGCGAGCGGCTTTCACGGGAGCGCGCCCGCAATTAGTGACCACCATGCGAGCTCTCGCATGACTGTGGTGACTAATTGCGGGGAGGACTGAGACAGCTGCCGAGGGACCCCAGAAGACGCGGATCAGGGGCACTCTGTGCAAAACGAACTGCACAGTGGAGGTAAGTATGACATGTTTGTTATTTAAAAAAAAAAAATTCCTTTACAAACCCTTTAAGGTATCCTCTGCTCATACATTTCATAATATCATCAGTATGGTTTTTACAAGAATAAAGCTGAACTCTTGGCAGATATAAAATACACATGTTATATCCACTCTGTAGTCATTAACATGATTGTAAAATATAATTTTAAATAACAAATATATCTATACTTGTCTGCTCTGTGCAATTGAATCCTCTTCTCTGTTCCCCCACTGATGCTCCTGGCTCCTTTGTCCAGTGCCCCCAAGGTAAGCTGCTTCCCATGGAGGCACTCGTGCATGCTCACTCCAGAGCCCTGCTGCTGCCGCCTCCATTGACACAGACATTGGGACTAGGCCCCCCGGTCCCTTGTCACTAGAGTTGATTGAGAGATTGCTACAAGGGGCGCTGCTCTCATGCACGTCGCTGGCTGGACTCAGGGAAGAATAGGGGGGGTAGGAGGATCCTGCAGCAGAAAACGTTTTTTACCTTGGATGGAATGCATTAAGGTAAACATCTTGAGGCTTTAGAACATGCTGCTGAGCACGTGCACTCAACTTCTTTGGCTGACTATGAGGCCTGTTCTGAGTAGAACCTGTCCTGTTAAAATGCTGTATGGTCTTGGTCACCATGCTGCAGCTCAATTTCAGGGTCTTGGCAATATTATAGCCTAGGCCTTCTTGATGTAGAGCAACAATTCTTTTTTCAGATCCTCATAGTTTTTTGGCATGAGGTGCCATGTTGAACTTCCAGTGACCAGCATTAGAGTGTGAGAGCGATAACACCAAATTTAACACGCCTGCTCCCCAATCACACCTGAGACCGTGTAACACTAACACATCACATGACACCAGGGAGGGAAAATGGCTAATTGGGCCCAATGTGGACATTTTCACTTAGAGGTGTACTCGCTTTTGTTGCCAGTGGTTTAGACATTAATGTCTGTGTTGAGTTATTTTGAGGGCACAGCATATTTACACTGTTATACAAGCTGCACACTCACTACTTTACATTGTAGCAAAGTTAAATTTCTTCAGTCACATGAAAAGATATAATAAAATATTTACAAAAATGTGAGGGGTGTACTCACTTTTGTGAGATACTGTATTTTGTTTTCTATCTCGACCCCTGATGAAGGGGCATTTTTTGGTCCCCTGAAATGCAATGGATACTCCTTTGACTGTCCCCCTGACCTTTACTGGAATAAAGTCATATATGGACCTTTACACAGTGGTGTGGTGCTTCAGTTTACATGTTTGGGTAACAAGACTGGGTGAAACAAGTTATAAATCTTATTGCAAATAGACAATCTATTTTTATATATTTTTTTTATTTAGTGATTTACTTGGAGTTCAACTATACTATGCCTTTATTTTTCAAATAGCTCCTTTCTTCAAACATATAAATGCTTATGCTGTAATGATGAAATTATAAAGATTTATCATAATGTAATACAGTGTATTTGGCAATTCAGGTACTTATATAAAAATTTGAAGGTGAAATGTCATTCATCATACACTGCTAAAATAAGTTCTTTCCTTTAAGTAAAACATCAAGTTATATTTCCATGCTGCCACAGTAATATGCATTTAGTGACTTGGTTATTAAAAGCACCATGTCATATTTTACCATCGTTCAGCATGTATTTAATAGAACTTCCTGTTAAATCAACACCTTCCCATAAAGTCACCATCAGAGAGTGGAAAGTGATAAAATGCAATGGAACCTGACAGAACCTGAAAGCTATCCATTAGAACTAACTTGGAATTTTATCTGATGCGTAGCGAGACATAAAACTGTATCGCGCACTGTGCTATGCAAACTTATCTGTATATCTAGAATATTTCTGCTTTATGGCAACAATGGACCTGCCATTTATTGTCTTGCAGATAGAGGATCTGATGCCTTTTTGCGATGTGGAAAAGTAATAGCATAGGCTTGTTGTTCTACTTTTTATTTATCATCCTTATTCATATTTAATATCACACACACCACTGTTTTAATGCCTTTCTAGGCTCTTTGCACAAACTGATCAGAGATCTTTGCAATGCTGTTGTTTCATTTATCTGCATTGGTGTCTGGCAGCTGTTTTCAAGGCTTTTAAAGGTTGAAATTTGTCTTTATCAACGACCTGCAGTCATCTGTTATTTTCTGTTCCTATTCCCATGTCATTCTTTACAGTCTGGCCTTGCACTTTGCTTGTCATCCAAGCTCTTTGTTTGTCACATTTGGAATCTCAGCCCAACAGAACCCCCTTGACCTCCTCCTCTTTTTAAATAACTCTATGCATGGCAGAGTGCATTAACAGTGATGGCTATTAAACACGACTTCACCATTTCTCAATCAGTACGGTATTCGTGTTGCCTTTCAGTGTTTTCCTTGACCTTCACAGTCATATGCAGGTGACGGCTTGAAGCAGACAGGATATTATTTTTCTTTTTATGGTCTTTTCCTAACAAACCAGTTACCATTTTCAGTTGTGCCCACTGCTAATGATATGAAATCTCAATGAAATGGTGAATATCATCAGGATCAGTATGGTAGCGCAGCTCTGCTACAGGCAAAGTTGTTTTTCTTATAAGCATAAGATATATTCAGGCTAGTTAACGCAGAACTCCAGGGATCAGAACTACAGTATCTCACAAAATATTTACATTTTTGTAAATATTTTATTACATCTTTTCATGTGACAACACTAAAGAAATGACACTTTGCTACAATGTAAAGTAGTGAGTGTACAGCTGGTATAACAGTGTACATTTGCTGTCCCCTCAAAACACAGCCATTAATGTCTAAACCGCTGGCAACAAAAGTGAATAAACCCCTAAGTGAAAATGTCCAAATTGGGCCCAATTAACGCTCCCTTGTGTCATGTGACTCGTTGGTGTTACAAGGTCTCAGGTGTAAATGAGGAACTGGTGTGTTAAATTTGGTGTTATCGCTCTCACTCTTTCATACTAGTCACTGGAAGTTCAACATCATGGCACCATATGAGTGCTGCCAGCAATGCTGCAGATGTTGAAGGGATGGGGGAGTCAGCCTGTCAGTGCTCAGACCACACGCCGCACACTGCATCAAATTGGACTGCATGGCTGTCGTGCCAAAAGGAAGCCTCTTTTAAAGATGATGCACAAGAAAGCCTGCAAACAGTTTGCTGAATGTCCTGTGGTCTGGTTAAAAGATAGGGGGCGCTAATAATTAATAAAAATAACAATGAAAATCATAGGACTGCACTCACTAATCCTTATCAAATAAACAAATGTGCACAAAACATTATCAAACAACATATGATTAAAAAATATTGTGAAATATCAATTAGTGCAAATAATATTCAGTCCCAATCTTAAGCACAAAAAAATATTATGATAATAAATCAAAGTCCATAAAACACCAAACGTCCATTCTGTGCTTGCTGTGATATACTGATAGAGGAGTGATCCTTCACCAAACTTGAATAAACACCCAAAGTGACTGGATAAGTAATCTGCTTACCAGAGCACATTGACTCCTTTACTCAAAAAGAGAGTCAATGAGAGCTTATGCAGGATAATGCCTGCTCACATAGGCTGAAATGGAGATATTAGGCGACTTACTTCTTAAAGGTCTCGGCCGGATATGAAATAACAATGGAAACATCCATAGCGTAATTTTGTTTATTAAAAAATGAGCAAAGATAAAACTTAGCCAAATGGCTACTCACATTTAAAATTGCCTATCCCGGCACTGGGGCTGCTGGCTCTAATCGGTAGTCTGGGGATCTGCCGTGCTCCCACCGCCTCCCACCTCACAGGAACCGACAAACAGCAGGGCCGCAAATGACGTACGTAGCGTGTGGTCTGTTGAGACCAAGATAAACGTATTTGGTTCAGATGGTGTAAGGCATGTGTGGTGGCAACCAGGTGATAAGTATAGTACAACGACAAGTGTGTCTTGCCTACAGTCAAGCATGGTGGTGGGAGTGTCATGGTCTGGGGATGCATGAGTGCTGCTGGCCCTGGGGAGCTACAGTTCATTGAGGGAACCATGAATGCCAACATGTACTGTGACATACTGAAGCAGAGCATGACCCCTTCCCTTCGGAGACTGGGCCGCAGGGCAGTATTCCAACATAACAACCCCAAACACACCTCCAAGACAATCACTGCCTTGCTATATAAGCTGAGGGTAAAAGTGATGGACTGGCCAAGCATGTCTCCAGACGTAAACCCTATCAATCATCTGTGAGTCATCCTTAAACGGAAGGTGGAGGAGCGCAATGTCTCTAACATCCACCAGCTCCGTGATGTTGTCATGGAGGGGTGGAACTCCATGCCACAGAGGGTTAAGGCAGTACTGGAAAATAATGGTGGCCACAGAAAATATTGACACTTTGGGCCCAATTTAGACATTTTCACTTAGGAGTATACTCACTTTTGTTTGTCAGTGGTTAAGACATTAATGGCTGTGTTGTTATTTTGAGGGGACAGAAAATTTACACTGTTATATAAGCTGTACACTCACTATTTTACTATTGTAGCAAGGTGTCATTTCTTTAGTGTTGTCACATGAAAAGATATAATAAAATATTTACAAAACTGTGAGGGGTGTACTCACTTTTGTGAGATACTTTGTATGGACCAGTTAAGAATAGTCAAGGATTCTATTCTGAGGCACTGCTGAGAAAGAAATCATACAGTTTATTAGCTAGATTCACATAGTTAGGCCGGCGTATCGGTTGATACGCCGACCTAACTTGGAATCTGCGCCGTCCTAAGTTTAAGTGTATTCTCAAACAGAGATACACTTAAACCTATCTAAGATACGACGGCTTGCGCCATCGTATCTTAGGGTGCAATGTTTCGGCTGGCCGCTAGGTGACGCTTCCATTGCGTTCGGCGTAGAATATGTAAATCACTAGATACGCCTATTCACGAACGTACGTCCGCCCGTCGCAGTAAAGATACGCCGTTTACGTAAGGCATTTTCAGGCGTAAAGTTATTCCATCAAATAGTTGGACTAGTAATGTTAAGTATGGCCGTCGTTCCCGCGTCGAAATTTGAAAATTTTACGTCGTTTGCGTAAGTCATCCGTGAATAGGGCTGGACGTAATTTACGTCCACGTCGAAACCAACATGTCCTTGCGCCGTACTTTACCGCAATGCACACTGGGATATGTACACGGACGGCGCATGTGCCGTTCGTAAAAAAACATCAATCACGTCAGGTCACCCCCCATTAACATAAAACACGCCCCCTCAGTCTAATTTGAATTAGGTGCGCTTTCGCCGGCCGCATTTACGCTACGCCGCCGTAACTTAGCAGGCAAGTACTTTGTGAATACAGTACTTGCCTAGCTAACTTACGGCGGTGTAGTGTATATACGATACGCTACTGTGCCTCAAAGATGCGATGGGCTACTTGAATCCACCTATATATGTCCCTGCAGTCTTTAAGTACAATGAGCACTTCCTCTTGTTCATAGAGCCTTCTGCTTTTTGCTTTTATGTATTGTAAGTATCTTACACACAATTTTCCCATTCTTAAATAAAACATTTAATAAAGGTATGTATTCTGTCATAAAATAATAATTTAATGAGTTGTACATCATACTGGTGCAACCTGGAATGTAGCTAATAACTGCTGTGCAACTTCTAACTTTGTTGCTGTTACATTATCCTTCTGCAATGTGGACAGGTTTAAACAGAATATTTATTAATACAGAAGGAGACTACTTTGCAATACTCATAAATGAAGTGCCTCCAGTGCAGGGGTAGCCATCTTGGCTTGGTCTGGAGCAGCCTGGAGGACAGTAATTGGCTGATGCAACAAAGCAAAGAGAAGTGTGGTCGGCAGGTTGCTAGGAAGAAAATAGAGAGGATAGTCTGAGGGTTGAGAGGAGTGGAAAAAGACAGCTGCTGATGGATTGGATCCCTGCCATAGCTGACCACAAGAACTCAGAACAAGAACTTGGGTGAGAACTCAGAGACGCAAGGAGACAGTGAACCTTCTCCCTGGGAAAGTGTGATTTGGATGCCTGGTGGGATCAAACTGTACTATAGGGCCATGGGCGTCCGCTGAAATTTTTTCAGGGGGGGCATCATTTTAAGGTCATACATGCTTGGTCCCCTTTTGACAATGTCATGAAGGGGAGGGGCTTAGTCATTATCACATAAAGCGCAGGCATGCAAAGGTTTGAGAAACCTGATCCAACTATCAAGCAACAAGCAACTTTGAATAACAATATCATAAAAAATGGAGGCCCCCCCAAGGAAATAACAACCCCCAGGATCAGTGCCAGTTTCTGCAATAACAATCTCCAGCTTTGCTGTCAGTTTCCGCAATAAAAATCGCCAGCATTGGTGTCAGTAACAAAAACAATAACCCCCACATTATTGCAGATTTCTAGAATAAAAACTTTAGCATCTGTACCAATGTACATAATAAAAAAAAAACTAAAAACTCCCAGCACTTGGTGTCATTTTCTGCAATAATTACCCCCAGCATAGATGGGAGGATATCAGGTTAGACACTTCCTAATGGCTCAGTCCTAGGAACAGTAATGGATAATGGTCAACAGGCCCTCTTACCAGACCTGGTGAAACAGCAACAGTATCCCTCTGGCTGGACGTTCGCTCACTCTGGGTTGCCTGGGGTGACTCTAGTCAGTAGTGTAGCATGCCTGTACAATGACAGCTGCTCGGTCTTTCTCCCTCTGGTCGTGCGGGTACAGCGGGGCTCCCTCTCTGGTAGTGTGGGTACAGCTGGGCTCTCTCTGGTGGTGTGGGTACAGCGTGACTCCCTGTCTGGTTGGTGCGGGTACAGCATGACTCCCTCTCTGGTTGGTGCGGGTACAGCGTGGCTCTCTGGTTGGTGCGGGTACAGCGTGGCTCTTTGGTTGGTGCGGGTACAGCGTGGCTCTCTGGTTGGTGCGGGTACAGCATGGCTCTCTGGTTGGTGTGGGTAAAGCGTGGCTCTCTGGTTGTTGCATTTACAATGTGGCTCTCTGGTTGTGCGGGCACACCGTGGCTCTCTCTCTGGTTTCCCCCAGCATGAGCACAGTATTCTCTTTTTTCCTCTTGTAATCCCCCCCCCCCAGCAGAGTGCTTGCATGCTGGGGGCTTTATCATTCTGTCTGTGGACACGTTGGGGCCGCCACTCTTAAGGGACTACATTTCCCATGATGATAGAATGATCATATTTACTTCTTTCCAATTACATCCCTGCCTAACTTGAACTTGACTTTTACTGAATCACATGTCAGGATTTAGGGGGCTTCTTATTGTCCCATTTTGGCAAAAAATTACTCAAGCTCCCTCCTCGCTTTTTCTTGCATAGGACAAATTGCTATAGCCCGAAGCCTCTGCCATATTGTGCCCAACTGCTTACCACTGCTTACCATAGGTCTTTCTGCAACATCCCTGGCTAGTAGGCTACCTATTCTAAAGAAAGGAATGTCAGCACAAAGTCATAGTTTCCGAAGTTTACTGTTGTTCTTCAAATAGGGCAGTGACTCATCACATCAACATACTTTCTGGTGTCGCTTGGCCTACTTCACCAATCACATAAAGTGGACAGTCTGCAGCAGTCAAATGTGAAAGCCATATGCTGCACATCAATGATAAGCCATCTTACCTTACTATCCCTCTTCTCGGGAGAATCACTGTGTTGGAAACCTAGCATCCTAATGTCACACTCTTACCCCCTGGGTCATCAGTACTCACTCAGAAGGCTCTGACTTGCCCATTAGGCTTTATGCACCCAGCTCACACGACTCCCTTCCTATCATTCCAGAGACAGGACTGCTGCAGCTGCACCTCCAGAATCTGTACACTTCTCCCAGGAACCCAAGGTGGATTATTACTCACGCCAGAGAACACTTAGCCTCATCCAAGAGGCCTTTTGCATTACACTCACAGTTCAGTTAGACCATGTTCCCAGTCTATATAGACCATATTTCGTGAGACAAGAAGACTACAGCTGGGTGTAGGCTGCTCTCACCCTTTCCTTCTGCCCTGTATAGGGCCTTTACCAAAGCTGACTACATCTGCAGGTGTGTGGGGTGTTTAGCTCCCATGCCCAAAACTCACCAGAGCCCCTCCCATCATGGCTTTTATATGGGCAATGACTACACCCATTACATCACTACACCTACTTACATAATTCCTCTTTACACACTATTTTGGGACAGAGCCACTTAGTGGCAGACTCGTTAACTGTACATGCTTGCACAGAGACCCAGAAGAGGAAACACCCTGGGTGTTAACATTGCACAAGGTAATCTTTTGTTCCCTGGGAACTGTTGTTCTTTCTTCAAGGGCTCAGACTTTGGAGGCAAATGTTTTCTACTTTTCTCATTCACTGACCAGTGTGACAAAACTTGGACTGGTAATAGGATAAAGACTGTCTCTATACAGTATACTGTTGCTAGATAGATGCTGTTCAGTTCTTTTAATTACTGTTAATCAGGATACTGCACTTGTTTAACCATATCTCTTACAGTAACATTATTGTCTTATTAATTGTATAAGTATGTTTGTTAATCCTCCCTTCTTTTGGGGCCTGGCCTAGTACCAAATTGTGTCAGTAAGTGTCAGGTGTTTATTTTTCTTAAATAAATCCTCAAGTAAGTATTATTATTATTATTAGTATTATTATTATTATTAGTATTATTATTATTATTATTATTATTATACATGATTTATATTAAGGTAGTATTTCAGAATTTTAGTATAAAAATCTAGCTGAATGAAAAAAAACAAAAATCTAACAGGGTGTGGCCAGCTTAAGAAAAGGGTATTTACTCTGCTTATCATTTAAAATGATGTACAACGTTAGTAAAAGAAAACCGTAGGCATTTTTTAAAGCTTACTTAGTAGAGAACCTCCCCCCCCTTATTTACAGTACATTTTGGTGGTGGAATAAAACTCTTTCCATTTTTACAAGTACCCTGTATATACAATACACATATTCACATAATTGAAAGTGCATGCCTTTTTTTTCTAGTTTTCTACTTTCTTCTCTACTTGAAAACTAGAAAAGAAATGTCACTTATGGGCACTGATAAGGTAGCACTAATATGCAGCACCGATGAGCTGCACTGATAGTTGGCACTGATGAGCTGGACTAATAGGTGACACTGATGAGCTGCACTGATTGCTGGCATTGGTACTGATAGGTGGCACTGATCAGCTGCACTGATAGGTGGCACTGGTGAGCTGCACTAATGGGCACTGATAGGCGGCACTGATAGCCGCCCCCCTACCCTATCCAAGAGTTAACCCACTTCAGCAAGTACACTGAGCTTCACAAAAGGAGATCAACTTATCTGCCTGACTTCCCCAGCCCCATGCAGAGCTTACTTGCAGTTGCTGCATAGTGCATCCGCCTTGCTCGCAGTGGCGCTGCCCACACTCCTTTCCCATCAAGCCTCTCGGCCGGCCTCTGGATGATGTTACGCCAGCCAGGACGTCAAGCTCCACCTGACAGGGAAGTGTGCTGGACTCCAAGGGGAGGAACGTGCTCAGTCTCGGCGCACTTGTACTGTGGCGTAAAATGCCATTCTGCAAGGTAATGTATGTAGCGGCCGCCGGCCGACTCACTGTCTGTATTGAGCCTATAATTCAGCTTTCTGGCATCTGCAAGTAGGGGTTGACGGCTAGTAATTGTGTCTATAATCAATGTATTGGGCCAATATTATGGTAGGGGCCTGGTGTTGCATCTCCAATAGCTCCTACGTTAATCCGGCCCGGGGGGAAGGGGGTGGGGGCTAAAACATCACTGTCACTGCTGAGGAGATTCACCCTCTCTGTTTGTCCTGCTAACCATTTTTCCAGAGACCGAAAGTGACAGGATATCCACATTTATGTTAAAACTCTTTATATTCAAGTGGGGACATTAAGTTCTAGAACACGAAAATCATACTTAAATGAGACACTGGGTCACATTCATCAAAATAAATCTTCAAATGTAATTGATTGAAAGATTATTAATATTATTATAATAATTGAAACTTACAAAATGTTCCCAAACATGAGGTTTAAAACATTTCCTAAAGTGTTTAGCTGCAAAGTTACATAAGGATGTGTAGTGAAGAACAGGTGAGGGTGCATTCAGTTTAAATTCATAAGCCTCTGCGGGGTGCAAAGATAGTGCTGGATACAGTATCTTCCTATTGGGATACTTTTTGCAGTGACAAATGCCTAGAAGTGCATTTCCCTCACTTTAAAGAGACAACTAACCTCTTCTTGGACAGGAATTAAGCAAAATCTCCCCAATGGGACATACGTTTAAAAAAATTGTATATAATGCTGACTACCATATTTATCGGCATATACCGAGCACTTTTTTCCCCTTAAAATAAGGGGAAAATCGTGGGTGCGCGATATACGCCGATACCCGCTTCCCGCGCTCAGTTTGAATGCCTGCGCCGACATATACCGAGTGCAGTACACTCAGCTACATTCGGCCAGGCTCGGCTTCGCTCGTGCTCACGCATAAACGTCACAGACTGTGAGCACGAGCGAAGCCGAGCCTGGGTGAATGTAGCCGAGTGTACTGCACTCGGTATATGTCGGCGGAGGTGTTCAAACTGAGCGCGGGAAGCGGCGATTCGACGGGGAGACAACGCGGGAGAAGCCGGGAGGACACCACCGAAGCCGCAGACGGACGCCGGACCCGACGAGGCCGCCGATAGATGCCGTGCAAGACAACAAAACTGTAAGTACTAAAATGTTTTTTTTACAGGAATTGCGGGTCCACATTAGGGATGCGCGCTATACCCCGGAGCGCGCAATACCCCGATAAATACGGTATTTAAATCCACATCAGTCCTTGCCTTTAATGAAGCAAATTAACCTAGTAGCATGTTTTTGAATTGTGGGAAAAAACTGGAGGACTTGGAGGACCCACACAAACACAAGAAGAACATGCGAAGTACATGCAGGGTCCTGGCCAAGATTCGAACGAGGACCCCAGTGCTAAAAAGAAAGTGCTAACACTTAAGCCACGTGTGCCTTTGGTGTTATATTAATTTTATTACCACACATCTAAGTTATCCTTTAATTTCTCATCTTTTTTTTTTATCTGATTTTATTTTAAGATAAAGAAGTTTTTCATTTTGCAAAGTAACACATAAACACATTGGGGGTTATTTACTAAAGACCAATACACTTTGCCCTGAAAGTGCACTTGGAAGTGCAATTGCTGTAGATCTGAGGGGGACATGCAAGGAAAATAAAAAAGTGCACATGAAATTGCACTGAAAGTGCACTTGGAAGTGCAATCGCTGTAGATACAAAATGGGACATGCAACGAAAATAAAAAACAACATTTTAGCTTGCACATGATTGGATAATAAAATCAGCAGAGCTTCCCCTCATTTCAGATCTACCCCTCAGATTTACAGCGACTGCACTTCCAAGTGCAAAGTGGATTTGCCTTTCATAAATAACCCCCATTGTCACACAGGACAGATAAACAAAGGAAGAATAAGAGAAATAAAGCAGGACTAAAATACAGCACTGAACACGTGAAGTCCCATCCACAGAAGAATTTACCACCTGGTCGGTGGGAGTCCATAAGAAATCATTTTGACCACAGGTAGCATTAAAAGCTACATGTTCATGAGTAAACAATGGAGGAATATATCACACGTATCTATCACAGACCATAATGCATCAGATTTACACTTTGTGTTTCAAAGAAGGTACATACATTTTTCAAATAGAATACATCTATTCAGTTCAGATTTCCACATCTCTGCAGTTGACAGATTAGCAGTCACCCACTTCAGGGCTAGTATTTTCCTATCAAACCTTTTTTTACCTTCAAATTTGAGATATAGATGACCTTCTTACACTGACCTAACATCCTACACCCTTTCAAGCTGTGCTTCAGAATATTTGAGACTTTAGTTCAGTATTAAACATTAAAATGTCATCAGATATTTGAGGAATTACCATTCCAGTAAAGTTGAATAAGTGTATGACCTTTTTAATAGAGCCGAATATAACTTTGTAAAGGTGAACAATGTCACTTTTAAGCAAACCTGGAGACCCTCACTATATGTAATCCTAAACCAAATGATCCTGGTAGGGGGTGTGGATCATTTAAATTAGGCGCGTTCCCGCGCCGGACGTACTGTGCATGCGCCGTCCCTAAAATGTCCCGACATTCATTGCGCTAAATGACGTCACAAGGACGTCATTGGTTTCGACGTGAACGTAAATGGCGTCCAGCCCCATTCACGGACGAGTTACGCAAACGACGTAAAATTTAAACATTTTGACGCGGGAACGACGTCCATACTTAACATTGGCTGCGCCTCCTAATAGCAGGAGCAACGCTACGACGAAAACGAGTTACGCAAACGACGTAAAAAACTACCGCCGGGCGCACGTACGTTTGTGAATCAGCGTAAGTAGGTAATTTGCATACTCTACGCTGAAAACTACGGGAGCGCCACCTAGCGGCCAGCGTGAGAATGCACCCTAAGATACGATGGCGTAAGAGACTTATGCCAGTTGTATCTTAGGCTAATGTCGGCGTATCTAGCTTTCTGAATACAGAAAGTAGATGCGCCGGCGCAGATTTGAATTTACGCTGCGTATCTATGGACACGCCGGCGTCAATTCTATCTGAATCTACCCCACAGTATATTTGTTTTTAGTTGTAAAAATCAAGGCCGGGTTCACATTAGTGCACTGCGGTTTGGGAGCAGGGTGATTGTATGTGAATTTTACATGAGGTTTTAGGTGCAATCTTATTGACTTCTATTAGACTGTGCATTTTCTGAAGTTGCAGCATGCAGGACTTTAATACGCTTTCATGCAAATATATGGTCTCATAGAACAGGGTCCCACCTAAGGCCTGGTTCGCACCTACGGTGCCTTGAAAAAGTATTCAAACCCCTTGAAATTTTTCACATTTTTTCACGTTACAACCAAAAACGTAAATGCATTTTATTGGGATTTATGTGATAGACCAACACAAAGTGGCACATCATTGTGAAGTGTAAGGAAAATGATAAATGGTTTTTAAAGTATTTTTTTTTACAATTATGTGAAAAGTGTGGCGTGCATTTGTATTCAGCCCCCTGAGTCAATACTTTGTAGAACCATCTTTCATTGCAATTGCAGCTACAAGTCTTTTTGGGGATATCTCTATGAGCTTTGCACATCTAGAGAGTGACATGTTTCCCATTCTTAGCTCTGTTAGATTGGATGGAGAGCATCTGTGAACAGAATTTTTCAAGTCTTGCCACAGATTCTCATTTCTTCTAAGATTGCCCTGTATTTGGCTCCATCCATCTTCCCATCAACTCTGACCAGCTTCCCTGTCCCTGCTAAAGAAAATCATCCCCACAACATGATGCTGTCACCACCATGTTTCACGGTGGGATTGTGTGTTCAGAGTGATGTGCAATGTTAGTTTTTCGCCACACATAGTGTTTTGCTTTTACGCCAAAAAGTTAAATTTTGGTCTCATCTGACCAGAGCACCTTCTTCCACATGTTTGCTGTGTCTCCTACATGGTGTCTCGCAAACTGCAAACAGGAATTCTTTTCACTTTCTTTCAACAAGGCTGTTCTTTTTGCCTCTCTTCCATAAAGGCCAGATTTGTGGTGTGCAAAAGTAATAGTTATCCTGTGAACAGATTCTCCCACCTGAGCTGTGGATCTCTGCATCTCCTCCAGAGTTACCATGGGCCTCTTGGCTGCTTCTCTGATTAATGCTCTCATTGCCCGGTCTGTCAGTTTAGGTGGGCGGGCATGTCTTGCTAGGTTTGCAGTTGTGCCCTACTTTTTCAATTTTTGGATGGTGGATTAAACAGTGCTCTGTGAAATGTTCAAAGCTTGGGATATTTGTTTTACAACCGAACCCTGCTTTAAACTTCTCCACAGCCTTATCCCTGACCTGTCTGGTGTATTCCTTGGCCTTCATGATGCTGTTTGTTCACAAAGGTTCTCTTGCATACCACTGAGGGCTTCACAGAACAGCTGCATTTATACTGAGCTTAAATTACACACAGGTGACTTCTGAAGGCAATTGGTTCCACTAGATTTTGGTTTGCAGTATCAGAGTAAAGGGGGCTGAATACAAATGCACGCCATACTTTTCACATATTTATTTGTAAAAAAAATATTGAAAAGTATTTATAGTTTTCCTTCCACTTCAAAATTATGTGCCACTTTGTGTTGGTCTATTACATAAAATCCCAATAAAATATATTTACATTTTTGGTTGTAACATTACAAAATGTGGAACATTTCAAAGGGTGTGAATACTTCTTCAATGCACTGTATGCATTTCAGTGCTTTTTGCATTTTGTAGATTTGCACTACAGTCCATTTAACATGGTTTCCTATGGAAAATGTTCTGTAGTACAAATCTGCAAAATGCTAAAAGCACAAAAAATGCACAGGTGTGTGATACAGGCCTTATACTGTGTAAAAAAAAAAAAGCACAATCGCACTGTACCCAAACCACAATGCACCACGGTGAACGCCACCAAAATAATGTGTAACTAACAAATTCCAAAAAAGGATCTACTGTTTGAAATATGAAGATTTCAATATCCGTTTCTCACTTATCATCTTCCAACAGAATACAACCAGTAAATATGTCCATAGTAGTTACTATATGATTGTTTTTTTATTTTGTTCAGAAATACTGTATTACGTTATAATTCTTTAACCTGAAACCAAAATAATGTATATGTGGATATGTGATAGTTTATGTATCAAATATTGCAGATCACTGAATATCACTTCGACATTGTTGAAAAATTGAGGAGCTTATGTATTTAGTAATATGTTCTTACTGAAGTTACTTCTGAGCCAGCAATCGGTTTCAAACCTTCGTAGCAGGTCGAAAGCTGACTGTTAGCAGTTCGTTAGTGGTATTTCTTATTCACATAAGTTTGCATTCAAATATAACCGTAATCAATATTTTTTGACTTTCACTCTCTTCCTCGTGACCTGCTGTCAGGTTGTACATGTTACTAAGGTTCTCACTCTCCTTTCTCTGCCACCAACATCAAATGTATCTTTCTGAGAAGATTATTCTGAGATTCCTTTCATTGACATCAAAGTAATTTGCATAATCATTTTGACAACATAGTGATCTATGTAATAAAAGCATCAAATTGTTAGTCTGCCTAGCACTCCTAGGTGGACAAATCAGGAAACTTTTTTTTTTTTTTTGACCCAATTCTCAGCCTATTTACTGTACTCCCTAGTAGTTGGCCGCATCCAGTAATTCATTTTATAGAAGAGACTTAAATGGAATCTGTCAGGATATAAATATGGCAGTTCCATTTCTGACTTTTTTCAGTGTGCAAGTTTGGAAGCTTTCATCTTTATCCTCATTTGACTACTTATTGGTTCACTGACAGATAAAAAGCATGTGCTTATAAACTGTTCAAACACAGTTTGTCAAGGTCTGTGACTCAGTAGTGAATGAAGGATAAAGATGACAGCCCTGCAGCTTGCACCAACAAAAGCAAGACAACAGTCACAGCTCCCATGTTTCTTTCCTGAGAATTACATTATATATATATATTTTTTTTCATAAATGTTTTTTTTTTTAGAGTAACTGCATATATTGGGCATCAAAAGTAGAAATAATAACAGTGAGTAAGACAAACATGGAACTTGCATAAAGGAAAGGTTAACATTGACAAACAAAAAGGGGTGGAGCATTACTAGGTCTTATTAACAAGAGAAATAGACAATCTCCTGATAAACATGAGAAACATTAAGGCAAGTTCACTAAGAAAACAAGTAATACAAGACTGAGGAGCATCGCCCATCAACGTTTGCTATGTCCTTACCAAGTAGCTCCCCAATAATGAACCAGGCAAAAACTACTTACAGGAAAAATAAGAGCGTAAGAATATATAACACAAAAGGGGTCAGGATGGGAAGCAAAAGAGAAACAAGGAAAGGAAAAGAAAGTGGAAAGGGCAAAAGGAAGAAAAAGGGAGAGGAAGAGAAAAAACAAAACAGCAAAAGAACAGGGTTGGTGGGGGCAGTGGTTGAATATCGGATATAAGGAGGGAAAGACCATCAGCTTCTTCTCTCGCACTCCACCCCTAAAAACGGGGTAGGGGGCGTGTGAAAGAAGACACCACCAACTGAATCAAGTGATCCATAGACCCAGACACAGTACCATTATAGGCCCAAGTCTCAGCCTTACCCTTAGGCCCTGTACACACAAACGGACCAAACCGATATGACTGGCCCGTCGGACCGTTTTCATCGGTCACCTCTGAAGTGGCTGTACGGCCTGATATGTGTACACACCATCAGCCCAAAATCCGATCGGGTCAGAATGCGGTGACGTCAAACACGCGACATGCTGAATAAAACGAATTTGAATGCTTCCAAGCATGCGTCGACTTTATTCTGAGCATGCGCAGGTTTTGAACCGATGCTTTTCTGTACTAACCATCGGTTTGGTCCGATGGGGTAGCGGTCCATCGGTTCGGTTTTAAAGCATGTTTAGACATTTTGGACCGAAGGAAACCAGACCGATAGCCTATACACACGGTCGGTTTGGTCCGATGAAAATGAACTTCGGTTCATTCTCATCGGACCAAACCGACCGTGTGTACAGGGCCTTATAGGTGAGCCCTATAAGCAGCAGTAGTCTTTAAGCCCGTACACACGATTGGACTTTCCGACGGGAATTGTGTGATGGCAGGATGTTGTCGGATAATCTGATCGTTTGTATGCTCCATCGGACAATTGTTTTGGATTTTCCCCCAACAAATGTGGGATAGCATGCTTTAAATTTTTCCAACAACAATTGTGTCTTGTCAGATTTTCCAATTGTGCGTACACAAATCCGTCGGACAAAAATCCAAAGTACAAACACGCATGCTCAGAAGCAATGCTAACCCTAACACAACATTAGCAGAAGTTGCCCAAAGGGTGGCGCTAAAGAGCTGAAAAAACATGTAGTTTTGTGTTTGTTGGCCAAAAATTCTTTGCCGTTTGTATGGAATACAAGTTCACGGCCAACGCCCTTCGGACAAAAGTCCTACGCTTTGTCCGCATAAAATCCAATCATGTGTACCAGGCTTAAAGGTCTAGCCAACAAAACCAAGTGGCAGTGAACTTAGACATCCTGGGCCAGATTTATGTAGATCAGCGGATCTTTAGATCCGCTCGATCTACGTGTTTTACGATCCGCCGGTGCAATTTAGCGAGGCTAGTGCAGTATTCATCAAGCACTTACCTCTAAAATTGCATCGTCGGATCGTAACTCCCCCGGCGGAATGCAAATTCCGCGGCTAGGGGGAGTGTACAATTTAAATCAGGCGCGTTCCCGCGCCGATTTAACTGCGCATGCGCCGCCGGTGAAATTTCCCAGTGCGCATGCTCCAAATGACATCGCTAAGACGTCATTGTTAGCGGCGGGTACGTCAATTGCGGCCATCCATATTCCTGATCGACTTACGCAAACGACGTAAAAATTTGAATTTTGGCGCGGGAACGACGGCCATACTTAACATTAGCTACCCCTCATATAGCAGGGGTAGCTATCCGCCGGAAAAAGCCGAACGCAAACGACGTTAAAAAAAAGCGACGGGCGGGCGTACGGACTTGAATCGGCGGTTCTACTCATTTGCATATCCGATGCGTAAAAAAAAGCGATGACACCTAGCGGCCGGCGGTAGATTGCAGCCTAAGATTCGACTGGTGTAAGTCACTTACACCAGTCGGATCTAAGGGAGATCTATGAGGAATCTGATTCTATGAATCAGCCTCATAGATCAGACCGTTGGCTCACACAGATACGACGGTGGATCTCAGAGATACGACGGCGGATCAGGAGATCCGCCGTCGTATCTCTTGATGAATCTGCCCCCCTGTCTTGTAAGATGTGTATCAGCTCCTCCATGTCTCTCATGTTATTAATCCTGCGGAACCACTCGCGTATCATGGGAATATTGTGCCAATAGCAAGATACGCATTGCATCAACCATGTACATCGGCAAAGATTTATTGTAACCTTTTCTAGGTAAAATGGAATGATGAATCAAGAATTGCGCTGGAGTAAAATCCAGCTTATAGGTGGTGACTTTAGTAGTAATGTTGTGTATGAGTTTCCATAAAGGCTGAAGGTTGAGACACGCCCACCAATTATCTATCATAGTTTCTACACCCTTCTGCATTGCCAACACAAGTTTGAGACAGAAGTGTGAAATCGTTGTAATAAAGAGGGTAGATATGATGTTGGTCGCTAAAGTGTGGAGGTCTAGGAGACTAGGGAGAGGTGATGAGGTTTCCCCTAACATTCACTCACCCCCACTGTCGGTTCGGAGTCGCTGCTATGGAATCGGGCAGGGTGGAGGTGGAGGCCGCAGGTCTTGTTCAGAACAAAGCTGGGATGTTCTTGCTCAGCCGGGTTCCTGCTTTCCACGGTGCTCGACTTGCAGACGTACTCCAGCCTGGCTTCATCATCATGCTGAGAGTGGAAGGTGCCCAGATAAGCAGAAATAGTGCTTCAACACACCGGAGCTCTTGGTCTAGGCTTCCATCTTAGATTGGAGCCAAGCCACACCTCTGAGAATTTAATTTTAATAGTGGCCCAGCTGATAAAATGCCAGCCTCTGTTGTGATATGGGGTGCACCCATACTGGGAGTTTTAAGTGAACTGTGCCAGGGTCCACTTGTCCCCCTCCCTACTCCCTCGCTGGTTTGCACTCACACTGGGTTGTAAGGAAGTGGTCGGGGAGCACTTACAAGTTATCCTGGGCACACTCCCTTGCTAACCAGACCATCAATCCCTGTTTCATTACACAGTTCTCTTTGGAGAGAAATGTACTCTGGCATGTTCACACTCACACTGCAGAAAACTGTACCAGATCAAAGTGAACCACATCTGGGACCACATGTTCCAAGTGGTTCTGGGTTTGTTTTGGTTAACTGGCCCTGGGCACAGTTTGGAGAAATCACACTACGCAAACAGGCCCAAAGGGCTGGACAGTGCTCATAACTTGTGTGAGTGCATCCTTGGTGTCAGTTAAAATTTAAAGGGAATAGTTTATAGAAGCTGCTATTGAAGTGAACCCCTAATAAAATTATTTTTATTTGCAGTACATTAACTGCACCAAACCACTAGTGGTCCTTAAAAAGAATGCCCAGTTACATGGGTGGGTGGGGAGAACACCCCTTACACTGGCAGTCAGCACTGTGCCCCATTGCACTGGCACAGTGGGAAGTAGGCCCCATAACATTTGGCACAGTGGGAAGAATGCCCCTTACATTGGTGGTCAGTGTAGTGCCCCATTACATTTAAGTAAGTTTAATTAGTTAAGTTAAAGTAAGTTATAGCTGCACAATTCTGGATTAAATGAAAATCACATTTTTTTTTTTGCTAAGAATAAAGATTATGATTCTCATTGTGTAACATCATCTTTTACATTATACAAAAAAATTGAGCTAACTTTACTGTATTCTTTTTTTTTTTTTATATTATTCATTGAAGTATATTTTTTTCCTAAAAAAATTGCTTTTGAAAGACCGCTGCGCAGATACAGCGTGACATAAAATATTGCAACATCCGCCATTTCATTCTCTAGAGTTTCTGCTAAAAAAATATATATATAATGTTTGTGGGTTCTAACTAATACAGATACAATTTCTGTGCCAGATTCACGTACGATTGCTTATCTTTGCGGCGGCGTAACGTATTCGATTTACGTTACGCCTCTGCAACTTAGACGGGCAAGTGCTGTATTCTCAAAGCACTTGCACCGTAAGTTGTGGCGTTGTATCGTAAATCGGCCGGCGTAAGCCCACCTAATTCAAATTTGGATCAGGGTGCGTGTTTTATGTAAATGTACTGTGACCCGACGTGATTGACGTTTTTCCCGAACGGCGCATGCGCCGTCCGTGGAATTTCCCAGTGTGCATTGCTCCAAAGTATGCCGCAAGGACGTCATTGGTTTCGACGTGAACGTAAATGACGTCCAGCCTCATTCACGGACGACTTACGCAAACGACGTAACTTTTTCAAATTTTGACGCAGGAACGACGGCCATACTTAACATTGGTACGCCACTATATAGCAGGGGTAACTATACGCCGGGAAAAGCCTAACGTAAACGGCGTAACTTTACTGCGTCGACCGGTGTACGTTCGTGAATTCGTGTATCTAGCTGATTTACATATTTCGACGCGTTAATCGCCGCGTACACGCCCCAGCGTAAATTTGCAGTTACGATCCGACGGCGTAAGAGACTTACGCCTGTCGGATCTAATATATATCTATGCGTAACTGATTCTAAGAATCAGGCGCATAGATACAACGGCACAACGCAGAGATACGACAGCGTATCTGGAGATACGCCGTCGTATCTCCACTGAGAATCTGGCCCACAGATTTTAACTTGTAAGCAGTAAGTGTCAAAAAGGTTTAGTCTTTAAGTGGTTAAACTGACCTCATTTACAGACGGAAGTTCATTCCTTTGCTAAAGAACAAGAGATACATTGGGGGTTATTTACAAAAGGCAAACCCACTTTGCACTGCACTTGAAATTGCACTGAAAGTGCACTTGGAAGTACAGTCGCTGTAAAAGGTTGCGAAAGGCTACTTTAAGTAGTGAAGCAAAGATAAAAGTGAAAGTCCCAAAAGTTGGCAGTTGCAACTGCTATATATATATTTTTTTTCTGACAGAATCCCGGTAAAGCTTTAAAAAATAATCTCTGTCTGATATAACAAGGGAAGTGTCACATAGGAATCCATAGTAAAATAGTTACTATGACTGAAAAAAGGCCATCAAGTTCAACCTATTCCAAAACTTTTCTAACTCTGTTGATTTAGAATAGAGACAAAACCAACACTGCAGCTAAACAACACAACATGACTGTTATATCAACACAGGAGGGTTTAGCAGTACTTACTTTCATCATAGTTTGTCTATGTTTGTAAATAAACTATGACAGGTTTATTGAGAAATCACCTTGTATTACTCAAATTTTCCCAATTTGACAGCTGTCCCTCTGATTTTATTGTGGACAATATTCCCTCTATCTTGGCAGAATAAGATATAGCCCATTATAATTGCTGGTCCCTAGCTGTCATACTTCTTGCTGACTGAATTCTAAACTCTTGAAAGGAATGATACCTTTCTTTTGGATCCTTCCTCTTCTATCACTTGCTGGTTGGACTATGAGTATAATAACATTAGTCCATCTCTCCGCTAAAAAGTTTTTCTTTTTTTTTTTTACATTATTACATGAATTGTAATAATATTGTTAATATGTGATAGTGTTAAGATACACCCAAAAAATGGTAGAGCTTTTATGAGTTGCAGATTTTTTTTTTTTCTAAAAAAAATTCTGCTTCAGTGTACTTACTCTACTGAAAGGACATTTTGTAATCATTAATACAAAAACACTTTACTTTAGTGCATTGGAGTTGATTTACTAACAAAGTTTAGTCTGTTCACCTAGCAAAGTGAATATTTACTTTAAAAACTCTATATTCATGTTGACAAGTGAATGTTGGCTAATATGGTAAACCTGTATTCCCTCTGAAAATCCAATCAAGGGAAATAAGAAAAACATAATTTAAGAGTGAGCTCTACTCCTCACATTTTAAGAAATCAATTTGTACTCAAGTGGAACATGAAGTGGTATTAAACCCAAAACAATGGGGCAGATCCTCAAAGATCTGCACCGGCGCAGAATATCTGAGATACGCTACGCCGCCGTAACTTACCTGGCTTTGGTTTGAATCCAGAAAGAATTTGCGCCGCAAGTTACGGCGGCGTAGTGTATTTCTCGCGGCGTAAGGCAGCGGAATTCAAATGCGGCGAGTAGGGGGCGTGTTTAATTTAAATGAAGCGTGTCCCCATGTCGAACGAACTGCGCATGCCCCGTCCGTCAAAACTCCCAGGGTGCATTGCTCCAAATGATGTCACAAGGACGTCACTGTTTTCGTTGTGAACGTAAATGGCGTCCAGCCCCATTCACGGACGACTTACGCAAACGACGTAAAAATTTAAAAATTAGACGCCATACTTAACATAGAGTACGCCACCAGATAGCAGCTTTAACTATACGCCGGAAAAAGCGGAACGGAAACGACGTAAAAGATTGCGACGGCCACTCGTACGTTCGTGGATAGTCAGAAATAGCTAATTTGCATACTCAACGCGGATTACGACATGAACGCCACCCAGCGGCCGCCGGAAAATTGCATCTTAGATCCGACAGCGTACGCCTGTCGGATCTAACCCAGATGCCGTCGTATCTTGTTTTGAGGATTCAAAACAAAGATACGACGCGGGAATTTTGAAATTACGCCGGCATATCAGTAGATACGCCGGCGTAATTTCTTTGGGGATCTGCCCCAATGTTTTTATATTTTGCAGCTAACCAATACTTGATGTATGAAATTGTTTTCTTTCCTAGTTAATTTTTTCCTTTATTTTACCTGGTGATGCAGCCAGTAATTAGGGATGAGCTTTATGTTTGGGTCGAACATGAGTTTGACTCGAACATTGGCTGTTTGCCAGTTCGCCGAATAGCAAACAATTTGGGGTGTTTGTGGCAAATTCGAAAGCCGCGGAACACCCTTTAAAAGTCTATGGGAGAAATCAAAAGTGATCATTTTAAAGGTTAATATGCAAGTTATTGTCATAAAAAGTGTTTGAGGTCCTGGGTCCTGCCCCTGGGGACGTGTATCAATGCAAAAAAAAGTTTTAAAAACTGCAGTTTTTCCGGGAGCAGTGATTTTAATAGTGCTTAAAGTAAAACAATAAAAGTGAAATATTCCCTTAAATTTTGTACCTGAGGGGTGTCTATAGTATGCCTGTAAAGTAGAGCATGTTCCAGTGTTTATAACAGTCTATGCGCAAAATAACATTTCTAAAGGAAAAATAGTAATTTAAAACTACTCGCGGCTATAATGAATTGCCGGGTCCCAGCAATACAGATAAAATTAATTGAAAAAAAAAAAAGCGGCATGGTTTCCCTCCCTTAGTCCATTACCTCGAACCAAAATTTAAAAATAAAATGTGTGGAGGTCCCCCAAATTCCATATCAGGCCCTTCGTGTTTGGGGACTGCAGCGGAGGCGTTTTTTAGTCGCTTTACAGGCGCTATTTTTAGCCCAAAAGCGCCTAAAAAACGCCTCAGTGTGAAAGGGGTCCTACACTCACCCCCTCTCTTTTACACTCACTCTCTTTTTCTTACACTCACCCCCTCGCTCTCATTCCCCTCTCTCACCCTCTCATGATATACAATAATGGATGTAGGGGCCTTTTGGTGGGCGTGATTTTTCAGGGGGGGGGTTGGGGGTTTGCATTTTATTGAAATAAAGTGGGCCGGTCTGGATGAAGTCCAGGGCCAAATTTTTGTCCCAGTCCAGCCCTGCCTGGGTGGCCGTTTCTTTGGAGCACATGTGCCGATGACATCATTGGCTGCATATATAGTAAATATCTTCTAATCTGTGCATGGTTAGGAGATATTTAGAGTACCTATTATTTTGCCGTAAGTACAAGATTAAAATGCTTCGTTTTCAGGCAAATTTCAAATAATGGCTTTATCTTGCAGGTCTGAAAAAAAATGCACCTAGTGGTCTACTACTTATTTTTTCATTTTTTTGGACCAACTTGTGTATCAAATCAATCTTGAGAGATACAGTAAGACCCCTTTCACACTGAGGCGCTTTACAGGTGTTTTTGCGCTACAAATAGCGCCTATAAAGCACCTGTAAACTGCCTCTTCTGCATCCCCAGTGTGAAAGCCAGTATGCTTTCACACTGGGGATGTGTGTTTGGAGGACAGGAAAAAAAGTCCTGCAAGCAGATCTTTGGGGCGGAGGAGGAGTGCTGTATCCACTGCTCCTCCACCGCCCCTGCTCCATTAAATGAAAGGGCGCTGCTTTCAAATTGCCTTAAAAAAGCACTTTGAAAGCAGCATTAAGAGGAGGCTTTTAACCCCTTTTTAATACCTTCTGGGGGGCTAAAAGCGTCCCACTAGCGGTAAATTGCTGCTAAATTAGCAGTGCTTTATCACTAACGCCCAGTGTGAAAGGGGTCTTATATTTGCCACAGTTCATTTTGGTGTCATTCTTTCAGGTTCTTAGTTTATACTGTAAATATGCATTGATCTGTTGTTTTTTACAGATGCTATGATGAAAGGCACAGTGGGATAAGGATATTTTAGTGAGTGCATGAGTTTGCTACTTTATGCACAACAAACAACACAATGCCACAGCTGTGTATTTTACAGACCATTCTCTTTATAAAACCAATATACATAGTATACATGATCCACGCTGTGTTGGGAAAACATTAAAGTGCTGCATGTTTTTTGTGTGTTATTACCAATTTGTATTACATGGATGCTCTATAATGTTAAACATTTCCAGCCTAATTTACATTGTAACTGTTATTCGTGTTTGCACTGATTGCATTCCGGTCGTTCTAGCATTTTTCATACAATCCTAGAGGCTAAATTAGTTATGCTTTACTGAGAATTATTGTGTTCTAGGTTTATTGGTTATTTTAAATTTAGAGTAAAGTACATGTATTTTAGTTTGTTAACCATACAGCTCCCAGTGAACCCAAGAATGTCATACATATGTATGTTTATTTTAAACACATGGGGGCAGATCCTCGTGCAGCTGTACGCCGGGCGCAGCGTATCTAAGATACACTACGCCGCCGTAACTTAATTTTTATTTTTTTCGAATCCACAAAGAATTTGCGCCGTAAGTTACGGCGGCGTAGTGTATCTTGGGCGGCGTAAGAGCGCGGAATTCAAATGGTTGTAATGGGGGCGTGTTTTATATAAATACGTCGTGACCCGACGTAAACAGTGTTTTTTTTTAACTGCGCCGTCCCTGGGGGTATCCCAGTGCGCATGCTCGAAATTTAACCGGAACAAGCCAATGCTTACGACGGTGACGTCATTCGACGCAAATTCCTATTCGCGAACGACTTACACAAACAACGTAAAAAATTCAAAATTGTACGCGGGAACGACGGCCATACTTAACATTGAGTACGCCTCAGAATAGCAGCTTTAACTATATGCCGGAAAAAGCCGAACGCAAACGATGTAAAAACAATGCGCCGGCCGGACGTACGTTAGTTGATCGCCGTAAATAGCTAATTTGCATACTCGACACGGAATTCGACGGAAATGCCACCCAGCGGCCGGCGGAAAAAATGCACCTAAGGTCCGACGGCGTACTAAGACGTACGCCTGTCGGATCGACCCGAGCTGCCGTCGTATCTTGTTTTGTAGATACAAAACAAAGATACGACGCAGGAATTTTAAAATTACGCCGGCGTATCTATAGATACGCCGGCGTAATCCTTTTGTGGATCTGCCCCATGATGTCGAGATGAATAATCTATGAACCAGGTAAGTTAGATTCTTATGACAAGTCCAGGCTGGGTATACAATCAGCACTGCAGCCTGCCTTTGTATATGTGGGTACAGCTCTGATGTACTGGCACTGCAGCAATTTTATTACCACGTTGGTGTTTATAAGCAGAATGTGTACAGGCTACTCTAAATGTTGTTTTGCCAACACCAAGCAGAAGGAGAGAAGCATGCAGAAGCTCAGACAGGCCCAAAATACACTCAGACAGTTTAGACCTGACAAATGCTAGAATGCCAGTCTGCATTTCCTTATCAGCCATCCTACCAGTTCCAGTTACTATGGTGAACAATTGATTTATTCAGTAGGGAAATAAGAAAAGCCAATAGAAATCGAATCTGATTTAATGTTACTGTAATCATATTAATGAAAGATGAATTCCTATTTGTTGTTTGATTTTGGTACATTCTGTGCTTTGTTTGGTTTATTAAATGTGCATAAATATATGAGACGTGTTTCTATGGTACTACATCTACTGCTTTGTCTAAAGTAGATTTGGTTCAACACACTTGGCCTCATCAGAGCTTACAATATAATATATATATATGTGTGTGTGTATATATATATATATATATATATATATATATATATATATATATATATATATATGAATAAAAGAAAAGACTGGTTATTTTTTACCCCAGATCTCATATTTAGGAGCTTCTGTCATGCTTTTTGTTTTCTATTACAATAGATGTTTACATTCCTTGTAATAGGAATAAAAGTGACACTTCTTTTTTTTTTTTTAATGAACAGTGGAAAAAAAAAAAAATTAAAAGTAAAATAAATAAGAAGACCTCCTCTGTAACTCAAAACATGCAACCTGTAGAATTTTTTAAATGTTGCCTATGGAGATTTTTAAGGGTAAAAGTTTGTCGCCATTCCAAGAGCGGACGCAATTTTGAAGTGACATGTTGGGTATCAATTTACTCGGTGTAACATCATCTTTCACAATATCCAAAAATTGGGCTAACTTTACTGTTGTCTTGTGCACTTGTAAGTGTGCTTTTAAGACTGCTGCGCAAATACGGTGTGACAGAAAGTATTGTAACTACCGCCATTTTATTCTCTAGGGTGTTAGAAAAAAAAATAATGTTTGGGAGTTCAAAGTAATTTTCTAGCAAAAAAATATGATTTTAACTTGTGAACAACTAGTTTGAATAATAGGCCTGGTCCTTAAAGCGGAGGTCCACCGACGGTTCTTTTTTTTCTTTTTTTTTTTCAACCATTCACGCAATCACCTAATCTCAATGTCTCACTCACTGTTTCGAGAAATTATCTCCCCTGATGTCCTGTTTCCATGTAAAAATGAAGTTGTAAAAACTGTGGACGCCCACAAGCATTAAGAGCCAGATTCACGTAGGGCAGTGGCGGCGTAACGTATTGTAGATACGTTACACCGCTGCAATTTTTCATCGCAAGTGCCTGATTCACCAAGCACTTGCGATGAAAACCTACGCCCGCGGCCTCCGGCGCAAGGCGGGCCAATTTAAATGGGCGCGCTCCCGTGCCGGACCTACCACGCATGCTCCGTTTCCGAACTCCCGCCGTGCATTGCGTGGCGTGATGTCACTTTTTCGAACGGCGACGCGTGTAGCGTAATTCCCTATTCCCGGACGGCTTACGCAAACAACGTTATTTTTTAAATTTCTACGCGGGTACGACGGACATATTTTATACAGCAATACGATTGCTGTGTAAAGTTAAGGCAACAAAAAAAACGACTAACTTTGCGACGGGAAACTAGACTAGCGGCGACGTAGCGAACGTGAAAAACCGTCGGGAATCGCCGTAACTCCTAATTTGCATACCCGATGCTGGTTTACGGCGCAAACTCCCCCCAGCGGCGGCCGCGGTATTGCATCTTAAGATCCGACAGTGTAAAACAATTACACCTGTCGGATCTTATGGCTATCTATGCGTAACTGATTCTATGAATCAGTCGCATAGATAAAAACAGAGATATGACGGAGTATCAGCAGATACGCCGTCGTATCTCCACTGTGAATCTGGCCCTAACTTCCTGGTTCCAGTGAATGCTGAGCTACCAGCATTCCTTGCTCGTTCCCGCGCATGCTCAGTTGTAATGGCGCAACTTCCTGGTTGCCATCACAACGGGCTGCGTCATCAGAAGTTCCCGCCCCGTTGTGATGGCAACAAAAAGTATACACAACAAATACAGACGATACCAAACCAAATCCCGCGAGAATTTGCGGCAGGATTCCGCACTGACTTCTGGAAACAATGACACAATGACACAAGCTCCCAGGAGACAGTGTGGGACACAGGACATTACGTACATACCAGCAAAATAGCCGCAGGGGTCAGATACCTAAAAAAAATAGAAAAGCACAGGTACACTCTATTATAAAAAAAAAAAATTCTGTTTAACAATGTATACATTAATGTAATTCGTTAGGGATGTGCCCTCTGAGGAGTTTTCAGAGCAAAGTTTTCTTTAAAATCTTGTAATTGCTCTTTTTTTACAGGTTTACGTGGAGCAATTGCCTTTGCTCTAGCAATTCGAGATACAGAGACTCAGCCCAAGCAAATGATGTTTACCACAACACTGTTGGTTGTCTTCTTTACAGTGTGGGTATTTGGAGGGGGGACCACGCCAATGCTCACATGGCTACAGATCAGGTCAGTGCTGTTTAGATTTCCTATGAGAAAAGGTATTCCTTTTTTTTTATTCCTTAGTGTTCTACTGATTAATATAAAATGCACTGCAGCTATCACTATATATAAACAATTAGGCTTTATGATATAACTATAAAGTTTATGTAATTATAATACAGGAGCCGTGATGTGCTGTAAAAAACAAAAACAAATGTCATTTATCAGTAACTTTATGTGGTCAAGCTAAAGCTAATCATGGCAGCAACTATAGTAATATTGGAGCCCTTCTGTTTTGTATTGAGAATAGTTGCTATACTCATGCTTGTGTATTATAAAGTTGTTGGTACAGTCTGTTAAATTAACCACTTAAGACCCAGACCAATATGCAGGTAAAGGACCTGGCCCCTTTTTGCGATTTGGCACTGCGTCGCTTTAACTGACAATTGCACGGTTGTGCGACATGGCTCCCAAACAAAATTGTCGTCCTTTTTTTCCCATATGTAGATTTGTTTTGGTGGCATTTGATCACCATATTTTTTGCGCCATAAACAAAAATAGAACGACAATTTAAAAAAAAAACAATATTGTTTTACTTTTTGCTATAATAAATATCCCCCAAAAATATATAAAAAAAACATTATTTTTTTCTCAGTTTAGGCTGATACGTTTTCTTCTACATATGTTTGGTAAAAAAAAATCGCAATAAGCGTTTGATTGGTTTGCACAAAATTGATAGCGTTTACAAAATAGGGGATAGTTTTATGGAATTTTTATCATTATTTTTTTTACTACTAATGGCGGCGATCAGCAATTTTTTTTTCATGACTGCGACATTATGGCGGACACATTGCACACTTTCGACACATTTTTGGGAACATTTTCGCTATAAAAATGCACTGATTACTGTGAAAATGACACTGGCAGTAAAGGGGTTAATCAGGAGGGGGCGCTGTAGGGGTTAAGTGTGTACTAAGGGAGTGTTCTTACTGTGAGGGGCGTGGCTGTGCGTGTGACGTCACTGATCGTCGTTCCCTAACACAGAGAACAGACGATCACTGACAGCCACACTAGGAAGAACGGGGAAGGTTTGTTTACACTCACCTCTCCCCGTTCTTCCTCTCTGTGACCCAATCGCGGGACACCGGCAGCAATCGGGTCCCGCGGGCACAGTCACAAAGGACAGGACCGGGTTGTGAGCGTGCCGGCGGCGCGCTCGCGACCCACAGCTGGGCATCTTAAAGGGACGTACCTGTACGTCCATGTGCCAAGCCGTGCCATTCTGCCGACGTAAATAGTCGTGCGGCGGTTCTTAACTGGTTAAAGAGTGCCAGTCATCAGTCCACATTCATAATAATTAGAGTTTCCACATGTGAATTATTATTGCAGTGCAGAGTTACTGGTATGTCTGGAAATACTATTTGTCCAGTATTTTCCCTCTCTTAGCAGTAGTGTTCATGCTTGGTCAGGGTGTAAGACTGGCTGATCTTCTACCCCAGTGCTATACTGAAAACCACTTGACCTCCAGAAGACTTACCCCCTTAATGATCATGCACTGCATTATTTTAACTGACAATTGCTCGGTCTTGCAAAACCTTGCCTAAACAAAATTTATATCATCTTTTTTCCACAACTAGAGCTTTCTTTTGGTTGTATTTGATCACAGTTTTTTTTTTTTAATTGTGCTATAATCGACAATAGACCGACGATTTAGAAAAAAAAAAGATATTTTCTACTTTCTGCTAGAAATCATATCCAATAAAAAAAAAGTCTTCATAAATTTAGGCCAAAATGTATTTTGCTACATATTTTTGGTAAGCGTATTGATTGGTTTGTGCAAAAGTTATAGGCCCGGATTCACGTAGAGCCTTGTAAAATTGTGCGGGCGTAACGTATCTGATTTACGTTACGCCTCCGCAACTTACAGGGGCAAGTGCTGTATTCTCAAAGCACTTGCTCCGTAAGTTGCGGCAGCGTAGCGTAAATCGGCCGGCATAAGCCCGCCTAATTCAAATTTATATCAGGGGGGCGTGTTTTATGCAAAACTACTGTGACCCGACGTGATTGACGTTTTTGCGGAACGGCGCATGCGCCGTCCGTGGAATTTCCCAGTGTGCATTGCTCCAAAGTACGCCGCAAGGACGTCATTGGTTTCAACGTGAACGTAAATGACGTCCAGTCCCATTCACGGACGACTTACGCAAACAACGTAACTTTTTAAAATTTCGACGCGGGAACGACGGCCATACTTAACATTGGCTGCGCCTCATATAGCAGGGGCAACTTTACGCCGGGAAAAGCCTAACGTAAACGTCGTAACTTTACTGCGTCGGCCGCGCGCACGTTCGGGAATTCGCGTATCTAGCTAATTTGCATACTCGATGCAGAATTTGACAGAAGCACCACTTAGCGGTCAAAAAAAATGCAGTTAAGATCCGACGGCGTAAGAGACTTACGCCTGTCGGATCTAATGGATATCTATGCGTAACTGATTCTAAGAATCAGACCCATAGATACGACGGGTCAGATTAGGACTTACGACGGCGTACATGGCGCTGCGCCGTCGTAAGTCCTTTGAGAATCTGAGCCTAAGGCCCCATACACACGATAGAATCCATCCGCAGATAAATCCCAGCAAATGGGTTTCTGCGGATAGATCCTATGGTGTGTACACGCCAGCGGATCTGTTTCCGCGGAGAAATCTCCTCTGGGATGGATTCCAGCAGATCGGATATTTGCTGACATGCACAACAAATCCATCTGCTGGAATCCATCCCAACAGATGGATCCGCTCGTCTGTACAGACTCACCGGATCCATCCGTCCAAAGGGATTCCCCGCACGCGTCGTAATGATTTGACGCATGCGTGGAATTCCTTATATGACAGCGTCGCGCCCGTCGCGCGTCATAATCGCGGCGACGGCGCGACACGTCATCGCCAGAGGATTTCCGCGCGGATTTCAATGCGATGGTGTGTACACTCCATCGCATAGAAATCTGCGGAAATCTTTGAGAGGATTTATCCGTGGAAACGGTCCGCTGGACCGTATCCGCGGATAAATCCTCTCGTGTGTATGGGGCCTTAGTGTCTACAAACTATGGTGTATAAATACTGGAATTTTTTGTTATTTATTTTTATACTAGTATCAGTTCAGTTCAGTGATTTATAGCTGGACTGCAAAAGTATTGCTGGAAATCTGGCACATTTTAAAAATTTTGGGAACCAGTGACACTAATACAGTGATCGGTGCTAAAAATGTGCAGCCCACATGACAATAGAGCCTCCCTCCCTCCTCCACCATGTCCTCGTATTTCCAAACACTATGGGGGTGGGATATAGTATGCTGATTGATTACAATAACTAAGAAACTCACAAAAACGTAGTTTTAATATATATCAGTATTCAATATATCTAACTAGGTCTTGTTCTCGTCCGCTATGATTGCATAGTGAAGGAGAAGCAGCATATTATTTAGCTCAAGCCACAAAACACCAGCACTTTTGAAAGTTTCACGATGCAGGTGTATTTCTTCATAGTGAGTACAAGATGAAAGCCACACAGGTGCCAGAAAAAACAGACACAATATTGATTTGCCCACCTCTTTGTCATCAATGTGCTTTGTTTTGTCAGTAGTAGGAATGAGCTTGGGATCAAAATTCGAAATCTGGAAGGAAGACGATGGTGCCAGGCCAATCAGCTAGTGGTAGATTGCCACAGCTGCACTACACAAAGGTGCGAGATGCCCATGACATCTTTGGCCTAGTATGGCCACATTACTATATTAGCTCAACGATGTTGCCAACTTCATCTTAATTTTTTTGTATCCTAATGCCGCGTACACACGATCATTTTTCGGCATGAAAGAAAACTTAGTTTTTCAGCATGTCCAAAAAACAAAGTTTTTCCAACTTCATCATTAAAAAAACGACGTTGCCCACACACCATCGTTTTTAATAAATTATGAACAAAGCGCGGTGACGTAAAACACGTACAACGGCACTATAAAGGGGAAGTTCTATTCGTCTTTGGGCTGCTTTAGCTGATTCCTTGTTAGTAAAAGACGATTAGCGCTTTTTGTCTGTTACAGCGTGATGAATGTGCTTCCTCCATTATGAATGGTAGTTTTACGAGCGCTCCCATCTCATAACTTGCTTCTGAGCATGCGCGGGTCTAAAACGTTGTTTTAGCCCACACACGATCATTTTTTACAACCCGAAAAACAACATTTTTTAAAACAACATTAAAAAATGCAGCATGTTCGAATTTTTTAAATGACGTTTTTAAAAACTACGTTTTTTTTCATGCCGAAAAATTATCGTGTGTACGCGGCATTAGGGTTTACTTCGGAGGTTGTAGCCTCTCATTTTTTTCCCCCTAAGGCCTCGTACAGACGAGGGGATCTCCGCTGGAAACAGTCCGCTGGACCGTTTCCAGCGGAGATTCCTCCTCCGGATTTTGATCCGATGGCTTGTACACACCATCGGATCAAAATCAGTGCGGAATACATCTGCGGTGACGTGTCGCGCCGTCGCCGCGACGATGACACGGCGACGTGCGCGACGCTGGAAGGTAAGTACTTCCACGCATGCGTCGAATCATTACGACGCATGCGAGGGAGGGGAGCGGACGGATTGATCCGGTGAGTCTGTACAGACGACCGGATCAATCCGCTGGACAGGATTCAAGCGGATAGATTTCTTTGCATGCTAAGAAATTTTTATCCGCTTGAAATCGATCGGCCGGATTTTAATCCGTGGGGAAATGTCCGCTAGGCTGTACACACGACCGGATCTATCTGCTGGAACTGATCCACGGATCAATCCCAGCGGATAGATCCGGTCGTGTGTACGAGGCCTGAGACATCACTTTTATTTGTGCAAATTATAGGCAGGGTCCCTAAGGTGAAAATAAACACTTTGTACAACTTATATTTATTTTATTTTATTTAATTGATCTGCTTTATACAATGTTAAGGACATGAAATGGTTTTAGTTATGAATCAAAACAGCAGCAACAATATCTGGAGTGCCCAACTCTCCACAGTAGAAACAATTGGCTGTAATCTAAATATTCACTAATCCAGAAGACAGAAGATGCAAGTTAAAGATCATTCCTGTATTGTCTAGATATTCTTCTTTTTTTTTTTTAGTTAAATCAAGCTACAAGAGTTCTGAAAAATGCAAATGAAATTAGTGAGATGTATCCCTTTTGTTCCAAAGCATGGCATAATGACAAAACATAGAGATATTGTACATTTATTGAAACTGATCTAAAAGATTGCATTTTATTTTCTGCTTGTCAAAAGTAGCATTGCACCAATATAAAACATGTTTCTATCCACTTCCTTTTCATCATTAATCTAGTAATCCAAGAACCTCTTTTCCTAACTGCTAGAACAGGTATTGCCTCCTTGCTGCATTTAATAAATGAAAGCCTAATGTAGCAAACTGTCTGTCCTAACCATTACACAGCCTCCAATGAAAATGCAAACCTGTTTTAGGCCTCTTGCACATGGGAGCAAAAAAATAAAAAAAATAACACCATGCTTTTTACTGATCTGGACACAGTTGCATTGTTGTCTATGGAATAATGCACAAGTTGCGTAGAGATCAGTAATACCATGTAGAGTACAGAGCCTTAAAAAGAGGATGAATGGGATTTATATGCATATGCACATCTTTCTGTGAACAAGATTCTGAGTATAAACATCAGTAATTTATTATGTTTGTGTACATTACTTTTTCTTAATGGCATAATATGCACATATGCCACACGTCCTTTATTAAAATAAAATTGGAAGAATTTTCAAGTTTCTGTGCATGTATGCACTTATATGCACAATTACGTGAAAATACACACACATGATATACAGCCTGTCCTAGGATTTTTTCTACCAATCGTGTCTGATGTTCATACATCAGTACAGTGTGCAAGAGGCCCTAAAGTTTCAATTTCATTGGTGTTGCAGGAGGCAGAGATGTTGGGAGTTACACTAGACAGGATTAAGGTAAATCACTTCCAATGAACCAGTGAGAAGGCCATTAAAATATGACAGCAGTGGATTACAGAGAACTCAGGTTTTGTAATGGACCCTTAACCCCTTCCCATGGAGTGTATGCATCTATGTGGCCTCACAGAAGTGAGTCTTCTTACATGAGCCCAATTTATGTGTCGCTGTGTTTATGATGTATATTGCACAAAGACTTGGCTCTTACTAAGAGCTCTTGGTTCCATACTAATGATTGGGAACTGGGATGCCCGGTTTCCGATCTCCTAATCGCTGAGATAGCCTCTACTTGGCTGTCACAGTGATCAGTCATTGTACAGCCTTCTGCTGTGTTTTTCTACTCTTGAATGGAGAAAAATATATATTGTATCTTTTTTTTCCCATGCAAGAGAAAAACAGCTTACAGAAATAAATGTGTGTAATAAAAAAGTAAAGATAGCTAAATTTGGGTTGGAGCTAGGTCAGTGTCAAGGTTAGTCAGGGTCCATAAATTTTAGGTAGGATTTAAAAAAAAAATGTTTTTAACTTGGTATCAGTGTCAGTAGGAGATATCCATTACCATTTACCACCAAATGAAAGCCCAATTGACATCCACCTGAAAAGATGAGAGTCCCACCCAGCCGTCATTTTGCTAAAGGCTGGGTGAGAAGTGGTTAAAGTATATGTATCATATGACTGAAAATCAAGCCACTGACCACCAATGTTAAATGAAGTGGTTGACTATTTTGACCCACAATAACAGTAGAAACCAAAAAATGTATGTATTTTTGTTTGGGTTGTGATATTACTATGAGAATCCCCCACCCCACCGAGAAATGGAAAAGTATATCCTCTCCTGCATGGGAAAATCTACCTATAGCCCATGTCAGGGTGGGTATAGTGTCACCTGGGGCAGACAGTTTTTAGAACAAAATGGTGACCAGACCTCAGATGCACCCTTTGATAATTGATCATCAAGGACAACTGACAATAAATATACATTATTGAATAATATGTGGAAGGTTTAGTCACATAAACACATTCCTTTAGGAGAAATGCAGATGCAAAGTGGTTTAATTATTGTTCAGGAAGCTTTTTATACCTTGTTTTCTATCTGAAGTGTTCTTGAACTATGTTTTTGCAGTGTGTTCCACATAGAATGCGAGAACACTGTGTAATCTATAATTTCCCTCTTAAAGAATTCATTGGAAGACCTGGCAATGCTTATAAGAACCTTATTCAACATAACACATTATATTAAAGTGAATTAGTGATAAAACAGCATTCTGTAGACTCCCTATTTAACTATAAATTCAGCCACCAACTCATTGTGTTGCGTACAGAAGAGTTGGAATAAATGCATCTATGCTTTATAAATTACTTCACTGTTTTGTACATAATACCTGCTTTAAAAAGCTGCAGGTCAGATGAGACTGTTTTACAGATATATTCCGGGCCACTACTTTACAATAAAATAATACATTTTATGATATTTTTTGGAACTGTATTTTGCAAAACACATTGTGATTTCTGTCACTTTGGGAGGGGGAAGGGTTATATGTTTGGCGTAGGTTTTATGACGTTTCTAAGAAAACGCAAAAAGTATGGGTTGCGAGTTGCGACTTTGGCACAACCAATGAATTTTTGTTGACCTGTGGCTACAGCGAGTGATCAGTGCATTCTGACAGCAGCGGGAGCTGCTGTCAAAATACAATGTACCGGTGGGGAAGTGGATTACGTCCACCTTTCTCGTGTGGATGGAGGATTCTGATTTTTTTTTTTTGTTTAGCCTGCTGGCTGAATGGATAACAAAAACGAACTGTCTATGCCCAGCTTAAAGCGTAACTACCTTAACTACTTTAACTACTTATTTAAACTGAGATTTTTAATTTTGGAGGAATAATGGACTTTATAGGCACCAATGGTCAACATAAGATATAAAAAGTTTTTTATTGATACAAGCCCAGAAACCTGGGTAATTGAATCAACAATTACAGTACAGAAAAACAATATAAAAAAACATATATTTAGCTACATTAAAAACATTAGTAAGCATAGAGTATCTCTAAAATGCTAATAACCCAGGGGGGTTGTACAAAAACCACAAATAATCCACAAGGGACAACAACAACAGTTGGTGAACAAACATAGATTTCAATTGGCGTTTTTTTGATAAATAGGCTTTACATGTTTCGCAAGTTACTGCTTCTTCAGGAGCTTAAAAAGAGAACTTTCTGGAAGGAAAAACATAGACTATTATTGGTTTCAGATTTTAATTTATCATTGTATGTTTTGTGAATAGAAATAGATAGTGTTCCTTGTGCATAAAAGCACCATAAAAGATGACTCAGGTTGCCACAGACTGCCAAACAAACGGTGCGAAAAGAGGTTCAGGTGAGGGAAGTGTAGGGACATGCCACATACCCATATAGATAGATCGAATGTGTTTAGAGGTGACCCGTCTTCGCCAATATAAAGAAATGGCAAGTAATTGCGGGTATGCCTAAATAGTGAGGCAGAAAAAAAGAAAAAAGTATATGTATATCTATATTGCCAGTGATAATGAAAGCAGGGAAAGATAATAGCGAAGCTCCACACGTCACCAGTAAAAAAGTGAAAGTAAACCACTTTGTGTATAGAAAGAGGCGAGATTATATCATAGAAGATGTAGTGAACCTACCATCCGTAATGATGGATAAGGAAAAATATATATATAAGAATTCCACAGGAAATTCTGGATCACTGTGGTAACAAGTTCCAGGTAGCGAAATGGGTAAAGGTGTATGTTTTTGGACAGATATAGACTGGGGTGTAAATCTGGTGAAATAAAGGGTAAAAAATACTGATAAGGAAATAGGGCTTTTGCATTGCATAAGTGCAGATAGCAACCCCAATTCAGAGATCCATATATACATACCCAGATGTACAAGGTACAGCAAATGCAGGGCTAGTCCAGAATTAGGAAGGAGTGCAGGATCGTATGTATATACTGCACATTTGTAAATACGAGGGAAATATACCCATAAAAGTTAGGACAAAATCCCAAAATTGTGGGGACCAGACCATTAGAACAAAGCTGTGATGGTATGAGATGGTATCTGTATAAAAAGAGATAGATAAACAAAAGAGACAATCTAAGTAAGGGCTGGTCCAATACAGGAAGTAATGCCAGTCACCGCTGCCAAAAAGAGTCCTATAGAGGAGTACTCACCATGTCCGGATACACCTACTGTCTCGCACGCCACTGTGTATGGGAGCAAACGTGTAGCTTTCTGGGGATCCTGCTCCGTTATAAGCGTGCATGTCTCCGATCACGTGTGCGGATGGGACTTCCGCATCACGTGTTTCCGGCCAAAGACCACGAGAACCAATCACCTGTCTGCAAAAGCTCCATGGGCGTCAAATGACGCCTGCCAGAGCCGTCGCAATCACAGGGCCGTTCTTCGTGGAAGGGGAGGAGTGTAAGAACACGCTCCGCCAATGGGAACAGGCGGGGCGTGTCGAACCAGCACTGCACGCATTCGATGGCAAAGCCATCAGCATGAGTACAGGTCAGGCCGAAATTCTTCGTCCATCCCCTGACAACCCACAGCATAGAACACGCTGTGGTTATCTGGCCGTACACATCCCCCCCATAGAACCCCCCCATCCCCCGCCTCTTTCCTGGTTCTAGCTGTGATCACACGAGATCCAAGAGGAGGCGACTGGGATAAGAAGATCTTACAAAGTGAAACAAAGTGGATTGAAAGATTGAATGCCACCCAACCCCCAGGAATCAACAAACTCAAAACATATAAGTCATTCTTATAGTCTATCATGGTGGTATCTTTATGGTAGACATTGATTTCTTTCCAAGTCTCCATAGTAGATATTACACTATGACTCTGCTCCCCCCCCCTCCGCAGTGCACTATATATTTTTTGATATGCAGTATACTCCGTTAGATATTATCTTACCTTGTTTCCTTCCCTCTTCTTGCTCCGCTACTTTTGCTCTTTTGTTTTTCATATCCCTGCATCTTCTTACAGGCATTTAGAAATGTCTAGACATAATTGTATTTAAAAATATTGAAGATGCTTGTATTACCTAATACATGTTCCGCTTTACATGGCAGAAGTAATTCATGGCCACTTTTACCATGTATTGAATTGTGGCGTGCTACTATGTATAATACATTTTTGTTTTTTATTATTTCCCTCTTTTTAGGAATTAGTACTGAAAGTTTATCCATGACTCTGGTTGCCACAGCTGCTGGGATTGGTGCGTCCCTTTGGGGTTCTATGGGGGGGATGTGTACGGCCAGATAACCACAGCGTGTTCTATGCTGTGGGTTGTCAGGGGATGGACGAAGAATTTCGGCCTGACCTGTACTCATGCTGATGGCCTTGCCATCGAATGCGTGCAGTGCTGGTTCGACACGCCCCGCCTGTTCCCATTGGCGGAGCGTGTTCTTACACTCCTCCCCTTCCACGAAGAACGGCCCTGTGATTGCGACGGCTCTGGCAGGCGTCATTTGACGCCCATGGAGCTTTTGCAGACAGGTGATTGGTTCTCGTGGTCTTTGGCCGGAAACACGTGATGCGGAAGTCCCATCCGCACACGTGATCGGAGACATGCACGCTTATAACGGAGCAGGATCCCCAGAAAGCTACACGTTTGCTCCCATACACAGTGGCGTGCGAGACAGTAGGTGTATCCGGACATGGTGAGTACTCCTCTATAGGACTCTTTTTGGCAGCGGTGACTGGCATTACTTCCTGTATTGGACCAGCCCTTACTTAGATTGTCTCTTTTGTTTATCTATCTCTTTTTATACAGATACCATCTCATACCATCACAGCTTTGTTCTAATGGTCTGGTCCCCACAATTTTGGGATTTTGTCCTAACTTTTATGGGTATATTTCCCTCGTATTTACAAATGTGCAGTATATACATACGATCCTGCACTCCTTCCTAATTCTGGACTAGCCCTGCATTTGCTGTACCTTGTACATCTGGGTATGTATATATGGATCTCTGAATTGGGGTTGCTATCTGCACTTATGCAATGCAAAAGCCCTATTTCCTTATCAGTATTTTTTACCCTTTATTTCACCAGATTTACACCCCAGTCTATATCTGTCCAAAAACATACACCTTTACCCATTTCGCTACCTGGAACTTGTTACCACAGTGATCCAGAATTTCCTTTGGAATTCTTATATATATATTTTTCCTTATCCATCATTACGGATGGTAGGTTCACTACATCTTCTATGATATAATCTCGCCTCTTTCTATACACAAAGTGGTTTACTTTCACTTTTTTACTGGTGACGTGTGGAGCTTCGCTATTATCTTTCCCTGCTTTCATTATCACTGGCAATATAGATATACATATACTTTTTTTCTTTTTTTCTGCCTCACTATTTAGGCGTACCCGCAATTACTTGCCATTTCTTTATATTGGCCAAGACGGGTCACCTCTAAACACATTCGATCTATCTATATGGGTATGTGGCATGTCCCTACACTTCCCTCACCTGAACCTCTTTTCGCACCGTTTGTTTGGCAGTCTGTGGCAACCTGAGTCATCTTTTATGGTGCTTTTATGCACAAGGAACACTATCTATTTCTATTCACAAAACATACAATGATAAATTAAAATCTGAAACCAATAATAGTCTATGGAATAAAGGGGGGGGGGTTTCAAATTTGGGACTTTGAATGAGGTGGTTAGTAAACCACCTCCATCCCTAGTTGTATAATAAAAAAGAAAGAGAGAGCGGGACTTTAAATGAAGCATGTGCAGGGATCAGATTACAATGGATAGGGGGAAAATAATAAATCTGGAATAAGTTATTAATTTCAAGACTTTCAAATAATGCACCGTCCATGACTATATTGCATTATTAAAGAAATTTGGTAAACATATATATATACTTAACAGAAAAAGCTGGGGTATTTAATATAGAAAAAAGGGTTTTTTTTTTGGGGCTATAAATTAGATGACAAACTCAAATACAGGTGAAGCAATAAACATTTCTAACCAGGTTCCTCCTTACCATCCAATCAGCAAGCCAAGTTCAACGGTCTAACTATACATATTAAAAGCAGAGGATTAGTCGCACACATTTGCAAATATATGTTTTAAGCTGCAGAGCCATCGCCAAGGCTCCCTGCGATTCTGCAGTCCTAACTACACATTTTTTAAAGTCTCCTCAATAGAGGCATGTACAAACTGATGGGTAGATGAAGGACAGGTGAATGGGGGGTGTGTCCCCACCTGCACCTATGCCTGGTAAGAAATGAAAAAACAAAACCACAAAAAGAAACTGCAGCAATAGATAAAATCAATGCAGACACCTGATTTAAACAATCGAGTCCCACAACTCACATGCTTCCATCCCTCATCATTTTGGAATAAAGGGGGGGGGTTTCAAATTTGGGACTTTGAATGAGGTGGTTAGTAAACCACCTCCATCCCTAGTTGTATAATAAAAAAGAAAGAGAGAGCGGGACTTTAAATGAAGCATGTGCAGGGATCAGATTACAATGGATAGGGGGAAAATAATAAATCTGGAATAAGTTATTAATTTCAAGACTTTCAAATAATGCACCGTCCATGACTATATTGCATTATTAAAGAAATTTGGTAAACATATATATATACTTAACAGAAAAAGCTGGGGTATTTAATATAGAAAAAAGGGGTTTTTTTTTTTGGGGCTATAAATTAGATGACAAACTCAAATACAGGTGAAGCAATAAACATTTCTAACCAGGTTCCTCCTTACCATCCAATCAGCAAGCCAAGTTCAACGGTCTAACTATACATATTAAAAGCAGAGGATTAGTCGCACACATTTGCAAATATATGTTTTAAGCTGCAGAGCCATCGCCAAGGCTCCCTGCGATTCTGCAGTCCTAACTACACATTTTTTAAAGTCTCCTCAATGGAGGCATGTACAAACTGATGGGTAGATGAAGGACAGGTGAATGGGGGGTGTGTCCCCACCTGCACCTATGCCTGGTAAGAAATGAAAAAACAAAACCACAAAAAGAAACTGCAGCAATAGATAAAATCAATGCAGACACCTGATTTAAACAATCGAGTCCCACAACTCACATGCTTCCATCCCTCATCATTTTGGAATAAAGGGGGGGGGTTTCAAATTTGGGACTTTGAATGAGGTGGTTAGTAAACCACCTCCATCCCTAGTTGTATAATAAAAAAGAAAGAGAGAGCGGGACTTTAAATGAAGCATGTGCAGGGATCAGATTACAATGGATAGGGGGAAAATAATAAATCTGGAATAAGTTATTAATTTCAAGACTTTCAAATAATGCACCGTCCATGACTATATTGCATTATTAAAGAAATTTATTGCTTCACCTGTATTTGAGTTTGTCATCTAATTTATAGCCCCAAAAAAAAAAAAAAAACCTTTTTTCTATATTAAATACCCCAGCTTTTTCTGTTAAGTATATATATATGTTTACCAAATTTCTTTAATAATGCAATATAGTCATGGACGGTGCATTATTTGAAAGTCTTGAAATTAATAACTTATTCCAGATTTATTATTTTCCCCCTATCCATTGTAATCTGATCCCTGCACATGCTTCATTTAAAGTCCCGCTCTCTCTTTCTTTTTTATTATACAACTAGGGATGGAGGTGGTTTACTAACCACCTCATTCAAAGTCCCAAATTTGAACCCCCCCCCCTTTATTCCAAAATGATGAGGGATGGAAGCATGTGAGTTGTGGGACTCGATTGTTTAAATCAGGTGTCTGCATTGATTTTATCTATTGCTGCAGTTTCTTTTTGTGGTTTTGTTTTTTCATTTCTTACCAGGCATAGGTGCAGGTGGGGACACACCCCCCATTCACCTGTCCTTCATCTACCCATCAGTTTGTACATGCCTCCATTGAGGAGACTTTAAAAAATGTGTAGTTAGGACTGCAGAATCGCAGGGAGCCTTGGCGATGGCTCTGCAGCTTAAAACATATATTTGCAAATGTGTGCGACTAATCCTCTGCTTTTAATATGTATAGTTAGACCGTTGAACTTGGCTTGCTGATTGGATGGTAAGGAGGAACCTGGTTAGAAATGTTTATTGCTTCACCTGTATTTGAGTTTGTCATCTAATTTATAGCCCCAAAAAAAAACCCCTTTTTTCTATATTAAATACCCCAGCTTTTTCTGTTAAGTATATATATATGTTTACCAAATTTCTTTAATAATGCAATATAGTCATGGACGGTGCATTATTTGAAAGTCTTGAAATTAATAACTTATTCCAGATTTATTATTTTCCCCCTATCCATTGTAATCTGATCCCTGCACATGCTTCATTTAAAGTCCCGCTCTCTCAATAATAGTCTATGTTTTTCCTTCCAGAAAGTTCTCTTTTTAAGCTCCTTAACCCCCCTGACGGTAAACACGAGCGTGACTCTGGGTTGGTTTTACATGTTAGGATCGGCAAACCCGAGTCACGCTCGGGCTGGACGGGCTTACCTTTCGCTGGATCCACAGGCTTGGTTTACTCACCTTGTCCCTGGATCCAGCGATGCCACCCGCTGTGTGAGCGAGCGGGACCTCCTCGCTCGATTCACAGTCCCCGTGTGACGCCGATCTCCGTTCCCTGCGACGTTACGACGCACGGGGACGGAGAACGGCGCCAAATTCAAAAAAGTAAACAAACACATTACATACAGTATACTGTAATCTTATAGATTACAGTACTGTATGTAAAAAATACACACCCCCCTTGTCCCTAGTGGTCTGCCCAGTGTCCTACATGTACTTTTATATAATAAAAAATGTAATTTCTGCCTAAAAACTGTAGATTGTCCAAAAGTGTCCCTTTATGTCAAAAATGGTTTTAGATCAGCTAGAAAACAGCGATAATAAATTATAATCACTTGCAGAAATGTGCGATAGCGATTTGCGGGGAAATTCGTCATAAAAAAAATAAAATAATGACAGCGACAATTCTGCAACTGCAAATTTCAGTGATTTTGAGTTGATTACATTATTGAATAATTTTTATTATAATTATATTATTATTTGTTATAATTATTTATAATTATTTATTATATTATAATTTATAATTTTGTTTTAAAAAAAAAAATCATACCCGGGATGCCTACAAGACTCTTGCTTGGTCAGATTTAAGTGAGTTATTTCTAAAAATTACAGGCCTACAGTATAAAACGCCAATTTCCTTGCAAAATAAATGTACCGCTTTTGGTACGTAATTCCAGACAGAATCATACCGCCAGGGAGGTTAAGAAGCAGTAACATGCGAAACATGTAGAGCCTATTTATCAAAAAAACGCCAATTGAAATCTACGTTTGTTCACCAACTGTTGTTGTTGTCCCTTGTGGATTATTTGTGGTTTTTGTACAACCCCCCTGGGTTATTAGCATTTTAGAGATACTCTATGCTTACTAATGTTTTTAATGTAGCTAAATATATGTTTTTTTATATTGTTTTTCTGTACTGTAATTGTTGATTCAATTACCCAGGTTTCTGGGCTTGTATCAATAAAAAACTTTTTATATCTTATGTTGACCATTGGTGCCTATAAAGTCCATTATTCCTCCAAAATTAAAAATCTCTACTTATGCTAGGACGTGGCACCGTAATACCTTAGGACACCCATAGTCCATCCTATGGTTGGTGTTCCTTCATTTTTTTCATTCTACTTATTTAAACTACCTTAACTACTTATTTACAACTAAACCTGACATCGGGAGAGATGATTCAATAATTCACCCAATTTTAGCTCAATCATTTTACAGTAATGTATACATTGTTAAATGGAATTTTTTTTTTTAATAGGGTGTATTTGTGCTTTTCTCTGCATTTCCGGTATATGACCCCTGTGGCTGTGACGGGTATTTTGCGGGTATGTATGTAATGTCTGGCATGCCGCACTGTCTCCTGGGAGCTCATGTCATTGTTCCCAGAAGTCTGTGCAGAGGCCCGCCGCAAATTCTCGCAGGATTTTTAAACAGCAAGCGACACGATTATGGGGTGGGAACTTCACAACGGGGCGGGAACTTCCTGTGACGGTTGTGATGGCAACCAGGAAGTTTAAGGCGCTCCGTGCCGTTACAACTGGGCATGCGCGGGAACGAACAAGGAATGCTGGTAGCTCAGCATTCACTGGAAACAGGAAGTTAATGCTCGTGGGCTTCAAATGCCCACATACAAGATGAAAATGGCCATCTACAGTTTTTATAACTACTTATTTACAATGAAACCGGACATCGGGGGAAATAATTCAACAAAACGGTGAATGTGACATTGTGATTGTGTGAATGGTTGGAAAAAAAAACATAGGTGGATTTCCGCTTTAACCACTTGCTTACTGGGCACATATACCCCCTCCTGCCCAGGTGAAATTTCAGCTTCCGGCACTGCGTTGCTTTAACTGACAATTGTGCAGTCGTTCGACGTGGCTCCCAAACAAAATTTACGTCCTTTTCTTTCTCGTACATCACGGGACACAGAGCAGCATATTCATTACTATGTGGGTTATATGGAGTACCTTCAGGTGATGGACACTGGCAATCTCAAACAGGAAATGCCCCTCCCTATATAACCCCCTCCCATAGGAGGAGTACCTCAGTTTTTACGCCAGTGTCTTAGGTGTTGGTCATGGTTTAGGTTGCCTCCGCATCCTTGGGATTAGGTGAGCTAACCGGTTCTGTCCAAAGGCCTCAGCGCTAAAGTGGTCAGTAACCGGACCCCAAACCCTTGGGGTATAGCCCATAATGCTTCTCTTTTTAGAGATCTGGACCCTGGGCCCAGAACTTAGAAACCTTTGGGGGCCTAATGTTTCTGTTGCCAGAGTGCTATATGGGCCCAGGACAGTGGATCCTTCATAGGAACCCAGGGCCTGAAGGTCTAGACAGCCCCACGGAGATGGGGGAAGATTGGGCCTCTTGCTTGGCAAAGTCCTGCGGCATGGAGCAGGTAAGTGAGGGGAAACTTGCGGAACTTGGTTCTTAGCAGGTTTTTCTGGGGGGTCACAGGGGACATGCCTAAAGTTATGCGCTGCATCTGGCAAAGTAAGTCACATATCTTAATGATAGGATGGCTTTATGTGTTATTTCCCCATAAGAGGTGACCTCCCTAGTAGTATTGAAGCATTGAGTGGCTGTGTGTGTGTGTTAAGAGAGCTGTGCTTACCTGCAAGCCTCCAGGCGATGCTGCATGGGTTTCTTCCTCCTAGCCTGGATGACAGGCAAACGCTGGCCTCCTCGTGGGCTCCCTTCCCCCCACCCCCCCCCCGTCGGCGGGCGCGCGCGCGTCCCCGTTTTATGAGCGCAAATTCGCGCCGTTAGCTGAGGGGGGAAGGGCGGGTCAGTTGGTTTAAGGAAGGGGCGGCCCTTCCTTTCGTTCCATCAGCTCAGTTTATGCTGGAACTGAGGAGGAAGAGACCAGAGCGGCAGCACGGGGCGCCGAGGACACACAGTGGCCAAAAAAGATATTACAGTCTTCATAAGACTGTCTAGCCTAGAAATAGGCTGTTCTTTTCTATCTCAGCAGTTTTTTGGCAATACTACTAAGGGGGACAGAATGTTTTTTCTTTCTTGGGTTTAAAAAAAAAAAAAAAGAGAAAATCCATCAAAGGGAGAGAAGGCATTTTTTCCCCCAAACGGGTTTTTGGACAATAATTGTTATAGTTCCAAACACCGACAAGTTAGCGGGCGTACCTCGGTATTGTACCATGGCATCCGGGTCAGAGGGTACAAGAGGTGGGGATTCCCCCAGAGAATCTGAGGTCTCGGAAAAAATTATGCCGCTGCTTTCCCGAGAGGGAGCCTTGGGGCCATCGGGATCTGGGGCTGGAGCTGGCTCGGGTCAGTCCAACCCTAGGATGGTCACGGACGAGGTATTGTCCACCTCATTAAAGGAGATGGAAAAAAGAATGGAAAAGATGATAACCATGGCTCTGCGGGGCAAGAAACGGAATAGATCTCCGTCGCCCGAGCATGGACCCTCTGAGGAGGAGGTCCTTTCCGCAGGAGAATTGGAAAACCTCTTGGACAAGGACCAAGCAGGTTCGGGGATCGAGGATTCGGATACAGAGGAGTCTGGGGCAGTCTCCCAAAAGGAGAGCTGTTGGGTTCAAGCCTTAACGGACTTGGTCCATAGTGCTTTCAACTTGCCAACACCAGATCTCCAGGTATCGACTGTTTCAGCTTTGGGCTCACTAAGGGCGCCTCAAAACAACGCAGTTTTTCCGATCCATCCTCTGCTAGAGGAAGTTTTGTTCCAAGATTGGATCAAACCAGACAGAGTCTTTTTACCACCTAAAAGATTCTCTGCCTTGTATCCTATGGAAGATAAATTTTCCAAGAGATGGGCAACCCCTTCGGTGGACGCAGCCATCTCATGTGTTAACAAGTCTTTAACATGCCCTGTAGAAAACATACAGGTGTTCAAGGATCCGGTTGATAAACGCTTGGAAGCACTACTTAAAAACTCCTTCACTACTGCAGGGGCAGTAGTGCAGCCAGCTGTGGCTGCGATTGGGGTTGCACAAGCATTATCGGATCAAGCTAAGCAGATGCTTAAACTTATTCCTGCCCAGCAGGCAGAAGAATTTTCGGATGTCCCTAGGGCCATACGCTTTACGGTAGATGCGATTAAGGATTCTATCCAGCAAGCGTCACGTTTATCGTTATCCCTTATCCATATGAGAAGACTCTTATGGTTAAAGAGCTGGGAGGCAGAGCCCCCATGCAAGAAGCTCCTGGTAGGGTTTCCCTTCCATGGAGGACGACTCTTCGGAGAAGACCTGGATAAATACATTCAGACTATTTCAAGCGGCAAAAGTACTCTTTTGCCAACCAAGAAGAAGTTTCAGGGGCCTGCGTTTAAACGACAGCACTCCCCTGGGCAGGGGCCCTCTAATGCCAAACAGTATCGACGGCCTCCTGCAAGATCAAACTTTAACTTCAATAGCAGATCGCAGGGCCAGGCTGCTAGAGGCAAGAGGCAGTGGTTTCGCAAACCAGCAAGGCCAGTCCCCAAGCCGACCTTATGAAGGGGCGCCCCCACCCACGAAGGTGGGGGGAAGGCTGCGTCTCTTTTCAGAGATTTGGGAAGCCAGCATTCCCGACAAGTGGGTACGGTCTTCCGTGGCCACGGGCTACAAATTAGACTTCCTAAGGTTTCCTCCTCCTCATTTCCAGGAGTCAAGGATTCCAAACGATCCGGAGAAGGGAGCCGCATTAATGACGGCATTAAATCACCTACTCTCCCAGGAAGTAATAATAGAGGTACCAGTCCTAGAACAAGGGCTGGGTTTCTATTCCAACCTATTCATCGTCCCAAAGTCCAACGGAGATGTCAGGCCAATTTTGGACCTAAAAATGGTGAATGCATACCTAAAGGTCCGCTCATTTCGGATGGAATCCGTGCGGTCAGCAGCTGCCACACTCCAAAAGGACGACTTCATGGCTTCCATAGACATAAAGGATGCCTACCTTCATGTCCCAATTTATCAGCCACATCAAAGATATCTACGCTTTATGGTGGCTTCGCGTCATTTCCAGTTCGTGGCGCTTCCCTTCGGGTTGGCTACGGCCCCCCGGGTGTTCACGAAGGTCCTAGCCCCAATCCTAGCCAAGCTAAGGATCCAAGGGGTCACGATCCTAGCGTACCTGGACGACCTCCTAGTCATAGATCACTCGTCTCCTGGCTTGGAACGAGCAGTGGCCCTCACGGTCCAATACCTCGAGAGGTTCGGCTGGGTCCTAAATCAAGACAAGTCAGCATTCCAGCCCACAAGGCAGTTGGAATATCTCGGCATGAGGTTAGACACAGAACAACAGAGTGTTTCTACCTCTGATGAAGGTCAAAGCCATCAAGGAATTAATCCTACTGGTTCTAAGCAAAAGGGAACCAACTATTCGCCTATGTATGCGGTTACTAGGCAAGATGGTGGCCACATTCGAGGCGGTACCGTACGCCCAGAGCCACACTCGCATCCTGCAGGCAGCCATCCTGTCAGCATGGAGCAGGAGGCCACAGGCCTTGGATATCCCTTTGCCGCTCTCATCAAGAGTCCGACAAAGTCTGTGTTGGTGGTTAGACCCTCAGAATCTAGTGAAGGGGAAGTCTTTCAGCCCAGTGGCTTGGAAGATAGTAACCACAGACGCCAGCCTGACGGGCTGGGGAGCAATTTTGGATGGTTGCACTCGCCAAGGTACTTGGGCAAAGCCAGAGAGGCAGTTGCCCATCAACATCTTGGAGCTCAGAGCTGCTCGACTAGCCCTCAGGGCTTGGACGTCCAAATTGCAGGGGTTCCCAGTGAGAATTCAATCAGACAATGCCACGGCCGTGGCATACATAAATCACCAAGGGGGAACCAAGAGTCAAGCCGCTCAGAGAGAGGTGAGCTTGATTCTCCTATGGGCAGAGGCTCATGTGCCCTGCATATCGGCAATGTTCATTCCAGGAGTGGACAATCTTCAGGCGGACTTCTTAAGTCGCCAGACTCTGTTGCCGGGGGAATGGTCTCTACATCCACAAATCTTTCAAGCACTCTGCCAAAGATGGGGAGTGCCGGACGTGGATGTCATGGCATCGAGACTCAACAAGAAGCTAGACAGGTTCATATCCCGCTCAAGGGATCTGATGGCCTGCGGAACCGATGCGCTGGTTTACCCTTGGCATCAGTTCAAACTTCTTTATGCTTTTCCCCCGATCCAGTTACTACCCCGCCTGCTGCGCAGGATCAGGGTGGAGCACATACCAGTCATCCTGGTAGCTCCAGCATGGCCCAGAAGGGCATGGTATTCACTAATCCTAAAGATGGTAGTGGGAGACCCTTGGACTCTTCCTCTACGGCCAGACCTGCTATCGCAAGGTCCGATCCTCCACCCTGCCTTACGGCATCTAAATTTGACGGCCTGGAAGCCGAATCCCTGATTCTCAGGGGTAGAGGTCTGTCTCAGAAAGTAATCTCTACCCTAATCAGAGCCAGGAAACCGGTCTCTAGGGTGATTTATTACAGGGTCTGGAAGGCCTATGTAGTCTGGTGTGAGTCCAAGCGATGGCTTTCTCGCAAATTTACCATCGATAGAGTATTACGTTTTCTCCAGCTAGGAGTGGATAAAGGACTGGCATTAAGCACAATCAAAGGACAGATTTCGGCTTTGTCAGTGTGGTTTCAGCGGCCGCTGGCCACCCACTCGCTAGTTAAGACCTTCATTCAAGGGGTCTTACGTATTAATCCTCCAGTTAAATCCCCGCTTTGTCCGTGGGATTTAAATCTTGTTCTGTCAAGTTTACAGAAACAACCTTTTGAGCCGTTGGCTGAAATTCCTTTGGTTCTACTGACAAGGAAGTTAGTATTTTTGGTCGCCATGGTTTCCGCCAGAAGAGTGTCGGAACTGGCCGCCTTATCCTGTAAGGAACCATATCTTATTTTGCATAAGGACAAGGTCGTTCTCCGCCCTCATCCTTCCTTCCTACCAAAGGTTATATCCAGTTTTCATCTAAACCAGGATTTGGTATTACCATCCTTCTTTCCTAAACCTACTTCCAGAAAGGAAGGGTTGCTGCATACCTTGGATATTGTCAGGGCCATGAAGGCCTATCTTAAAGCTACAGAGAAGATCCGGAAAACAGATGTGTTGTTCATTTTACCGGATGGGCCCAAGAAGGGGCAGGCAGCTGCAAAGTCCACCATCTCAAGATGGATTAAGCAGTTAATCACTCAGGCTTACGGCTTGAAAGGGTTGCCTCCTCCGTTATCATTAAAGGCTCATTCTACTAGGGCCATGGGCGCTTCCTGGGCAGCACACCACCAGATCTCTATGGCTCAAGTTTGCAAGGCGGCAACCTGGTCTTCTGTCCACACGTTTACAAAATTTTACCAGTTGGACGTAAGAAGGAATACTGATACAGCCTTTGGGCAGGCAGTACTGCAGGCTGCAGTTTGAGACCCTCGGATTCCGGGGGCTCCCTTTTGAGTTAAATTTAATATTTAAAATTATTTTTCTCAACTAAGTTGGATTTATTATGATTTGAGTATATCTCTAAATTAAATCCTTTTGTCTTGGAGATGTTCTCCCTCCCCTCATTGTAAGCATTGCTTTGGGACATCCCACATAGTAATGAATATGCTGCTCTGTGTCCCGTGATGTACGAGAAAGAAAAAGGGATTTTTAATACAGCTTACCTGTAAAATCCTTTTCTTGGAGTACATCACGGGACACAGAGCTCCCACCCCTCTTTTGGGGACCATTTTGGGAGGCATACTGCTTGCTACAAAACTGAGGTACTCCTCCTATGGGAGGGGGTTATATAGGGAGGGGCATTTCCTGTTTGAGATTGCCAGTGTCCATCACCTGAAGGTACTCCATATAACCCACATAGTAATGAATATGCTGCTCTGTGTCCCGTGATGTACTCCAAGAAAAGGATTTTACAGGTAAGCTGTATTAAAAATCCCTTTTTTTCCCCACAAATAGAGCTTTCTTTTGGTGGTATTTGCTCACCTCTGCGGTTTTTATTTTTTGCGCTATAAATAAAAAAAGAGCATCAATTTTGAAAAAAAAATCTATATCTTTTACTTGTTGCTATAATAAATAGCCCAATTTATTTTATTTTTTTTCTTAGTCTAGGCCGATACGTATTCTTCTACATATTTTTGGTAAAAAAAAAAATCGCAATAAGCGACTGGTTTGCGCATAAGTTATAGCGCCTACAAAATAGGAGACAGAATTATTATTATTTTTTTTTTTTTTTACTAGTAATGACGGCGATCTGCGTTTTTTATTGGGACTGCGACATTATGGCGGACACATCGGACACTTTTGACTCATTTTTTGGCACCATTCACATTTATACTGCGATCAGTGCTATAAATATGCACTAATTACTGTATAAATGTGACTGGCAGGGAAGGGGTTAACACTAGGGGGCGAGGAAGGTGTTAAATATGTACCCTGCATAGTGTTTCTAACTGTGGGGGAAGGGGACTGACTGGGGGAGGTGACCGATCTGTGTCCCTATGTACAAGGGACACAGATCGGTCTCCTCTCTCCCTGACAGGACGTGGATCTGTGTGTTTTCACACACAGATCCACATCCCTGTCTGTGTAACTGCCGATCGCGGGTGACTGGCGGACATCGCGGCCGCCAGGCACGCGCATCAGCATCTCAGTGATGCGGCGGGCACGTGCGCGCCACCGCCAAAAGCGCTCGAGAGCCCACCAGTGGCTGGAGGCCGGAGGCCGTATATAGACGGCCTCCTGGCAGTTGGGATCCACACTGTGGCCGTACAAAGTCGTACAGCCGGCAGCAAGTGGTTAAGTAAACTCACTGCCTGGAGTTTGCTTAGACCAACACTCAAGAGTGTCAGCTACCTGGTATCCTGCTGTACTCAGTGGTTATTCCTGCCCATCTCTATATCACTACTGTGCCCTGTAGTGAAACAGGGTTGGAGGAAGAAAATTGGATCATTGTATCGACACTCCTGGATGTGTCAGGAAAACAGTATGAGTTCTGTTGATTAGAGCTGTGTTTGACAATGCAGTCATCAGGAGAGGTGCATTTTTTTTTCACTTTCTTACAATTAAAACCATTATTCAAAATGTTATTTTAGCGATGGAGTGACTTAACCTCCCTGGCGGTATGATTCTTTCAGATTTTAGGGGCTGAAAGCGGTACCATTATTTTGCATGGAAATTTGGTGTTTTACATTGCAGGCCTGTAATTCTTAGGAATAACTCACCTAAATCTGTCCAAACCAGAGTCTAGTAGACGTCTTGGGTATGATAAAGTTTGAAACACAAAATCATAAATTATAATATAATAAATAATAACAAATAATAATTTAATAATAACAATACTTTTTATTCAATACATTTTAGTAAATAATATAATCAAAAACACTGAATTTTTTTGGTCAAACAAGGGTGCAATATTAGTAGTCATATTGCTTCAGTAAACGTCTCGGTTATGGAACATTTAAAAATGAGGTACAGCACAAAGTCCAACGTCACATTCGGGACAATAGAAATGGGTTTCTTTTCGGATTTTCCTTCAAGTGTCGTCACGCTTGGAGCAGCAAACCACACACATCCTTGTGGGTGCTGTCTTCTTTTCAGTGGGTGGAATGTAGTACATAAAGTGACGACCAGTCAGTCGTTCAGGGGTTCACAACACCAGCAGCCCAACGTCCAGATCGGTTTACAGCCGTTGGCGTCTGGTGCTTTAGAAAGATAATTTCAGCAACCTTCCACACAAAGTCCGCATGGACCATAGGCCTGTCACTCTTTTTTTTTTTCAGAAGAATGAATGCATTCCACAGGCACTGTTCCAGAAGATGGCTTAAAGCGGTTGTAAACCACATAAGCTTTTTTTTTTTTTTTTAAACCTGCAAGGCAAAAGGCATAATCAGCCAGTATGCACCGCATACTGGCCGATTATGAAATACTTACCTCAGAGCGAGGTGAGGAACACTTACCTGGTTCACGCCGAGCAAGATGTCATCTTGCTCCGGCGTGTCTTCCGGGTATCGCCGCTCCAACGCTGTGATTGGCTGGAGCGGCGATGACGTCACTCCCGCGCGTGCGCACGGGAGATTTCAATTCGACAAGGTCCGACGGCTGCCGGTCCTTTAGCCGAGGATCCCCCCTGCACATGCGCCGCTGCAATCAGCGGCGCATTGTGGGGGGAATATCTCCTAAACCATACAGGTTTAGGAGATATTCTTGATACCTACAGGTGAGCCGTAGTATAGGCTTACCTGTAGGTAAAAGTGACAAATAAGGGTTTACAACCACTTTAAGATTTTTTTATAATATTTTTTTTGTTGCTTCCTCATGGCTGAATAAAAGGTCATGGCCTGGTCAGCTCTGTCCACACCTCCCATGGTGTTGTTGTAGTCCAACACAACCTGTGGCTTCATCACATCCTTTCCACCTTTGGTGTGTACCATTACGGTCGAGGTGTTATGAATGGTACTCATAAGGCACATGTCTTTTTTGTCCTGCCACCTCAGTGCCATCATTTTTCCTTTCTGCCAGGCAATAATTTCTCCTGCCCTGATCTTTTTATTGACAAAGGTTGGTGGCATGTCACGCCGGTTAGGCCTTACGGTCCCGTATGCGTCCATCTTGTTCAGAAGAAGGAACTCATAGAGTTCTGGGGACGTATAAAAATTGTCTATGGTGACACAATAGCCCTGGTTCAGCAATGGGTCAATCAAAGAAAGAACCAAAGCGGTTGCCATTCCAAAACTGCTGAATCGATGGCAGAATTTGGTCCCTTTCCCGGTGTACAGGACCAAATTCCAGATGTACCCAGAGCTAAATTCACACAGCATAAAGGACTTTATGCCAAATTGAGCGTGCTTTGATTCAATAAACTGTATCCAGCTAAGTCTACCTTTGTAGGCCATAAGACTTTCGTCAATAGTTATGTCTCTCTCTGGAACATAGGTCTGCTGAAAATTGTTCAAAATAAGTTGGTAAATCTCCCAATTTTTTTTCAGTTTTGGAGCTGGATGAGAACTCTCATCAAAGTCTTCATTATTTGCAAAGTGCAAATATTTCATTATGAGCGAAAATGTATATTCCGACATAACGGTGCCAAAAAAAGGAGTGGCCAGTAATTTGTTGGTTGTCCAGTACCATTTCTGCAGGGGTTTCCCAACCACTCCCTGTAAAATTATAAGGCCAAGTAACTTCCAGATGTCCTCTCTGGTTACCAGTTTTTGCTCCTTGAAAAGCGCTGATGGGTAGCAGCTTGTTGCTCCTGGTACCAATTTGTCTCCAAAACTATTTTGGCGATAACTTCATCAGACAAAAAGAGCTTGAGGTATGCCAAGGGGTTGTCATCCTCAACATCCACTTTGATCCCAGGTGCTCCTGTAAACGGAAATCTTGGGGGCACTGCGTTCTCTGTACCGCAATCAATTGAGCACCAAGTTCGCACATCGCTGGGCACAGTCGCAGGATAGTCGCTAAAATCGCTTTCTGCGTCTGATGATAAACGAGTTGCTGTCACTCAACTCCTTTGCAAGCGATTCTGAATCACTGTCGCTGTTTTCCAGTAGGTCATATAGCGATTTTGAGGTGGAGGTGCACTTTTTTGATGCCATGGTCGCTGTGCAGTTTACAGACACAAAGTACAGTAGAACTGCAGACAAGGGCACTGGAGAAAGCACTGGGGGGTAATCTAAGGTCAATATATTTTATTCTTATTGTAATCCAATAGGATTACATTGTATCAGTGTGTTGAATTTGCCGCCGTTCCGCCCCCCTGCATCGCGACGCTCGCAGGGAAGGGAATCAGAGGAACACTCAGTGCATCGGGCAGAAGATCCGGCCGCTGTGCACTGCGGAAATACATCGCTGGATCCCGGGGACAAGGTAAGTAACCTCTTCCAGGATCCAGCGAGGCAATCCTGAGTGTGGCTCGGGGTTACCGATAATAGCACTGAAATCTCACTCCGAGCCACACTCAGGAATACGGCCAGTCAGGTTAATTGAAAACATATTCTGTGACCTTGTCAGGAAAATTTCTGTTCCAATTTTATGTTTATGTAGTATCAGCATTTTACACTTAAGTCTTTAACATTTTCATTTGCATAAGCGTTTGGCCATAGTTTGCAAATAATAATTCTTATGTAATACAATTACTTTATTATCTCTGGCATACTGAAACAGGAAAAGCAGGAATGTTAAAAGCAAGAATGATAAAGTGCTGAGATTTACAATCATGTTTATTTAATAAAACAAACAACAAAACCAATCTATAGAAAATAATCAGCAATCGTCTCTCTGTGTTCTGACTACTGCACATTTCCATATAATGCAAAAAAAAAAAGACTTTTGGGTCGATTTACTAAAGGCTCATTGACTGTTCACTTTAAGATCGAAGGTGCACTTTGTAGAGATCATTTTCTTCAGAGCTCAGTGAATGAGGTGAAGCTCTGCTGATTTCCATCATCCAGTCATGCATAAGCATAGAGGTATTTTTTCTGTGCTCATGACATTTCCCTGCATTCACTAATGCCCAGTACACAGGATCCGATTATCGGACGAATTATCTTTTTTTATGCTAATCTCACGTCGAATCTGATGAGTTTACTAAAGTCACAAAACTTCTCGTACGGCAGAATAAAAAATCGGAAGTGATGTCATGTGTTGTAATGCATTTGTATTGCATTTTCGAACGACAGCTGTACTGATTAAACGAAAATCATACGATCTGGCATCGTATGAAAAAAAATTACGTGGATGTCCGATAAAATAAAATCGGATGAACTGTCCTGATCGGCTCTCGAAAGCTCTGTACTAACGATCCGATTGTAGTACGATCGTTCCGAAAGCGGAATTTTTCGTACTATTTTCGGATCGTGTGGCTTTCGCTGTGAGAAAATTCCCTTGTAAAGTGAAAAATCTATTGGCCTTTGGAAAATTTGCCCCCACATGTCATTAGTTATAGAAGTGGAAAACTTCCCACACAAAATTTCAAACCATTCAGAAAATGTGAATTTAATGAAAAACCCCTGAAAAAACATCTTACTTAAAGAGTAACTCTACTCTTGTTGAGAAAAAAACATTCCCCTCTGGCTGATTTTTGTACATTACAGGGATTTTAACAAACTGTGTTGCAGATTCCTATCTTTTGTTATTCTGAAGAAATCCCTTTTGTGTTTGTCTGTGTCCATGTTGTTTGTGAATCTTATGCCGCGTACATACGATCGGTTAAACCGATGAGAATGGTCTGATGGACCATTTTCATTGGTCAAAACCGATCATGTGTGGGCACCATCGGTTATTTAACCATCGGTTAAAAAAAGCCAACTTGTTTTTAATTTAACCGATGGATTCCTAACCGATGGAAAAAAAACGATCGTTAGTAGGCACAACCATCAGTTAAAAATTCACGCATTCTCAGAATCAAGTCGACGCATGCTTGAAAGCATTGAACTTAGTTTTTTTCAGCACGTCGTTGTGTTTTACGTCACCGCGTTCTGACACGATCGTTTTTTTAACTGATGGTGTGTAGGCGGGATGGACCATTAGTCAGCTTCATCGGTTAACTGATGAAAACGGTCCATCGGTCCGTTCTCATCGAATGGACTGATTGTGTGTACGCGGCATAATGGGAGTGGTTTCATAATTATCAATCAGCTGATGCACCTGCAGGGCTCTAATGAGGAAAATTGCTGGGTTTGCACCCGCGCAGGATTTGCATCCCTTTAGATATGTTTTCCTATTGGGAGTATCTCACCAAAAATGTTTTTTTTTTTTTTGCAGGGGATGTCTAATATCTGACTTGTATCCTAGTGTAAACTTCTGGTAAAATCAGTAAGCCAATCACACAGGCGAGAAAATATGTTTCTGGAGGTGTTCTGTACACATTCTGTGTTCGGAACACCTTCAGGTAGCCATATTTAATTGCATGTTACAGAAATTTACAGAGCTGCAGGAAAGAAAAGGTAGTTTTTAACACCGTTCAATTACAGTTTAACTTGAGTCACAATTGTATACTCTATATTATTGTTTTTTATGTGCTCTTATTTTTCCCCACTAAAGTGGAGTTACCCATTAAAGGAGAAGTTTGGGATTTAAAAAAAGCTAACATACATACTCACTTCTCTGCTGTGCAGCATTGGTCTCATGCTGCAGCTTTTTGCAGCCAGCTCTAAGCCTGAAAACGGAGTAATCACATGACTGCTGATCGCGCAGTCTGCTCTAAACAGAGAGCAGTGACTGTCAGACTGCCCCTCCATTGATCACTGAAGTGCCAGGCTGTGGAGGGAGCTGAAGCTGGTTCAGGCTCTTGGCAACATGCTGAGAGGCTGGGCCAGCTGCTGGTCAGGCATCTGGGAGCATCCCAAAATTTTTGTTGGGAACCTTTTAGAACCTGGATGTCAGACAACAGCGGAACTTAGCCTGTTGACGGTTGATTCTAGGTCACTCTCTAAATGTGCAAAGCTGGTAGGGACATCCCCATAAAGGCTTGCAGCTGTACTTTCAGCGAAAGGTGGTTCTACAAAGTATTTACTCATGGGGGCTGAATACAAATGCACACCACACTTTTCACATACTGTATTTATTAAAAAAAATAATAATAATTAAAACCATTTATCATTATACTTCCACTTCACAATTATGTGCCACTTTGTGTTGGTCTTTCACATAAAATGCCAATAAAATACATTTACCGTTATGGTTGTAACATGACAAAATGTGAAATATTTCAAGGGGTAGGAATACTTTTTCAAGGCATTGCATATTGTCAAATGTCATTGTATTTTGATGTATAATTGCCTTACAGGCATTATGTTTTAAAGACACCGTTTTTTGCTGGTGTTTTACTACTTCTTCCTAGAAAAGATCATAGGGCCAGAGTTACAGAATTCAGTCACATAACTGGCATCAGAAGGAGCACACATCACTGCTTCAAAAAATAAACCATCATTAAGCCCTGGTTCACACTGGAGCGCTTTGACATGTCAATTGCCATCAATGGCACTGTTCTAATTGGTGCGACGCCACGTCTGCAGCGCTGCACCGATTTAAAAAAGTTGTTTTGTACTACTTCGGGCTGCGATTTACAGTGACATCTGTGCAGAAACCTGCATGAATGTCTCTGAAATCACAGCCAAAATTGGGACTGATATGAGGGAGTGATATCGTGCGAGTCATTCCCGCCGCTCAGTGTGAACCTGGGCTAACTCCTGTTAAAGACAGTAAATATTCAGACATGGGTGACAGACTATTAAAAAAAATCTCTGCCAGCTTCTCAAATCCACATCAGTGTTTTAGCTCACAGGAAAATCCCCTCTTAACAACAGCTGTTGAATTAAAACCAGTGGGGTTGATCACTTGAAATATTCAGTCGGATTCAGAGAGCTTAAAAAAATGTTTCCCCAGAACATAACTGAGTATTTGGAGCAAGCAGTGGCCAATGTAAACATTATTAATTTATTCAGCCCCCATGTATCTTTCTCTCCCTGTATCACACAGAGCTTAATAAGTACCATGGAAAAGCTTAAAGCGGTTTAAGCTAAGCAGAAAATAAACTAGATAAATGATCAAGCACTGTCAGTAAAGAAAAAATGTGTGCCACCACCCTACTGCATGTTTTTCAACAATAAAAAAGAGGGAAAATCTGCCATTTTGAATTGAATGTGTTACTGGTGTCTAAGAGATAACATAATGATCGGTGGGTGACCTGCTAAGGTAATAGCTGCTCATTGGAAAGAAATTTCGACATAGCCAAAACCATTTTGTCTTGCTGAGTGTACTTGTTAATCCATTTTTTTCCTTTCCTACTAATGTACAGTAAAATCTTGGTTCGAGAGCGTTTTGCAAGACAAGCTAATTTTTTTTCATAAATTTTGCCTTGATATACAAGTGATGTCTTGATATAAGAGTAGTGTCATGTCACAACTGAGTATAAAAAAGAAGAGAGGAGTCTCTAAGCGTAGCAATATGATTACATTTAATGAAGGTACAACATTTAGCAACATATTGCTACACTTAGGCCCCGTACACACGACGGAGTTTCTCGGCAGAATTCAGCCAGAAACTCGATCCTCGGCCGAGGAAGCTGCAGAGTTCCTTGTCGAGCCAAATAGAGAACATGTTCTCTATTTCTTCGTTGTTCAATGAGGAAAGTTGGCTCGCCGAGATCCTCGGCGGCTTCACACAGAACTCGACGAGCAAAACGATGAGTTTTGCCCGTCGAGTTCCTCGAACGTGTGTACGGGGCCATAGAGGTGCCTCTCTTCTCTTTTATACCCTGTAAAAAAAAATGCTTTGATATACAAGTGCTTTAGATTTCAAGCATGTTTCTGGAACGAATTATGCTGGCAAACCAAGTTTTTACTGTATAATAGTTTGCAAGGAAAATTCTTGTGTTAGTTCTTTATTTTGTACATACCCATTACAAATGGCAAAATCATTTAGGGCTGATTCACACATAGGCAGTCCACTGCAGTGCAGTAACATGTGTTAAATTCAGGTGCCTGCCAATGTTCCAAAAATCAGACAAGCATAATTTTTTCTGATGCAGTGCACCAATGTGTTTTGTGGTGCTGCAATGCATGTGCATCAAAAGTGTATTGACTTGACAATTAATAGCTGTGCAACAGAATCTAATTTGTGCATGGTGCTTCTCCATGCATTGTGGTAATGCGTGCGTTACCAGAACATGCCTCAATGTATAGGTGTGAATGGGTCCTTATTTTTCTTTTTTTTTTTATATACATATATATACATATATATACATTCTTTACATAAGTACATGGTCATGTCTTCAACCTTTTTCTTTCCACAACTTTCTCATGCATATTGTCTATAGATTCTGGCCCGATTCAGAAAGACTTACGCCGACGTATCTACTGATACGCCGCGTAAGTGCAAGTAAGATACGCCTGAAATTTGGCTTCCTCCGACCGACGTAAGTTTCCTACACCGTCGTATCTTGGGCGCATATTTACGCTGGCCGCAAGGGGCTCTTCCATTGATTTACGCGTCGAATATGTAAATGACCTAGATACGCCGATTCACGAACGTACTTGCGCCCGTCGCAGTAATCTACGCCGTTTACGTAAGGCGTACGTCTGACATAAAGTTATTCCACATTTAAGGAGGTGCATCCCATGCAAAGGTATGGAGGTCGGAACAGCCGTCGTTGTTTACGTAAGTCGTACGTGAATGGGGCTGGGCGTAGGTTACGTTCACGTCGTAGGAATTAAGCCGTCGTATCTTAGGGAGTAAATTCGACGTGATTCTGAGCATGCGCGTGCATGCGCCGTTCGTTCGGCCCATCATTTGCATGGGGTCAAGCTTCATTTAAATGGATCACGCCCACTTCCTTCCTACTTTGAATAAGGCCGGCTTACGCCGGACAATTTACGTTACGCCGGCGCAACGTTGGGAGCGAGTGCTTTGTGAATACTGTTCTTGCCTCTCAATGTTACGTCGGCGTAGCGCATATGAGATGCACTACGCCCGCACAAATATACGCCGCTCTACGTGAATCCGGGCCTCTGTCTTGTTTACCATAACATTCTTCAGTCTCTCAAAAACACCCAATTTTTATCATTTTTTTTTACAGGATCTTTTTCTTTTTGAAGGAGCATCTATTGTTGTCAATTGCTGCAAATATTGGCAATTTTAGGATTACAGTTTGCTGGAAATTGCTATTTTTAGATCTATATTTGTCTTGAATTTCAGCAGAACGGATGATCTTTTAGTTCATGGTAGTTGCATGGCATTTCTATGTTTAGCCAGTGTAGAAAATACATGATGTCAGGGAGGTGAATTTTCTAGGCAGAATGACCAAGAAAAAGTCTGACATTTAACAAAATTTAAAGAGCTTCTGTATGGGTCTTGTATAAAGTGTTAGTTCTGAAAACTGTTATTGTTTTGGATGTGTTGTAAAAAGTATATTTAGAACCCAGAAAACTATTTATAGGAGCAAAATAATATATAATTAAATCAATTACTTACAGAGTTAAAAATAGACATATTTGCCCTCCAAAAATTATTTTTTTAACTCAAAAGGATTCCACTATAATCACTACACTATAATAAACCACATTCCCCTGACAAGTTTGTTAGTTTATTTATCTCATTAAAAAACGTAATTTATAATGTTGAAAGTGCTGCTTGTGTCACCTAACTGCATTTTCTCTTTCAATAAATATTTTATTAGGCTTTCCTAATACAATGTCTGTCTGATGTATGAATGATATAAAATAAAGAGGCTTAAATATTATATTGTGCTATAAAGAAAGCCGCTACAAGCAGCCATTGCATGAAAGATCGGACACAATACAGGATATTTATTTTTGCTATCATATATGTGGTATATCGTGCATTTATATCAAAAAGCCAATTATGTGTTCATAGACATTGTTATTAAACTAAAACTGAACTTCATAATGTCCATGATAATAAAAGAGTAGGAAATTAACACAAGAAAATAAGGAGGAATTAAAAGTAAAAAAAGAAAGAAGAACATGAGAGAAAAGGCAAAGTGAACCAGGTCCAAATGTGAACTCCCTGTTGGAGGGGATCAGGCCATTTGAGATTGAGATAATCCCACCATGCATTCAAAGTAACCTACAGTTTCCATGTCACTTAACTGCATTTTTTCAGTTCTTGAATAATGTTTATATTGTTCTAGCTGCCATATCCAGCTCAAACGCAAAGTTTTGGTTCTACGCAGAAACCTGTAGTTTCCCATTTAGTAAGCACATACAAGCCAGCTTCACAAACAAAAATAGAATTCAGCCTTGGGTTTTTTGAAGATCGTTATCCAAAAATGCTTCCTTTAAGTAATATTTTTTTTAAATGATCCACCCTTTTAAATTACCGTGTATACTCGAGTATAAGCAGAGTTTCTCAGTAAATTTTTTTGTGCTCAAAAAGGCCCCCCTCGACTTATACTCGAGTAACCTTTTTGCGCCTGATCTCCTGGACTTTTGGGACCTGGCACACATGTAGCCCTAAACTTGGCACACATGTAGCCCTACTCTTTCTCTACAAGTGTGCAAAGTTTGTTGTCCAGGGGACCTACGGCCGGGGAGCACTGATTTTTCAAATCCAGGCACTCCTTCCATACACTCCCATGTTAAACGGTAATTTCTCTGGTGACTTTGGGGACCCAGTACCGATCGTAGGTCCCCTGGACCTGTAACTTGGCACACATGTAGCCCCATTTCTCCTTTACAAGTGTGCAAAATTTGTTGTCAGTCTAGGCATGGGCACAGTGAGGCATGGACACAGTGAGGCAAAGTGAGGCACAGTGAGGCATGCAGATGGACACCCTAGGCTTAGACTCGAGTCAATACGTTTTCCCATTTTTTTGGTGGTAAAATTAGGTGCCTCAGCTTATGTTCGGGTCAGCTTATACTCGAGTATATACGGTAATATATCTGGCTGATGGATATGTTTGTGGTATTTGTTTTTACCATTTCCAGTTTCTTTATGCTTAAAGGAGTTGTAAATAAAAAAAAAATGTGCTAAAATGTCTTGACTGCTGAGGCGCAATGCTACCAGGTACCCCTTACTACAAACTTATGTAAATAAACCTTCCCACCTTGCCTCTTCATCCCAATAAATAAACACTCTTACAACCATTAAGTTGGAAAGGGCAAGGCCACAGCTTTATTAAAGCAAACATAACAACTTTAAACCATTTGTAACCAGTGCCAGTCACAGTTTTACTGTGAGCACAATTCCGGAAGGGGGAGGGGCCTGTCCTTACCATAAGTGCTGGACAGGCCGCCTACTTCCGGTGTCCATAAAGGGGCATGGCCCACTACGGCCATTTCCTGCTGGCAAGGTCAAGAAAACCGCAGCAAGCTGTGACGTACCATAACAAATGGGGCGGGAGGGTGGGCAGCTCTTCCCAGCGCGCTTCCCAAGGACCCAGAATTCCCTAGGGCGATCCCTTTTATCGGAGCTCCGGCCCAACCCATCCCCCCGAGTAGCCAATCCCACCATGACCACCGCCTTGTCCAGTACCTGGTCATGCCCCCATCAGTCAGGGCTCTCTTTCCCTAGGGGGGCTCAAGAGGCCTTCATGACTGCTGAGGCGCAATGCTACCAGGTACCCCTTACTACAAACTTATGTAAATAAACCTTCCCCCCTTGCCTCTTCATCCCAATAAATAAACACTCTTACAACCATTAAGTTGGAAAGGGCAAGGCCACAGCTTTATTAAAGCAAACATAACAACTTTAAACCATTTGTAACCAGTGCCAGTCACAGTTTTACTGTGAGCACAATTCCGGAAGGGGGAGGGGCCTGTCCTTACCATAAGTGCTGGACAGGCCGCCTACTTCCGGTGTCCATAAAGGGGCATGGCCCACTACGGCCATTTCCTGCTGGCAAGGTCAAGAAAACCGCCACCGCCCGTCAGTGGCTAACTGACGGGGCGCCCCACCGCAGCCAGCGCTTGTTCCACCCCACTCTGAAGGCCCAGGTTAAATATGTCCAGGCCAATGTCATTCAGGTGGACACCGTCCGATCTCAGCAGATCTCCATTGGCACCTTCCAAGTCCTTGTGTCGGATCAAAAATCCCCCGATCTGGCGAACAAACTTGGAGACCTGAGCATTAACTTTTCGCCGAAAGCGTTCCAGGTGTGGGCCAGGTATTTCCCGAGCCCAAAGCAAACGAGGCACGATTTCCGACCATACCAGGACCAAATTTGTAAATGTTGCAAAACACTGGGCGATGTCGCTCTTGATTGCGGAAATCAAATCCACGGAACGGGCGTAACCGACGTCGTTCCCGCCGGCGTGTAGGACTAAGACGATGGGGCCAGAAACATGAGCCCGAAGACGCAAGCATTCCGGAAGGACCTGCGACCAGCATAACCCACGGAGCCCGAGCCAACGGATCCTGGCAAGGCCATCGTCGAAACCCAAATTGCTGCCACCATGCCGGCAAGCCGACCGACGGGCGGCCCAGTGGATAAAGGAGTCCCCCAGTATCCATACTTGTGCCGGGCGGGGATCTGAAATTAAAATAACAAGTGTGGGCGGACGTACAGAGAAAACCGAGACGATTCCCACCTACCTAGACGCTGAAGATCCGTATCGGAAAAACCCATACCAGAAGCCGCGGTGGCTGCGCCGATGCGAAACGAGTGGGTCGCAAATTCGCGCGACGGAAGACCCAATAATTCAAGGCAACGCCGGAAAACCCGTAAAAATTGGAACCTGCTCAGGGACGAGGAATCTGCGTGGACCAAAAAAGTGGGGGACGAGGGGCGTGCAGCCACGAAAGGGGAGGCTAATGCCACAGGGCAAAATGGGCCACCGCAAGGGTACAGAACAATCCTCTTACCCTTGCCGAGGCTGTTGGTCTTCGAGGTGTGCAACAGCACCGATACGCATCGCTCGGAGGCGGATACATCCTCAGCTAGGACGCCGCCCGCCGAAGACGTGGATTTTGACACCAGTTCGCCAATGCGAAAGGCCCCAAAGAACGCCCAAGAAAAGGCCACGCGAAAAAGGAGCGTCTCAAACGGCGAGGAGCACACGGATGGCAGCAGGGAAAGGATACCGGAGAGGATCCGAAGGGAAACCGGCCGCCGAGAATCGGGGAGATGGGTGACACGCCTCCAGCCCCGGAGTACCCGACGGACCGAAAAGGATTTTGTGATGTCTACCCACCCGAGGAGTTGAAACCAGAAGGACAGAGCCGACATGTTAGATGAAACCGTGGAACCCGAAACACCTTTTTGCTGCAAATAAACAAGGTAAGTGAAGGCCATGCGTCTGTCGAGGGGGGAAGAAAACGAAAACTCACCGCACGACGCATGGACCCATTCGTCCCACACCCGACAGTATGAGGACCAAGTTTGCGGGGACAACGACGCCCGGAGGAGGTCTAGCAAACCTCGGAAACGAGGTTCCATAAGTAGGCCGGACAGGGGAGGCCCTCCAGGGAAGCCGACGGAGCCATGGAGCGGAACCGGGCGACCTGCGAACGGGAGAGAGCATCAGCGATATCGTTAGCCACCCCGGGGACATGCTTGGCCCTAAAACAAATATTAAACTGCAAACATTTTAAAACCAAAAAACGCAGCAGCGACACAACTGGAGGGGAGCTGGCGGACTGTCTGTTAACCACCTGCACCACGCTCATGTTGTCGGTCCAGAAAACAACTTGGTGGTTGCGCAACCGGTCGCCCCACAGCTCCACGGCGACAATGATCGGGAAAAGCTCCAGCAGGGTGAGATTGCGCAACAAATCCAAGCGGGCCCATGAGGCCGGCCAGCACTCGGCAGACCACTCCCCTCTGAAGAAGGCACCGAAACCACAGGAGCCAGCCGCGTCAGTGTACAGCTCCAGCTGCGAGTTCGGCACCTCCTCCCGAAGCCAACAAGACTGGCCGTTGTAGGCCTGGAGAAAGGACAGCCATATCCCCAAGTCGTCCCGCATGGGCTTGGTGATACGGACATAGTGGTGGGGGGCAGCCACCCCTTTCATGGCCCAAGCCAGGCATCTTCAGAAAGCCCTCCCCATGCGGATGACCCTACAGGCAAAAACCAAATGACCCAGCAGAGACTGAAGCTGTTTCAATTGCAGTTTTTTGGCCCCTCTTGCCAAGCGGACCAGGGAGAGGAGCCTGGCCAGCTTGTCACTGGGCAACCGAAAGACCATGGCAACCGTGTCTATTTCTATGCCCAAAAAGGCCAGGACAGTCACGGGACCCTCGGTCTTGTCAGCGGACAGTGGAACGGAAAACCGTCTGCAGGTGTCCTGAAAAACAGAGAGGAGACGCTGGCACCGATCACTGTGCGCTGGGCCTACGAAGAGGTAGTCATCCAAATAATGCAGCGAAGACTGGCAACCAGCCTCCTGGGCAACCACCCATTCGAGAAAGCTACTGAACAATTCAAAGAAATAACAAGAGATGGCACAGCCCATAGGCAGGCACATGTCAAAAAAGTAGCTGTCCCGAAAGTAGCAGCCCAGGAGGTGGAAGCAGTCCGGATGAACTGGGAGGAGGCGAAAAGCGGACTCGATGTCCGCCTTTGCCAACAATGCCGACTGGCCGGCAGCCCTGACCAGCTGGATGGCCCTGTCAAAGAAGGCATATTGGACCCGAGATTCCTCTTTATCTATGCCGTCGTTGACCGAGGATCCAGCAGGGTAGGACAGGTGGTGGATAAGGTGAAATTTCCCATCCGCCTTCTTTGGAACCACACAGAGAGGGGACACCCTCAGGTTGTGGAAAGGAGGAAAATCAAATGGGCCTGCCATCCGCCCAAGCTCCAGCTCCTTCTGTAGCTTGTCAGTCACGACGGATTCGAACTCAATTGCGGATTTTAAATTGGGTGACATGGTAGGCACATCCGAAGGAGTGAAGGGTATCCAAAAACCGCGGTCCAGGCCATCCCTCAAAATCAAAGCCTCCCTATGAAGGGGGTACTGGTCTAGCCAGGGAAGGATCTCTGACACGTTCACTGGCGACCTCCGGTTTAGGTAGGTCAGGCTTGCCTCCCGGCCGGGCAAGGCGTTGCTTTCCCTTCCGGAAGCATCGGCTGGCGGGGTGAGCGCCGCCACAACCGGAACACTCGTGCTTAAAGCGGCACACGGTGTACCATTTGCAGTGGCTCTCGTTGAAGAGCCAGCAGATACCCTTCTTGGGGACGGCCGACGCTCCAGAAGGAGCGCCGGCCGGGGGCTGAAAGGATGAAGGCCTGTGGGGGCACATGAGCAGCAACCACAGGCTACCGTCCTGACAATCAAAACGGAATTCCTTACGCGCCGCCATCTTTTGGCGAAATTGAGTATCATAATTGAACCAACACTGTCCCCCATAAACTTTGTAAGCACCCCAAATAAGGTCCAAATAACAAAATAGGGATGCGGCCAACTCCGGGAACCGCTCACAAAGCACTCCCGCGTAAGCGCAAAACCCCTGCAGCCAGTTCCCGAACGTCCGAGGAAGCTGCTTAGCTTTCTCACCCTGCACCGCGACGTCCACCCGACGTGACTTGTCGATCGACTCCCTGTCAGGAGGGACGAGCGCGATAAAATTGACAAACTCGCGACGCCAGATTTTACCCTTAACCTCATCCGTCAAGTGCGCGCCAGTAGGAGAAACCACCCACAAAGCACCGCCCGAGACGGAGCCCAAACCCGCCGCGGAACTCGAGACCCCCATCTGGGACAAGACCGACTTTACGACCGTGGCTATGCGATCATCTGGTGGGCCCGATACGGGAGCGTCATTAGGTCTACCCCAAATCAAATCACAGTCATACTCACTGATACGCGGAGGCAGAGACGATGACGGGCCACCGGCGGCGGGTCCAGGCGGGACGTCCAGAGCAGGATCAACCACGGCAGGAGCTGAATGGCAGGAAAGGTCCAGGGGCGGGGATCCGACCAACGACCCTGAGGAGACCGGTTGGCCAAGCACAGCGGCCGAACAGCGACAGGAGCAACCGTGGACCCCAGCACCCGTGGCAGGAGCAGTAGACTGACTGGGACCGGTAGAGGAGTCTCCCGCCCAGCCGGGCGCAGGGAGACGAATTTGGGCGGTGGTGGCAGGCGGCCCGCGGTAACCTCCCGCCCAGCCGGGCGCAGGGAGGTGCGGGTCCACGTGAGCCAGTGGTGATGAGAGGGAGGCAGAGGCAGTTCGTACATCCCCCGCCCGGCCGGGCGCCGAGAGATGCTGGCGAACAGCTGGCAGAAGCAAGGTGTGGGCGGCAGGCGCGGAGAGGTGGTCTTCCGCCCTGCCGGGTGCAGGGACATGCCGTCGCCCTGCCGGCGGCAGCAGAGGGCGTATAGCCGGCGCGCTGTGGCCGACTCCCGCCCATCCGGGCGCAGGGAGATCGTGACCGTAGTGGGAGCCACGTATGGGGTGGGCGGCAGGGCAAGTGATGTGGGCTCCCACCCAGCCGGGTGCAGGGAGATCCGGGGCTGGCAGAGCAGTCAGGGCAGAGGACCGGGACTCACGTAAATCTCCCGCCCTGTAGGGCGCAGGGAGATCCTGTACGGCCATCAGGGGCAGGGCAGAGGACAGGGGCATGTGCAAATCCCCCGCCCAGTAGGGCGCAGGGGGATCCTGCACATCAGCCATATTTATGGTGGAGGACATGGGTATGGTCGCCCCCCCCGCCCTGCAGGGCGCAGGAAGAGTGTGTCCAGCCGCCTCACTACTGACAGAGGATGGTGGCACGTTTAAATCTCCCGCCCTACAGGGCGCAGGGAGAGCAGGAGCCACTGGGGGCAGCAGCGCGGCCGCAGCACGAGTCGTGGAACTGCCGCTCGGAGGCTGGGAGCAGCCACCCAGCGGGGACCCAGGAGGGACTCCCCCACCAAGACCGCGGCCACTCCGCCGGGGCACAGGAGGGGACGCACGGCCAGCACGGCGCGGGGCGCCGCCATCCCCCCGCGAGCCGCGGGAGTGGGACCACGTCGCGACGCCCGCGAGTGCGGAGGGGGGGCCGACATCACCGCCGCATCCACGAGGGGCACAGGTTGGCAGCCACTGTATGCGGCCGGAGGTGCCCGGGGGCTCCGCGAACGCGCGTGGCGGGGGGATGCCCGTGTCGCAGCCATGTCAGGGGATGGGGATGCCCGCCGAGCGAGGCCCCGGCGGCTGCAGGCCGCACTACCAGGCCTCCTCTGGGGGGAGAGGACAGGGCCTGTGGGCTCGAGGTTGTCGGTTTGAGGGATGGGGGGGGGAGGTTGGGGGCACTGGAGGAGCTGGGGCTCCAGCGCGAAGGAGGGCGAACTCTTCTCCTGGCCCTGGGGGCCGAGGGCCCCGCACGAGGGGCCACAGGCGGTGGTGGGGGGGGAAAGACACCGCAGGGGAAAGGAGGGCAAAAAGCCTGTCAGCCTGGCCCTGGAGGGCAAGGTCGCGGACCCTGGCCAACAGGTGCTCAGTGTCCATGGCTGAGGGACAGGGACAAGGTCAGTTACGTCAGTCAGGGAGCAGCACTTCCCTCAGCAGCTCTTCCCAGCGTGCTTCCCAAGGACCCAGAATTCCCTAGGGCGATCCCTTTTATCGGAGCTCCGGCCCAACCCATCCCCCCGAGTAGCCAATCCCACCATGACCACCGCCTTGTCCAGTACCTGGTCATGCCCCCATCAGCCAGGGCTCTCTTTCCCTAGGGGGGCTCAAGAGGCCTTCAGTCTGCAAGGTAGACAGACAGAATAGTTAAATGATTCTTTTTAAAAACGACTAAAAACAAGTTAAATTCATTCATATATATTACCTCTGGATTTCTAGTTTATGTTCTGCGATTCACTTCCTGCTTTTCGGCGCTCGTTCATTCGAGCGACATCGCCGTACTGTAAGAACTACACTTCCCAGTATGCATTGCGCATTGCGAATGCGCAGTTTACAAAAACGGGCACAAGAGCTCTCAGGCACTTTTTGAATAAACCGCCCACTATACCTCAGACTATACCACCCAACAATGAATATTCAAGCCTTCTAAACCCACCCACACAGCCATTCACGCTTCAGACCTCATCTGGAATATGCAGTTCAGTTTTGGGCACCAGTTCTCAAAAAGGACATCGGAGAACTGGAGAAAGTGCAGAGAAGGGCAACCAAACTGATAAGAGGCATGGAGGAGCTCAGCTATGAGGAAAGATTAGAGGAACTGAATTTATTCACTCTTGAGAAGAGGAGAATAAGGGGGGATATGATCAACATGTACAAATATATAAGAGGTCCATACAGTGAACTTGGTGTTGAGTTATTCACTTTACGGTCAACACTGAGGACAAGGGGGCACTCTTTACGTCTAGAGGAAAAGAGATTTCACCTCCAAATACGGAAAGGTTTCTTCACAGTAAGAGCTGTGAAAATGTGGAACAGACTCCCTCCAGAGGTGGTTCTGGCCAGCTCAGTAGATTGCTTTAAGAAAGGCCTGGATTCTTTCCTAAATGTACAGAATATAACTTGAGTATTAAGATTTGTAGGTAAAGTTGATCCAGGGTAAATCCGATTGCCTCTCGGGGGATCAGGAAGGAATTTTTTCCCCTGCTGGAGCAAATTGGATCATGCTCTGCTGGGGTTTTTTGCCTTCCTCTGGATCAACTGTGGGAATGGAGTTGGGTGTATAGGATTTTACTGTGTTTTTTATTTTTTTATTTTTTGTGGTTGAACTGGATGGACTTGTGTCTTTTTTCAACCTGACTAACTATGTAACTATGTAACTATGTAAGAAGCCAGCTGTAAGACGTACAGAGCGTCCTGCCGCACAAATGTATTTCCCAGGATGGGGCAAGCATGTCACTGACCACAGCATGCAATCTCCTTTGACTGTGGTGAGTTACAAACAGACAACCAGGAAGTGAACAGAACAGAGAAGAAATAGAGCAACTTCAGAGCAAAAACGAACAATGAGGAAATTAAAAGAGGAATGTCTGCAAGTAAAGGAAGCTATTTAGAGAAAAAATAAATTTCCTTTACAAACCCTTTAAAGGACAATTGTCAAAATGTGAAATCTCTAGCAACCCCTGTATTTTTCTCATGAGGGATTTACTTTTTTGCTTCTACTCTGGAATATATGGCACAGTCACTGCACAGTGAATGGGGGGGGTCACAAACAAAACTTACTTACTGTCATTGTCCACTTCTGATATTCATATGTTTGGGCATTTTATATTCCTTCTCAACATATTGTAGCTAAGCAGGTTGCAGTGGTGATAAAATCATTTTTTTTATATATATTATTATTATACACGATTTATATAGCGCCAACAGATTGTGCAGCACTTTACAATGTAGAGGGGGGACAGCACAATTACAGTACAGTTCAATACAGAAGGTACAGGAGGGCCCTGCTCGTAGAGCTTACATTCTAAAGGAGGGGGGGTGGTACAAAAGGTAATAGCTGTGGAGAATGATTTGATGGGGATATAATACTTGTTTTTCTCTGTATACTGTATAATATGCTGTCATTTAGCATAACAAAGTGGAAGGGCAGACAGATGCATTTTTTTTAAATAAACCTTAACCCTTCCTAAACAGCCAATACTATTTTGTTTCAAAAATGTTATTGACTTTTATCATAATGAACAAGCAAAACAGCATCTTTAATACATTCAGACATTGTCGAGGAAATCACGTGTATGAATTCTTATGTCACAACTATGTAAAAGCAAGGAACTAAATTATCGCTATGTAATTCTAAGGCCTCGTACACACGAGTTTCTCGGCAAAAACCAGCAAGAAACTTGCTGGGAGATATTTTTTTGCTGCCGGTGTATACATTTTCGTCGAGGAAACTGTTGAGAAACTCGACGAGCCAAAAAGAGAGCATGTTCTCTATTTCCTCGATGGGAATGGAGAAACTTGCCGTGTCGAGTTCCTCGACAGCCTAACAAGGAACTCGACGAGGAAAACGATGTGTTTCGCCCGTCGAGTTCCTCGGTCGTGTGTACGAGGCTTAAGCCTCAAGCAAAGGGTGTCATCCTACACTCCCCGTCACCCCATATGGGAGCAAACTGTGACGGGGGCAGGATAACATCACCCAGTTCCAGGTTAAATTGTTAACGTTAGAATTTTTTTCCTAGTTCACATTGTTGAGAATTTCATGACAGTGGTTCAGTCAGGCAAGTACTAAAACCACTAAAAACAGAACTAACGAAGAGGTGATATCAAGTTATAGGGACAGAACTCACTAAATCTTTAGAGATTCTAACAAGTGTAGTGAATAACACAACCAGTAAGGTGAATTACTCTTATCAATCTTAACTCACAGTTAACACTAGAAGGTATTGTTTGTTATGATCTTTGGGACAAGGAGAGAACTAGGACGAAGATGTAGAAGAATTAGGGGGAGAGGAGCTCAGTGTCTGCACCATACCTATGGAGCCAACGCTATTTAAATGTATTTATCTATATCTACATGATTCTTTTTTGTGATATGGTCTCATTGCTCTGTAATGCCTGCATGCTCAATCCTGAGCCACCATAAAAAAAAAACTGCATCAGTCCCTTTTCTTTTTTTCCAGGTTTTCGTGTATGCCCACCAATAATGCATGCACAGAGCCTGGAAGCTGCTGCTTGAAAAAAAAAATGATGCATTTTATTGCAGAAAACTGGAGCAAATCGCATGCCACTGTACAGCATTGCAACACACCACACTGCTGTACAGAGACATGGATGAAGTATCATTACACAAAGTGAGGACAAAAAAAGAAGAAAAAAAGGAGCTGTTTGATGCACACCACGCCACCTTCTACTGCTGGCTTACTGCATCAAGGATGGACAACTGCTGGACACTAAACCACTGTGGTTTAGTGGTCCAGCAGCTGTCCATTGCTGTGTGAATGGGCCCTAAGGGTTTAAGACACCATACTGCATACTAACGGCTTACACATTGCTTTAAAAGAAAATACAATGGTCAAAATTAAAAATTGTATATTCAAATCTAGATAGTATTTCAGTTATTTTGAGTCTCCTCCATTTAATATGAATGATCTTGGAGTTTAAAAACTCACCTTATAAAGAATCACAAACATTTACTTTCTTGAATTCTGTGTCACATATTTCACTATGTAAGGTGTTCATTCCTGTTATCCTAAATTAGTAAAGAAGTTTGGAATTACAAAAAAACAAACAGACAGCAATATCAGCAATTGCTGATCAGCCAGCTCTCAGTGGAGAACAGTGACTGCCAGTGTCTGCGCACTCCACACCAACTCCTCCAGTGCTTAATGGAGCAACAAACAGGCTGGGGAGGGAGCTGGTGTAGCTGGCTCCGACTCTCTGCTGTGTGCTGAAAGGTGCAGCCTGCTGTCAAACAGGCAGCTGGACAATAGTCTTCTATCAGCTGACTTTGAGTCACAGTGGTACAATGTCAATTGTACTTCTGTAACCCTAAAGAGTAGTACAGCCCAAAAAAGTTTGGCCATATTATTGTTTCTGGTTTAAAACATATGAAAGGGCATGCTTTGTTTGGGTTTGGATAGAATATTAAAGAGTAAGATCCATTGTTGAGTTTTTACTGCTGACAACTCTTAAAGATGGTAATTGTGTTAATTTTTGCATCTCCAGGACAGAGAAATGTGCCCATGGAGGGATGAAGGCAACAAGACTTAACTTTGCAGATGTTTTACCCTGACCTACTCTAACTAACCCTGCCCCTACTCTAGCTAAAACTAAAAATTACATATTTTTGCTTTGCATACACCTTAACCACTTGCTGCCTGCCCACCATCAAATTATGGCGGATCGGTGCGGTTCTCGTTTTGAGTCAACGTCATATGACCGTGCCCAGATTTGCCACGATTGTGCGACCGGGTGTCGATTCACAGCCGATCACATATAAACAAGAAAGTGTCATTTATCAGCTTTCCTCACTTCACACATGGAAGATGTGAAAAGGTACAGTAATCAGGGCACTGATCACTGATTTCAATGCAGCCCCAACAGTGCCCATTAGTGATGCCACTCTGTGCCCACAAGTGACAACAGCCTGTGCCCATCAGTGACACCAGCCTGTGCCCATCAGTGACACCAGTCTATGCCCATCAGTGACACCAGTCTGTGCCCATCAGTGAGGCCAATTTGTGCCCATTGGTTATGCCAATCAGTGCTAGCTTTCAGTGCCCATCAATGCCTCCCATCAGTGCTGCCTATCGGTGCCCATCAGTCCTGCCCATAAGTGCTAATCAGTGCTGCATATCAGTGCCCATCAGTGGTGCATATTAGTGCCGCCTCATGAGTGCAAATCGATGAATGGAAAAATTACTTACTTACCAAATTTTCGGACAAACGAAGAAAAACTTTGAAGGAATCTTTTTTTCCTTCAAAGTTTTTTTTTTTTTATTTACCCCCCCAAAAAAAACAGCAGTGATTAAATACCACAAAAAGAGAGCTCTATTTGTGTGAAGAAAATTATACAAAATTATTTTGGGTACAGTGTTGCATGACTGGAGAATAGTCGTTCAAAGTGCAACATCACTGAAAGCTGAAAAATGGCCTGGCAGGAAGGGTGTGGAAGTGCCCTGTATTGAAGTAGTTAAACCAGGTATTTGAAGCCTTTTCAAGCCAAATATAAGAGGCTTTACATAGCGTGTGTGTGTACAAGGAATGCAAACTCATGCCTTGTGTCTGTTCGATTTCCTGCAACCCAGTGAAACTCCATGCCCAAGTCCTGAATATGGGCATGGAGTTTCACTGGGTCAGAATTAGGAAAGAGGAAACATATTCGTAATTAGGCAATTGATTTTCTGGGACACCCACTTCATATCTAATATTGTCTTATTTGACTGGTGTGTATACACATTGGGCCAGATCCACATAGAAATGGATAGGCACAGCGTATCTGATACGCTACGCCGCTGTATCTTACCTTGCTTTAAGTCGAATCCAGGAAGATTTTGCGCCGTAAGTTACGGCGGCGTAGTGTATTTCTGGCGGCGGAATTCAAATCAGCGATTAGGGGCGTCATTCATTTAAATGAAGCGTGTCCCCGCGCCGATTGAACTGCGCATGCTCCGTTTCGAAATTTCCCGCCGTGCTTTGCGCGAAATGACGTCGCAACGGCGTAATTTTTTGAACTTAGACGTGACTTACGTCGATCCCTATTCACGGACGACTTACGCAAAAAAAAATTCAAATTTCGACGCGGGAACGACGGCCATACGTAACATGGCAAGTCTATCTATACGCCGCAAAATAGCAGCTTTAACTATACGCCGGAAAAAGCAGACTAGAGACGACGTAAGAGAATGCGACGGTTGCGCGTACGTACGTACGTACGTACGTACGTACGTACGTACGTACGTGGATCGTTGGAAAAAGCTCATTTGCATACCCGACGTGGAAAACGACGCAAACTCCACCCAGCGGACGCCGAAGTATTGCATCTACGATCCGAAGGCGTACGAAGCCGTATGCCTGTCGGATCGAACCCAGATGCCGTCGTATCTTGGTTTGAGGATTCAAAACAAAGATACGGCGCGGGTAATTTGAAAGTACGCCGGCGTATCAGTAGATACGCCGGCGTACTCTCTCTCTGGATCTGGCTCATTGTACTTACTAAAGATATGTAAATATCAGTTTCGGTTATCAGTACTATTGCAAACAGACATAAAGTACAGAAAAAAAATCTGTACTTAGTATTTTCTTGGACACAAAATGCAGTGGACACAGACCATAACATCATCATCGTCCATTTTATATTTGAGTTGGAAGGTTGTACTGCTATGTATCTGGTTTCTACTATATATTGTTTGATCAAACAGAGATGCTGACATTTATTTAGCTCTGTGTTTGCTTGAGGTGGTAAAGTCACAGACCCTCGTCTAGTTTAGTTTTTCTATTCTAAACTGTTTTCTTTTGTGATTCATTTAGAAAAACAGGCCTCTGATCTGCAATTTTAGGTTTTCTGAGTTCAGAACCCGCAGTGATCTGTAAATCCCTTTTCTGCTGAAAACTCAAAGGGATTACTAACATCCACTTATTTTTGTGACCTTATTAGACCATGACCAGCCTGGAGGCTGTCGCTCGGAAAACAAAATCCCAGCTAAACAATATCTCCTGCAGGGCAGCCAACCGGGTGAGAAATTAATTAAAAGACAGCAGATCTGCACTGAAAGTCAGGGAGCATCCAATCTTCCTAACAATGTACAGTAACTTTTATTTATAAGGCTTTGCTTCTGTGGAAAAGTGTTATCGGTTTTGTAATTCCAATTGTGATGTTGCTGTTTTCCAGCAGAACTGTGTGTGTTATTAAAATGGCATATCGGAAAAATGTGTGTGAGTGTTACTAGTATTAAGGAGAGGGGTTGGGTGTAAATGCCGCTATCTAATGTAGTGCAGAAAACACTAATACACCCCTAAATGTCTGAAAACCTCAAATTTGCTCATTTTAAAAAGAACATCTCACTGCAGAAATGTGGGATTTTTCACAAAGTATTACATTTTAGTTTGTGTGTTCCATACTTTTTTCTTGTGTCATTCCATTTTATTACACATAACTTAATTTCTGAATGTATTTGTTTTGGTTTCTGTGTATGTATGGATTGCATGGGTTGTCACTGACATGTGATGAAAATTTCATGTCAATAGCACCTTTAGAAAAATATTTACTGTATATGCTCGAGTATAAGCCAACATTTTCAACACATTTTTTATGCTGAAAAAGCCCCCCTCGGCTTATACTCGAGTGAGTCTACTTTTTTTTGTGGCTGTCCACTGTAGCAAAGCCCTGCCTCCTCCTCGTCCATGATAGACGGAACACTGAACACAAACTGAATCAGTGTTCTGTCTATCACAGACGAAGAGGAGGTGGGGCTTTGTTACAATGGGTGGCCGCCGACTGCAGTTGCATGACACAGTGGGAGATCAAAGGTACATGAGGCTGCAAATGGGCACAGTGAGGCTGCAAATGGGCACAGTGAGGCTGCAGATGGGCACACACAGTGAGGCTGCAAATGGGCATTGTTGACCCTCTTTTCCGCTTACAGTAGCTGCTGCATTTCCCACCCTAGGCTTATACTTTTCCCATTTTTTTGTGGTAAATTAGGTGCCTCAGCTTATATTCAGGATGGCTTATACTTGAGTATATATGGGTACCCAGAAAATGGTGATGTGTCCAATACTTATTTTACATACTGTGGGCCAGATCCAGAGAGAATTACATCCGTGCAGCGTATCAGAGATACGCTATGCCGCCGTACCTTACCTGACGGAATTCCAAATCCTCAATGGTTTTGCGCCGTAAGTTACGGCGGCGTAGTGTATTTCTGGCGGCGGAATTCAAATTGGCGATTAGGGGGCGTGATTTATTTAAATGAAGCGCGTCCCCACGCCGAATGAACTGCGCATGCGTCGTCCCGAAATTTCCTGCCGTGCATTGCGCTAAATGACGTCGCTAGGATGTCATTTTTTAAACTTAGACGTGAGTTACGTTCATCCCTATTCACGAACGACTTACGCAAAAAAAAGAAAAATTTCAAATTTCGACGCGGGAACGACGGCCATACTTAACATGGCAAGTCTATCTATACGCCACAAAATACCAGCTTTAACTATACGCCGGAAAAAGCCGACTACAGACGACGTTCGAAAATGCAACAGCCGCGCGTACGTTCGTGGATCGTCGTAAATCGCCAATTTGCATACCCGACGCGGAAAACGACGCAAACTCCACCCAGTGGGCGCCGAAGTATTGCATCTAAGACCTGAAGGCGTGTGAAGCCGTACGCCTGTCGGATCTTACCGTCGTATTTGGTTTGAGGATTCAAACTAAAAATACGACGCAGGAAATTTGAAAGTACGCCGGCGTATCAGTAGATACGCCGGCGTACTTGCTCTGTGGATCTGCCCATGTATATTTACTATTTATAGATTATTATAATTTCGATTATTACATAAAAATAATTACATTCTTTGCATTTTTTTGTATCTTAAGCTGAGGGGAGGGTTTGTGGAAAAAAAAAATCTTATGCTCAAAAAAGCTTGAAAATGCTCAATAACAATGTGTGAAAGAGCACAAATAAGCACCGGATTTGTCAAGCTTTTAGACAGAAATAAAAGCTAAAACTCCTGTAAAAGTAGCATTTATTTTTTTTGACTGAAGTGTGCATGAGCCCTAAAGCTTTCATGCATACAGAACAATAATAACAGAAAATTTCTTATTTCATAAGCTCTTAAAGAATTTCCTTCAACATTTGCTTTTCAAATCCATAACAAAACGCTATGATGCTCTCAGAGAATGGTCTACAGTGCTTATCACATGCATTCTGATTGATTGCGGAGATATTGATTTCCAAGCATCCACCAGATGGAGACATTTATAATAAGGAAAAATAGAAAAAAGGACTTGCATTTACCAGCACACCATTACACTATCATGGACATTTCAGACAATAATTCAGGTCATAATTTAACAGTACAAAAGCATTATCAGGGCAGACTGTGTAAAATGTTCTGGGGAATGAGGAATACTGAAAGGCTCAAAATTTCATAGCAGAAAAATGTTATGATATAATGGCCGATTGCAGTGCTTTAGCCCCTTTAGCATCCCTTGCACAATAAGGATTTAATAGTTCAAACACAACGCTTTTATGGGTTTCTTTTAATTTTGGTACTCTGTAATGAGTAATATTTTATAACATATTCTATGTTAACAGGCACTGTCTTTAAAGTGATTTAACAATATTTCCATAATAAATAAGGTCAGTATAATATAAACCAAATATGTATGTTTTGAGTACTGTAGGGATGGCCCATTTATAATTTCCCATTGTATTTAGAAAGAGATAGAATAGAGAAGTTGTGTGTATCCCAAACTGAATTGAAGATAGTATTATCATAAACTTGTTTTGTTGTTAATAGAAGTAAAAAGTAATAATTTTCTTAGCGTGTACATGTCGACATATTTATATGTACCTTGAGTTTTGCCTGTACTAAGCTCCTGCCATACCCTATTACGTAGCATAAGGAGAGAAAGAGACAGCATTGTATGAACCAGGCCATTTGAGCAATTTTGTAGAAGTTACTGAATAGCCGTTTTTTTGCATTTTTGTTGCAGAAGAAAAATTTAATTACAGTCAATGAAAGGTGTCCCAATCAACCTCCCAATCAAATACAATTAAAGGGTACAAGTATCCTGCATAGTCTTCAAGATTTAAAAATGGACATTGTGGTAGTAACACTCCAGTCAGATGTGAAAAACAAGGAGGAGGTTCGGGACTTTAAATGAGGCACATAAGTGGAGCAGTAGGTCAGTTTAAGAATACAAGTTTAATAAAAATATACATATGTTATACAAATATCTTGGCCAACTGGCTCCGTATAAAGATATAAGTTAACATAAAAATTACAGTTGTATTCAAAATTATTCAACCCCCACTGAAATTGATTGTTTTTCCCAGTTTGACATTGATTTTGATCATTCAGTCATCCTGCTTACAATTAAATCAAAGAGGCACGTGTAGGTCAGACAAATATAACATAACATTTATAATGAAATAACCACAAATGTCTTTTCTGTGCTCACATCATTATCAGTTTTATTCAACCCCCAAGTGACATTCAATCTTAGTACTTAGTACAACATCCTTTTACAGTTATAACAGCTTTTAAACTTGAAGCATAGCTTGACACAAGTGTCTTGCAGCAATCTACGGGTATCTTCGCCCATTCGTCATGGGCAAAAGCCTCCAGTTCAATCACATTCTTAGGCTTGCGCACTGCAACTGCTTTCTTTAAGTCCCACCAGAGGTTCTCAATCGGATTTAAGTCTGGTGACTGCGATGGCCACTCCAAAATGTTCCAGCCTTTAATCTGCAACCATGCTCTAGTGGACTTGGAGGTATGCTTGGGATCATTGTCCTGTTGAAAGGTCCAACGTCTCCCAAGCCTCAGGTTTGTGACGGACTGCATCACATTGTTATCCACTATCTCCTGGTACTGAAGAGAATTCATGGTACCTTGCACACGCTGAAGCTTCCCTGTACCTGCATGATTGACCCCCCACCATGCTTCACAGTAGGCAAGGTGTTCTTTTCATCACAGGCCTTGTTTTTCCTCCTCCAAACATAGCATTGATCCATGGGCCCAAACACTTCTAATTTTGTTTCATCAGTCCACAGAACACAATCCCAAAACTTCAGTGGTTTGTCCACATGATTTTTGCACACTGCAGTCGACTCTTCTTATTCTTTGGAGACAGCAAGGGGGTGCGCCTGGGAGTTCTGGCATGGAGGCCTTCATTACGCAGTGTGCGCCGTATTGTCTGAGCAGAAACTTCAGTACCCACATCTGACAAATCTTTTCTCAGTTCCTCAGCAGTCACAAGGGGACTTTTCTCCACTCTACGCTTCAGGTAGCGCTCAGCAGTCGAAGTCAGCATCTTCTTTCTGCCACGACCAGGTAGCGTTTCAACAGTGCCCTTTGCCTTGAATTTGCGAATGATGCTTCCTATGGTGTCTCTTGGTATGTTTAACATCTTTGCAATCTTCTTATAGCCATTGCCCTTCCTGTGAAGAGTAATCACCTCGTGTCTTGTCTTCCCGGACCATTCTCTTGACTTCACCATGTTTGTAACCACACCAGTAAATGTCTAGAAGGAGCTGAGTATCACAGTCATTATAAAGCTGCCTGATTGGTGCTTATTAGGCTTTATTGCTGCTCCCTGACATCCACAGGTGTTTTCAATACCTGATTGAAAACACTTCAATGAACCTCTGTTCTTCAGAGTGGTAGTCTTTAAGGGGTTGAATAATTGTGTAAATGAAGAATTCACAAAATAAACATTTACTACTGTATTACAAAACCAATTGATGTCATTTTAGTTGCATATGGTTCTTTAAGAAGTCCTTGTAGGATTTCATTCTGAAAACAATTACAAATGTACAATAAATTCCCTAAAACCCTTTACAGCATTGGGGGGTTGAATAATTTTGAACACAACTGTAGCTGAGTCACATCATATATGATAACATAATGCATCTCGTATGGCCTGTTGGCTTGAATGGCACGTTGGCTTGATCTGTTTTGGCGACTATCGCCTCATCAGGAGCAAATGCATGCAATCTGTAATAACATTGTACATATGTATGAGGACCAGTAAAATGTATTTATTACTCTCCAAATGGGGTTAAATACAATACAAGGGGTAAAAAAGGCAGATTGGGGTACGGAGGATAGAAATAGTCCAACCTCCTACATACACATTGGTGCACTGAATGTGCAGGTAGCGCTGCACCGGCAGCAATCATCATGTATCCCTCCTAGGAGCTGAGGGGGCGAGGACTCCCAAGGGAACCAGACACAAACACTGAACCCCCAACCGGATGGTAACGCCCACACTGACACTGCTGATGGTGCCAGGAAGTGACTTTAGAAGTGTCTAAGGAAATGTAAGGGAGAGTGTTGTGAATGTAAGTTAGAAGAAAATATGCAAGTGTGGGGACTCTTAGCAATGAGCACTGGAATGATAGTGTGGTTGTAGGTGAGATAGCACTATATTGAAAACTGATATAGGAGGGAAGAGAATATGAGAAAAAGCCAGTCAGACGTGTTGCCGTGGTCAACAGCAATAAGCTGGTATACATTGTGGAAGTGATGTTTAAGAGAGAAAAGAAACCAAGTACTCAGAATAAAAAAAAAAATTGAAGCTGCTTAGCCTGCCTTTAAAATCAGATTTTCTCTGTAGAAGTGGGATGCAGTTTTGTTACTATATCTGCAACCAGCCTTCTGAATAAGATTGGACTGAGGGCTCATTCCCACTAAGGCCGGGTACACACGAACAAACATGTACGGTGAAAGCGGTCCGTCGGACCGTTTTCACCGTACATGTCTGCCAGAGGGCTTCTGTACGATGGTTGTACACACCATCGTACAGAAGTCCGCGCGTAAACATTACGCGGGGCGTGTCCGCGTCGTCGCCGCGACGATGACGCGGCGATGACGCGGAGACGTGGGCGGGCCTGCCATTTAAAGGCTTCCACGCATGCGTCGAAGTCATTCGACGCATGCGAGGGACGGCGGGCGCCTGGACATGTACGGTAGGTCTGTACTGACGACCGTACATGTCCGAGCGGGCAGGATTCCAGCGGACGGTTTTAAAACACGTCCAGGAATATTTGTCCGCTGGGAAAAGGCCCGGCGGGCAAATGTTTGCTGGAATTCGGCCCGCTCGCGCCCACACACGACCAAACATGTCTGCTGAAACTGGCCCGCAGACCAGTTTCAGCATACATGTTTGGTTGTGTGTACGGGGCCTAACAAGCAATATGGTCCTTATCAAATGCAGCAGGGAAAAGCAGCAATTAGATATGGATTTCACTGAATGATGACAACTAGGCTGCAGGATAACATAAGAGGGTATGAACTGGGAGGTGTACCTGGGATACCAGGTATCACCATTGTGGAGTGAGCTTATCAACAAAATGTCAAAGAAGGGTGCTCCTCTGATGACCCGAATGACATACCTAACCTTCTAACCATAAGTCAACAAGTCTTGTAGCTCTACTACAGTGGTTTATTGTTGTAGCATTTAAAGCTTGCCATATAATCACTAGTTTCTGTGCCTATTGATGTTTTCAATACTGATGCTTGATCATAACATTATTTCTGCATAGATGAGCATTGTATGAGCTTCAGAAACCATTCTGTATCCAGTTATACATCTTCAGATAAAATTACCATATTTGTAGCTGTGCAATTCTCAGCTATATAATTGCCATTCACATGGGCAGATAAGCTATATTGTATTGCATGATATGTTGAATCTAATAGTAGAAGTTTCCTGACTGGAGCATAGGGTACTGTGTGGTCACAGCCATGACCAAGCCGTGTTGCTTTGACTGCAGTGGAAAAAAGCATAGTCAGAACATTGTATAGTAGTTGAGAGGGATGACTGGGTTAGAAAAATGACTCAACAAAATGACTACTTTTTGGCCAGTATTACAGTTCCTAAACATGGTTAAAATGTAATAGCACATGTAGATGGGGAAAGGGCAATTACGGCCCTGCTGCAGCAGCTAGATTGATATTAATCACTTAACAACACAACCACACAATACACTTTCACCCCTTTCCTGTCCAGGCCAATTTCAGCTCTGTCACACTTAGAATGACAATTGCGCAGCCATGCAACACTGTACCCAAATTAAATTTTTATCATTTTTTTTCACACAAATAGAGCTTTCTTATGGTGGTATTTAATCACCGAAAATTGTGAGAATTTTTTTTTTTGTTTTACAGTTTTGCAATTAAATATTTTGTCTTCATAAATTTAGGTAAAAGTGTATTCTGCTAAACTTCATTGGTGAAATTATTCCAAATCTGTGTATATTATTTAGTATGTAGGAAAATGTTATAGTCCACAAACTATGGTGTATATATAGAGATCTGAAAATGTTTCAATCCTGATGTACTGACAGCCTATCTCATTTCCTAAGGCCCACAAATGCACTTTCAGAAAAAGCACCAAAAATGCCAGACATAATAGAAGTGAATGGCAAAGTGCAGCTAACCCGCACAAAAACCACAGTATGCAGCACTGCGGTCGAAGTTCAGTGGGGCAATGTGAAGCCACCCCGATTTATTGTTAAGCCTGCCTTGCCTACACACGATCGTGAAAAAAAAATGCTCTAGCAAAGCACGGTGACGTACAACACATACGACGGCACTATAAAGGGGAAGTTCCATTTGAAAGGCGCCACCCTTGGGGCTGCTTTTGCTGATTTTTGTGTTGGTAAAAGTTTGGTGAGGGACGATTCGCGCTTTTCAGTCTGTTACAGCTTGATGAATGTGCTATCTCCATTACAAACGCTAGTTTTACCAGAACGAGCGCTCCCATCTCTTAACTTGCTTCTGAGAATGCACGTTATTTTCACGTCGTTAAAGCCTACACTTGACCATTTTTTACAATGTTAGAAACGACAACGTGAAAAACGACGCTCTAAATTTTTAATGCCCATTTTTAACGTCACAAAAAATGCTCTGGAGCCCACACACGATCGTTTTTAATTACATTAAAAAAAATTCACATCGCGAAATGCGGTCGTGTACGCGGCATTAGGGTAAAATAGGGTAAAATACCTAAAGCAACAAGAGCAGGGCCACTGTGAGTGAATGTACATTGCCATGACCTGTAATCATGCTGGAACAGAGGGGAAAGCACTGCCTATGTTATTGCAACAGCATCTGAAAAGGGCAAAGTGAGCAGCTGTGTGGTGTCCTGTCTACATAATGGAGCAAACAAAGCCGACTGGTGCACAAACCCTGCTGGTATTTTCTCCACTGCACAACTGAAGGTTAGCAAATAGAGTCCTCCCCCATTAGATTACTTTGCCTAGCAGGAGCCACTGGGAGCCAAGAAGCAGGAGTCAGTGACAGGGGGCAGAACTGGGAGGCAAAGCAGAGTTTCAGACATAATTTCTTTCTACTGTGCATAGCTTCAAAGTCCCTCATTGGTTGCTGGGATGCTGGCAGTCCTAGCAACCAATGACTGCAGTAGAAAGATGATTGTAGGGGTAAGAAGCAAGAAGCAGGACCAGCTGACAAAAATCCTCACTGGGTGCGGTTTGTGAGGTCACCCATTGAAGATACACCACTGAGTTGGAGCACAATGCTGGAACTTATTCCGACTCTGGCTCCGTGACTCCAGCCCTGACCTGCGGGACACCCAAATTTAATTGAACTCCTGGGACAGTCCTTCAAAATCTGGAATGATTGAGAGGTATGTGTATGCTGTACACAGTGCAGTTGTCTCCCTCATGTTATGTACCCTGCTGGGTGAATGTTCTTAGCCTATTAACGCTCATGGTTGAATGATCTTCAGCTATTTTTCTCTTAAAGGGGTTGTAAAAGATTGTTTTTTATTTTCTAAATAGGTTCCTTTATGTTGGTGCATTGTTGGTTCACTTACCTTTTACTTCGATTTCCCTTCTAAATGTTTTTTTTCTTTGTCTGAATTTCTCACTTCCTGTTTCTACTCAGTAAGCTTGCCCCCATCATCCGAGCTGTTCTGGCTGGGGGTTAGTCAGCATGCTCGCCCCCTCCCTTGGGACTACATCCCTGCGGGGAGAAAAAGAAAGAAGCAACAAGGAAACATTTACACATGTAGCTACGTGGAAAAGAAAGGATTGCAGACGGCTTTTCTCCCTCTCCTTTCTGGCTTTGTGAGTGACAGTGCATACTACAGATGTATGTACCAGCCGTTCACAAATCCCCTGCCATTGGGAACTGTGAGAGAGCTGGGCCCTTTTGTAACTCTCTGCTCACCAGATGCGGCCCGTCCATAGGGGACGCCCGGGCGCCGCCCCCCCCCCCCCCCTCCTGTAGTCCCAAAAAAAAAAAAACGGGCCCTTTAAGAATTTTTATTTTACTTGTTCTGTCATTTTACTTTAACTTTAACTGCAGTTGTGGCGGCCGTCTATAGAGGGCGCTCCAGCGCCACCCCCTCTCGCAAATAACATACATTCATGTATTGCATGAATGTATGTTATTATTGTTGCCAGCTGCCTCTGGACTCTATTCATATAACCGGACCTTAGGGCGCCGATTACATGAATAACGACAGCTGGTCGGCTGAGCGGAAGTGCCTATCAGAGCCATAGGCTTACCAAGTACAGCCCTCCGGCTCTCGGAAGTCTATCTAAGGAACGCAGCCCACCTGCGGTGGTATCTTTTGCCTGACAAAGAGGTCCTGCGCGACCTTGAAATGTTGTTTTTTCTGGATCGCTAACATGCCTTACATTTTTGGACGTTTTTTTAAATGATCCTTGGTGTGCTGGCGAATATGTGTATACCTTAAATAGGACTGATGGCCGTTTCAGCCAATCAGGTTCCCGGATTCTTGTTATTGGTAACCTGATTGGCTGAAGTGTCACCTAGGCGGGAGAAGATTGAAGACATCGAGGGACATGGAAGCAGAGAAAGGTAAGTGCATTTTGCAGTGGAATCAATGGGTACAGTCTGAGTCTACAGTATGCTGCATAGAGAAAAGCCAAGTGCAACTAACTCATTTTTCATTTAGGCTTAATCAAATATATAAATATTTAATTTAAAGTTTCCCTTCCAGGCTCCAGCTAATTTAGTGGCATCTTTATAACCCTCACCATACAAAACACTTTGTATGCTCCAGCTTAGCAGTTAAATATGCACTGCAAATGCAAATATAGAAACTGGCAAAAGGTTTGTGTTCAATTAGACTTGCGGTTCAGACATTCCTGCCAGACACCATAGCCATGTTTTTCACTCTGTAAAACTCAGTTTTAACTGCAGAAACGACATCCCAAAGAATCCTTTGCTAATACAATGTGTAGGCAAGTTCTTTGGAGTAAATGCAGTAGATTTTTTTTCCTGAAAAAACTATCAATGTATGCATGTGTAGAAGAACTGAGATGTGTGGTATACTGTAGTCCAGCAGGCAGGGATAACAACAGGTCCTCAAAAAATCGGGTGCCTTGCCGGGGCTCTGTGGCTTACGCATGTATTTGCAACTAAAGCCGTCATTGACTGTTTTTGCAGTGCCTTTCTTTTTGTTTTCCTGGATAAATGGAGTCTGTAAATTGTTGTACTGGGGCTGCATTTAATGGGCACAGTGGCTGCCTTTTATGGGCACAGTGGCTGCCTTTTATGGGCACAGTGGCTGCCTTTTATGGGCACAGTGTCTGCCTTTTATGGGCACAATGGCTGCATATGATGGGCATTGAGGTTGCATTTTATGGGCACAGTGGCTGCATTTTATGGACACAGTGGCTACATTTTATGGGAACAGTGGCTGCATTTTATGGGCACATAGGCTTAATTTTTTGAGCACAGTAGCTGCATTTTATGGGTACAGTGGCTGCCTTTTATGGGTACAATGGCTGCATATGATGGGCACAGAGGCTTAATTTTATGAGCACAGTGGCTGCATTTGAAGGGTACAGTGGCTGCATTTTAATGGCACAGAGGCTGCATATGATGGGCACAGTGGCTGCATTTGACAGGTACAGTAGCTGCATTTTACGGGCACAGTGGCTGCATATGATGGGTACAGAGGCTGCATTTTAATGGCACAGATGCTGCATATGATGGGCACAGTGGCTGAATTTTATGGGCACAGTGGCTGCATTAAATGGGTACAGTGGATGCATTTTATGAGAAAAGTGGCTGCATATTATGGGCACGGTGGCTACATATGATGGGCACATAGGCTGCATTTGATGGGTACAGTGGCTGCATTTGATGGGTACAGTGGCTGCATTTGATGGGCACAGTGGCTGCATATGATGGGTACAGGGGCTGCATTTTAATGGCACAGAGGCTGTATATGATGGGCACAGTGGCTGCATTTTATGAGCACAGTGGCTGCATTGTATGGACACAGTGGCTGCAGTGTATGGACACAGTGGCTGCATTTTATGGGGCATATTGGCTGCATTTTATGGTCACAGTTGCCACAATTAATGGCACAGTGAGGCTGCAATTGATGTTTTTTTTTCATACAGTATTTTTCAGTTTGTTTGCGCCCCCCCAAAAATGTTGAGCACCAGCGGCCACTGCTGCTCACTCCTCTGCTCTCCCCCCTCCCTCCTGGCAGTCAGATCAGATCCAATTATGGGGCAGTAGAGAAGGAGCCAATGGAAGCCTCAGAAAAAAACTTGCTGGGCAGCAGCTATGGATGATGGAATCTGTAGTCCTTAAAGGGGCGTTGTAGCATACTTGCTAATGGAGACTAATGGCTGCCAGACTACAGTTCCCACATATCCCTGCTCCTGGAGGAGGAGAGCTTCACCGTTTTCCCAGGCAAATTTGCCAAGATATAGTCAATTTAGGGAGGACAGTGATAGATACAGATATGACATCAGGGTCTGTGCCTCACATCCGAGGGGTTGAAGCATTAAAGAGGATCTAAGAGGACCTGTTGCTGTTCCCCCCACACCAGGGAGAGGAGATGGACCTACACCTGGACCTGCTAGAGCTGCCTTCAGAGACTGAGAGACTGCAACCTGTGTGAGGATCCAGGACCTGATCACTGGGAACTGTTGATTGCCAAGACATTGGGTCTAGATTAGCTGCCCACCAGGAAGTGGTTAGCTGAACTGCAGGTCCTAAATGCCAGCCACACACTGTTAGTCCTAATAGAGACTTCCTTACATATGAACATATCTCCTTTTAGCCAACCACATTCTTAAAGAGAGGGTGCACCACCTAAAGAAGGGCCCTGCCAGAAGCTGGCCAATGTTAAATTGTATAAGATACGAAGAAAGAGGATGGATAGCCGTACTCCAATGACCAAACGGTTGCCATTAGCCATGATTAAGCACTAGCTCAGTGCGAAACGCGTCGGCTATCTACCTGTTCCTTTGTTGCACCTGTGAAGTGATGTACTTGCTGTGCTTTTTTTAATAAAAGACAACCGTTTGGTCATTGGAGTGCGGCTATCCATCCTCTTTATTCGTATCTTATGCATGGTCAGTGCATTGCCAGCACCCACGGTATCCTGAGTCAGTCCATCTCTACATAGTGACCCACCTGGAGCGGTGATCCCTTCTCTTCTCTATTGGTTTTGAATGTTAAATTGTAGGCACAGGTACTTTCCACCACCTCCAAGGGTACCCCCATACTAGAAATGCATACACCCACCCATTGTTGAGGTCGTATGTGAAAGGAGTACATCATAGCCCTTTTGATTCTTCTGAACTGGCTGAGGTTGTTTGGAGACTCTAGTTACCTGGCTGTAGGTTAATTTAGTATTTGCTATAACATTCGAGTGCCAGCTAGTGGGTTATAGACCATGTCACCCTTAATTATTGGTTTATCCCATGTTTGTTTGTATTGACTTAATACAACTAATTAATTTGCCTCTAAGCTGTTTGTGGCCTTATTCCCATGCATTCTTATAGTGTCAGCCTGCTATCCCTTCCGTCCACAGATGTAAACGGCTTTAGTATATGACCAAGTGTGTCAGTGGGAACTGACAAGTTAAGAGAGTCATGGCAGAACAGGGGACCCATCATCACCAGCGGCTCTTGTGGGGATAAATGCTACACACACATATTACAAACAATGGGGTAGATCCACAAAGAAAGTACGCCGGCGTATCTACTGATTCGCCTGCGTACTTTCAAATTTCCCGCATCGTATCTTTGTTTTGAATCCTCAAAACAAGATACGACGGCATCTGGGTTAGATCCGACAGGTGTACGTCTTCGTACGCCTTCGGATCTTAGATGCAATTCTTCGGCGTCCGCTAGGTGGCGTTCCCGTCGTATTTCGCGTTGAGTATGCAAATTAGCTATTTCCGACGATCCACGAACGTACGAGCGGCCGTCGCATTATTTTACGTAGTTTCCGTTCGGCTTTTTTCGGCTTATAGTTAAAGCTGCTATTTGGTGGCGTACGCAATGTTAAGTATGGCCGTCGTTCCCGCGTCGAATTTGAAAAAATTTTTGTTTGCGTAAGTCGTCAAAAACAATTGCGACGTCATTTAGCGCATTGCACGGCGGGGAATTTAGGGACAGCGCATGCGCAGTTCATTCGGCACGGGGACGCGCTTCATTTAAATGAAACACGCCCCCTACTCGCCGATTTTAATTACGCGCCGTTACGCCACGAGAGATACACTACGCCGCCGTAACTTACGGCGCAAATTCTTTCTGGATTCAAAGCTTTCAAAAGTAAGTTACAGCGGCGTAGCGTATCTCACATACGCTGCGCCCATGCAATTGTATGTGAATCTGCCCCAATATGGGTATTATTCATTACTTTTGCATGCATGTTGAAACGTTTGCAAAGAGATTTTTATTTTTAAATCAGCCCTCATGTGTTGACTACCAAAAAGATCCTAGAACACTAATGCCACGTACACACGATCGGTCAATCCAATGAGAACGATGGACCGTTTTCATCAGACCAAACCGATCTTGTGTGGGCCCCATCGGTTAGTTATCCATCGGTTAAAAAATGTGAAACTTGTTTTAAAATTAACCGATTTTAAAACAATGATCGTTTGTAGGCACGTCCATCGGTTAAAAATCCACGCATGCTCAGAATCAAGTTGACGCATGCTTGGAAGCATTGAACTTCGTTTTTTTCAGCACGTCATTGTGTTTTACGTCACTGCGTTCTGACACGATCGGTTTTTTAACTGATGGTGTGTTGGCACAACTGACCATCAGTCAGCTTCATCGGTTAACTGATGGAAAAATCCATCAGACCATTCTCATCGGATTGACCGATCGTGTGTACAGGGCATTAGGCCTAATTTGCACTGTGTTGCTTACTAAAGAATGTTCCGCGTTGGATTTGACAAGCCATGAGGAGGTCTTAGATTACCTTACCCAACCGTAAGTGTAAATGAGGGTAAAGCCTCGTACACACGATAGGTTAACCAGAGGACAACGGTCTGAAGGACCGTTGTCATAGGTTAACCGATGAAGCTGACTGATGGTCCGTCACGCCTTCACACCATAGATTAAATAACCGATCGTGTCAGAACGCGGTGACGTAAAACACAACCACGTCCTGAAAAAAAGTTCAATGCTTCCAAGCATGCGTCGACTTGATTCTGAGCATGTGTGGATTTTTAACCGATGGTCGTGCCTACTAACGATCGGTTTTGACCTATCTGTTAGGAATCCATAGGTTAATTTTAAAGCAAGTTGGCTTTTTTCTAACCTATGGTTAAATAACCTATGGGGCCCACACACGATCGGTTTTGACCGATAAAAACGGTCCTTCAGACCGTTGTCCTCTGGTTAACCTATCGTGTGTACGAAGCTTTATAGATTTTGTTATTTTCATGCAGAATGTGATCTTGTTACTTTACATATTATCTGTAGCAAAACACAGTTTATCATTGGTATTAGCTTGCAGATGTACAATTACAGCGCTGAGAATACTGAAATGTTCTTGTCTTGTATATATCTTCAAATTAAATAGATTTGGCATTTTTGCTAGGTTGCATATTCATTTCATGTTTCTCCTCACACAACAAAGTATTTCTGCATTAAAGAAATTTGCATGAAAAACTACAGCCATCATCATTTCCGTTTGAAAGAAAAACCCCTTGATAGCTGAATGCCTTATCTTTTAAAGATTTTTGCTTGGAAAAGGAAATATTGGCAAAATCGAATTTCTGCTAATGACATTTACAGTGTTATCATGCATTCTCAGTGTTTGTGCAAATTAAATTAAATTTGTTGGGTTGGTTTCGCTCAATGGTTTGATTTTTTTTATAGAATATAAACATATGGAGGATTAAATATGATACCATACCATACATAATTGCAGCTTTCTTAATGTACCACATTCAGCTAAAATGACTACCAGTTAAAATATTAAAGTATACCTGACATAAGAGGAATATGGGTCTGCCATAGCTGACCTCCTGAAAATGTTAATCATCTGGCTATTTTGCTGACGCTCTAGTTTTATGTTTTTTGCGTCGTCAACCTAAACCTAACCTAAAATAAGTATGCATGTCAGGAACATCAAAGAAGACCAATCTGCATACTATTTCAAGTCAGTGACTCAGAATGTGGAAGCTAGAGGGTGACAGCCAGGCTAGCTTTTTCAGAAGTAGATTTTAGAAATACAAGCCTTTAATGGTTCACTTATTAAAGCAGTATTAACCCTAAAAGCAAAGTTCTATTATATTCAATTCTTAGATGTGATGGCTGTATTTGTTTCCTTTGTTAGGCTTTCTTTCATCTATTTTCATCTGGTGATCCTGTTTTTCAACAAAACAAGCTCTCTTCCAGATGTATCAGTTTACACAGTTGAGACAAACCATTTAACACTGGCTGGGGTGGTTACAATGATCAGCTTTTATTTAATTATGTAAAACCATATATAACAAAAGGAGAAGAGATGCTTGAGAGGGGATATGATTTCAATTTACAAATACCATACTGGCGACTCCACAATAGGGATACAACTAGGGAGTGGCCACTCATTAAAATTATATATAACAAAAGAGGTTTAACCTTAAACTACATAGAGGGTTCTTTACTGTAAGAGTGGTAAGGATGTGGAATTCCCTTCTTTGACAATCTTTGGCACTGTATATTTTAATTCAATGTTTCATTTTTTTTTTTATATGTGTATAATTGTGAATAAAAACTAATTTTTTACCTCAATATCCTGTATATTTGGAATTAATACTATTGGTGCCAGGGAAACCCCCTTTTTCTTTTTTACCATTCCACAAATGAAACACTGTTTTTCTTTTGTATGCTGTTTACTTTTCCATTGAAAAATTCCTTGGGTTTTTATGTTTTGTTATAAAGTTTCTTCTTAGCTTGTTAAATGTAAGGCTTTTATTACCAAGAACTTTCCCACATAAAAAAAAAAAATGCAGGTGCATTTCCCCATTTTTACAAGTTTTAGTAACGCCAAGAGTAATAAACTCTTAAGTGTAGTTTATTTTAATAGACATTTCTGACACCAAGCTTTGTCAACTCTTCATCCCATAATCCTGTGTTTTTGCCTCTTCCCCTGCCTCACATACATATACATATGTATGGTTCTAGCTCTGTATTGGGGTCTGTGCTGTCTTTCATAGTCGGTGTGCCTATCATTCACCATTAATCTGTTGATTTTGTGCTTGGACATACATAAAGAAGTGTCCTATCCCAAACAAGTCCTGACCCATAGTTTAGGAAACACTGGTTTAGAGGAATAAAATATATCAATCACTTTTATGGCACAGAGCCACATAGTCCAAGGTTATACCACACTTGAAGTTCTTGAAATTGGTCCTGCAATACTCAGTCTCAGTCAATAAAAATGATGTTCTGTTCATATAGTGTTTATTAAGACCCATGCCAGGGCATCCTGTACTTTTGGAAGTGTTTATTTTAAAGATGAACAGATTTTTCTATGTTAGAAATTACTGTATTTTTACTCTTTTTATTTCAAGTCAAAATATATTGCAGAAGACCAGGGTTACTAGATTTAAATACTATAGAGAGAAATAAAATCCCTCCACCAATGACAACTGGCAAGTCCCTTTGAAAAAAAATATCCATTTATTCTTTGAGGTGTAACAATAAGTGGCAGAACAAATGCATTTTCGTTTAAGAATGCCCATTGTTATAATTAGGAAGTGAACCAGTAAATGAAATTGGGCTTTCAGAAGCGATGGTTGGTAATAGTCCCTCAGAATGCTGCCAAATTTCTGTAGGAACTGTTCAAAACAATAATGCTAAGAAGACAACGTTGGAAGTAAAACCTAAAGGGTACCTGCAAAAAAGTTAACAAATAAAAGTGTATATAGCGTATACAAAATCACATTGTAATTGAATGTTATGAAAAATTACCTTTCATTTTCAATGCAAGGCTGTAAATTTCGATAAAATGCAATATGTTTACCTGGAGCTGTTATGTGCACAATGTGTACAGAATGCCCCCAAAATATGTAATTTTCTGCTTGTGTGATTGACTTACTGGGCCAGATCCACAGACGAAGTACGCCGGCGTATCTACTGATACGTCGGTGTACTTTCAAATTTCCCGCGTCGTATCGTTGTTTTGAATCCTCAAAACAAGATATGACGGCTTCTGGGTTAGATCCGACAGGTGTATGTCTTTGTACGCCTTCGGATCTAAGATGCAATACTTTGGCGTCCGCTGGGTGGCATTTTCCGTGTCGGGTATGCAAATTAGCAATTTACAACGATCCACGAACGTACGCGCGGCCGTCGCATTTTCTAACGTCGTCTGTAGTCGGCTTTTTCCGGCGTATAGTTAAAGCTGGTATTTTGCGGTGTATAGGTAGACTTGCCATGTTAAGTATGGCCGTCGTAACTTACGGCGCAAACTCGCTGAGGATTCGAAAATGCACCAGGTAAGGTACGGCGGCGTAGTGTATCTCTGATACGCTGCGCCGTTCTACATGTATGTGGATCTGGCCCACTGATTTTACCAGTAGTCTGCACAGAGATACAAATCAGATTTTGAGCATCCCCTGGAGTGGTTTTATAATTATCAGTCAGCATCTGCACCTGCAGGGCTCTAATGAGGAAAGTGGCAGGGTCTGCATCCCTTTAGACATGATTTCCCTTTGAGGCCCCGTACACACGACCAGTTTCCTCGGCAGAATTCAGCTTCTGACCGAGTTTCTGGCTGAATTCTGCCGAGAAACCAGGCCGTGTGTACACTTTCGGCCGAGGAAGCCGACGAGGACCTCGGCGAGGAAATAGAGAACATGTTCTCTATTTCCTCGTTGTTCTATGGGAGCTCTCGGCCCGCCGAGCTCCTCGGCGGCTTCAGGGCTGAACTGGCCGAGGAACTCGATGTGTTTGGCACGTCGAGTTCCTCGGCCGTGTGTACGGGGCCTGAGAGTATCTCACCAAAAATGCCATTTTTGGTGAGATACTCTCAAAGGGAAATTGAGAGCAGGTACAGAAGCTGACTGATGATTATAAAACCACTCCCATACAGATTCATTAAGCACATGGATACAGACAAACAAACAGAATAACAATGCAATAATATTGTTTGTTATAACAATAACAAACAATGCAGAATGACAAAAGGTAGGAAAGTGCAACAAAGTTTGTTAAAATCCCTGCAATGTCCATTAATCGCCCAGAGGGGAATGTTTTTTTCAACAAGAGTAGAGTTATGCTTTAAAGCTAAATTTCAAGCGGATATTAAAAATCACTAATGAATACAGTTGTTAATTAAAACAAGCCCATTTTCATAAAAGTTGGGACACTATGTAAAATCTATGTTGTACCTAAAAACAGAAAGCAATGATTTGCAAATCTCATACACCCATTATTTACCATAGAAAACACATCAAAATCGTCACCAGAATGGCGTGCGCGTGCACGTGAGGACGCATCGCGCTCACGCTCTTGGGTGAGGAGGGTGTGCTATGAGATAGTTAGGAGGAAGGACGGACTACGGCTGGTGAGGGAGCGGCTTCCTTCCATGTGTACGCACAAGCGGCAAAGCTTCCTTATCGGCTATCCGGGGAGCCGCCGGGACCGTGTGAACACCATCGCATTGAGAGCTGAAGATGGCGAGATGCCGACACGCGCCGTACCGCGGTAGCAGGAGATAGAGACCACGCTAGTAAACTGAGAGGGCATAGGAAATCGAATAGGACAAGCACAGGGAGGACGGCACCCGCCGACCACACTCTCTCCAGCCAGGTCACAAACTAAAGACGTGAGTATGGTGAGCCAGTGAAATGCTGAGCTCGGATGAAATGTCGGCACATCTCCAGCGGATCAAAGAGACATGAGGTATACTCTTAAAACTGTGACTAATTGTGACTGAATATGTTTAATAGAAGATTCAGAAGGGTGGCGTTCAGTTAATCTCTGTGAACATTTTTTCTAAAGGGAAGCACACTGGGCTGGTGGGGAAAAACTTAGTCTATGGAGCTTCACATGCTGCAAGTTTTTCAGTCTCCCTCTGATGAAAAGTTATGCCCAAATAAGGCATAAAACACGGACGTTGATTATAGTAGGGATATGTACCCTGTAAGGTTGGATAGGGCATAGAAAAACCCTCCTTTTGTAAACAGGAGGACCCAAAACTGTGGATGAAATTGGGAATTTAATGATTGGCAGCAGCTGCCTGCTCGAAATGACCCTGAATTGAAGGGAAGATAAGGTTACACAAATTGACTAAAGGAGACTAAATACATCACAGCCGAAAAAGTCAGAACAGGCAAACCTGCAAATTTGCACAAATATATTTTTCCCCCATCCCTATATTATCCTAAGGTAGGGGGCATCTCCTTGTACCCCCTAGGACACTGCGGACCGAAGGGCACCTATAAGTATTCCTCCCCCAGAGAGACTCTGGTGTACCCATGGTACGGGACCCCCTCCCCTCCTCTGGAGTTCCTTGCGAACCGTTACCCCACATGCTGCTGGATTTCCTGAATGAAAAACTTGCTCATTAAGGGTGTGAAACATGTTTTTTTGGTCACAGAGAGGAAAAGAGGCTTGCAAGACTTGACAGCACATAGAATTTCTCACAACACCTGACCGGGAGGACCCAATAGTTGGGGACTTGGGATCTCAAGGACAAATAGAAGCATGGTTTGAATGACCCTGGATAGAAGGGTAGATAAGGACACCTTAACTGACTGTAGGGGAGCTGAACTCCTGACTGAACAGGACTAAATACATTATAAGTAAAAAAAAAAAAAAAAAAGTCAGTAAACAGGCAAATCTGGGAGAGGAGGGGAGAGGGGAAAGAGGGGGAAAAGACTACACTACAAAACCTTTAAGAGGGATTGAATCCAGTATCTCATATGAGCTAACTCCATTTACATTAAGACCGCTGTTTACCTGTGGGGAACCAAAAGGTCAAGCTGGGGAAGAGAATCAGAAGGAAAGGGATTGACATGAGCAGAATGACAAGCAGATCCACAAAAGGGGGACCCCCCACCACCCCAAGTAACATAACAGCAACAAGCTCAATAAGACCATTTATGACCAGAGGAGAAAGCCCACGAGCTCTTGGGGCCCAGGGAGTAACAAAACAACAACAAGTAAACAAAGCGAAAAAGACTGAAAATAAGAAAGCCCAGAGCGAAACCTCAAGAGAAACATCCCTGGAACTAAGAGATGAAGGGCCCTCAGGAGGAGGACTGGAGGACAGCGAGAGGGAGGAACAAAGATCAGACGCCCGGCCTCTCTCAAGAGGAGAAATGGCAGAGATGCTGCAAAAAATGGAAAACACGATAATGGGCGAAATACAGAATCTGCGGACCGACCTCGGCCATATGCTCTCCAGACTGGAATCAGCAGAGGAACAGGTAGAGAAACAGGAGCAAGATTTAAATTTATTAAAAGATCAGATCACACAGATACAGCTACAACAGAGGCATACGCTCTATAAATTGGAAGACCAGGAGAACAGAAACCGGAGACAAAACCTGAGGATAAGGTTACTACCAGAGAAGAAAGGAGAGGACCTCAGGATAATATCACAGACGATATTCAATCTACTACTGGGAAGACCGGCAGATAACCCAATTACGATCGAAAGAGTACACCGAGTTGGAAATCCGAAAAGAACGTCCCCAGAGCGAACCAGAGATGTTATAATAAGGTTCCGATACTATGAAGACAGGGAAGAAATCTGGAGGAAGCTGAGGGGACATCCCTCATTAGTTTTTGAAGGGGTGAATCTTCAGATCTTCACCGACGTGGCCCCTGAAACTTTGGCCAGAAGATGGCTGTTAAAACCGCTTCTGAAACAGATGGTGGACCTGAATATCAAATACACTTGGGGGTTCCCCGCCTGTTTAATTGGGACAAGAGAGGGAAGATCGGCAACACTGAGATTCCCTGAGGACTTAAATGAGTTCTGTAGGAAACTAGACATTCGGGTGCCCGATCTCCCGGGCTGGAGTTGAGGGGAGAAGTGGAGCGAGAGAGGGGGCTCTAGTCAGAGACCCCCTCCCGCTCTGTCCCTTTCTTCTCCAGGCTGGTCGGTCTTGAGATACAATATGTATTCCTTTGTTTTTTTTTCTTTTTAGACCCTCTCCGCTTATTTCAGAAGGTTCCCTGGGTCGGGCTTTGTTCCTTTCTTTTTGATTTTTCTTTGATTTTTTTTCTTTCTTTCTTTTCCTTTCTCCCCCCTTTTTCCTCCGGGAGCCGAGAGGGTTCCCGGGGGGAGGGAGGGGAGATGGGTGAAACTGATCCTCCACCCCCTCTGTCCAAAGATAGGGGAGGTGGAGGAAAACCCCAAAAAACCTCACCCAAAGTGTTCTGAACCAAGACATGGTAGTTGGTTCAGGGGCCTTTAATAGGCCAAAGGGGGAAGTGGGAGGAGGGGAGGGGGGGGGGAAAGGGGGGAGGGAAGGTTAGAGGGGGGGAGAGGGGGGAGGGATGGTCGAAACCCCGTCTCATCCAGGCAACCAGAAGAGAGCGTAACTAATAGAAAGGAAAATTGTAGATCCAGCCTTTGGGATGTCGGAAGGAAATATTATAAATCACGAGGATGCCAGTAATAAAATGCCTCTCATATAATGTAAAGGGTCTAAATAGCCCCTCCAAGAGACATAAGGTGTTAAAGGAATTAAAATACTATAGGACAGATATCGCTTTCCTACAGGAAACCCATCTTACACTAGGATCAAACACAAGGATATACTCACCTGACTTCCCTACTTGGTTTTATGGAGACACCATCTCCAAGAGGGCCAGAGGAGTAGCAATCGGGTTAGCTAAAGGAACTAGATTTGTACTAACAGATAGACTAACAGATCCGGAAGGGAGATTCCTCTTTCTTAGAGGGAAGTTGGAGGAGGAAGAGTATACCCTCGCAAACGTGTATGCGCCTAACACTTCCCCGTTGAAATACTTCTTGGGAATATTGGGGAAATTAAAAGATTATAGTAGGGGAAAGATAATACTAGGAGGAGACCTAAATTTCGGCATGGATCCGAAAGTAGATAAGTCACATCAAACATCAGAAACGCAGGGCACACAATTAAGAAAAGTTAAAGAAAGTTTACATAGAAGTCAGTTAGTAGACACATGGAGGATCTTTAACCCAAATCAGCGAGACTACACCTTTTTTTCTCAGGTACATGGCAGCTACTCTCGAATCGACCACATCTTGGTTGACCATAGAATACTGGAGGAGGTGGTCGAGACGAGAATAGAGCCCATGACGATCTCTGACCACGCGCCCATTAGTATATCAATAAACATGGTAGGCAATCAAAGGCCCTACCAAAACTGGAGACTGAATGAAGATCTATTGATCGAAGAGAAAAGTATAACTAGGGTTAAAAAAGAACTAGAAGAATATTTTAAGATAAACGAGACAGAGGAAATCTCGACAGCAACCCTATGGGACGCCCACAAGGCAGTGATTAGAGGGGTCTTGATCTCGGAAGGAGCAAGGAGAAAAAAGGAAGCGATCAGTAAAAAAGTAAAACTAATAGACGAGATTTTTAATTTAGAGCAAAAGCACAAGAAAGATGGAAAGCGACAAGATCTATACTTGGCCCTAGTCAATAAACGAAACGAACTTAAAGATCTCATAGACCAAGAAATAAAAAAGGAATTCAACTTAATAGCAAGGGAGAGATATAGGTGGGGAAATAAAACTAGTAAACATCTGGCACGGATGGTGAAAAAAAAAAATCAAGGAACTATATCGACAAAATTAAAAACGATAAAGGGGAGGTATTGCATACAACAAAAGATATCGCCGAAACATTCAGACTATATTACGAAAAACTATACTCAGTAAAACAAAAGATCTGGCAGAAAGGAGAGAGAGAAAACAAGATCGCAACTTTTTTAAAAGGGGCAAGACTTCCAAAAATTAGTCAACTAGAGGCCGAGGAGATAGATAGACCAATAACGGAAAACGAAATCAAAATAGCATTAACAAGCTCAGCCTCAGGCAAAAGCCCAGGCCCAGATGGCTTTACAGTAATGTATTACAAAAAATGTAAGGAGATATTATTACCAAGGATATGCCAGTATTTTAATGGCTTGGGGAAAAAATACAAACTAAGTAAGGAGGCCTCTGAGGCAACTATCACTGTCATCCCAAAAGAAGGTAAGGATATCGGGAGCTGCTCGGGCTACCGACCAATATCCTTGCTTAACACCGATATAAAACTGTTTGCAAGGGTATTGGCCGGGAGAGTTAGGCAGGTTATGACTAAATTGGTACACTCAGACCAGACGGGTTTTGTTCAAGGGCGAGAGGGGAGAGACAATGGGGTAAGAACACTTCTGATAATCCGGAGATTGAGAACAACGGGATCCCCAGGCCTACTCCTGTCGATAGATGCAGAGAAAGCGTTCGACAGGGTAGACTGGGGATTTATGTTTGCTACCTTAAAAGACATGGGGTTTGGCCAGGGGATGATGAACTGGGTGGATACCCTATATCAGTCCCCCACGGCCAAAATAAAAATAAATGGTAGTCTTTCGCAAACATTCCAAATGAGAAATGGAACGAGGCAGGGGTGCCCCCTGTCACCATTGCTGTTTGTGATATCAATGGAACCATTCCTAGCTAAGATCCGTAACTGCCAAAAAATAAAAGGGACCAAAATAGGAGAAGAGGAACATAAGCTTGCAGCTTTTGCGGACGATGTCCTCTTCTATTTAACAGAACCCAAAACATCAATCCCTAACTTACTAAATTTATGCAAAGAATATGGGGAATTTTCAAACTTTAAATTAAATATCACTAAAACAGAGATCATGAGTATAAATATAAGAAAGATAGAAGAAAAATTCCTGAAAGAGAATTATCGCTTTGCTTGGGTAAGGGAACTTAAATATCTGGGGATTCTGTTAGCTAAATCAATCAAAAAAACGTATGCGATAAACTTTATCCCACTGTTAAATGAAATCAAGAAAGAAACAAAAAGGGTGGAAAACAGAGCAATATCGTGGATAGGACGAATCAATTACTGTAAAATGGTTATCATGCCTAAGATCTTATACAAATTTCAGATGATCCCTATAGCTCTTCCAGGAAGGCTGCTTTCAGCCCTTAATAAATTAATTATGAATTATATATGGAAAAACAGGAAACATAGGATATCACTCCAGACATTAAGACAACCAAAAAAAAAGGGAGGGCTCGCTGTCCCAGATGTCAGGAGATATCACCAGGCGGTCATGTTAACAAGAGTGGTGGAGTGGGCCAGAGTCAACACAGAAAAAAGGTGGGTAAGCTTAGAAAACGAATTAACACAGGCAAGATTAGATAAGATTATATGGAACCCCCCCCCAACTTAGGACACTGGATATTAATGCACATGAGATAACAAAAAATGCACTCAAAATATGGGACACAGTCTACAAAAAAATTGTGAAGGAATATAATTCACCCCTCATAGCACTGAAGAATAACGATTACTTTGCACCGGGTAAGACACAAGTAGGGGGTCACTGGATTAGAAAAGACACGGCACAATTAAAAGATATAATGAATGGGGATCACATTAAAACACTGCAGGAGTTAAAACTTAATAAAAATTTAATGGAGGTCAATGAATGGAGGTACCAGCAACTAAACCACTTCATCCAGGATCTCCCGCATCCATTGAGATCAGAGGATCAGATGTCGGAACTGGAAAAAATTTGTACGACAGAAAGATCCAAAGGAACCATTTCTATACTATACAAGATTCTACTGAAGATAGGAGAGCGGAGCTTACCTCCATTCATTGAAAAGTGGGAAAGGGAATTGGGCTCACGGCAAGATAAGGCTACAATAGAGAAAATGTTGGCTCTGACACACTCCTCCGCGGTAGATAGCCGCACGGCGGAAATGAGCTTCAAATGTATCGCCGGGTGGTACATGACACCGGACAAATTAAAAAAATTCAATGAAGAGCAGACAGGGGATTGCTGGAGGGGTTGTGGATCACCAGGAAATATGGCTCACCTTTGGTGGGAATGCCCAAAGATAAAAAAGTACTGGGAAAATATACTGGGTTGTGTGGAAGAGATCACAATGAATAAGATAAAGATGGACCCATGGGTTGTCCTATTCCATGGGGGAGAAGAAGGCACAAAAAGGTATAGGGAAACACTCACACCGCATCTCTTAAACGCCGCCAAGAGATTAATCCCAAGGAGGTGGCAAGATACAGAGTGCCCCCAAACATGGGAATGGATTGATGCAGTCGAAGAAACATACAGAATGGAAGAATTGAGAGAGGGCTTAGAGGGCAACAACATATTACAAAGCACAAAATGGGAAAATTGGAGGACCTTTAAGAGATCATGGAGTTACGCAGAAAAGTTAAGGGAAGAAACCTAAAAGATTCCCTAGAAGAAAATTAGAAAGAACTAGAGTTTTCAGAGCATGTCTAGGGTGAGACGGGGGGGGAGGGAGAGGGGGAGGGGAGGGGAGGGGAAGGGGGGTAAAAATTTGGAAGGATATACTTTTGATGTCTCCCTCTCTCTGTTACTCTCTAAGTAGATAGAGTAAGCATACTCGTTTAAAAACTCATATAATATATAAAAAAAAAAAAAAAAAAAAAAAAGAGAGAGGGAGGAAAAGAGAAAAAGGAAGAGAAAAAAAAAGAGAAAAAAAAAAAACTCACATATAGAAAAGCGACACTAATGATGCGAAACCAAACTAGAGATGCAATGGGCTGGCACGCAGAACATGAGCATTAAAATATGCACTCTATGAGGTAGAGTCTGAAGTGAGAAAAAAAAATAAATAAAAAAAAAAAAAAACCATCACTGCCCTGTATTGGCTCTGTGTCTCTGTACATCACAGAAGCAGGAAACAGCATGCAAAAACGAAACTGAAACTGTAGGTACATTATATGATTGATTTTTATCTATTTTTAATCATTTTTAAAAGGAATCAGTTAACTATTATGTCTCTATACCCTGTAAACAGTAATTTCAGCAAAAAAAAAAAGTTTTCCTTTACAACTCCTTTAAATTGCAGTCCACTAGTCATGGACTCAGGCCTGGGAAAAATGCTAACCCATCCTGCCACTAGAAGTCCCATACATCTGGGGTCTACATCAGTGATGTCAATGTATATACTTTGATAGAAATAACGAGTTCAATTGATGCAGAGCTCAGGCTTTATTCTGATGCACTTAGAGTGTATTTAACTGATTTAAGAAAAAAAAAAAAAAGAAAAAAAAAAAGAAAACACATCAAATGTTTATACTGAGAAAATGTACCATTTTAAGAAAAAAATAAGGTCATTTTGAAATTGATTAAAGTTGGGACAGGGCAACATAAGCTGGCAAAGTACAATACCAATTTCCAAAAAGTTGGGACATGGCCATATTTTCAATGGTTGTATGAATACCTGTATTTAACCTGATTATAACCCCTGCACAGTAGCACTCAGGCCAACCAGATACATAATATGTACAAGAATGTACTGATTGAAAGAGACAGCAAAGAGATGACCTCATCTGGTCTATTGCTGCTCATTCTCTGTCCAGTTCCAGGCTAGAAGTGGGGGGGGGGGGCTGGGGCGTGATCTAGTTGTGTTGCTTAACTACTGCAGAGAAAATTGAGGTCACAAGGCTGGCTATATATGTATTTAAACTGTATGTATTTCAAAAGTCTGTAATGCCAGGTTGGGCAGTAGACCAGAAGCATACGTAATCTCTTTATGATCCTTGCACCTTCTGGTTCTTGAACAACTGGCCCAGATACTTTGACATTTTACATGTGCTGTACTTGCTGAATTCTGTACTCTGTTTTCCTTTTTCGGCAAATAAAAAATTGGCCAAAAAAAATCCTCTCCTGACCATTTACTAATGGACTAAATATTCCTGTATATCTTGTATGCTTCCTATACAGTGTATATTAGTTCCATTCCCCAACACTTCTTACAGTGCTCTAACAAACTGATGTAATCATATGCAGCCATAGTCACAGCTGGGAGTACAGGAGATAGGATAGTTACACTTGGGCTCCACAAAAGGTAGCATATCTTTTGTTCCCCTGGTAGATGGACTTCCCTGAAGCCTTGTAGACACGACCGAGAAACTAGATGGGCGAAACACATATACCTAGATTCAGGTACGTTGCCGCAACTTTGCGGCGGCGTAGCTTAAGGCATTTAAGCTATGCCGCCGTAAGTTAGTGAGGCAAGTACATGATTCACAATGTACTTGCCTGCTATGTTACGGCGGCATAGCCTAAAGCGGGCGGGCGTAAGGGCGCCGAATTCAAATGTGTGTAAGGGGGGCGTGTTTTATGTTAATAAGGCTTGACCTTACATTTTTGATGTTTTTTTTTACTGCGCATGCGCCGGGCGCCAACATTACCCAGTGTGCATTGCGGCTAAGTACGCCGCACGGGCCTATTGATTTTGACGTGGACGTAAACAACGTAAATCCCGATTCACGGACGACTTACGCAAACGACGTAAACATTTTGAATTTCGACGCTGGAACGGCGGCCATACTTAACATTACTATTCCATGTAGGGCTAAGCTCTAACCTTAGGCGGCCTAACTCTAACGTAAATGGCGTAAAAGTACTGTGTCAGCCGGGCGTACGTTCGTGAATCGGTGTATCTACTTATTTACATATTCTACGCCGACCGCAATGGAAGCGACACCTAGGGGGCCATCCGAAATATTGCAATCTAAGATAGGACGGCGCAAGCCATCGTATCTTAGATATGTTTAAGCATATCTCTGTTTGAGCATACACTTAAACATAAGTCGGCGTAGATTCTGAGTTAGGTCGGCTTATCTACTGATAAGCCGGCCTAACTCTTACTGAATCTACCTAATAGTTTTCCTCGTCGAGTTCCTTGTTAGGCTGTTGAGGGACTCGACAAGCCAATTTTCTCCATTCCCGTCAAGGAAATAGAGAACATGCTCTCTTTTTGGCTCGTCGAGTTTCTCGACAGTTTCCTCGACGAAAGTGTACACACGACCGGTTTCCTCTGCAAAAAATATCTCCCAGCAAGTTTCTTGCTGGTTTTTACCGAGAAACTCGGTCGTGTGTACGAGGCCTGATGCAGGCCCTCTGCGTCCTCCTATACAATTTAGGGCTGATGAGGTCAGAGTGCCTGCGACCCACAGAGTGGCGAAGAGAAGCAGCTTTGGGGGACTGATCAAGCAGCTAAAAGGAGCAAGGAATATGTTTAGTATAGTTGCTGTATGTCCCCCTATAGACAAAACAAGCATGTACACTTGCAGTGCCAAGGGGGAAATCACACTGCAAGGGTCCATTTATTTTTCTCACATTTCAGTTTTAAATATTTTCCTAAATACGGGTGAATTTGAAACTGCTAGATAAATGAGTTTCCAACACTTGTATGCCCATGCTTTAAGAAAATATCTGCATGTTCATACACCACATACAAATTCTGTATAAATGTCAGAATTTTATGTTGTTTGTGTGTCACAAGCAACAGGATTTGTAACGTCTGTCATTGGCACGCCTGCTAATCTCATTGTATACCCCTTTTAGCAGGATATTCTTTGTCAGCATTGCTAATATGAAGCATGTTTTGTTACTGCTTGCTTAGAAAAAAGTGCAGACACTTTAATTGGATTATTTTGGGTTCACATGTACATTTTTTATGTACGCCTCATTAAATTGCAATTGTTTTTCCTGACAAGAATTTTTCTCTCTCCAACAGTCAAGTGAATTTGTTTTTAATGAAGTTCCCTAGCAAACCCAATATGTTAAAAGCTGTTGTCAGCTTAGTTCCTCTAACTGAGTGTAGAGATTTAAAACTTAAATTCAGAGAAAGCGTGAATGGCAATCCTTGAATGTCACAGATGTCTTCTAAAATAAGATTCATTTTGTAGACTGTTGTCATTGTTTATATATAAGGCCAGTCCTCTGTGTACAAGAATAATGCTTTTTAGACTGGAAACAGATCTGCAAAGTATTATACAGGATCGAAGGAGAGAGAAGAGATATGCATTGAGACAACCCTTTTGTAACTATAACTAGTCAAAGCGCAGGAATTATTTTTGCTGTTGGTCAAACAATTGCTACTCTTTTGGTCCTTTTATTTTAGTTACCGTAAGTGGTTGTAAAGGCAGAAGATTTTTTTTATCTCAAAGCCTTTTGTGTGCACCAGCCCCCCTAATACTTACCTGAGCCCATCTGGATCCAGCAATGTTGTAGGAGTGTATCGGCTGCCTGGGACTCCCCTCCTCTTTGGCTGAGACAGTAGCGCAGCACAATTGGCTCCTACTGCTGTCAATCAAAATCAGTCAGCCAATCAGGAGAGAAATAGGGTGGGGCCAGGCCACAGCTTCATGTCTGAATGGACACACTGAGCTGTGTCTCGGCTCGGGTGCCCCCATAGCAGACTGCATGCTGTGGGGGCACTCAACAGGAGGAAGGGGCCAGGATTTGCCGTGAACACTGCATAATATTCGCTGTTCGGCGAACAGGCGAATGCCCGATGAACTTGCGTTCAACTTGAACATCAGGCTTATGGCTTAGGATAAGAACATATACTAAGAATTATAGCCAGGAAACAACAGGAGAAGCAGTACTGTGCAGTGTCCATACATACAGGATAGGACCAACTGAGCATTTCACTCGGCATACAGGACATGAACAAAAACAGTAGTGTGTCTATACCCACAGAATGGGAATATATACTGAGATGACACCCAGGCATATGCTGTATAATAAGTATACTGGTACTGTGCAGTGTCCATACATACAGGATAGGAACAGATACCAGGAATTATACTTAACATACAGGACAAGAAAAAAAGTACTGTGAAGTGTTCATACACACTTAATAAGAACAGTTCCCGAAAATTACATTTAGATTTTAAAACTGGGTTTACAAGTAATTTTAAGCCTAAGGACAACAAGAAAAAAAATGTCCCCCTCACATCAGTTGTTCAGGAAGCATAATGACTGCACTGTATGATCTACACAAAGGTATATTTTGAGGTTGTATATAAAGCATTGCAATAGCACGCATGATTGAAAAATCAAATTACAAATAAGGATATTATTACAGATACAAAATGAACAGTTTGGAAAACCTTTAAATAACATGCTGTGAGTAATCTGTGTTTTTTCCTGTGACTTTGTCAGATATTTTCCACAGAAATAGTGTAGAACACTCTGATTTGGAATAGGTTTAAAATAGCAGATCTGCCGGCATTCTGTGACACAGCGATAGTTTCCCATCTAAACCAGCTGGATGCAGCTAAAAAAATAATGCCTATAATTACCGAGGGATCAAGCTCCATAAATATTTATGGACAGTATTATAACGAACTGAATTGTTTTGACAGTTCTTGCAGCATGTAGCTGTGATATGGGTAGAAATTGCAGTAGCTGTTGCACATGTCTGGATGTGTAAGCCTGTATAAATGTGTTGTTTCAGTAATTGTAAATGGCACAAACTGAGTGAGTCTGGAGATTGTATCCACAGTGCACTGTAATGATTTGCTGAGTTGGGGATTGCAAAAAAGGAGAATTAGTTGTAGACTTCTGCCCACATTCAGTGCATGTTCAGGATTTTCCAACTCGTGATGATCACAGCTTTTAAAGATGGAAAAATAAGGTTGGTGTGGGGATATGGTGTGTGACCCAATGAACTTTGCCTTTTGCTGTTATCATTAAAAAGAGAAGTATGGGCTTGTAAAAGAACAAACAAAAACTAGAAAAGATACAATTTCTGGGGAAATTGTGCGACGTGGTCTTGCCTCCACCAATACTCCTGACTGGAGACGGTGCCCCTGGAGATGTAAATGTGATCCAACAGTGTGTCGATCCAGTTCGGTCCATTGCCCCATCAAAAACTGCTCCATCAAAAACTAACCCATCAAAACTGCACCATCAAAACTGCACCATCCTATTTGCCCCATCAAAAACTGGTTGCTATGGACGGGTTGCTATGGAGTGGTTGCTATGGAGTGGTTGCTATGGAGTGGTTGCTATGGAGTGGTTGCTATGGAGTGGTTGCTATGGACTGGGTGCTATGGACTGGTTGCTATGGAGGGTTGCTATGGACTGGTTGCTATGGAGGGTTGCTATGGACTGGTTGCTATGGAGGGTTGCTATGTACTGGTTGATATGGACTGGTTGCTATGGACTGGTTCCAATGGACGGTTGCTATGGACGGTTGCTATGGACTGGTTGCTATGGAGGGTTGCTATGGAATGGTTGCTATGGAGGGTTGCTATGGACTGGTTTCTATGGACTGATGGCTATGGACGGTTGCTATGGACTGGTTGCTATGGACTGGTTGCTATGGAGGGTTGCTATGGACAGTTTCTATGGAGTGGTTGCTATGGACAGTTGCTCTGGATTGGTTGCTATGGACTGGTTGCTATGGACGGTTGCTATGGACTGGTTGCTATGGACTGGTTGCTATGGACTGGTTGCTATGGACTGGTTGCTATGGACGGTTGCTATGGACTGTTGCTCTGGATTGGTTGCTATGGACGGTTGCTCTGGATTGGTTGCTATGGACAGTTGCTATGGACTGGTTGCTATGGACTGGTTGCTATGGACTGGTTGCTATGGAGTGGTTGCTATGGAGTGGTTGCTATGGAGTGGTTGCTATGGACTGGTTGCTATGGACTAGTTGCTATGGACTGGTATGGACAGTTGCTATGGAGTGGTTGCCATGGACTGGTTGCTATGGTCTGGTTGCTATGGAGGGTTGCTATGGTCTGGTTGCTATGGACTGGTTGTTATGGACTGGTTGCTATGGACTGGTTGCTATGTATGGTTGCTATATGCAGAGCATGCAGAAGTTACGCAGAGCCAAAAAAAACTGAGCCATATCACCTCACAGTGTGTGGGAGGAGCTATAGAAAGCCCTCACAGATGTTTGTATGAAGGTTTTTACCTCGGCGTCTCCTAGGAAACCAATGTAAACATATGCAAGCAGCCAGCAGAGGAAAGTTCCCTCAGCCTTGTGTGGGAGGAGCCAACTCACCTCACAGCTGTTTGTGAGGTGTTATTAAACTCCTCAGCGTCTCCTAGGAAACCAATTGTTTGGTTTGCAGGCTCTCTGTAAACACAGCAGAAATTGATGATTTTTTTTTGAATACTTGTCCTTCAAATGAAGGTATTTACCTCACAGAAAACACCTCACAGAAAACACCTCACAGAAAACACCTCACAACTACCTCACAGCTGTGTGTATGAAGGTATTTACCTCACAGAAAACACCTCACAACTACCTCACAGCTGTGTGTATGAAGGTATTTACCTCACAGAAAACACCTCACAACTACCTCACAGCTGTGTGTATGAAGGTATTTACCTCACAGAAAACATCTCACAACTGCCTCACAACTGTGTGGGAGGAGCTATAGAATCCCCTTACAGCTGTGCGTGAGGAGTTTTAATTACCTCAGCGTCTCCTAGGAAACCAATGTAAACATAAGCATGCAGCCTCTAAGCAGAGACTCAGATCCTGGATTTTTCTTAAATACTTGTCCTATTCAAATGGTTGTATTTTAAAAACTATAAATCGTACAGCGAATATCTTTATATTTTACGAATCACAAGACCCAGACCTACATTTTGATGTATAGTATGTCTCTGAAATTATAAAATTGAAGGCACAGTCGCAGTTTATAAATTCCAAAGCAGATTTTAGTTTTCTAAACTTTGACCTCCATTGACTTCCATTGAAATAATGGATTACGTAGGTTGTAAACAAATTATCATATTGTGAAAACGGTTTGATCAATCACATAGCCGTGAACACGTGTGGTGGCAGCAGGGATAGCTGAACGTTTTGATATAAGATTTGTGTAGGTCGGCTTGAAAATGAGGGAGTGGTCGCAGTTTACAAATCATGTGCTGATTTTTCAGTTTTTGACATTTCACACTCTAGCTCTCCCCATTCATTCCTATGGGAAAATTTCGCCGCAAAAATGACGATATTTCGCGAACGATTCGGCAAAACGTTCCACAAGGTTATAGCCCACCGATCGGGAACAATCCGTACAATTCGATATATTGCTCTGGATTGGTTGCTATGGACGGTTGCTCTGGATTGGTTGCTATGGACAGTTGCTATGGACTGGTTGCTATGGACTGGTTGCTATGGACTGGTTGCTATGGACTGGTTGCTATAGAGTGGTTGCTATGGAGTGGTTGCTATGGAGTGGTTGCTATGGACTGGTATGGACAGTTGCTATGGAGTGGTTGCCATGGACTGGTTGCTATGGTCTGGTTGCTATGGAGGGTTGCTATGGTCTGGTTGCTATGGACTGGTTGTTATGGACTGGTTGCTATGGACTGGTTGCTATGTATGGTTGCTATATGCAGAGCATGCAGAAGTTACGCAGAGCCAAAAAAAACTGAGCCATATCACCTCACAGTGTGTGGGAGGAGCTATAGAAAGCCCTCACAGATGTTTGTATGAAGGTTTTTACCTCGGCGTCTCCTAGGAAACCAATGTAAACATATGCAAGCAGCCAGCAGAGGAAAGTTCCCTCAGCCTTGTGTGGGAGGAGCCAACTCACCTCACAGCTGTTTGTGAGGTGTTATTAAACTCCTCAGCGTCTCCTAGGAAACCAATTGTTTGGTTTGCAGGCTCTCTGTAAACACAGCAGAAATTGATGATTTTTTTTTGAATACTTGTCCTTCAAATGAAGGTATTTACCTCACAGAAAACACCTCACAGAAAACACCTCACAGAAAACACCTCACAACTACCTCACAGCTGTGTGTATGAAGGTATTTACCTCACAGAAAACACCTCACAACTACCTTACAGCTGTGTGTATGAAGGTATTTACCTCACAGAAAACACCTCACAACTACCTCACAGCTGAGTGTATGAAGGTATTTACCTCACAGAAAACATCTCACAACTGCCTCACAACTGTGTGGGAGGAGCTATAGAATCCCCTTACAGCTGTGCGTGAGGAGTTTTAATTACCTCAGCGTCTCCTAGGAAACCAATGTAAACATAAGCATGCAGCCTCTAAGCAGAGACTCAGATCCTGGATTTTTCTTAAATACTTGTCCTATTCAAATGGTTGTATTTTAAAAACTATAAATCGTACAGCGAATATCTTTATATTTTACGAATCACAAGACCCAGACCTACATTTTGATGTATAGTATGTCTCTGAAATTATAAAATTGAAGGCACAGTCGCAGTTTATAAATTCCAAAGCAGATTTTAGTTTTCTAAACTTTGACCTCCATTGACTTCCATTGAAATAATGGATTACGTAGGTTGTAAACAAATTATCATATTGTGAAAACGGTTTGATCAATCACATAGCCGTGAACACGTGTGGTGGCAGCAGGGATAGCTGAACGTTTTGATATAAGATTTGTGTAGGTCGGCTTGAAAATGAGGGAGTGGTCGCAGTTTACAAATCATGTGCTGATTTTTCAGTTTTTGACATTTCACACTCTAGCTCTCCCCATTCATTCCTATGGGAAAATTTCGCCGCAAAAATGACGATATTTCGCGAACGATTCGGCAAAACGTTCCACAAGGTTATAGCCCACCGATCGGGAACAATCCGTACAATTCGATATATTGCTCTGGATTGGTTGCTATGGACGGTTGCTCTGGATTGGTTGCTATGGACAGTTGCTATGGACTGGTTGCTATGGACTGGTTGCTATGGACTGGTTGCTATGGACTGGTTGCTATGGACTGGTTGCTATAGAGTGGTTGCTATGGAGTGGTTGCTATGGAGTGGTTGCTATGGACTGGTATGGACAGTTGCTATGGAGTGGTTGCCATGGACTGGTTGCTATGGTCTGGTTGCTATGGAGGGTTGCTATGGTCTGGTTGCTATGGACTGGTTGTTATGGACTGGTTGCTATGGACTGGTTGCTATGTATGGTTGCTATATGCAGAGCATGCAGAAGTTACGCAGAGCCAAAAAAAACTGAGCCATATCACCTCACAGTGTGTGGGAGGAGCTATAGAAAGCCCTCACAGATGTTTGTATGAAGGTTTTTACCTCGGCGTCTCCTAGGAAACCAATGTAAACATATGCAAGCAGCCAGCAGAGGAAAGTTCCCTCAGCCTTGTGTGGGAGGAGCCAACTCACCTCACAGCTGTTTGTGAGGTGTTATTAAACTCCTCAGCGTCTCCTAGGAAACCAATTGTTTGGTTTGCAGGCTCTCTGTAAACACAGCAGAAATTGATGATTTTTTTTTGAATACTTGTCCTTCAAATGAAGGTATTTACCTCACAGAAAACACCTCACAGAAAACACCTCACAGAAAACACCTCACAACTACCTCACAGCTGTGTGTATGAAGGTATTTACCTCACAGAAAACACCTCACAACTACCTTACAGCTGTGTGTATGAAGGTATTTACCTCACAGAAAACACCTCACAACTACCTCACAGCTGAGTGTATGAAGGTATTTACCTCACAGAAAACATCTCACAACTGCCTCACAACTGTGTGGGAGGAGCTATAGAATCCCCTTACAGCTGTGCGTGAGGAGTTTTAATTACCTCAGCGTCTCCTAGGAAACCAATGTAAACATAAGCATGCAGCCTCTAAGCAGAGACTCAGATCCTGGATTTTTCTTAAATACTTGTCCTATTCAAATGGTTGTATTTTAAAAACTATAAATCGTACAGCGAATATCTTTATATTTTACGAATCACAAGACCCAGACCTACATTTTGATGTATAGTATGTCTCTGAAATTATAAAATTGAAGGCACAGTCGCAGTTTATAAATTCCAAAGCAGATTTTAGTTTTCTAAACTTTGACCTCCATTGACTTCCATTGAAATAATGGATTACGTAGGTTGTAAACAAATTATCATATTGTGAAAACGGTTTGATCAATCACATAGCCGTGAACACGTGTGGTGGCAGCAGGGATAGCTGAACGTTTTGATATAAGATTTGTGTAGGTCGGCTTGAAAATGAGGGAGTGGTCGCAGTTTACAAATCATGTGCTGATTTTTCAGTTTTTGACATTTCACACTCTAGCTCTCCCCATTCATTCCTATGGGAAAATTTCGCCGCAAAAATGACGATATTTCGCGAACGATTCGGCAAAACGTTCCACAAGGTTATAGCCCACCGATCGGGAACAATCCGTACAATTCGATATATTGCTCTGGATTGGTTGCTATGGACGGTTGCTCTGGATTGGTTGCTATGGACAGTTGCTATGGACTGGTTGCTATGGACTGGTTGCTATGGACTGGTTGCTATGGACTGGTTGCTATGGACTGGTTGCTATAGAGTGGTTGCTATGGAGTGGTTGCTATGGAGTGGTTGCTATGGACTGGTATGGACAGTTGCTATGGAGTGGTTGCCATGGACTGGTTGCTATGGTCTGGTTGCTATGGAGGGTTGCTATGGTCTGGTTGCTATGGACTGGTTGTTATGGACTGGTTGCTATGGACTGGTTGCTATGTATGGTTGCTATATGCAGAGCATGCAGAAGTTACGCAGAGCCAAAAAAAACTGAGCCATATCACCTCACAGTGTGTGGGAGGAGCTATAGAAAGCCCTCACAGATGTTTGTATGAAGGTTTTTACCTCGGCGTCTCCTAGGAAACCAATGTAAACATATGCAAGCAGCCAGCAGAGGAAAGTTCCCTCAGCCTTGTGTGGGAGGAGCCAACTCACCTCACAGCTGTTTGTGAGGTGTTATTAAACTCCTCAGCGTCTCCTAGGAAACCAATTGTTTGGTTTGCAGGCTCTCTGTAAACACAGCAGAAATTGATGATTTTTTTTGAATACTTGTCCTTCAAATGAAGGTATTTACCTCACAGAAAACACCTCACAGAAAACACCTCACAGAAAACACCTCACAACTACCTCACAGCTGTGTGTATGAAGGTATTTACCTCACAGAAAACACCTCACAACTACCTTACAGCTGTGTGTATGAAGGTATTTACCTCACAGAAAACACCTCACAACTACCTCACAGCTGAGTGTATGAAGGTATTTACCTCACAGAAAACATCTCACAACTGCCTCACAACTGTGTGGGAGGAGCTATAGAATCCCCTTACAGCTGTGCGTGAGGAGTTTTAATTACCTCAGCGTCTCCTAGGAAACCAATGTAAACATAAGCATGCAGCCTCTAAGCAGAGACTCAGATCCTGGATTTTTCTTAAATACTTGTCCTATTCAAATGGTTGTATTTTAAAAACTATAAATCGTACAGCGAATATCTTTATATTTTACGAATCACAAGACCCAGACCTACATTTTGATGTATAGTATGTCTCTGAAATTATAAAATTGAAGGCACAGTCGCAGTTTATAAATTCCAAAGCAGATTTTAGTTTTCTAAACTTTGACCTCCATTGACTTCCATTGAAATAATGGATTACGTAGGTTGTAAACAAATTATCATATTGTGAAAACGGTTTGATCAATCACATAGCCGTGAACACGTGTGGTGGCAGCAGGGATAGCTGAACGTTTTGATATAAGATTTGTGTAGGTCGGCTTGAAAATGAGGGAGTGGTCGCAGTTTACAAATCATGTGCCGATTTTTCAGTTTTTGACATTTCACACTCTAGCTCTCCCCATTCATTCCTATGGGAAAATTTCGCCGCAAAAATGACGATATTTCGCGAACGATTCGGCAAAACGTTCCACAAGGTTATAGCCCACCGATCGGGAACAATCCGCACAATTCGATATATTACTCGTCTATGTAGTGTAAAAACTGTGGGAGGAGTTAGGGTGGCAAATTTGGCTATAATAAGAATAAGAATAATATATATGTGAGATAGCAACTAGAAAATGCATTTCCTGAGGAAAATGCGAGTGGGAATGCTGAAATGCTGAGCCCGCACCAAAGCCATTCACCATAACCACTACACTATCTTTAGGACACACAGCTCCTTTCTCTATCTGCAAAGTAGAGAGTATCCTGACTTCCTGGTCGCCCCTCCCCCTCAAGAGGTTTCCCCCCCTCCCCCAGGTCAGTGAGGAGTAATATTGCCCTGAGGTAAGGAAAGCTATTTATGGAAAGAAATACCATTACAAACGCCTTTTAATTCACAGACCAAATACATGAATTACGCCTTCAAACAAAAGTTAATAAATCCACAACCGTATATGCGATCGATACAGCGACTTCACCGTTTGAAAGACACGGCCCTTGTGAACGCATCGATATGAAATTTATGTTGATAAACTTAAAAATGTGGCCATGTCAGTGATTTAGAAAAGAGCGTCGTTGTGTGTTTTGCAGAAACATTTTTTAGACTTTTTAACATGAGAGTCTATGAGAGAAGATTTCAGGCTGTTGTCCTTTAGAAGCTCCAGGAACTAAAACTAAAATACGTATCACAAAACTGATCACATTGCCTGAAACCAGACAAGCATACCTACGTTTTGATATATAAATTGTGTATGACAAGTAGATCTTGTGGGCGTGAGAGCAATTTGTTTCCCCTTTTTTTAAAGATAATATTTTTTGTGGATGATCTCCACTCTAAAGGTCACATGACACACTCTAAACCTGCTCCATAGGATTACATTATAACCGATAAAAAAATCACTAAATGTAAATTGCGTTTTCACAAAAAACGTAAAAGATATCAATCTGAAAAGTCATAGCCGGATACCTGAATATTTTGTGACCGCTTTAAAGTTTGTTTGGTGTCTGTAAGTGAAAGTATGAAGGAGCTGAAACTTTTGGCAGGGCATGTGATTTCAAAGGGAAAAAGGATGTTCTCATTGACTTCAATGTTAAAAAAAAGTGTCTAAAAGCTTAATATTTTAAAAAGTATAAATAGTACAAAAAAACTTGAAGAAGTCCCATCATTAGCTGAACGAGACGAACATTTTAATAGTTGAATGGTCTCAATAGCTGAAAGTATGCCGAAGTTACGCAGAGCCAAAAAACGTACGGAATAATAATAATAAAAAACGAATATCAATACTGGGAATGCTTATTAAGCATTCCCACTAATAAGTGCTCTTGCTATGCAAGACCACGTAATAAATAAAAATACAATTTATACTCACCTAGATGGATGCAGTGTTGATCCGGTGCTGCATCTGTCCCCCGCCGGCTCTAAGGCCTCGTACAGACGACCGAACATGTCTGCTGAAACTGGTCCGCTGACCAGTTTCAGCAGACATGTTCGGTCGTGTTTACGGCCGAGCGGACAGGTTTCCAGCGTACATTCGTCCACCCGACCGTTTTCGAGCGGACAAATGTTTCTTAGCATGCTAAGAAACATGTCCACTGGAAGCCTGTCCGTCGGACATGTTCGGTCGTCTGTACAGACTCACCGTACATGTCCGATCGGCCGCCATCCCTCGCATGCGTCGAAGTGAAATCGACGCATGCGTGAAAGCATTGACCTTCCAGGGTCGCGCACGTCGTCGCGGCGACAGCGGGGCCACGTCGTGACACATGACCGCGTTTGTTTTCCGCGGGGATTTTGGTCTGATGGTGTGTACAGCCATCAGACCAAAATGCGGCATCGGACAGATCCGCTGGTGTGTACGGGGCCTAAGACTGAGAACTGAGCAATCAAACACTACTAATGACTTGGTTCTCAGCCTTCAGTGTGCATAGAGTTGGTGACTGTCCCTCCAGCTGGAAGGACTGGAATGGAGAGGGATGGGATGGAGAGGCTTTGACTATACTTCTCCTTTAAAGCACAACTCCCAACTCCAGTCTTGCATAGTTGCACTGATTCCTCTCCTGTACTTTATTGCTTGCACTAATTGCACACAGTGAGGCTTCTTCCGCCTCATTTCCTGCTTGAAAGACATCCAACACTATCTACCCCCTTCCTCTCCAGCCTTACTGGCCCACCCCTTTCATTCATCAGATTTCTGTCCATGGAGGCTCAGGATCGACTGTGGGCTTTACCTACAATGGTCTGCTTGCAAGAACAGCCTGCCTATGAATGCCCACAGTCCATACTAATATCTACTCACCGAGGCATTTTGATATTTGCAGAACTCCGGCGTGTTCGCACAGTCCATGTGCAGAGCCTGCCAGGAAATCGGCACCGCGCTGCACTAATCACAGGCAGGGAGACATTTTCCAATGCTCGGCTGCAGAGATCGGGAAATGTCTCCCTGCCTGTGATTAGTGCAGCACGGTCTTCATCTTCACCGCGCCGTAACGCGTAGGGATTGGACGGACGTACACCTGGAGTGACGTAAGCAGGTCCTAAGGACGCCGCTGGTTGTTTATGTTATTGCGCGATTTTTTATATTTTTAATGTAAGCGCAGGTTATTCTTGATTAAAATTTCCCCCTGGGTTTTACATACTACACAATCGGAGGCTTTTTGTTCTCTCTCTCTCCCCCCCTCCTCTGGACCGGAGTGTGCATTAGGGATTGATCGAGGAGAAGCACCATTGAAGTGTGACAGGTGGGAAGACACTATGGCTGCAAGGAGGTGGTTGACACTAAGGATATCTTTGATGCCCTGTACTTTTGTCATTGAGGTGAGAGTTCTGGGAGCCCTTTTATGGATATGACCATTCATCTGTCAGTCATTTATCCACACCTGACCTAGTGGACATTCAGCTACATCCATTTTGGCAGCTCGTCACTGCATTTACTTATGGGACACTTATCACCATTTTTCACCTCACTCTAATATTTTTTAGAGTTCTTTTTATATTTATATATTTATGTATACAATTTTTGCACACATTATCACTCATTTGTTTTTTGCCTGAGCATCACTCGTCACCATTATTTATTTTTGATAGCATGTAGTTTTTGTGCAAAACCCCTTTTCCAATATTATTTCAGTTGTGTACTGTAAACACTATTAGGTTTTGCTGCATTTTCACATTTTGTTTGGTTTTATATCATCATTAGTTCATAATAGCGCGAAGGACACTTTATACTATAACAAATACCAAACATTTTTTTTTCACTTTTTCACTGGGCAGCCAGTTAATACAACTACAGGTACCTATGCTTAGGAGTAGCAATTTAAAGTGATATTAAAGGCAATTTTCTTTCTTTAACCACTTCAATACAGGGCTTTAAAACCCACCTCCATACCGGGCCTATTCTGGCACTTCTCTCCTACATGTACAAATCATCATTCTTTTGCTAGAAAATTACTCAGAACCCCCAAACATTATATATGTTTTTTTAGCAGACACGCAGGGATAAGCAATTAGCGGACCTCCAGATGTTGCCAAACTACAAGTCCCATGAGGCATAGCGAGACTCTGGCAGCATCAAGCATGACACCCAGAGGCAGAGGCATGATGGGACTTGTAGTTTGGCAACAGCTGGAGGTCCGCTAATTGCTTATCCCCGCCCTAGGGAATAAAATGGTGGTCATTGCAACTTTTTATCTTGCACGGAATTTGCGCAATCATTTTTTAAACGCCTTTTTTTTGTAAAAAATGAATTAAAAAATAACAAAACAGTAAAGTTAGCCCAATTTTTTTTGTAAAATATGAAAGATGTTACGCCGAGTAAATAGGTACCTAACATGTCATGCTTTAAAATTGCGTACACTCATGGAATGGCGCCAAACTTTGTTACTTAAAAATTTCCATAGGCAACGTTTTAAAATTTTTTATTTTACTTACTTATTTATTTTTTACACTTTTTTTTACATTTTTTTTTTCGATCGCTTTTATTCCTATTACAAGGAATGTAAACATCCCTTGTAATAGGAATAGTGTGTGACAGGTCCTCTTTAAGGAGAGATGTGGGGTCAATAAGACCCCACATCTCTCCTCAATGCTGGAAAGAATGAGATTGTGAAAAAAAATTCACAGATCTCATTCTTACTAGCCGCAATTGCGGTTTGTTTTACTTACGGGTACCCGGGCATGACGTCATCAAATCGCACCTGAGCCTCCGACAGTCATAGAGATGACTGGTGACCTACTGGTCATCAGTCATCTCTATGCCTCCCATCCGGCGCACGGTGATCATCTCTCCGGGCCTCCGAAGGCACGGGAGAGCCCGTAGAAGCACCGGACGGCAGCAGGAGGGGGGGATGTCCCCTCCCGCCCCCTATAAGAATGATCAAGCAGTGGAACCCCCGCTATGATCATTCTTATGATGCGCAGGATTGCCACTGGAACAAAATGATATCTGAATGATGCCTCTAGGTGCATGCATCATTCAGATATCACCGCACAAAGTACAGGACGTCACGACGTCCACCCGGGATAAGAGATCCCCTTTTTGGACGTCATATGACGGCGTGCGGTTTTGAAGTGGTTAAAAAAAAATTACATGCTCTGTGCAGTGATTTTGCACAGAGCAGCCCCAATCCTCTTCTTCTCGGGTCCCCCACCAGTGCTCCTAGCCCCTCTCCTCTGCCGAGTGCCCCTAGAGCAGCTTGTCCATTCACACACAGAGCCGTGGCTCAGCCATGTCCTCTCTTTCTCCTCATTGGCTCACTGGCTGTGATTGTCTCAGCCAATGAGGAGGGAGAGTCTCTGGAGAGCCGAGGCTCTCATGCACATTGCTGGATTGCAATGGGTCTCAGGTAAGTATTAGGGGGGTGAGGCTGGGGGCTACTGCACAGAGAAGGCTTTTTTACCCTAATGCATAGAGTGCATGGAGGTAAAAAAAAAGCTTCAGCTTTGAGAAACCACTTTAATTTATACTGCTTGTTTGCATGCTCTGTGATGATAGAATTTAGTATAAAAATCTTGGGCTCCAGTAACCAGTTTCACAGTGATAATACCAACTGTATACAAAATGCATATGTTTCAAAGAGGATTGCAGGGTACACATCATAGTCTGGTAAAAACATATTTTTTGATCCAAAGTCCATACAATTTCAATATATAACAAAGTCCATTAGAGCTTATTGTTCTCAGGCCTCGTACACACGACCGTACAAAAACCAGCAAGAACCTTGCTGGGAGATATTTTTTTGCCAAGGAAACTGGTCGTGTGTACATTTTCGTTGAGGAAACTGTCGAGAACCTCGACGAGCCAAAAAGAGAGCAAGTTCTCTATTTTATTGACGGGGGTCTGATTTGGCTCGTCGAGATCCTCGACGGGCTGGTTTTCAGCGAGAAACTCGGACGTCTGTATGCTAAGAAACCCGCGCTTGCTCAGATTAAAGTATGAGACGAGAGTAAAAGTAGCATTTGTAATGGAGATAACACATTTTTAAAGCTGTAACAGACTGAAAAGTGCAAATCGTCTCTTACCAAACTTTTATTTAACATGCAAACACATGAGATTAGCAAAACCAGCCCCAAGAGTTTAGCCAGTGGAATCGAACTTCCCCTGCCGTTGTATGTGTTGTATGTCACCGCGTTTGAGAACGAGGAGATTTTGGCTTGACTGTGTGTACGCAAAGTTCCTCGACAAGCCTAACAAGGAACTCGACGAGGAACTCGATGTGTTTCTCGGTCGTGTGTACAAGGCCTCACAGTTTTACCTAAAAATGAAGTTGACGTAAGGTAGAAGTTGTTGTCTATGTACAATTTGCGCCTTCCAGTTCTTCAAGAATCCTAGTCTATATGCGTATTCTATGTTAATGGCTCAAACCTTTGAAGAAAAAGCATGAAAGCAAGAAAACTTACATTTAGACCTTGCAAAATCAGCATGCACTTTTTTGCACATTAATGTGCAATGCATTAAGGGAAGCCATGAACAAATATGACCCTGTATGTGTTTTGTGGAGCCTACCATTGTATTAGTACACCGGGGTTCTATTCAAAATGCATTTTACTGCAAAGCATACATATGAATGGCCCCTTAAAGTTTATTATCAAAAACCTAATTTTCTTTGGATTGAGCTTTTTTTGTTGTATGTATCATCTTTTAAAATATATTTGTCTCACTATTTATTTGTCTTGGGCTCTTGTCATGTGAACAAAAAATATGGGAAATCCAAATTCATTTATTTGCCACTGGTTTAGAAGGTAGTGTTAAATGATCTAATAGAGACACCTATTCTGGTGACAAAATGTTTGCCCTAACTTTAGAGATAATTGCTTTCACTTCCTGTAAAGAAACCTGCCCCATACTCCATAGTACACACCCCATACCGTATTCAAAATTTAAACAAAATAATAAAGTTTTGGTCATAAAAACACTTAGGGGTTGATTTACTGCATGCGAATAGACTGTTTAATTTGTATAGCAAGTTGCACTTTGCAAGGGATTATCCCAGAGTTTAGTGAATTAGGTGAAGCTCTGCTAACTTCCATCATTCAATCATGTGCAAGCATACATTATTATTTTTTGAGTGAGGGGGGGTGTATTTCACCACATTCACTAAGCTATGTTGAATATTCCTTTGCAAAATGCAACTTTTCATGCAAAGTGAAAAGCTCATATTAATTTAATAAATCAACCTCTTTAAGTCTAAGCTTTCTGCAAGGATGAGAAATGGAATGAGATGAGGTTCTGTTGCAACATTATTTGATACACACACTCAGTCACCACTTTACTAGCTACATCTGTGTAATTCATCAGCCTTCAAAGTTGATATGATTTTTTCATGACATGTGCTATGGCAGGGCCGATCCTAGGCAGGGTGTGCAGGGTGCTAGGCACCCAGGCGCCTGCAGAGGTGGGGGTGCTAAAGTGACAGAATTCTCCCCTCCTTCTGTCAGTGCTCAGGGGAGGGGCTGTTCCTCTTCCTGACACGAGGGTTCTAGTTTTCAGTGGCTGCTGAGTGCTGATGTGCAGGAATGAATTCCTCACACTGGGATTCTAGGATCCTGCACTGTCTCTACCAACTCCAGTTAGAATACCTCCTCCTTCCATCTCTATCTCGGGCTGCAGAGAGAACCTAGGTAAGTCACAGTGTTCAGTGTGCTGGAGGATGGCATCCCCGGCATCCCTTTACACATGCTCTGGGCTACCCCTGCTCTAGATGTTTTATGGCAAGATAGATTGCATAGGATACACAGCCCCTGCCTATTCCTGGACCTCAGTAGTCCGTCTACAGATGTGATGTATAATGAGATGTACTAAGAGCCCTTTCACACTGACAGTGCGGGGGCGTCGGCGGCAAAGCGCCGCTAGTTTTAGCAGTGCTTTACCTTAGTTTTAGAGGTACTTTTAACCCCCACTAGTGGCCAACTAAAGGGTTCAAAGCCGTGGCACTTTGCAGGCGCTGACCATTGGTTTCAATGGGCAGGGGAGCTTTAGGAGCAGTGTATACACACACACTAAAGTGCCTCAAAGAAGATACTTGCAGGACATTTTTGGACGTCCTGCCAGTGCACCGCTCCAGTGTGAAAGCACGTGGGCTCTCACACTTTTATTTATTGTTAAGAGATCATGTTAGGATCCCAGGGTAATGAAGACTTCGTGGGGGAGCATTTACGTGGTTGAGTCATTGCCATAGAAACATTTGTAAAGGGGAGGAGTTGGTCAAATGACCACGCCCATGTGGGGGCGCCAGACATATTTCTGCACCCAGGCACCTGTGACCCTAGGATCGGCCTTGTGCTATGGCATAGCTTCATCAAGGTTATGATATTGCAATTTTGGTCCATGCAGACTAGATCACACCATACAGTTCATACTTATTTGTAAGCCATTCATTTATGCTGTAAACCTCTTGTTTCAACTGATTCTAAATAATAATGTTATGTATGTAGAAAATCGGACCCTACCATCTTCATGCTGCAGCAGAAATCAGAATTATTATACCAAGCAATGTTTTTTCCCATCTTTCTCTAGCCAGTACTGGTGATGCTGTGCAAACCGTAGCCCAACTTTACCCTTGTTAATATTTGTAACAAAGGTTTTTTTTTTTTTTTTTTATGACCATTAGAGACTGTGTCAATAGACTTTTGTTTGCTTCAAATGGGTTTTGTATACCCATACAAATCTATGGGAATGCAAACCTGGCTTGGAGAAGGTCAGAAAAAGGCCACCTACAGGTCAAATGTCAAAATGATGCAGTCAGCAAAGGCCCTACTTATCTTCTTTATAGTTTGGTGTGTTGTGTGTTCCGATATGTCGTTTTGCATACCTCTGTTATAAAAAGAGATCATAAGTTTCTGAGATGCTTCAACCCCCCACACTATGCATAATTAATAATCATTGAGTGACCAAAGTTGCTTAAAGAAGAACTCTCATTGCAGAGCGAAGATATACTTACCTCATCCACGATCTTCCGACCACAAGATCCCCACTGCTCCTGCCCCCCGCATGCTAGCGGTCTTGTGAATGGACATAGACCTGCTCTGGGCATGAGGATGGCAGGAACAGTCCACCACTGGTAGAATAAAACAAAGTTATGGATTTCTGCTTTAAGTCACACAATTATACCCATTCTGATGTTATGTCACAGATTCCCCAGTCAGTCCTTAATGAGGATTAATAAAGTTAAAAACTGTGTTTTTATTCCTAATAAATATCTCTACTCAAACATAATATGAGATGGTTTTGAGAAGGCGGGGTGGGGGAGTGGCATGTTAGAGGCCTTCTGAATGCAACAGGTAATCACCACTGTAATAAAGCCCTAACACTTTCATGTGATCGGATGACAAATTCTTGCTCCTTTTAAGGATTTATTTACAGCTAGCAGAGGCCAAAACCTAACACACTGCTGTTTTAATTAAAAAACACATTTTAACCACGGTGCTTCTGACTAATGAAATTCACAATAAATGTGTTCCCGTTTCCATCTGGTCACATTGAATAGTACAGCTGTGAATGTTCTCATTTATCTAGGTCATACTATATCTAGTAAATAGTTAGTCACAGTCAACTGGACTTGTTCTGTAATGTTGAAACTGTTGTGAAGCTTATCCAAGCCACTTCTTCTATTCTAATAAGTGTCAGGAAAATATCCTGGCATTTATATTCAAACAGGTAGCTCCAACGTCTTGATCACCCTTTAAAATTGTACACAATCTCAAGGCACCCCATTCTAAAATGTAAAAAGAAAATAGTTTTACATAATGTGCAGCAACATCCAGACATGTAGGACACCCAAAGTTAGAAGTGATTTATTTTTTCAAAGCTAATACACTTTTTTGCACCCTGGTACTGACTAGTATTCCAATGTTTCTCTTCTCCTTCAGTTTCTACCCTTCTCTCAGCTAATGTGACCCCAGTGTTGATGGAGAGAGGGAGGGGCAAACAAGGATACTGTGCAGGTGCCCGACGTCCTCTTTATCAACCAATGACGTAATTGGCTGTTAGAACGCCAGTGGCTGGAAGGTTAAATTAGTGCACAATAAAAACCTGTAGCTTTGTGTAAAAAAAAAAAAAAAAAAAAGGCATCCTTAATCCAGAGGCTGGCTTGAATACAATGTTTGGGCAATTTTTAGGCATTTTGCCAAGGCACTCTTGAAGAAACCTGAAGGCAATCTGATTGAAAAAGGCTGGTCTAAGGACAGGATAATGTGTAGTACATTTCTTTAATTTGCTCATCTTACAATTGTTTTTTTTGCCTTAAAAATGTTTATTAAATGTGTGTGTGTGTGTGTATGTGTATATATATATATATATATATATATATATATATATATATATATATATATATATATATATATATATATATATATATATATATATATATAATATAATATGCATGTGGCACTTTGACAGCAAAGAGGAAAGGGCTATCTTGTTTATATTTCACCATATATTTATTATCAAGTCGTTTTTAGGACTCGTTTAGGTCTTGTTCTTGCAGATGTACTTAGGCCATGTTTGCCCACATAGCGATGCACAGGTGTTGAAGTGCATCCCCGGTGGGAGGTTGTGATCATGTCAGTTGGGATGCAGCAACTGCAGGGGTACACAGCTGTCAAATTAAGAGCAGCGGCCGAGTCTGTGCAGCTACTGCATCCCACATGACTTGAATTGGACTGCTCGTCGGGATGCACAGGACTACATCATCATGCTAAGTTAAGTAGCTTGAGCTCCAATCGTTTGCAGAAGGCTATTATATCTAGATAGCCTAACAGACACATACTACCCCAGTCAGCTTCCCATAAAAATTATAACACACACACACATATATTTATACTGCATGTATACACATACGTGTGTGTGTGTGTGTGTGTGTGTATATATATATATATATATATATATATAATATAATATAAATATATACACAAACTGAGAAACCTACAACAGTTACATGATCAAACCATTTTTATCGATCTCTGTTGAGACAAGCTGTAAGGACTGAGCCTGATGTGGCTAATGAAATAATCTTTGTGTAGCTAGTGGTACTGCCAGCCAATTGGTAATATCTATCACTGATTGTTAATAGTGAAAGATAAACCGAAAGAGTTTGAGTTTTATTGTCTTTTCAAACTTAGATATTGTCATTCAGAAATCATCTGCTAGTGTCATTGTTATACAAATGAATTATAAGGTTAAAGAGTAACTCCAAAAGTCAATACTTTTAAATAAACTGGCAACCTCATTTTTATTTGGGAAGAATACCACACTTTATGTGCAAACAAAAATACATATGATATACTGTATACAGTATAAGTCCATATAAATCTGTGCTGCCAGTTTGGTGTGAGGATCCAAGTCAGTGCCAGTTCACACCACAAAAAATGTCCTCCAGATCTGTTTCGTAATGCACGCTTTTAATGCTTTTTTGATGCTTTTTACCACAATCCAGTACAATTCTGTGCAGGAAAAAAAAAAAAACACGTTCTACTTTTTTTTTCTGGAACTGAAATGCAGTGGAACACACTTCGCTGGTGTGAGCTGCACCATTGGAACCCATATAACCTACTTTCAATTATTTTTTTATGCAGAAAAAAAGAAATGCACTGCGTGTGGTATGAAGGGGGCCCTCAGGGTGCTTGTTTCTTCCTTACCCCTTCTTTTCCTTGTCCTGTACTTTGCAGGAGTCAGAAATCAGCCTCACACCCTTAAAGTGGAAGTAAACCCTCCTATCGTTTTCAACCAAGGAAGCTGCCGTCTTGGTCTCTGTTTGCAACTGCCATGATGTTGCACATGTGATCAGTTATGACACCAGCCATTGGATGGTTTGACAGTTTGGATGAGAGCACAAGCAAATGTGACAGCTAGCATTTCCGGCATGCCGGGAATGTTAACTGTCTTTTGAAACTATCAAATTGATGGGTTTACTTCCGCTTTAAGGGTTGTTTAGAAGCTTGTTAAGGGATAGAGAGGTAGATCTTTAGTCTTGGTTCAAACTCTCTCCCCTTTTTAAATGTTAACGTGTTTTGTATGGCTAAAACTCTTTTGAGTAGAAGAGTAGGCAAGGGTAGGGTTTACCCCCTAACATGTTTTTTTTTTGCTGTGTCCTGCTTGTGAATTTCCTATCATGGAGATGTAGCGGGACGTGAGAGTAAATCTTCCCAAAGTGTGGGTAAATCATATTTTAGAGAGTTTTCTCCGTTAGAAGATGTTGCCTTACCTCCTGCTTTAATGACAACTTTAAAATGTATGGTCTCACTTAGTGTTCTGTCTTGGTGGCAATGGTCACCAGGACACTTATAGAGATAAATCTCCTTAGTGGGGATACAGACTGCAAAAATAACTTGACAGAAAGTATAACCTTTCCCCCACTCTATATAACACTTAAAAGAAAAGATGTTAAGCTGTTTTCGCAAAAAGTGATGTTTACTGTAACTGCTGACAAATGCCATGCAATTTCTCTGTAATTGTATGGCAGCTTTTAAAAACAAAGAAGTAGCAGGAAATTACAGATGTTCCAGCTGATAATCAAAAAGGGTTTGCTGAAAGTTTTTCTACAGTTTTTTTTTGTTTTTTTTACAAATATCAACAGCATGCTCACATATATTGACATCCAGCTGAAGCTCATCCACCCACTCCTGGGTTACCAGATAGCAGTAGCATTATTCCAACAGCCACATTTTCAACTACAAACATATAGACACTAGATTATGATTCAGTTATAGCTCCAACATGACTGACGCATTTCATCAAGTGACTTCATCAGAAGACCTGCCTCCTGTAAACACCTTAATGTTAACTTTATACTTGCCAGTTTTATCTGGCATTTGTAACTGCTCCTACTTTGTTTTAAATAAACCAGAGTTACACTATACTGGTTTTATTATTGCTTTGAACTCCATGACTGTGTATCTAGTCCCTGTCTGATATACTGAAGAAGGATTTCCTGAGAGAAATGAGAAAAAGGTAGAATGTCCCAGGTGAACTTAAACTATAATACAGTCTGTCTGTCCTTGTGTTGATCACATGAGTGACTGGAATGAGAAGGATAAACTGCATCAAGTGGTTGCTACCGGTGACTACCTGGAGAATGTATAATTTGAAGGCTGTACCACAAGCATTTATGGGCCTTCAGAAATGCAGATTTGATGTTTCCAGTAAGTGAGGAATCTGGTGGGTATTTGCGAATTAAAGCATGGCTGCTGGTACACAATTATTATTATTAAAGCGGTGGTTCACCCTAAAAGCTACTTTTTCTAATTCCACTGCCCCCCCACATTACAATCCGATTAAGGCTCTTATTATTTTTTTCATGCTGTACATACCTTAGTACAGCATATTCACCCGTGCATCCGGGTTGCGAGTCCCGTGGGAGTGGGCGTTCCTCACATGTGTGTGATTGACGTTTTGCCCAAAAACGAGCTCCCCCCGTCGCGTAAGCCACGTCACGATTGGCGAAAGGAGCCGAACGGCGATGCGCATGCGCAGTATAGCGCTGACTCGCCGTTCGGCTCCTTTCGCCAACCGTGACGCGGCTTACGCGACGGGGGGGAGCTCGTTTTTTTGCAAAACGTCAATCACCAGCATGTGAGGAACGCCCACTCCCGCGGGACTCGCAACCCGGATGCACGGGTGAATATGCTGTACTAAGGTATGTACAGCATGAAAAAAATAATAAGAGCCTTAATCGGATTGTAATGTGGGGGGGCAGTGGAATAAGAAAAAGTAGTTTTTAGGGTGAACCACCCCTTTTTTATCGAGTTTTAATAAATGGTGAAACGCAACAAGCTTCCACAGGATAGCACAATATGCAGCAGCATAGGTCACACCAATTGAAGGCCTGTTGTCTCAGATTTTTGAGTGAAGTACTGTAACAGACTATTCCTCATTCCCCTGCCATTATACCTTCTGGTACATCTCATGTATGAAATCTAGGGTGTTTTTTAGAGCTCTGTAAAATTGGCACAAGATACATATCTTTTATTATGGTCTTTGACATCTCTACAACAATATCACACAAAAGCTTTCCCTTCCATGTCACATGGGCGTTGATTTATGTAAAACTTGAGTGCAAAATCTGGTGCAGCTGTGCATAGCAATCAATCAGCTTCCATTTTTTTTTTCAAAGCTTAATAAAAAAGCTGAAGTTAAAGCCGATTGGCTACCATGCCACCACAGCTGTATCAGATTTTGCATTCCCCAGTTTTAGTAAATCAACCCCACTCTGCCCATTTCTGTCCAGTAAATACCTACAACTGTAATCAGGAGAAGAAGAGAATGCAGGCATCAACCTTTAGGAGGGCCTAAGAGATGGATCAGATGTAGTAAAAAATCCAATCACATGAGAAATTTGAAAGGTGCTTGCTTAAAGCGGTAGTAAAGTCTGCTTTGTAATTCTTTACCTACAGGTGAGCCTATAATAAGGCTTACCTGTAGGTAAAATTGATATCTTCTAAAAGTGCACCATTTAGAAGATTGTCAGTGGACTCTGAAGGTCCAACATGGTATGCTTATTGCTGGAACCGAGGGCTCCCGCGTGCATGCACAGGAACAGGGCTCTGGCCACTCACAGCGCCGGAGCCCGCAAACCCGGGAGAAAGGCCGGGGGAAGATGTCAGCCCTCTCAGCAGTGACCGGGTATTGCTGGAAGGGCTTTGTTCTAAGGTAAATATTTCATAATATGCTAGTATGCAATGCATGCTGGCACATTATGCCATTGTCTCACAGGTTTTTATTTCATTTACATTTTTTTTTTTATTCAGCACTGGTTTACTACCACTTTAAGGCATTGTATGTTCAACTAAGGCTGTTTTTTTTAATTACTATATACGTGTTATATATTTACTTATATCATACAGAGCGTTGGGAATGTGAACATAAGATCATAGGAAAGGTGCCCAATTACATTACAGGCATTTTCATGTCTAGCAATAAATATCATTTCTGTACCTTGTATATCTTTCAGATGTAGACAAAAATTGTAAAACTTGTCGTGTGGGCACGACAAGAGAAATCAGTAGGAGCCCTGTTCTAGAAAGACACCAGGGTGTGTCTGAGATTGTAAAACATTTGAAGTTTTTCCTCATTAGGGCTTAAAGCGGATCTCCACCCTCATTTAAACTATAGCTCCATATTTCTACCGCTGCAAAGTAATCATGAATCGGCTATTTTGATTTTAATTAGCAAATGTGTACCTTATTTATGAGCCATGCTTCCGGTCTGCCCCCCCTCGGGTTTCCGACGGGTTTTCTGCCGTTTCCTGCGCTGCGCTGTGCCTGCTGGGAGCCAGTGTCAGAGCTCTCTAATTGTAATATTCTGCTCTGTTATCCAACATCGCGGGACTTCAGTTCTGTTGCGATGACAACAGAGACGCTCACGCCGCCGGGCACCTTCGCCAGTGCGCATCCACGAGATCGAGCGGTGGATGCTGGGACAGCATCCACCGCAAATAGGAAGTAGCTCCTTGTGGGAATCGAGCGCCCAAAGCCAAGATGGCCACGGGACGCAAACAAGAATAAAAGTATTTATTATGGACGGAATAACAGCGGAGGGGCGGCCAGACACCGGAAACGTGAGTTTAGCACAGCAGTGCTAATACATATTTGAATAGCCCATAAAAAAAAACCGATTAAGCCATGGGAGGTCCGCTTTAATGATTACAATTATTTTACTATGATGATTTCAATTATTATACTGGGTGCTGGTAATTACAGATACTGTGGTACGCTTTCCCTGTGCTGGAAGTATTTTTGATCTCATCTAAAAATACAAGATTTCACTTTCATTAGCAGAAAACTGAACATGAACCACTGTTGTGTCCTTTGTATTTTCTTTCTCTCTGTTTAATTAAACCATCACATCAATTTACCAAAATTAAACCATTCGCAGTAATAACCTGAATATATTAGTAACATAATGACAAGTTAATTTGCATTGTGGCATTTATTTGTTGTATCTTTCTTTCAATTGATGATAAAAATACAAAGTTTAGATTGTTTAATTTGTTTGGATCTACTAGTACAAAGGCACTGATGCTGAAAAAAATGCAATAATCTATGACATTTAACAAATGCTAACACATTCTAACAATGATGATCCAGGCATGGCCAAAACAATTACATATCTGGTATTTGTTTGCCAATTTAGTTAGTATTTTTCAAAGGCTCATCAGACCATCGTTTTGAACAGCCCATACATTTACGGTGAAATAATATACTTCCATGTGGTCTGCAGTGATTAAGCAAATCTAGTATTTGCTGGTCTTGTTAACCTTCAGTAAGGCCCGGTTCACACGGGTGTGACACACGCTCTGACTTTGGAAGCACATGTCACATGGTGTGTACAAATCAATGGTTTCCATATGAGAGTCATCTTAACTGGTCCAACACAAGTCAGTCTGAGGCCCCGTACACACGTCCGAGGAACTCGACGGGCAAAACTCATCGTTTTGCTCGTCGAGTTATGTGTGAAGCCGCCGAGGATCTCGGCGAGCCAACTTTCCTCATTGAACAACGAGGAAATAGAGAACATGTTCTCTATTTGGCTCGACGAGGAACTCGTCGGCTTCCTCGGCCGAAAGTGTACACCCGCCGGGTTTCTCGGCAGAATTCAGCTCCGATCGGGTTTCTGGCTGAATTCTGCCGAGAAACTCGGTCGTGTGTACGGGGCCTGACTTTAGAAAATGTTCCTGCACTGCTTCGATCTGACTTTGGTCAGTTTTCAGCCAAGTCATTATTTTTGAAGTCAGCTCAAAGTCGGATTCGCGTCCTAACCATCCGACTTGTGACATCTGACATGGTGATTACAGCAGCAGAAAAAATGAATTTATGTCACACTGGGATTGGTCAAAGGACAATTCGGACTATCTCAAAGTCGGAGCGAAATCGTATCCTGTTCATTCAAGTCGGATGGAAGTAGGACCAACATAGGACACCGATGTAGGACCGATGTCGCAGAGCAATGTAGGATGACAGTAGTACAACAGTCGTGTCATACCAAAGTGAACCCGGCCTCAATCACAGCCCTAATATAACAATAGTGTTTGCATAATTAGTAATAAACTGTAAGGACAGGCTTACACCACAATTTTTGCACTCTGCATGTGTTTCTGCATGCATGTTTTTTGATGTGTTCGGTACATTTTTGATGTGTTGTGGTACACTTTTTGCACTCAGTTTTTTATCTCAATTGAGAACATGTGCATTTGGGTGTGTTTTGGTTGTGTTTTGCCTCTTTCCCTTTGAATGTGCACAAAAATACAACATGTTCTATTTTTGATTACTGCACTGGACCACACTGCACTGGTGTAAAATAGGGCCATTGGAATCCTTGTTTAACACTGTCCATGCAAATAGTGTCAACAAATTCTTGGGTTGAATTTTACAAAGGGTGGTGGTAAAGAACAGAATAACCATGTGATGTTGGGAACGTTTTAGGAAAGTTTGCAGAAAAGTCCTGTCCTGTATGCTATGGGTGTGCCCGGCCAACTCCCTTCAAACAAAAATCCATTGAAAAGTTTGTTTGAAATCCGATTTACATCGGGCAGGCTGCCGTCCTGTCTCTCTGGCAGTGTTGCCAACACTCTGTATTTTTACGGACAGTTCATAAAAACAAGCACTTTTTTCCCCGTTCGTAAATGTTCGTGGTTGCGGGAATGTGCCAGTAAAAATAGCCGAGATCGGTTCAGCTTGGAACTGCACATGGAGATTGGAGGCAGGGGGTGATTGGAGGCAGGGGGTCATGGTGGCTGCAGTGGCACCGCAGAGGGGGATGGAGGCAGGGGATGTTAGTGGCAGGGGGTGTTAGTGGCAGGGGGTGATTGGAGGCAGGGGGTGTTTGTGGCACCGCAGAGGGGGATGGTGGCACCACAGAGGGTGGGGAATGGAGAAAGGGGTTGTTGGTGGCACTGCAGAAGGGGGTGAAGGCAGGGGGTGTTGGTGGCAGAGGGGGGTGGAGGCAGAAGGTGATGTGACTAAATAATTTGCCCTTATTATATCGAAAATAACAAAAATATGTTTTTTTCCCTTAATATCTACCTTAAATCACAATGCTGTTTGCCTAGCGTACTTGTTTGTAGCCTAAATACTGAAATTTGCACCTAAAAATGTAATTTAGTAACTTTTGTGAAATGCCAGTAAAAACGTGGCTGAGCCAGTAGATTTTGGGTGTCATGCCAGTAAATTTCAATCTGGTAGGTTGGCAACATTGCTCTCTGGGGAGCGATCGCGGGTGGCCGGTGGACGTTGCATCTGCTGATTGGCTGCCCCTCTGGCCAATCAGCGCACCCACCCCTGCTGGCTATTGCACAAAATGACGTAGAGATATGTTTTGCGCAAAAGAGTCGACAAGCCGCAGTATATGTACTGCAGCCAGTCGGCAAGTGGTTAAATGCACCTAAAAAAGAAAGAGAATGGATAATTGATTTTTTTTTTTTTTTTTTTGGGGGGGGGGGGCTTTTTGTGAAGCCTGATCCTACACATGAACAAGTGTCCCCATTGGAAGATTTTCCTTCTATTTCCTTCTGATTGCCCTCACTTACATTATGGTGGAATTGGTGATCAGGACAATTAGAGGGAGTGAATCTCTGTAACGCGGACACAGACTTTATTAAAATCCTGATTAGTGGTTCTAACCATTCACCACTCTTTTCAAATCTAAAGAGATGTTGCCTTTAGAAAAGCTTTAAAGAAGTGGTAAAGGTTTGTTTTTTATTTTCTAAATAGGTTCCTTTAAGCTAGTGCTGGGGCTTAGTCAGCGTGCTCGCCCCCTCCCTTTTCGACTACATTGTCTCGCCGCAGGGATGTAGTTCCAAGGGAGGGGGCGAGCACGCTGACTAACCCCCAGCCAGAACTGCTCGGATGATGGGGGCAAGCTTGATGAGGAGGAACAGGAAGTCAGAAATTCAGACAAAGACAAAAAACATTTAGAAGGGAAATCGAAGGAAATGGTAAGTGAACCAACAATGCACTAGCTTAAAGGAACCAAATTAGAAAATAAAAAACAAACCTTTACAACCCCTTTACGGTGTACAAACCACATACGAACAACTGATTAGATAAACGTGCAAACTACTTCTACTGTCCTATGCTGCAGTGCTTAAAGCCTAAGATCTTAGCACTGTCACAAAGTTGTAGTGTGCCTAGCCCTGTGCAAGTAATGACCTTCTTAAAGCCTAAAACAGGTTCATGTCAAATAAAGCTTTAGTAGAAAATGTTGCCTTTTAAAAGCTGTGGTTGTCTAATGCAACTACTGTGGCACTGACTTAGGCTTACCTCTTGTACCTGCCTACGTGTACATTAATGTAACATACCAGACATCAGCAGTGTCAATGGTTCCATAAATAACAGCACATAATAAAACTGTATACACCATTAAGTGTGCCCCAGAAGACAGCTCTGACAATCATTAATGTGTTTGAAATAATCTGTTGGATGTTTTGCTGTAGACATTTACAAAGGCACCAATTTAAATCACAGTAACCACGGAAACAGACAGGGGTTTTGTATATGCCTGTGTATGATAGCTCTAAACATGAGTCAGCAGTCATTTCAAATATGAGTGCCTACAAGATCTGCCAAAAGAGACATTTTAATTGGTCACTACTATAAAGCAATTTAGAAGATCCAAATATTAATCAGCCTGACCATCTGGCACAAAGCATTATGTTTCTATTTTAGTACAAATTACGTAAATTAAGTTGATATCTAGTGATTAAGCTAGAAAAATAGTAACTGATATTAACACAAAGTGTATATAAGCCCTGGCTAACAGTACATTTCAACAATACAAACATTAATCATATGAGCATTACTAATACAGTAATACCTTGGTTTGCAAGCGTAATTCATTCCAGAAACATGCTTGTAATCCAATGCACTCTTATATCAAAACAAATCTTCCCATAAGAAATAATTGGAAACTCAGATAATTTGTTCCACAGCCATTTATTCATATACAAATTATCAAAATATGAGAAAAAGCTCATATTAATATTGTACAGTACTGTAGTATAAATAATGTGTCGAAAAAAAAAACAAATAGGAAGAATCATAGTTTTAGTGTAAAAAAATAATTAAACTCACAGGGGCAGATTCACGTACATCCGCATAAAATTGTACGGGCGTAGCGTATCTGATTTACGTTACGCCTCCGCAACTTACACGGGCAAGTGCTGTATTCTCAAAGCACTTGCTCCGTAAGTTGCTGCGGCGTAGCGTAAATCGGCCGGCGTAAGCCCGCCTAATTCAAATTTGGATCAGGGGGGCGTGTTTAATGTAAAACTACTGTGACCCGATGTGATTGACGTTTTTGCGGAATGGCGCATGCCTCGTCCGTGGAATTTCCCAGTGTGCATTGCTCCAAAGTACGCCGCAAGGACGTCATTGGTTTCGACGTTCAGCCCCATTCAGGGACGACTTACGCAAACAGCGTAACTTTTTCAAATTTCGACGCGGGAACGACGGCCATACTTAACATTGGCTGTGCCTCATATTACAGGGGCAACTTTACGCCGGGAAAAGCCTAACATAAACGTCGTAACTTTACTGCGTCGGCCGTGCGTACGTTCGGGTATTCGCTGTACTGTACTACTTCGCAGTACTGTATACTGTACACCAGCGGCTTTACTCTACATATACAAAGTGGCTTTACATGGATGAACACCAGACTTCTTAACATTGTGAGTGTAATTATTTTGTTTTTACAGTAAAACTACTGCTTGTATATCAAGACAAAATTAAAAAAAAAAATGTTTTCCAGACACATTTTTCAGATATTAATGTTTATTAAAACTACTATGTCAAGACAGGCAAAAAAAAAAAAAAGTTGCACTAAATCTAGTTTTTAATAACAGGCCTTGTATTGTATACTATTTTACTGGTAATTGTGAAACTGAACTCTGGGTAAAGCAAACATCCTCCCTTGCAGTGGTGTTCCCCCTGTACTGCAAAACCTTGCTTATTTTTAAGGTTCTGGAAAAAGTATTTTTTCTTACCTGATATCTAGCCTGTTCTCCCCTATGCTCCAGAGGTCTAAAACCCTCTGATGTAATCTAATATAGTGCAGATCATAGCCCTGCATTAAATGTGAGCATGCCGGGTTGATAGAACACAAGCTGCCAGGGGAGTCGAGGATCAGGTAAGTAAAACTGCTTTTCCGGTACCCTGGTACTTTTACCTACAGGTAAGCCTATATTAAGCCTTACCTGTAGGTGCTGGAAATATTTTCTAAACCTGCACAGTTTAGGAGATACAGTATTTACAATGTACGAGCATTCCGATTTAATCGGCGCAGGCACACTTTAGAAAGGGCACGGTCGTACTTTTTCTAAAGGAATCATGCCATGACTGGCGGCTCCCGCGCTCATTCAACTCTGGACTCCAGCCAGTTACAGAGCCGAAGTTTGTGGCCCCAGAAGGAAGAAGGGTGAAGATGGACCCTTCGTGCCAGAGGGGACATTGGTGACATTGCAGGCTTTGTTTTCAGGTAAGTGACACATAATGAAAACAAAGCCTGCAATGTCACCGCTGTCCCCTCTGGCACAAAGCGTCCATCTTCACCCTTCTTCCTTCTGGGGCCGCGAACTCCGGCTCTGTGACTATGCATAGTTGCCCATTATTCTTTACCTTTGCAGGGAAATGAAGAGAAAGTAAAACCCATCAGGGTTTACTTCCTCTTCATCCCTTGCAGTGCAGGGCCAGCCCCCCCAGTGGGAAGAATTTTTGCTTTCATCACAGATAGGCTTTAATAACACATGCCAGAAGAATCCATGTTTTCAGATAAAGATTCCAAACCTGCAGGGAGTAGCTCCGTATGTAAATTATAAAATTGTATCTGTGTAGCTAATGTATTCAATAAAAAAGCTTGGACAAGGTATTTTGGTGTTCCCAAATATAATTTTCGTAATCTTCTATGGCAGGACCTGCATGTCATTTAGACCCTAACATAGATATGTAAACCTGGATTATATGGGTAAAGGCTTGTGAAGAAAAATGGTTTTAGCATAACTAAAATTTGGCATTTGGGACCTGTATCAAATTTGGACTTAGTTACATTTCCAGTTTTTTTGGCTAAGCTTCATCAACTACCATCCCCTATCTTGTGAGGGCCCTCACTGGCCACAAAGACAGTCTTTGAACAGTGAAATGTCTGACAGACCCCAGAAACAAACTAAACTTAATGGGGGGGGCGAGAGTAGAAGATGCTTTTCTATTTAATAACACTGTTATCAGGACAGGTACTGTATATTCCGGCATATAAGACAACCTATTGTACTTAAAAATATCCCCCAAAAATCGGGGGTCGTCTTATACGTTGGTATCTGTATGCAGAGCCATACTGCGGGTGTTCATCGTCCTGTTCTGTGATAGGCGGAAAACTCTGTTTTCCAGCAGAGCCTGTGTTCGGTGTTCCGCATATCATGGGCGTCCTCTCGTCCTCGGCCTTGGACGAGAGGAAGTCCATGATAGGCAGAACACTGAACACAGGCTCTGCTGGGAAACTAAGTGTTCCGCCTATCACGGAAGAGGACGAGGTGGCACAGCTTTTGAACAATTGACGCCCGAAGTCTGACTCTGCATACAGGGATAAGGTATGGAGATCGGCAATGGGCACAGTGAGGTATGCAATGGGCACAGTGAGGTGAGTCGGAAGGGGGTTGTCTTATAAGGTGAGTATATCTCAAATCCAACCTTTTAGCTGGAAAATTATACGGCCAGTCGCCTTATACGCTGGTAAGTACGGTAGTTGTGAGAAACATTGTAATCGGTAAATAGGTCTTGCTTATCCCTCCCTACTCTGTTCTAGACTTTATCTAAGGCTAATAAAAGGTTTTAGAAAAATGTTCTCTCTCTTAAACATGTTTGATTTGTGATTTTCAAATATTTTTTTATTTTTTTAATTATGATAGATATAAATCTCAGTCTAATTGTTTCATATAAGGATTGTGCAAGGATGTCATCTTCAGACTTTCTTGGAAATACTATTGGAAAATTTAGTTTTTCAAATTTAGGTTGGTGAAGGAAATTGCCTTTTTCACAATCATTTTTATCACACTGGCCAATATGAAGTGATCTTTTTTAAGATGTGGAATTTCAGTTTTTCTGGTATTTATGGGGAGGTCATGTCCAAGGATTCTTTTATTTTTATTTTTTTCTCCATAGCATGTGAGACTACGTTTTTTCTTATTTTTTTTTTTTAATAGCATCTTTGATATTTATACACATTGGCTGAATGGCATCTTCTATCCTGCTAATACAGCCATCCAGGGCAGACGTGCAGTGCCATTTTGTCTGTAAATTCTTCTTAAATGTGGCAGTTAGAGCGTTTAGACAAATCCTTTAACATTGACAGTTCCAATGGTAAATTTTTATCCATGTATATAAAACCTTTATCTCAAACAGATAAAAAAAACTGTAGTTTCTTTAAAAGAGTTAGCTGCAGTTTAGCTTTAATTTGTTAGTCCATCCAAATCTACTAGTGCAGTGTGACTGCATCACCAAAAACAATATAAATACAAGATGTGCTAAAATATGTAATCCAAACAAAGTGCACTCCCCCGTGAAAAATCAATAATATATCTCATATTGTTTAGAAATAAAAATACATAGTCCATATAGAATATTGAATGCACATATATCATGCAATGTGCACACATAAAAATAAAGTGAACAAAAAGTCCCATGAGTGAAGAAACAATCCTTTGATTGGTCAGCATAAACAATTTAATGCCTGTACAACACTGTGTTAACACAGCAAACAAATGTGCTCCAAAACACCTCCTGCTAGTGTTTACAGACACCTTACCAGATTTAAGGATCCCACAAATAGATCACCATGTGCCTGGTTTTCTTGTAGCTATAACATGTTTCACCACCATGATTACTCAGTAATCCTAAACATCAGTCTCAGCAGAGATACAAAGAAAGAGGAACGAATCCCATCCTTTCATTGGGTGATCTATTAATTTTATGCGCTATACTTTTTATGTTTGTTTTGAATCCCATAGTGTAGCATTTAAAACGAGATCCCAATTTATTTAAAAATGAACAATGACCAGCACAGTCACATAACATTGGTGTGATGTCACGTATCTAACCCCTCCAACGCGTTTCTCCTAAACAGGCATTGTCAGGGAAAAGAGGCTTCTGTCTGCACCCACTCCCTCCCATATACAGTACTTATGTGAAGCTGGCCATACACTCTGAAATCAGATTGTATAATCTCTGTACAGTTTTATTTATATGCGCTATACTTTTTATGTTTGTTTTGAATCCCATAGTGTAGCATTTAAAACGAGATCCCAATTTATTTAAAAATGAACAATGACCAGCACAGTCACATAACATTGGTGTGATGTCACGTATCTAACCCCTCCAACGCGTTTCTCCTAAACAGGCATTGTCAGGGAAAAGAGGCTTCTGTCTGCACCCACTTCCTCCCATATACAGTACTTATGTGAAGCTGGCCATACACTCTGAAATCAGATTGTATAATCTCTGTACAGTTTTATTTAGATTTACAAAAAAATGGAATAGAATGACCCACCTGAATAATCTATTCAATATGTATCAACTTAGACAGGCCCTTGCACTACATAGTTGATGGTAGATCTGAAGGAGATTGTACAATCAGATGGTACAGTGTATGGCCACCCTAAACGAAGAAGTAAAAAAAGTGGATAGAAATAAAAAAAGTAGTGACAATGGAGGTGTGGCCCAGACAGGTAAACACGTCCTATTCTGTGATGCAGCAAGGTAGTGCATGATGGTATATGAAGTTTCCTGGATGGTCACATGATGCTACAAGAAGTAATGATATAATTAACCCAAGATTAGTGCAGTGATACCCAAAATATCGAACTGAGATCCTTGATTATTTTAGTTCTGCACTTCAGTTTTTATATTACTATAATAATGGGGAACATGGGATATGCAAAAATGCCTTTTCAGCCTCCCCATAAACATTTATTGCGGCAAACCCCACATCATCCCCTGCTAACAAGGATCACATTACTCTCTTCTAACAAGAACCACATCACCCTCTTCCAGCGGGAAATTTCCCCATTCCACCAAGGACCACAACACCCCCTTCTTTCAAGGTCCATATCACTACTTTCCTGTAAGAACCACATCACTCCCTTCCTTTGAGAACCATACAACCTCCTTCATGCAAGGAACACATCAGCCCCTTCCAGCAAGAGCCACATTACTTAATTTCACCAATTGCCATATCATTCCCTTTCTGCAGGAGACACATCAGTCCATTTGAGCAAGGACCATATTACTCTATTCCAGCAAGGACCACATCACTCTCTTCCAGCAACAACCACATGACATTCTAGCAAGGATCCGATCTTTCCATTCCAGCTAACACCACAGCAAGAACCACATGCTCCTCTTTCAAGAATCACATAATCCCACTATATACCCTTATATTAAGGACCACATTATTCTTTTACTTCAAGGGCATCATTACCCCCTGTCAGCAAGGACCATATCACTTCTTTCTAGCCAGGACTATGTCACCCCTTCCACCAAAGATCATCATCCTCTTCCTGTAAGGGACACTAACCCACTTTATGATATGACCAAATAACCCCCTTCCTGTATTGAGAAAATTACCTAATTTTTCTAAGCCCCACATCAGCACCTTTCTCTAAGGTTCAAAATACCTACTTCCCACAAGAACCATATGACCCTATTTCCAGAAAGGACCACATCTCTGTGTTTTGGCAAGAACCACATTAGCCTCTTTCAGAAGGATCACAGCACCCTCCTCTTCCTGCAAGGACCAAATTACCCCCTTCCAGGAGGGGCCACAACACGCCCCTCTAGCAAGAACCACATCATCCCTATCCAAAATGGACCACAATATACTCTTCAAGCAAGGACCACATCACCCTCTTCCAGCAAGCACCAGATTTACCCCTTCCAGCAATGACCACACTATTCCATCCTGCAAGAACCACATCACCGTCCTCCAGAAAGGACTACAGTTGTATATTATCACCTTCTATCAAGTATCACATCATTGCTTCCACCAAGGACCACATTACTCTCTTCCAGCAATGATCACATTGTCCATTTTCACCAATGATCTCATGTGGCTGCCTATATCACCATTAGCAAGGCTTAGCTGTACACCGATGATGTTAAAATAATACAATTGAAAGGAAGTATTTGGGGTTTTTGGGTACGGTGCTTCCCCAGGAACTAAGGTCCTTGGACAGCTTCCCACACCACCCTTCTTATAATCCGCTATGTATTTAAGGAGTGGCCCTAAAGCATTTGCAGTCTGATTGCTGGCATTCAAAGTGAATCCAGTGTACTTTTAAATATGTACAAACATATAGTTAAAATGTGACAACAGGAGATAGAGAGGAGACCATTGTCTCCAGCTCACTAACATATCTACATGCATCCACTATGCATGAAAGCTTATGATTAATATGTTATTTATAGCCCTTATTTTTTGGCCTTAAAAATATCTGGAGCAGATGAATCACATATAAATATCATCTCAACTATATGAAAAAGGAAATAAAAAAAGAAAAATAGTCCGCGGCGCACTGAGGCTATTACTAGAAACAAAATGTAATTATAAGCAATTGACTTAACAATGAATAATAGGTATTATTTAGAAATGCCTTACAGTGAGCTCAATATTGTCCCCAATACCATAGCCACTTATCACTGTAGAGTCAGGTCTCCTCAGGGCAAAATATCTATGACTAAAACAATGTAGTAGAGTGGTTTCAGTTTAATGAGAATGATACATAAATGTAATTTAACCAACACATTCTGTGCTGTTGGCACCAATATCTTCTAATGACTTTCTTTCTAAAGGCTCCTTTTTAACCCTTTCTACTTTTTTTCACCTGCGAAAGCTTTGACTTCTCAGTTCTGTTTAATGACTTGTTTTCTCATTTTCATCATTGTCCACTTTGGTCCAACTCTCATTACTTTTACATTGAAATGCTTTGGCATGTATAGAACATATTGTTACACAGCTTTATAAAATCATGTAGATATATTCTTTATGCTATTATTTTAAATTTAACCTGTGAGAATATAGATATGGGAGCTTTCAATGCTGACGTGCAGGCTTCAGAGTTGTCATTTTGATTTTGATGTCATTACCTAGGGAATCGGTGACCTGGAACAAGTGTGCGGTCAGTAAAGTCTGCACTCCCATCTTGTATCTGGTTACAGGTCATTGACTCACTAGTTAATGACGTTGGTATCAGAATGACAGCCCCAGATTCTGCACCAGCCTTTACTTCATTGTTTTGCACAATAACATGCAGGCAAAACTGTCCAGCAACATTACATAAAATATATAACATTTTTGGGGTGCTTTCAATGGTGTAAAAATATTATTTGAAAAAACTGCTGCTGCAGTTGTTTAAAAGAGAAGTATGGGTTTGCACTTTTTTGGAGAATCATACTTACCTAGGTGAATGCAGCATTGTTCCCTGGCATCTTTGCACTGAGAATCAAGCCACCGAACACCGCCAATAGAGAAAGAAAACCGCTGCTCCAGACAAATGCACTTCAGCGGTGAGTATGGTTCAAAACCCGATGGGTGCAGGCAATGCACAAAGCATAAATAAGAGGGAGGAGATGATGGACAGCCGCACTCCAATAAAGTGTAAAAAATGGTGCCTTTTATTCCAGTAAAACGAAAACTACAACAGCAAAAAAAACTCCAAACAGTGGGGTAACAGAGCTGACGCGTTTCACATCGATAACCGATGCTTACTCATAGCTAAACATAATGATAAAAACAATCTCATTTATAGAAAAAAGTCCAAAAACCATCTGATGGTCAATTCAATTTGTGATAGGTCCTGGCTGATGTCAGTAATCACACACACCTGTTGGAGGAATGCAATAGAACAAAGGCAACTCCTACTAAAGCCAGGTGAAAAGATAATGCAAAAGTCGGCTGATGAAAAACAGTCAATCAATCTAGTTACAACAATCATAGTATTTACCCCTAAGAAAATATGTATAAAATAAGATAAAATAAAATGCAATACAATGCAATAAATGCAGGTTTAAAAATGACATAAAAACCTCCTGGTTAAAAAAAACATATATCCATCTCAACAGGAATACCATTATGTATTTTATGTTGGTGATCGTCAATTGTGAACGTGTGTAGGAAAAAGAGATGGAGACAGACACAGCACTTTAACCAAACGTGTGAATCACCCTTCATAGGGTGTGTGAATAACACTGTGGCTAGTGAAAAGATGATATCTTTGTGTGTGGTGTGCTGCAAAAAAAGGGAATGTGATGTCACAAAGGTTGGGGTCGCAGGGTGGCATCACCCGGTGACCACGCCCTATGCCTATATAAGTCGATGCACACCGCTCAGACGGCATTACAGCGGGAGAGCTCATCAGGTCAACATCGAATGGAACAGAAGAAGGAAGAAGACAGCGGAGAAAAGCCCTGGCCCCCGCGGAGGAGCCAGGCAGAAGAGGAAACAGAGAAGACAGCGGAGAGAAGCCCTGGCCCCCGCGGAGGAGCAAGGCAGAAGAGGGAACAGAGAAGACAGCGGAGAGAAGCCCACCCCCCAGCAGAAAACGGCGAAGCCCGGGCCCCGGCGGAAGGCGGCGGAGAAGCCCGGGGGTGGCCCACCCCCGGCAGAAAATGGCGAAGCCTGGATGCCCCCCAATGTAGAAGAGCTTAAAGGGGGTGGGGGGGCCCGGTGGAAGGCAGCTGGGAAGCCCGGGGAGGGGTGGCGTAACCCCCGGCAGAAAACGGCGAAGCCCGGGGCCCCGGCGGAAGAGAGAAGACCGGGCCTACACCCCCCCTTGTAAAAGAGCTTAAAGAAGAAAGGGGGGGCCCCGGCAGAAGACCCCCCAGCTGACTAATAAATTACTACAAAAATCTGTGTGGTGTTTTTTTTTACTTTACATGTTTCCTCCAGGTGAATGGGTAGGGGTACGATGTACCCCATACTCATTCACATAGGGTGGGGGGCTGGCATCTGGGGGCCTCCTTATTGAAGGGGCTCCCAGATTCCGATAACCCCCCACCCGCATACCCCGACAACCAACGGCCAGGGTTGTCGGGAAGAGACCCTTGTCCCTATCGACATGGGGACAAGAGTGCTTTGGGGTGGGGGGACAGTGCCCCAAAGCACACACTCCCCCATGTTGAGGGCATGCGGTCTGGTACGGCTCAGGAGGGGGGCGCTCGCTCGTCCCCACCCCCATTCCTGTTTGGCTAGACTGCATGCTTGAATAAGGGTTTGGTATGGATCTTGGGGGAACCCCACGCAGTTTTTTTCAGCGTAGGGTTTCCCCCTTATGATCCAGACCAAACCGAAGGGTCTGATGTGCCACTGCAGGGGAACCTACGCTGTTTTTTTGTTTGAAATTTGGCGCGGAGTTCCCCTTAATGGTCAGCGTAAGCTGAAAACAGTTTGGGCTTTCACGTGCGCCGTCTCAAGCCGCGCAAATATAGCTACGCCGCTTGGGATTTACCAAGATTTTCCCGGCGTAGTGAGACGGCATGCGTGAAAGGACGAAATTTTCGCGCACGCATGCGCAGTATGCAAATAAGCCTCCCAAGGGTTTAGGCGTACTTGCGGTGAGCGGCGATGTTTTTAGAAAAATCACTTTCACTTTCAATTTGGCCCGTAAAACGTAAACAAACACTCGTCACTACACTTCACATCACCCCACATCCCCCCCTAATAAACTCCCGCCCAAACCCCTTGGGTAAATCAGCCCCAATATCGCAGTCACCTACAGTATGTGGCAAATGAAGTTTAATGTGATAAATGTAGAGTTATGCACTTGGGGGCTAAGAATATGCATGCATTATACATACTAGGGGGAGTACAACGGGAGGAATCCATAGTGGAGAAGGATCTGGGGTTTTGGTAGATCATAAGCTTAATAATAACATGCAATGCCAAGCTGCAGTTTCCAAAGCGATCAAAGTCCTTTCTTGTATTAAGTAAGGTATAGCCTGCAGAGAGAGATATCATTTTGCCCCTGTACAAGTTATTAGCAAGACCTCATCTGGAATATGCAGTTCAGTTTTGGGCACCAGTTCTCGAAAAGGATATCGGGGAACTGGAAAAAGCGCAGAGAAGGGCAACCAAACTGATACGAGGCATGGAGGAGCTCCACTATGAGGAAAGATTAGAGGAACTGAATATATTCTCTCTTGAGAAGAGGAGATTAAGGGGGATTATGATCAACATGTTCAGATACATAAGGGGCCCATATAGTGAACTTGGTGTTAAGTTATTCACTTTAAGGTCATCACTGAGGACAAGGGGGCACTCTTTACTTCTAGAGGAAAATAGATGTAATCTCTAAATATGAAACGGTTTCTTCACAGTAATGAATTGATCAAAGATTGTATGGTTTAGAACAGTGGGAAACAAAGTCTTACTTTGGAAGTTTGCAGTCAGGGGGCCGGATTCAGAAACGAGATACGACGGCGTATCTCCTAATAGGCCGTCGTATCTCTGAGTCTGGCTGTCGTATCTATGCGCCTGATTCATAGAATCAGGTTACGCATAGATATCCCTAAGATCCGACAGGTGTAAGTGACTTACACCGTCGAATCTTAGGCTGCAATTTCACGCTGGCCGCTAGGTGGCGCTTCCGTTTGTTTACGCAAGGAATATGCAAATTAGTATTTACGTCGATTCAGAAACGAACGACCGCCCGGCGCTATTTTTTACGTCGTTTGCGTTCGGCTATTTCCGGCGTAAAGTTACCCTTGCTATATGAGGGGTATGTGCGGCATATCCTATGTTAAGTATGGCCGTCGTTCCCGCGCAGAGTTTTGAAATTTTTACGTCGTTTGCGTAAGTCGTTTGCGAATACGGCTGGATGTAATTTACGTTCACGTCGAAAGCATGACGATTTGCCAACATCATTTGGAGCATGCGCACTGGGATTCAGTCGCGGTCGGTCATTTAAATGATACACGCCCCCTACCCGCCGAATTTGATTTCCGCCGGGTGGATTTACTCTACGCCGCCGCAACTTTACAGGCAAGTGCTTTGTGAATAAAGCACTTGCCTGAAAAACTTGCGGCGGCGTAACGTAAATGAGATACGTTACGCCAGCAGAAAGATCCGCTGATCTTTCTGAATCTGGCCCCGTGTGTCCAAGCTGGGGTGTCCTCCCACATACCAATAGACAAATGGTCATTGAGTAAAAGAAGCAGCTGGCAACTCCATAACATCAAGCGTATTTATTGTGAAGCCTTCACAGTGAGTACATTCGGTGACTGTACTCACTGTGAAGGCTTCACAATAAATACGCTTAATGTTATAGAGTTGCCGGCTGCGTCTTTTACTCAATGACCGTTCTTCACTGTAAGAGCTGTGAAAATGTGGAATAGACTACCTCTGGAGGTGGTTTTGTCTAGCTCAGCAGATTGCTTTAAAAAATGCCTGGATTGTCTCCTGAATGTACATAATAAAACTGGGTACTAACATTTATAGATAAAGTTGATCCAGGGAATGTCTGATTGCCTCTTGGGGGATCCGGAAGGAATTTATCCCCTGCTGTAGCAAATTGGTTCATGCTTTGCTGGGGGTTTTCACCTTCCTCTGGATCAACTTTGGATATAGGATTGGTAATTTTTTTTATGTACAGGTGAAACTCGAAAAATTAGAATATCGTGCAAAAGTTAATTTATTTCACTAATGCAATTTAAAAGGTAAAACTAATATATGAGATAGACTCATTACATGCAAAGCAAGATAGTTCAAGCCGTGATTTGTCATAATTGTGATGATTATGGCTTACAGCTCATGAAAACCCCAAATCTACATTCTCAGAAAATTTGAATATTACATGCAATCAATAAAACAAGGATTGTAAATAGAACAATATCGGACCTCTGAAAAGTATAAGCATGCATATGTACTCAGTACTTGGTTTGGGCCCCCTTTGCCGCAATTACTGCCTCAATGCGGCGTGGCATGGAAACTATCAGCCTGTGGCACTGCTGAGGTGTTATGGAAGACCAGGATGCTTCAATAGTGGCCTTCAGCTCTTCTGCATTGTTCAGTCTCATGTCACTCATCTTTCCCTTGGCAATGCCCCATAGATTCTCTATGGGGTTCAGGTCAGGCGAGTTTGCTGGCCAATCAAGCACAGTAATCCCACGGTCATTGAACCAGGTTTTGGTGCTTTTTTCAGTGTGGGCAGGTGCCAAGTCCTGCTGAAAAATAAAGTCAGCATCCCCATAGAGCTCATCTGTGGAAGGAAGCATGAAGTGCTCCAAAATCTCCTGGTAGACGGCGGCGTTGACCCTGGACTTAATTAAGCACAGTGGACCAACACCAGTAGATGACATGGCTCCCCAAATCCACACAGACTGTGGAAACTTCACACTGGACTTCAAGCATCTTGCAGTGTATGCCTCTGCATTCTTCCTTCATACTCTGGGTCCTTGGTTTCCAAATGAGATGCAAAATTGACTCTCATCAGAAAAGAGGACTTTGGACCACTGAGCAACAGACCAGGTGTGTTTTTCTTTAGCCCAGGTAAGACGCTTCTGACGTTGTTTGTTGTTCAGGAGTGGCTTGACAAGAGGAATAATGATATTTGAAGCCCATGTCCAGGATCTGTCTGTGTGTGGTGCCTCTTGATGCACTGACTCCAGCCTCAGTCCACTCCTTGTGAAAGTCCCAAACACTTTTGAATAGCCTTTTCCCGACAATCCTCTTCAGGCTGCGCTCATTCCTGCTGCATGTGCACCTTTTTCTTCCACACTTTTCCCTTCGGCCCCATACACACGATAGAATCCATCCGCAGATAAATCCCAGCAAATGGGTTTCTGCGGATAGATCCTATGGTGTGTACACGCCAGCGGATCTGTTTCCGCGGAGAAATCTCCTCTGGGATGGATTCCAGCAGATCGGATATTTGCTGACATGCACAACAAATCCATCTGCTGGAATCCATTCCAACGGATGGATCCGCTCGTCTGTACAGACTCACCGGATCCATCCGTCCAAAGGGATTCCCCGCACGCGTCGTAATGATTTGACGCATGCGTGGAATTCCTTATATGACAGCGTCGCGCCCGTCGCCGCGTCATAATCGCGGCGACGGCGCGACACGTCATCGCCAGAGGATTTCCGCAGATTTCTATGCGATGGAGTGTACTCACCATCGCATTGAAATCTGCGGAAATCTTTGAGAGGATTTATCCGTGGAAACGGTCCGCTGGACCGTATCCGCGGATAAATTCTCTCGTGTGTATGGGGCCTTCCACAGAACTTTCTATGAATGTGCTTTGATACAGCACTTTGGGAACCAGACTGAGAGACCATGAGATTTTTAGTTATAGGTGAAATATTGTAGGCTTTGTTATTTTCTGTCTCTGGGACTTTGTCAGCAGTCACTTCTCCCCACCATAGTTTCCTTCTACAAACAAACCTTGATCTACTATAACATGGGTGTTCCTCAAGTGTTTCCATATCTCCTGTTGCATGCTTCATAATGTAAACTAAATTAACTGTCCATCAGCTGGAAACCCTTTTGTAATTACTCAGACAAATGTGCATACCTGTGAACTCTAGCACAGAAATGTCACCTCCTGTCTTTTGATCCTTTCAGTTATAATAAACCATTATGTGAATTTACTCTCAAGCATCTGACAGAAGTTGAAGGAAAACCTGCCTCCAACCAAGAAAACCCTATCCCCTATTGGATACCAGGGCATTCTTTCTTGCCCTAACTGCTGCCCACTGTCCCATTTCCTGCTTGTTCCAGGAAAAAACTCTTGGTAGATCCAAGCCTGAGTTTGCATATCACACTATCCTTGCTGGTGAGTTTGGGAAATGGCGTGTGACAATAGCCTTATTAGTGAAATAATGCAATCGAAAGATTCCAGTACACAGTGCTTAAAGGGTCACTAAGTTGTTTTTTTTTAGCTAAATAGCTTCCTTTACCTTATTGCAGTCCTGGTTTCATGTCCTCATTGTTCGTTTTTGCTCTGATGTTGTTGTAATCTTTCTCTGTTCTGGACACTTCCTGGTTGTCTGTTTCCTGATGAAAAAAAGTCATGGGAGCTTTCTCTCTGTGGTCACTAATCAAGGAGGTGTGATTACTGTGTGTCTAAAACCCCTCAACACCAATCAGTTTTGTTTTACAAACCATCACTGCCCTGTATTGGCTCTGAGTCTCTGTACATCACAGAACCAGGAAACGAAACTGAAACTGTAGGTACATTATATGATTGATTTTTATATATTTTTAATCCTTTTTAAAAGGAATCAGTTACTGTAACTATTATGTCTCTATACTCTGTAAACAGTACTTTCAGGAAAAACTATTTTTTTCCTTTACAACTCCTTTAATATAGTGTTGTGGGTAGAGAATTGTGGACTTTATAGGCACATACACTTTATTACAATTCCATTAAAAATTATTCATAGAAAACATTTTGGAATAGGTTATACAGTAATATTCTGCACTCTACATATTTAGAATGTTTGAGGGTTTTGGCCTGCTGTAGCACAATATTTTGATGTGAGCAGCCATGCATTGAAACCTTTCTGTCGTCTTTTTATCGTACAACCTGACCAACTTGCTGTTACATTGGCAGGTATATTATGTGTTGTAGGTGAGAAATATTCCAATGTCTGTTTCAAGACATTTTATATCAGCCTTAATCTGATGATTTCATTAAATTAGCTGGTTCCAAATTTTAACTCACCAATAAGAATTTGATGAGACAAGCCCGTAGTCACATTTTGCACGCCTCCTGATTCACAGTCATAGGAATTTCCCGTTCTAATGAGTTTCTTCATGTTAATAATCTGTAGCCTCAAATGACATCAGCTGATTTGCTTCTCTCTGACATTTTCTGTTTAGATGTAAGGGGTACAGAGGGGCTACTGTTAATCCCTATAACACTTGCAAATTACATTTAAAAATTGGCACCCTTCCCGACAGAATCAAGCTTGGTGGATGCTGCAGCGCAGGCATATGGCTATATATTAGAAACATCTGACACACTTATATAACTGGCAAACCTCTGTTAAAGTGCTAAATTGTCGAGGGGACTGCATATTGGGATAAAGGTGTCTTGTTTGAAATGCATGGAAAATGTTACAACTAGCAGTGAATAGCTACGAAATGGATATAGTCACTCTTTGCTGCAAACTGGTTAATCTCATGTAGTTGGTATTCCTATTTTGCAGTATGACAAGATTTATCAGAGTGTGGCTTAATAACTTTCAAAGGACCTTGGCTTGTTTATGCCTCAGAACCACCTTTTTAAATCAGTGTTTCATAAACGGCACGGAAATGCTTGCAGGCAGGCAGGACCCCTCTCCATCTGTCCAGTCCACATCATGGCACTCCTCACACTGGCACATTGCGATCTGAACAGATTGCAGAGTGGAATGAGATTAAAGTCAGGAGTGAATGAGAAAATAACAACATTATTTTGTAAAGAGGCTGCCTGGTCATTTAAAACTCTCTAACTTCTAATGTTATACGTTCACCTGTTTCAAAATAAAAGGCCTAAGCTTAGAGTAAAAATGCATTTCTTAGTGAAAACATGTTAGTACATAGTGCATATCTTCTTGTAATTGATAGCACATACCACAATAAGAGATATGTGGTATAATAAGTGCCTTCTAACTGATAAATACATTAGGGGTAATTTAGGGGGAGAGTGTCTGAAGCCGGCTATAGGCGGAGTGATTTTATTTTCCTGCAATGCTGTCTACTGAAAGCCATCCCCGCCGGGAGAATACAGTGATTACTGCTAGCGGATATACCAGCTGCTAGCAGTAATGGCATGTAAAAGCGACAGGCTGGTAATACCTAAGCTGATTGAGCAATCAAATTGGGTACATTCAGCCTGCCCATACATGGTTCCAATCTCTGCTGGTCCCTGCTGAACCGGCTGAGATTCAAACCGTTTATGGCAAGCTTTAGACACTCTGTACAATTCCGATTCGCCTCAGCACGTCAAATGTCAGTTCAGGTATGTGAATCTGAGGTGCTGTTCCCTCCTGCTGCTGCACATGTTACAAAAACAACTCAGCAGAGGAGGAATTTTTTGGCTGGATGCGTGAAGCTTGATGGCGATTTACAGACACTAGTTCCCCATCAGGTCCACTCTCCTTGTGATTGACAGCAGGCAGTTTTCAAATCCATAGCTAATGGACAGCTTGCTATTTGGATATAGAATCTGCCCCTGCCTTCTGTCAATCACAAGGATAGGCTCCCACCAGCTCCATTCACTGTAAGCTTTACTGGTTGCTAAAAGGCTGTAAGCTGTGAAGCCAGTGGCATTCTTAAGAACCAGAAATGGAAGGGGCTAGTGGCAGTAAATTTGCCACCTGCTACACGGTGTATAGAGACAGGCACTCTGTACTCCAGCTTAAAGTTGGTGTTAATTACCTCCAGATTCATTATCTACAAACTAGAGGTAGCATTAGATAATTAAGTTATCATTTTTTTGTGCTATATAAAAGGATTATACTAATACAATTGGGCTGAAAGAATATCTTTAGACCACAGGAAAAGTTGTGGTGGGTTTGTATGTGTGTACAAATTCTGGCTTATTTTCATTAAAATGCATCTGAGATTCATAGATTTATGGTCAAACTGTTTGGTGTGATGTGCATTGTATTGGGTTGTTTTATATGTGCCATTGCAGTGGCTGGTGTTCACCCAGTGCAGAAATCAGTAAATGCACACAGGTGTCCGTTTGATGAAATTGAGATAATCCACAAAAGTGACTATCATGGCTTATCTCCCCTGTGCAGTGGTTTATGTAGCTTTGATGAGAAGCAAAGATGATGTTCTCTACTTCTCATCGCAACTCAGTGAGGATCAACCAATGAATGCAATACAAAGGACCAGTTTAATCAGGTGTGATAAAAGTACCTGAATAAGCATTTGTGTGTCTCAGAGGTGGATAGCAGAGAAAGAGGAGAGAAAGCTGATAAATGAATCCAGAGCAGGATATCTATAGCTATATACCGTATTTATCGGTGTATACGCGCACTTTTTTGCCCTGATAATCAGGGCAAAATCATGGGTGCGTGGTATACGCTGATACCCGCTTTGCCGCGCCGAGTTTTGAATACTGCGCCGACATATTCCGAGCGCAGTACACTCGGGTATAGTCGGCCAGTCTCGGCTCTTCCGCACTCACGTCCTGGATGTACAGGACGTGAGCGCGAGTGTTGCCGAGCCTGCCCGACAATACACGAGTGTACTGCACTCTGTATATGTCGGCGCAGTATTCAAACTCGGCGCGGGAAACGAGCGGGGAGGACGCCGCAGAAGGACGCCGGACCCGACAAAGAGGACACCCGAAGCCCGCAGACGGACCCCAGACCCGACGAAAAGGACACCCGAAGCCCGCAGACGGACCCGACGAAGAGGACACCCGAAGCCGCAGAAGGACGCCAGACCCGACGAAGAGGACACCCGAAGCCGCAGACGGACGCCAGACCCGACGAGGCCGCCGCGCAAGACACCAAAACTGTAAGTACAAAAAAAAACATTTTTTCCACAGGATTCGGGGCCACTTTAGGGGTGCGCGGTATACGCGGGAGCGCGTTATACCGCGAAAAAAACGGTATATATATATATATATATATACTATCTCTCTCTCTCTCTCTCTCTCTCTCTCTCTCTCTCTCTCTCTCTCTCTCTCTATATATATATATATATATATATATATATATATATATATATATATATATATATATGTATATATAATATATATATATATATACACAGCGGCCCTCAAAAAATTCCACTCGCCTGCTCGCATTTTGCGAGTGGAATTAAGGTGCAGGGTGATTGAGGAGCAGGGGTGGACCAGGCTGAACGTTTCCTGGCTAAAGCGATCAGCCAAGAAACTGTCAGCCAAAGGACACAGAGCGGCAGGACCGGACTGCCCTGGCGCCGCTTTGAGCAGAGGCTGAAGTGCTCCCCTCCCCTTCTCTCCTCCTCTTCTTGTATCACAGACACAGCGGGCATCTCCCACTATGTGTCACGGAGTTAAGTCTGTGTTCGGTGACGTGGTGTAACAAGGTCCTGCCCCCCCAGACCGGCTTGTGTGATAGTAGATTGAATCAGTGTTCCGCCTATTAAACGAGCCGGTCTAGGGGGGCGGGACCTTGTTACACCATGCCGCTGAACACAGACCCAGCTCTGTGACACACAGCATTGATGGGCACAGTAAGGCTGCATTGATGGGCACAGTGAGGCTGCATTCATGGGCGCCTTAAAGATGCATTTGATGGCACAGTGAGGCTGCACTGATATACTTTATGTTAATATTGTTAAAGTTGTTGTTAATATTTATTTTTGGAACTTAATTCTGCTTAAAACATTTTTGGGTGGGACAACTGGTGGCGAGCAACTCTAAGGCCCCATACACACGAGAGGATTTCAGCGGATTTCCAATGCGATGGAGTGTACTCACCATCGCATTGAAATCCGCGCCGAAATCCTCTGGCGATGACGTGTCGCGCCGTCGCCGCGATTATGACGCGGCGACGTGCGCGACGCTGTCATATAAGGAATTCCACGCATGCGTCGAATCATTACGACGCATGCGGGGGATCCCTTCGGACGGATGGATCCGGTGAGTCTATACAGACCAGCGGATCCATCCGTTGGGATGGATTCCAGCAGATAGATTTGTTTAGCATGTCAGCAAATATTTGATCTGCTGGAATCCATCACAGGGGATAAATATCCGCAGAAACAGATCCGCTGGAGTGTACACACCATAGGATCTATCCGCTGAAACCCATTCGCTGGGATTTTTCAGCGGATGGATTCTATCGTGTGTATGGGGCCTTAAAGGGTTTATAAAGGTAATTTTTTTCCCCTAAATAGCTTCCTTTACCTTAGTGCAGTCCTCCTTCACTTCCCTCATCCTTCAATTTTGATTTTAAATGTCCTTATTTCTTCTGAGAAATAATGTCTGTAACTACACACAGTAGTGCGACACTTTCTCCCTGGTGTGGAGAAAGCCTCTCGAGGGGGAGGGGGCGGGCAGGAGGGTCTGGACACCCACTAACAGACAGTTCCTTTCTCTATCTGCAAAGTAGAGAGCATCCTGACCCTCCTACTCGCCCCCTCCCCCCTCAAGAGGCTTTCTCCACACCAGGGAGAAAGTGTTGCATTACTGTGTGTAGTTACAGACAGAAGAACAGGAAGTGAGGATTTCTCAGAAGAAATAAGGACATATAAAAGCAAAATCGAAGGATGAGGTAAGTGAAGGAGGACTGCACTAAGGTAAAGGAAGCTATTTAGGGAAAACATGTTTTACCTTTACAACCCCTTTAAGGTCTGGCTAGTGACTCAGGACTTTTTGAGCCCTGATATACAGTATCTCACAAAAGTGAGTACACCCCTCACATTTTTGTAAATATGTTATTATATCTTTTCATGTGACAACACTGAAGAAATTACACTTTACTACAATGTAAAGTAGTAAATGTACAGCTTGCATAACAGTGTCAATTTGCTGTCCCCTCAAAATAATTCAACACACAGCCATTAACGTCTAAAACGTTGGCAACAAAAGTGAATACACCACTAAGTGAAAATGTCCAAATTGGGTCCAATTCACTATTTTTGACATGTGAGGGGTGTACTCACTTTTGTGAGATACTGGTCCCTGGTCTCTCATACAGGTTACTGGAAGTTCAACATGGCACCTCATGGTGAACCTAGTTTAGTTGTACAGGATCTTACCTAAATATTTTCACAATGGGCTGGCATTTTAAAGTTTAGGAAGAATACAAGTTATGTAATTTACCATACCATTTAGCATAGAGAGTGATCGTACATCAGTATTTTCAGACAATACGTTAGAATCAAACATTTTAGTTCTTTGCCCTGTAATGAGTGCTCATGAGTATCAGAAGCACTTATTAATTACAAAAGGAACATTTTTATAAAACTATTTAATGAAAGATGAGTCGTAAACAACTTTTTCCAACAATAAATTATACTAATCTTTGCAATTCTGTCTAAAAGTAACAAAGATGGAGTATATGAAGTCATTACACCAAAAATCAATAGGCAAACAATATACATTAAACTGTTTTTGCCAGACAAAATTTAAGTAAGTATTTGCATGATTAAAAAAATCATCCAAGTTATGTTTATGTATTGCTGGTACAATACTTGTTGATCATCACCGTTTCAGTTTTGGGCTGTCTACACCAACATCACTTCAATACAGATAGATATTGCTTTAGCTTTGTTGGAACCGAGAAGTATCCTCTGTCTATGCTCACTTTGCAAGTCCCACAAGTCCTCCCCTTGCCCATGCCATACTTTGGCTCTTTGATGGTCTCTGCCCACTGTCTGCAAAGGACTGTTCAGAAGGTTTGCAGTCATGTGACCACCTGTAAATGCATTAAGAAGCTCTTTTTAAATGATTTAGTTATTAGTGGTATTAAGCAGGTTTTGATGTATCATAAGGGACATTTCTTTGGACTTTGCCTATTCGTCTATTTAAATAACTGTGCATAGCTACAAAAAATATGGAGAACTGATCACCAAATCCATCACTAAAGTGGCAGCAATACATGACAAAAGTCTAAACAGAAGTTTATGAAGTTGCAATAATTAGAATACTCTTGTGCTGAATGTGGTTCTGAATTTGTGACTTTCACCAACATCATGAAGTTGGTGGGACCATCTAATACCTATTAATTATTACATTTGTTCCTGCTCACCTCTTCTACTGAAAACGGTCAAAAAAATATATAAACTAAAACAAAGCTCCAGCACACAAAGTTACCAACTTTCTAAATTATACAATACCTAAAAAGCGTTGTGCTACCAAATATAAAGCGCACTAAAAATAGTGTCAATGAGAACAACACGTAATTTTGTGGTAATATTATTCAAACTTTAAATCCAATAATAATTTCCACTCCTGGCATATTGCGTAGGGCGACAGTGAATGATCCCTTCTCACCAGCCACAGCTCATCCTGTATTTACACCTGAGCTGCCAGCCAAAGACTGCCGCTAGCTGTGAACTGCGGGTGCTATCCCGCTCTGTGTAATAATGTTCTGCAATTACTTTTTTTGACTGTGCGAGTGCGGTTTTAAGCTTTTTAATAAAATGAGACTTAGTTATATACAGAGAGCACTTATGGGCCTTTTTAGTTATCATTTTTGAGCTACATTTACCCATCCTGGGAACTGAACATAAAGGAAGAGGATATTAACATATACAGAGCTAAGATACGGAGATACGGAGGCCCATAGCACAGCTTTGAAGGATATTCCACTGCAGTGGGTAGACAATTTCAAGTATTTAGGAGTTGTAATTTCCCCATCAAGCTTCTGAATTTATGTCTTTGAATTTGACTCAGATTCTGGGAGACATTGGGTCCAAATTGAAATCATCAAAGTCTCTACCATTGTCCTTATTGGGACGCATTAATCTGCTAAAAATGAAAATTATTCCAAAATGTATCTATCTATTTAGACATTGTGCACAATGGGGGTAAAAAAAAACAGGTATAAATTGTCCACTGTGATACGCCCTTTTGAACAGGGAGGATTAGCTTTACCGGATTTATATAAATATTTTTGACCACTCGGCTGGTTATGGCAGTATGGTGGTCCAGATTTATATAATTCCTCCACTCGGCTGGAAGCAGCAGTGGTAGGCTCCACAGAAGCTCTTAATGGATCACTAAAGGATTTTTTTTTTTTTAAATAAAAAACATGTTATACTTACCTCCACTGTGCAGCTTGTTTTTGGCCCTGAACCTGGTCTTCTGGGGTCCCTCGGCAGCTGTCTCGGCTCCCCCTGCAAGGACTCAACACCTTCATGCGAGCAAGCTTGCATGGTGTTGAGTGCTTGCGGGCGCGTTCCCGTGATACAGTCGGAAGCCATAGTCGCTCACTCGGCCCCACTCCCCCCCCGTGTCATTGGATGTGATTGACAGCAGCGTGAGCCAATGGCTGTGCTGCTTTAAATCACCCAATGAATGACCCGGGAAGACGGCAGAGAAGCCTGCTTGTTCACGGCGCGGGACTTTCGAGGGGTCAGGTAAGTAATCAGGGGGACTGGGGGGGGTGCTAATACTCAGGTGTTTTTTCACCTTAATGCATAGAATGCATTAAGGTGAAAAAACATTTCCTTTATAACCCCTTTAAGTTTCTTTTATTTATTGGCCATAAGGCACCTTATAAGTTGACCAGTTCTGTGCTTACTACTATTCGAGCCTTTCATCTTATTTTAATTTCTATTCTTCCATTAGACAGTCTTTGAGCTAGGTGGATGTGAGATATACCAGATCTGGATTTGGAGGATTGGAGTGGTGTGTGGGATTTCCCTCTGAGATCTCTGGTTTCCTTGAGGGACAGTATTATCCAATTTGAACTGTTACATAGAGCATATATTACGCCTCATAGACTTCAAAAGATTAACCCTGGTTGCTCTTCTGAGTGTTGGAAGTGTGGAGCATCTCGGGGGGATTTCACACACATCTTTTGGACTTACCCATGTATAGTTAATTTTTGGGTAGAGGTGGTAGACTTATTAAATTCTATTACCTCTGTCCCTTTGCTGGTTTCAATGTCTGTCTGTTTGTTGGGGTTGGTAGAGGCTACTATCCCTACAGCGACTGAGCAAATATTTATTAAAACAACATTATTCTATGCAAGAAAATCCATTGCTCTACATTGGAAGAAACCCTGTCCTCCTACACTTTTATATTGGAAACAATTGATAAATAATTATCTTTAATTGTATAAAGACACCTATAGGAATAGGGGCTGCCCTAGTATATATAATAACATTTGGGCAAAGTGGTTGGACAAACCGTACACGGCATCTAATATTATAGATGGGGGTGATGAATTATAGTCGAGATGTTCCATATAGGGGATACCTGGGGATATTGGTGATGGAAAGAACTAATGTTTGAAGTCCTCCTTTTTCTGTAATATATGGAGTGAGTTCGACATTTGAATGGATATATGAGATGGCCTAGATAAAATATCCTCTTGGGTAAATTCTATACTCCTCTTCCTTTTTTTTGTGATGAATCTTAAAGCGGTGGTTCACCCTCCATAACAACATTTTAGCATAAAATTAGGCATAGTAGCGCGAGCTACAGTATGCCTGTATTTATTTTTTTAGCCCCGTACTCACTGTGCAATCGTATATTGAAGATTCCGTCTCACCGCGGGGAATGGCATTCCTATCCAGAGGGAAGGTGATTGACGGCCGGCTCTGGCACGTCACGCTCCCGAAGACAGCCGGAGTAGGTCTCGGCTCTTCACGGCGCTATACGGCGCCTGCGCACAGACTATGCGCAGGCGCCGTGAAGAGCCAAGTACTACTCCGGCTGTCTTCGGGGAGCGTGACGTGCCAGAGCCGGCCGTCAATCACCTTCCCTCTGGATAGGAACGCCCATTCCCCGCGGGAAGTCGGAATCTTCAATATAGGATTGCACAGTGAGTACCGGGCTAAAAAAATAAATAAATACAGGCATACTGTAGCTCGCGCTACTATGCCTAATTTTATGCTAGAGGAAATGTATTTATTTATTTTTATAGGGTGAACCCCCGCTTTAATATTCTACTAATATATTTCAGGTTCAATGTGTATGATGTACTGTCGTGTTTTGTTCTGTTTGTTTTAAGAAATTGAATAAAAAGATAAAAAAAAAGGTGGCCATGCACAATGAGAAGGTCCATAGCATAAGGTGAGTGGCCATCCTTTACTTGTCAATGGTGGAATACTTAATCAGCATTGTGGCTTTTTCACTGTAAATTTGGATTGAAGATTGTTTCACACTGAAATTTTTTTACGCTGTTGATTTGCAGTTTGCTGTTTGGATTGACACATGACTTGAATTATTATTGGATTTAATGTTTGAATATTATCTCGCACATCTCAGCAATACATACAGTGGGGAAAATAATGATTTGATCTCATGCAGATTTTGTAAGTTTGCCCACTCACAAAGAAATTAAGAGTTTATAATTGTTATCATAGATGTATTTAAAATTTTATAGAGACCAAACATCAGAAGAAACCTATAATACAAATGTTATAAATTGAGTTCAGTGAGTAAACTAAATATTTGATCCCCAAATAAAACATAATGTAGTACTTGGCACGTACACCTTTTTGTATGACTTAGTACTTGGTGGAGAAACCCTTGTTGGCAAGCACAGAGGGTAAAATGTTTCATGTAGTTGGTTATCAGGTTTGCACAAATCTCAGGAGGGATTTTGGTCCACTCTTCTTTACAGATCTTCTCTAAAATCTTAAGCTTTCTTGGCTGTCACTTGACAACTCAAAGTTTTCAGCTCCCTCTGTAAATTTTATATAGGATTAAGGTCTGGAGATTGGCTAGGCCCTCCATGACCTTAATGTACTTCATCTTGAGACACTCCTTGTTGCCTTGGCGGTACATTTTGGGTCATTGTCATGCTGGAAGACCCATCTTCAGTGTTCTGGCTGAGGGAAGAAGGTTCTCATCCAAACTTTTGCAATACATGGTCCCATCCATTGGCCCCTCAATATGGCAAAGTCGGTCTGTACCTTTAGCAGAGAAACAGTCCCAAAGCATAATGTTTCCACCTCCATACTTGACTGTAGGGATGGTGTTCTCAGGGTCATAATCAGCATTTTTCTTCCTCCAAATATGGTGAGTCAAGTTAATGCCAAAGAGCTCAATTTTGATCTCATCCGGAAAACTTCAGATGGGCCTGTACATGTGCCTTCTTGAAAAGAAGGACTTTGCAGACGCTGCAGGAATTCAATTCATGGTGGCGTATTGTGTTACCAATAGTTTGGTGACTGTGGTCCCAACTGCCTTGAGATCATTTACAAACTCCTCCTGTGTAGTTGTGGGCTGATCCCTCACTTTTTTCATGATGATCCTTACTCCATGAGGTGAAATCTTGCATGGAGCTCCAGACCGAGGGAGATTGATAGTTATTTTGTAATTCTTTAATTTGCGAATAATCACTCCAACAGTTGTCTCCTTCTCACCAAGCTTCTTGCTGATGGTCTTGTAGCCCATTCCAGCCTTGTGCAGGTCTACAATCTTGTCGCTGATATCCTTTAACAGCTCTTTGGTCTTGCCTATGATCATGAGGTTTGAATGGAAGAAAGAGATTCTGTGGACAGGTGTCTTTTATACACACAATGGGTGGCCATTGGGAACACCTTCTTAAATTGACCGGGCAAACTTGTGTACCACATGAGCACATACTGTAGCCAGTCTTTGTGAGACAGAATTATTGTTGGTTGATAGGGGATCAAATATCAAATACTTATTTTACTCACTGAACTCCAATTCAATTTATAACATTTGTATCATGTTTTTTTTTTTTCTTCTGGATTTTTGAATGATATTCTGTCTCTATCATTTAAAATATGCCTATGATAAAAATTATATACCCTTCATTTCTTTGTAAATGGGCAAACTTACAATATATAAGCAGGGGAATAAATAATTATATTCCCCACTGTAACATGTATTGTTCTCGTGTACACTAATTATTATTTGAATTCTTATTTATTTTGAGTACACTTTTAAAAAAAATACTTGGTAACGTGGCACTTTTTGGTGTTGTAACATCTAATACTTATGTATAATACAACAATACATCAATTGAAGATAGATTCCATCATGTATTATTTTTGTTTTTGATTAAATTGAGCTCATTTTTTTTATTATTATTATTAGCAATGTGCCCCTTCTTGTTTATTAATAAAAATATAAGTTACTTAAAAACACAATCACTTACATATTATACGTGTTCTGACTGTGCAGGTCCTAGCGTGTCTGCCCAATATATTTATGTTTATACTTATTGCTTCTGCTTAGTTTGATCTTGGTTTAATCTGGTGTTTAAACATTGTCATTTGTTGTACCTTTTTTGTATTGCCACAGTTATGTAATGTCTACAACTTTTGCAAACCATCGAGATTCAAACTTTTATTTCTTAGGCTTGAACTTGTTTGTGTCTAGGAATAGTTTTGATAAATTCAACAGATTGATAAATGCTGCAATACTTTTTTTATGTTATCATTATAAGCTATATACATACAGTATAAGCAACATATGTATTAAATCAATCTCACGTATGAAAGCTACTGCATAGCCTTATGACCTTTTTCGTGCACACGTGATGCCTATTCCATCTCAGTGTTGTATTGGTGTCACTACAAGCAGTATTGGATGTCAAAACCGCTACACTGTAGTGTTAATCAAATTTTCAGGTGGCCTCTGTTTCATTTAAGTTTGCTCCATCACACTTACTTCCTCATGACTTTGTCCTCTGACAAGTTTCCACTTCATCAGCTCAGCTTGTTGCTGAATTAGCAGCTCTGTCAAGTTAACTTATTCCACTGTCATGCTCCCCTGCATGGCAGACCTTTCCATTTCAAGCTGCCAGGCTGGAATTTCAGCTGAGCTCATTCTAGGCATCCAGACTGCAGTTTTAGAAGCTCTCTGTTCACCAAATTGACTTTCTGGTTGAAATTTGCATTCAAAGCAACATATCACCCTACAGACAAGGATTTGACAGCAGCATGCAGTCAGATTAGATTCATTTTAAAAGCATCCAGCTGTAACACCTGTTGACCTCCATTCATCCATTCTAGTTTATAAAATGTTTTAGGCTGGCCATAGAGTGGCAGATCTTATTGGCATTTACGAGATCTGTTTCAGCTGGCGAGTAGTGTACAAATTGCTCTCTATAAGGTCTGTCTGGCTTTAAAACAATTAGATTGGCTAATTTCCATTGCAATAATCATTTACATTTAAGCCAAAGTAAAATTTAGATGGCAAAACTCAATCCCCTATATTTCTGGCTAGCTAATGCTATGGTTGTTGCAAGAATAATATTGTTTTTTCTTTTACATTCAGACAGTATTATTGTTCTCCATATTAGATATTACATTTATTTATTTTTCATTTTTAGTCAGGTAAATATGATATAAATAAATTTGTATTTATTTATTAAAGCTCATCTCCAGGAAATATTAGCTCCTCTCCCACCCCATTCAACACATTCTGCATGTTTTTTTGTTCCTTACCTTGTGAAGAAAGATAAAACTCACCTAAGCCCGCCATCTAGGTCCTTCTGAAGTTTCTGGTTTTAGGGACTGGTAATTGAGTGCTGCAGATGTGCCAATGCTGAATGGTCCCCAATGTTTTTCTCTTGTTGGCATCACCACTGGAGACTCTGCTTTTAGATCCTGAGAAGACTCCACTGCTAGACAGCCAGTAGGACGGGTCCACATCATGCAAGCAGTGATGTGGACACCTGACCACCTGTAAATGGAAGAAGAAAGAAGACTTCAGGCTGGGGAGTCATTTGACTTTGGCCTTGGCCCCCCGAAACATGAGCCTCCTGTGTTCTGTCAGAGAAGGAGTGTCCAAAATAAAACAGTATCTGCTTTTCCCTCTTTCACAAACCTGTAAGGCTCTTGAATGTCATGAGTACACATCATATCCAATTTTTGTTAGTTAAATGATGTATGGGAAAAACATAATATCTTTTACCCCTTGGTGCCGGCCGCATGAAAATATGCAGCCTCTCAGGTCCTGGTCCCTAGCCAGAATTGTGGTCAATACTGCTGTGCCGAATTGCCGTTGTGTTGAGAGTGTGCACCCTGCATGCTCCCGGAAATCCAAAGCCAATCACAGCGGTCACGTGATCTTAAACCCCACCCTGCCTCCTGTGATCCAAAACCTCTTAAAGGGCCAGGAGGCATCGGCGTGGAGAGGTTAAACTAAAGAAGTCAATGGACTGGTAATGTGAGCAGGAAAGCCATGGAGCCACCTTCATTGTGGGATAAAGTAGCCCAAGGCACAAGAACAATTTAAAAATGTTTGGTGCAGCGCCACACATTTTAACATTTATTCACATGCAGATAACAAATTGTTGAATCATCTGATTGAGCATAAAAGGGGTAAACACAATATTGATCTCACAAGTCAGATCCAATACCATTGACTGTTGTCTGAAAAATCTTGCACATATAATGACAAAGAGGGCACAGGTCAGTGTAAGGTGAACCATAGAATTAGGTGTATGAACATATTTCTTAGCTTATGCAGCAGACTTAAAACTCTTGTTCTCGTAATAAAGGTTACACTGCTTAAGTCAGCAAGACTGGCCTCTGGACCATGAAAACTGTAGGACAGGAAGATTTATTTTGAGAAGCAGATAGCTTGAAGCAGAAGATATGACTGTCAAAGGCATGGTTGATGACTTTCTGCTGATGGAGTGTTTTTTTTTTTTTTTTTTTTACAGTGTAGTCCAGTAAAGTCAGTAAAATTGCTTTTTTTCACATTATGACTCAGTATATTGAAATTAGCTGATATTGAACTGATTTTTCTACAGTATAGATTTTATTCTTTTGCTTTTTAATTGTTCTTTTCTTTTGCTTTATTTTATTTACAAAAAGGGGGCATAAAAATACTTTTCATTGCAATGTGGTAATGGAGCAATTATGGAAAATTCTGTTCACCCTAAAGTTCCAGGTCATGAAAAAAAATATGGGGACTGCTGTTACTGGTCTCCTTCTGAAAATGTTAGTTTTCAGGCTTCAATATTTCTAAAGCCATACATGGAGCAGCAGCAAGCATGCAACACATTACTTTCAGTAAAGTATCAGTGTAAGTGTTCCATACCTGTAATTGTTTTGTAATAGTAGAAAGTATTGAAGCATGACAGCTGGGGGCAACCAGCATTTTCAGAATGATAGATTAACATTGGTGGCCTTCAAATCACTCTTAGGACAAGTATCCTTAAACCGACCTTGCATGAAGCCCCACCGTGGAATAAAAACTGCTAAAAAATAAGTAAAATAAACACTGGCAAAAAAAATGAAAAATATTCATATTCCATTTCTGGTGCAGTAGCCTACATGAGGGTGACACAACTTAGTTTTCCTGTGAAATTCTAGGAAAGCCAAAAACAGCGGAGTGTATTCTTGTGGGATTTGGGATTTTCAACTTTTTTAGGATTACCATAGGAAGGCTGAGTGATTGTGTCTAGGGAGAAGTGTGCTGGAAGCCAGGGTGTAAAGTGATGCCGCGTACACACCATCACTTTGTGATGAAAAAAAACAATATTTTTAAAAACGTCACTTTAAATGACCGTGTGTGGGGGAAAACGTCGTTTTATGCTTCAATTTTATGTGTCGTTTTTCAAAACGTTGTTTTTTACTTCACAGAAATTGACCGCGTGTAGCAAAAAACGACGTTTAAAACAACGTTTTTACACCCGCGCATGCCCAGAAGCTAGTTATGAAGCAAGCTTCAATGGAAAAACGTGGTGAACGTAACCTCGCTTTGCTAGAGCATTGTGAAAAAACGATGGTGTGTAGGCAATTTCGTCTTTAAAAATTGAAGTTTCAAAAACGTCGTTTTTTACTTCACAGAAAATTTTGTTTTTTTTCATCACATAAAGTGATGGTGTGTATGCGGCATGAGTATTTTTTTCCTTTTTTTTCCCCCCCAGTGTTCATTTTTGATAATGAGGATTTTTATTTAAGGAGTGGGGAACTGGCAAATAAACAGACCCTACATTTCCATTTTTGTTATCCAAAACATACTCTTAGGGGCAGTTCACAACACATGCAGTCCATGTGCGTTTTTTCTGCATCAAAGTAGGATACATTGAAAGTAGGATATATGGTTTTCAATGGTATAGTTCACACCAGTGCTTTCAGTTCCAGTGCATTCCAGTTTTGCACTGAACTGTACTTCAACTCTGTAAAACGCATCAAAAATGCACTGGAACACACCGGAAACCACACCAAAAGTGCACTAGAACACACATGTCCTTATTTAAGGTCAAGGAAAAAAGAGGGGGGAAAATGCACTGGACTGCGTCAAAAAGCACATGCAGTGTGAACTGGCCCTCAGACTCGTGATTCAAGAGAGGAACACAAGAATAACATTTTATATAGTTATATAACTCTCTGTATCCAGTATTTAAGGGATGTGAGTGTTTAATATAAAGTGATAACAGCATCCCTATGCAACATAAATTATTGTTGGGTGAATATGAAAGATTCTGGATATAAATGCTCAATAGTATGATTAGATTGCAAAGGGTCTTAATGAGGATGTTGAGCTCCATTCATTGATACAATAGCATACTGGGTTGGTAAATGTTAAAAAAAATATATAGGGGTCAGTATTTTAATATTAGGGGGATTCTTTAGGGTATACAACATTTTAATTTTAATGAACTGGCATACGCTATTTTAGCATGTAAACAAGGCAGAGCTCTGCCCTGTCAATGGAGATGTTGTGATGTTTGTTTCCCTGCACAGCAGGGAATAAAATCCACCACATTCCTTAGTAACAGCACCTAACATATTTGACCCTTTGATCACCATATATGTTTAACCTCTTCCCAGCCAGTGTCATTAGTACAATGACAGTGCATATTTTTAGCACTGATCACTGTATTAGTGTCACTGGTTCCCACAAAGTGTTAATGTCAGACTGCCTGCCATTCTATCACTGACCTGCTATAAGTCGCTGATTGCTACCATCACTAGTATAGGAAAAAAGAAATAAATAAATATTCTAGTATATATACTATAGTTTGTAGATACTATAACATTCACGTAAACCAATCAATATACGCTCTTTGTTTTGTTTTTTACCAAATACATGTAGCAGAATACATACTGGCCTAAATTTATGAAGACATTTTATTTTTTTATTGGATATATTTTATATCAGAAAGTAACAAATATTGTTTTTTTTTTCAGTCTTTTTAGTTTATAGTGCCAAAAATTTTAAAAAAATCAGTGGTGATCATATACTGTACCACCAAAAAAATGCTCTATTTGTGGGAAAAATTATAGATTTTTTTGAGTACAGTGTTGCATGACCACCCAATTGTCATTTAAGGTAATGCAGTGCCAAAAAGTGAAAAATGGCCTGGTCATGAAAGGGGGGGGGGGTAAATCACCCAGTACTAAATGTTTAATTTCCTGGAATTAAATTGTAGAGTCCCATTCTCTTTCATGGTAGAAAAAACGACTACTACTTGGCATGCCAAGCATGGCTAAAGGTGAATGGATAGTAATCATTAACACTCTCCGGTGCCTATTTACATCCAGAACAACTGGCCTGATCAATTCAGTAAAAGAATAGAATGCTTGGTTGGACAAATGATTTAGTATAGCTTTCCTGACTCATTCCTCCTAATATGTGATGAATCATTCTTTCAATTCACCAGCATGGTGATACAAAACTTTAACAAAGTCATTCCTTGCAAAACGGCTTTTATTTTTAGGCTGGGTTCACACCTATGCAAATTGGATGCCTGTTTCCCTGCATCCTATTCGCACGGTAGGAGATTTTGACTAGCTCACTATGAGCCCAGGTTCACACTGGGCTGCGGGAGTGAAGCCGTGCGAGTTCAGCTGAACATGCACGATTTCACTCACGCTGGCAGTCCCGATTTCGGCCACGATTTAAGAGACATCTGTGCAGGTTTCTGCACAGATGTTAATGTAAATTGCGGCCCGAAATCGCAAAAAGTAGTACAGGAACTACTTTTTGAAATCGGTGCAGCGCCGCAGATGCGGCGTCGCACCGATTAGGACGGTGTCATTGCCGACAATTGCCGGCAAATGCCGCCGATTTGAGATGCGATTTGACATGTTAAATCGCATCTCAAATCGTACCAAATCGTACCCAGTGTGAACCTGGGCTGAAGCCGATTCACAAATCTCTGCAGCAGCTCTGGTGCGAATTTTGACAGTGGTCCGGTGTGTCTTTTGGTCCATTTCAGGTCCAAATTCTGCCCATAAATTCGAGTTGAAGCAGACTGTGAATGGGGACGCACCAGACCCCTGCTGTGAGCCGCATGTGGCAATAGTGTGAATCCAGCCTTAAGTTGCAATTTAACAATTTTTCCTATTTGTAATTGAGTGCATCACTATCACTATAGTAATACAGAATAGCTCCACAGCATGGAAGTCCTATATCCCCAACCCATTGACTTTTATCATGCACAGAAGTCTAGTATTGGCCTTACCAATATACACTGCATCTTTGTATTCCTACCATAATACTTCTATTTGTTCTGTTGCTTGAAAATGTTATAAATATAAGCTAAAAAAAGATATGCTTTAAAATAAAATGATATCCCTTCTATAGTTTCATAGATAAACATAAAGTCCATAGTATATATTTTCTATAAATCTGTCTGTGTATATAACTGAGGCTTTGTCACCAGAGATGCATCAATATTAAAGGCAGTATCCCTTCTAAGCGCAACATGAAACACTTGTGTTATATTTTGAAAATGTGATAGGAGATGGAGAAGATAAGCCGCCTGTGACTCTAGGGCACCATGGTTAGCATACATGCTTTAAAGCCTGCATTTATGCATGGTAATCAAATCCTAAAAATATGAGACTCTGGTGACTATAATCTCTTCCTGACCCTCAGTATTGTGTTCTTCCCATTACATAATGTCGGTACCTCAAGGATTAGGCAGAAATTTACTTAAAAATAATATTTATTAGTAGAAAAATTTAGATAAAAGCAAAAAAGTGAAACCCATGTTCACAATTATATTGGGTACAGTCAATAGTTGTATTGAATGCTTGAAGATTGTAGAAAGATTTGTGGTGAACCCCAATGTTGACATGTGGTACTGGATACAATGTGTCCTGGCAGTATTCCTCTACAAGTTTCCTAGCATAAGCTGCTTCTTCAGGAGGAGCCAGTCATTGGCATCTACAAGGTAAATCATAGTTATAATTTCATGTTCGCAACTTACAATAAACATAGAAAAAAAGAGAAAGAAATTTAAAGAACAAATTAAGAAAAGGGGAGGGGGTTTAAGGAACAGGGAGAGGGGTAAATAGCCAGAAACAAATGAGAGAGTAGTAGTAAATAAATTCACCTTGTGAGGTTGAAATAGAAAGTAATTTGACATAAACATCCATCTAATATATACCAACCTAGTTTATCTAGTTATCCACCCCGGGGATGGGGAGCAAATGGCTCAGCCTGAGTTCATTCATTTGGTGTTAAGGAAATATTTTCAGGTACTTGCTAGCTGATGTACATTGTAATGTGGATATTTCCACGTGGTATGTCTCAGTAGAATCTATATCCCTGAATAGTGTACATATGCGGAAAAAAGAAAAATGTGTGTCAGCATACCAATTGCCGTCAATGATACAGTTTGCCAGTTAACACTGACACCACTGCACCTATTGTGAGCACTGTGCCAAGTATGATATAGACAAGTGGCAAGCATTTGGTGTGGGTATATAGATGTAGTTTTAGGCATGATGTGACTCACCGTTTGTTGCTTCACTGTCTGTGTATCCCCGGGGAGCAGCAGTTTGCCTGGAAGCCGCTCAGTGTGTCCTTTTGTGCCTCCAATCCAGTGAGGCCGGTGGATATTGTTACAGAATCCGAATCTTATTACAGCGCATGCGTGAATCTTGGCATACATGTGACCATAGTAAGTTGTGGACAGCGACTGTCATCCAGGTGGGTGTGGAATGATACTCTGCCTGTCACTTGGGATACAGTTCACTTCAGGCTGATGTACCCACCATAGATATCTCAGGGACAGTGCATAGCAATAAGAATATAAGCAATAGTAAGAAGCTTTTGAAAAAAGCAGGGTGGTCATGACGTAGAGATTAGTCACGCCCGTCCCACTAGTACAACCGCATAAAATCACCTTATAAGATTATAAACATCCAACAGTGGTCAAAAATGAAGGAGGCAGCAATATTAGTGGTTATTATAAAAATGGCTTATATGTGTGCGCTTCATTTAAATCGGAAGGGTATACTTTCATTGAGTCGCTCGATCCATAGCGTTTCACGCTGAAGGATCAAATGATCCCACATGTCTTACGGAATTACCTCTAGCGCCACATATTTTGCCAACTCTGGCTTAAAACTGTGGTGCAAGCCTATGCGACGGCCTACTGTGTTAAGTTTCCCATTGAAGGAGAAATATTGATGGTCTCCTATTCTCTGCCTGAGTTCTCTGATGGTCTTGCCCACGTAAAAGACATTACATGTGCATACCATCAGATACCCTGTTTCCCCAAAAATAAGACCTACCCTGAAAATAAGACCTAGTGCTATTTTCCAGGAAGGCTGCAATATAAGCCCTACTCCGAAAATAAGACCTAGTTAAAAATGCTTGTAAAATCCTATAATCCACTATATTACAGTAGTTTATAATGTACAATGTATGTGTTTCTGTAATATACGTAATTGCGGGAAAGAGAGCTGTGGCGGGTAACGGAAGTGCAGAGCGGCGCTATAACAAATGTATTTGGCACAATTATATTACAGAAACGCACACATTGTACATTATATACTACTGTAATAGAGTGGGTTATAGGATTGTACAAGCATTTTAACTCAGTTCACACTGGGGATTCCTGACAGGCAGGGAGAGAGAGGGGGAGAGAAGACAGCACATTATATGGTAAGACCTACCCCGAAAATAAGCCCTACTTTTGTTGGCATAATTAATATAAGACCCAGGCTTATTTTCGGGGAAACACGGTAGATAAGTCCTCTTGTATTGCAATTGACATGAAAGGAGGGTACAAATAATTTTCCATTGGGGAATATGAATTTTGTATCCAGGGGCATTGTGTGCATTGGCCTCAGCGAAATATACCACAGGGTTTGTAAGGGCCACATGGTCCCTCTTTATAGTTGCTACTTGTAAGCCTATCTCCTAGTGAAGTTGACCTATAAAATACCAACTCCGGAGTGGGTCTAACGTATTTCTTGAGGATGTGATGATCAGTTAGTAGATGCCAATGATCAGATAGTAAAGTTTGTAATTGATTGATGAGCAGAGAATTTAGTTATTACCCTAACTCTTTCCAGTTGTTTTGTACGAAGAGGACCATATAGGAGTCAGGATCTAGAGTGTGCTAGAGATTTATTATAGACTTTTCTGAGATTAGTTTGGGTATAACCCCTTGCTAGTAGCCGCTCACATAGGGTTGAGGCCTGAATGTAGAAATTCCTGTCCTCTGTGCAGTTAGAATGCAACCTGAGGTATTGGGCGTATGGTATACTGCAAACCAGAGGACGGGGATGTGCACTGGAAGCGTGGAGCAAGGTATTCCCAGCTGTGGGCTTACGATAGAGATCTGTTTGAATCTGACCATTCAGACCTTTGATAATCTTCAAGTTATGGAAGGGGACACTGCTGTGATCGTAGCTAAGGTTAAAGGGAAGATTGAACTGGTTTACATTCAGTAGATCAGTGAATTCAATCAGAGATGTCTCTGTTCCTGTCCAGAAAAGGAACAGGTCATCAATGAATCTATGCCAACAGAGAATCTGATTTTAAAAAGGTTGGAGTGATTAATCTGCAAACACTGTTCTCTCCCATCCTTCTAGGAACAGGTTGGCATAGGAGGGTGCACAGTATGTGTCCATAGCCACACCCTATGTTTGCAGATAAATTCTATCCATGTAAGTGAAATAGTTTTTAGTTAAGATAAATTCCAATAGTTTCAAAATAATATTGTTTAGGGACCATGTATTCCGATCTTGGTCCATCAGGAAGGTGCCAGCTGTTCAGACACCCTGCTTGTGGGGAATGCTAGACTACACGGCCTCAATGTCAATAGCCACGAGCAGGGGGTGTCTGTAGGGATATGGACCCTCTCGATGTGCTTGAGCAGATCTGCTGTATCACAGCTGTATGAGGGTAGGCTCAGGCTGTGAGGCATGAGAAATGTGTCAATGAATTTACTGGCATTTTCTGTTAGGGAGCCAATTTCCAAGACTATCGGTCTCCCCAGTGGAAATGTAATATTCCTGTGGGTTTTGGGAAGTGTATAAAAATTGGGCATGTGTGGAGTCTTCGTATTAATGAAATCTAGGGTGTCTTTGTCTATCAGGCCCTCCGAAAACTATCGTATGCATAGGCCATGAAATTCTGTGATAAATTGCTGTATTAATGTATCACTGATACTGTAGGTTTGTACCAGGTATAGTTGTGTAGGACAGCTAGGCACATTTTTTTATATTGATTTGCTCTCTTTTTAAAAAGAAAAAAGAATAGCACTCTGGGAATTGTGTGTCATGGGAGCACCCTGTATTCTACTTGTATATTTATTTGAAAAACAATACAAGTGTAAAACATCAGTTTAAAGGTCGATTTACACTACAATGTGGTGCATGATATAAATGTGACCCTAAACCATTATCTAAAGCCATTATCTAGGTGATAAAAGAAACTATTTGGCTAACTGTTCATGTTACCCAGCAAATATTGCCATTATGTCAAAGTAAAAAAGCATGCTCATTTTACCTCTAAACTATATTTTATTTCATCTTCGACAATTAGATTTCACTGATGTGAGCTACAAATTACTGTTTTATTAGTCCCTTTACTTTTTAGTTTCCATGCTATTGATTCATTAGGCTCTTTTGGTCTTTAATCTAAAAACTGGAATGACTTTTGTACATTAGCACAGAATGTTATTTTGAACTCTGCTTGTAGGTGCTGACTTGGATGCACTATCATGGCTTAATTAATGCCATAAACATTATAATCTAAGAGAGAGCTGTGCTGAGCATTTTCATTACATTAACTCTTCTAGTCAATTTATCAGGGCATTGAGCTGGCACCACAGCGACTTGTCATTTCCTGTATTTCTTAGCATCCATCTTCATCTATTTATCTCCAAGATTTATTGATTCTCTGTCATATTTTCCATTCCTAAAATTCTTTCAGCTCTTTATGCGCATGGCTCAATGCAGAGGATCTTCACCTATCTATACAGTAAAGAAGCAACTTTGTGCTGCCTTTTGCCTGACATATGTGTGACAGGTCTATTATTAATTCCTTAAAAGCTTGCTACAGTCATTGATATTAACATAAATTACATACTTGGCCAAGCATTTCTTTTTAAAATGAAAACCTCAGAGATTGGGAACTTGGATTTGTGCAGTGTTACCTGTTACATATTGTTGAATAGTATTCCCTTCCTTTCATTTATTATTACTCATACTTGTACTCAATCAACTTTTTTATCTTGTCAATGATATTCTGTTTGAAATGAAAGAGTAGGTTAGATAGATGTGTTTAAATGAGAATTAAAGGTCCACTACAGCCAGGCATGCATATTCTTCAGACACATTTTTAAAGTAGGTGGAACGGCAAAGTCCAAAATGTGTTCCCTACTCTCATTTAAAGGCTAGCTTAATACCACTATTTTCTAAAGACTTTAAATATTGCTTCCTAAATATCTTGATTTTAGTCATGTATAGGAGGTCACATGACCATAAACCCTCTCAGCATTGTGCGCTCTTTTGTAGGTGGTGTGCAGAGACTATAATAGAGGCAAAGTGAGACGTGGAGGAACTGTATGGGTCAGTACAAAGACAGCACAGTGGGAGTTTCCTCCAGTATTACAAATCATGTGCGACATTTCTGTTCCAACAATATTTTATTGAAAGTAAAAGAGCAATACACAATAATGGTATGTGAGTGTATTATTTCGATACACAGTGACAAGTAAGTTGCAAATATTTCAAATACCAGTTAGCAGAGCTTTTTTTCTCCGAAAATAGGTGCAGGAACTCAACCACGACTCTGTTCAGATTTCAAAAACAGTAGAAGGGTCTTAAAGAGGCATTAAATACCAGAATTGCATTACATACAGAGTGCAGAGTTCAGGGGGTTACGCACAGAGTGCAGAGCTGTCACCTGTAAACACAGAAACCAGACTTCTGTGTTTACAAGTAATTGTAGTGAGCGGGCACCAAAGGGTCTGAGCCAAAGGTGGTGGAACTGAGTTCCCCCAAGTTCCCCCAGAAAAAAAGCCCTGCCAGTTAGGCAGAATGGTACATCTAAACAGCAATCAGACCTAATGTCTGAAAGGGACCTATAATAATGTTTATTGGACGAATCCAACCTTAATAGAACTCATTGTATATGACAATATATTCAATACTGTAGCCTCATATCTGTGGTAAGGAAAAACAGGGAAGGGGAGTGATTATGATTCACTACTTGAGTGGCTGGATAGGAGTTGAGTCCCAGATGGGTAATTTTTCCGCTATATAGGATGTTTCTTGGGTTAAGGTCTAACCCCTCTAGATGTTGAGATAGAGGAAAGAGGGATGACACAAGGTTGTCCAGGGGGGGTAAAAAGAGCAGACAGGGTATCACTGAAGAAAAGAGAGAAGGAGAATGCTTAAGAGGGATGGGTAGGGATAAAGGTGAGGTCACCTTCTCAGTCTCCACACCAAGCAAAATCATGCTACCTAGTCAATGCAATTGTATATTAAAAAGTGCAGAGTAGGTTTCTTTTTTCTCATTTGCCCCAAATATCTTGCAAAGCATCCATTACTTTGAGGCACTATTCAATAATATGAAAGCCATATAGTGTAGTCGGCCTGCTCACGAACTGGGATGCTCAACAGGGTATGGGCAGGATCAACAGATAATTGCTATACAATAAAAAGGCTTTGAAACATTAACATAACTTGAACAGTTTTGAAGTGGTCTTCACCATGCAAGAATACACTTTAATTGGAAATTTTTACAAATCTAAAATCAGGGTTTCACCCGTAAGTTTTTTTTTTAAAGTCAGCAGCTACAAACACTGTAGCTGCTGACTTTTAATAAGGACACTTACCCGTCCTAGGTGCCCGCGATGTCGGCCCCCCGAGGCCGATTCCTCGATCTTGGTAGGTCCCGGCGCCGCCATCCTTACTAAGGGAAACAGGCAGTCGAGCTTTGCGGCTTCACTGCCTGTTTCCTACTGCGCGAGTCTCGCGGCGCTGTATGAATGGGCGGCTGCCCTCTGGGATACAGACAATTCCCAGAAGGCAGCGAAGCCCCATTCCCCAGAAGACAACGCAAGGATAAGGACCATCTGCGGACTAGGAAGAGGCATATAAGGAAGATCTGCCTAGCAACCGCAATTTCTGCTAAGTAAATGTCTTTATTTATTTTTTTTATTTTTTTTGCCGCATTTTGGTGTTTCTTTTTTGTTTGTTTTTTAGGGTGGACCTCCACTTTAAGCAACACAGAAAGGAACAGTAAAAGTGAAGTCATATTACAACCATCATGTGACTTCCATTTTTGTATTGCAAGAGCAAGGGGACTACACAGGAGTGGATTTCTGGTTGCATAGCCTCTTTACGTGAAAACACCAATGCTGCATGTATCTTACCTGGATGTGGGGAATATTTGAAAAATATTTCTGTGTGGCAGTCTGCCAAAGTCTGGAGGCTATTGCTTATGCAGCGCTCACCCCAGAAAGGGCCACTAGAAAATACTCAGGTTCCAGAGCACACCGGGAAACACAGACTCAGTCTAGGGGATGTCTTTTTGTAGATTTTTTTGGAGTAATTGAACAGGAGAAAGGTTTGAGGGTGAAGGATGCTTCAAAAAATGTAAAACAGGAACATCAGGACAGATTCTCAAGCAAAAATGCTTTAGCAGCAGCCTTAAATGTTGCTTGAGGTACTGGGGACATCCAGTCTATCCTAGACTCTGTATAAGCAGCCACCGTCCTTGTAGCAACCTCTGGCATACAAGCACCAAAGCACATGCACACCTGGAGTCTTAGGCGAAAAGGTCCTACTCACAATGTTTCTAACCAGCTCCTTAGTGAAATGGGGTCATTCTTTAGGCCCAGCTCCCTAAGGTAGTGTCCTCATTCAAATGTATTTAAATCTGTGTTTCCTCTAGGCCAGGGGTGGGCAATAATTTTTTCGAGGGGGCCACATGAGAAACTAAAAATATTTTGGAGGGCCGGGCCAAAAGGCTAAACTCAATACTGCATAAAATCAATTGTATTTCTTTATAAAAAGCAGTAAATATCATTGTTGGACAACTGGTACGAGTACTTGTTATAGACATGGCACAGGAGGGGGACAGAGGCTGGGGACATGGCACAGGAGGGGGACAGAGGCTGGGGACATGGCACAGGAGGGGGACAGAGGCTGGGGACATGACACAGGAGGGGGACAGAGGCTGGGGACATGGCACAGGAGGGGGACAGAGGCTGGGGACATGGCACAGGAGGGGGACAGAGGCTGGGGACATGGCACAGGAGGGGGACAGAGGCTGGGGACATGACACAGGAGGGGGACAGAGGCTGGGGACATGACACAGGAGGGGGACAGAGGCTGGGGACATGGCACAGGAGGGGGACAGAGGCTGGGGACAGGCAGCCACTGTTTAATCAATAACAATTGATTAAACAGTGGCTGCATGTGATGGCACAGTGGCTGCGTGTGATGGGCACAGTGGCAACAATTGATGGCACAGTGACTGCGTGTGTTGGCACAGTGGCTGCATGTGATGGCACAGTGGCTGCGTTTGATGGGCACAGTGGCTGCGTGTGATTGGCACAGTGGCTGCGTGTGATGGGCACAGTGGCGACAATTTATGGTGGCACAGACTCATGGGCGTCCGCTGAAACTTTTTCAGGGGGGGGGGGGGCGCTTCAGCAGCGGCGATACACAGTCGCATTTTACCCTTTCATCGACTGCTAGCGGGGGTTAAAAGCTACCCCCCCACGTTAAAATTTAAAAACACCCCACTGTGCCCCCTGCATCTTTCAATATCTCTTTGTCCTACTGTGTACCCCCTCTCCACAACTGCACCTCTGGACCCCTTTACATTACACAGCATCCTGCATCACTGGACCTATTTCTATTATTACATAGTTATACAAAATTAAATGGTTCAACTCACCATAATGCAGAAACAGTTGGAGACCCGAGTGTGTCACTTGCCACCATCGCCTGCCACGCGTTGCGGATTGTCACTTGCCACGTCGCCTGCCACATGCTTATCACTTGCCACGTTGCCTGTCACATGTTGTGGATTGTCACTTGCCACGTTGCCTGCTGTCACATGTTGTGGATTGTCACTTGCCACGTCGCCTGTCACATGTTGTGGATTGTCACTTGCCACGTTGCCTGCTGTCACATGTTGTGGATTGTCACTTGCCACATCGCCTGTCACATGTTTATCACTTGCCACGTTGCCTGTCACATGTTGTGGATTGTCACTTGCCACATCGCCTGTCACATGTTTATCACTTGCCACGTTGCGGATTGTCACATGTTGTGGATTGTCACTTGCCACATCGCCTGTCACATGTTTATCACTTGCCACGTTGCGGATTGTCACTTGCCACGTCGCCTGTCACATGTTGTGGATTGTCACTTGCCACGTTGCCTGTCACACATTGTGGATTGTCACTTGCCACGTTGCCTGTCACACATTGTGGATTGTCACATCGCCTGTCACATGTTGCGGTCCGGACTGTCACTTGCCTGCTCCAATTGTCCCTTGCTGTGTCCCAGAGTCAGGACCAGGGTTGTCAGCAATGTCAGGCAGCAGAGAAATTATTTAAACTCTCTAAATTCCCGCGGTGCCTACACAGAGAGGAAGGGGGCTGCTGGGCGGGCAGTGAGAGATGATGTAATCTCTCTGCTCCCTCCCGCTTAACAGCTCGCTGATTGGCCAGCACTCGCTCAGGCATAGACACTCACCAAGCCAATCCGCCCAGCCCACAAGTTCTATCACCTGACACCCGTCAGCGGAGCCGCCCGCACTTTTAGCTGTCACTCGCCCGCACACTATGTCACTCGCTCCCTCACCAGCCCACCCAGCTGCCCACAGCCTGGCCTGCTAGCTCTCACCCATCCACGGCACTCACCGGCCATCCGCTGTTAGATTTCAGGGGGTGCCGTCCCGCTGACAGGGAGGGGGGGGGCGATCGGGGAGATATACAGTGCAGACACCTCACGGCTCTCCTCTCACTGTCACAGCGCCACGGCTCTATTTACCAGAGAACTCTGCAGCGGCGCTGTGACAGGGAGAGGAGAGCCGTGAGCTGTCTGCACTGTAATTCTCCCCCGATCGCCCCCGTCTGTCAGTGGAGCTAGCTCTAATTTCATTCGCTGTGATGCCGCCTTGTTTCCTGCCGAGAATCATGACATTGGCACTGGTTTCTAGGGGGGGGGCGAGAGCCCTCCCTTGCCCTGTAGACACTCCCCCTTGGACGGATCTGACCAATCGCGAGCAAGGGTGAGTGTCTATGCGACTCCCCCTTGCTCGCGATTGGACAGATCCGTCCAAGGGGGAGTGTCTATGCGCGGCGGGGAAAACAGCTGTTCAAACGAACGCTGTCTATAATGTTCCCCGCCGCGGTGATTAACGTGGCGGCGGCGATTTCGGCGGCGGCGGGGGGGCCGGATTAAAAGGTCCGCCGGGCCGTATACGGCCCGCGGGCCGTAGTTTGCCCAGGTCTGCTCTAGGCCCTCAGCCAAGCACATGCTGAGGCCTAGCAGCAAAAGTTCTCCAGTATCACTTGCTGCCTCCCAGGCCTGAGACCTCAGGAAAAGAAAGCTCTGAACAAGCCTTCCCAAACATTTATCTTCTCCCCAACCACCATCTGGGTGCCCCTCTCAGGGATTTGCTTAAGTTATATATATATATATATTCATAGTCCAGAGACTGATCAACCCACTCTATTTCTGGAAGCAGGCAGGCAGGAACAATCAACCACCAGGCTTAACCCCTTCCATACAGGGCATTTTCACCCCCTTCCTGTCCAGACCAATTTTTAGATTTCAGCGCTGTTGCACTTTGAATGACAATTGTGTGGTCATGCAACACTGTACCCAAACTAAATCTTTATGTTTTTCCCCCCACAAATAGAGCTTTCGTTTGGTGGTATTTGATCATCTCTGCGGTTTTTATTTTTTGCGCTATAAACAAAAGAAGAGCGAAAATTAAAAAAAAAAACACAATATTTTTTTATTTTTTATTTAATAAATATCACAATTTAAAAAAAAAAAACATTTTTTTCCTCCGTTTAGGCCGATACGTATTCTTCTACATTTTTGGTTAAAAAAAATCGCAATAATCGTATATTGATTGGTTTGCGCAAAAGTTATAGCATCTACAAAATTTTTATTTTATTCATTTTTTTTACTAGTATTGGCGGCGATTCGCGATTTTTTACTGTGACCGTGACATTGCGGCGAACACATCGGACACTTTTGACACGTTTTGGGACCATTTACATTTATACAGCGATTAATGCTATAAATATGCATTGATTACTGTGTAAATGTGACTGGCAGGGAAGGGGTTAACCACTAGGGGACGCTGAAGGGGTTAATATGTTCCCTAAGGTGTGTTCTAACTGTAGGGGGGAGGGGACTCTCAAGGGGAGAACACACAGGAACTGGGAACACACATTGGTCTCCTCACCGCTGACAGGAGGTGGATCTGTGTGTTTACACACACAGATCCACACTCCTGTCGTGATTACCAGCAATCGCGGGTGCCCGGCAGCAATCGCGGCCGCTGGGCACCCGCGCCTGGTCATGAGCGCTGCCGCGGGCGCGCGTGCCCTAGATCGCCGGGAACACAGGACGTCATATGACGTCCACCCGGATCGAGAGAGGGTCCCTGCCGGCGTCATTTTACAATGAGCCGGTAGGGAAGTGGTTAAGGATAGACCTGACCAGACCTGAAAAATAAAGAGAACCCTGAAACAGCAAACCTTGGCTCCAGCTTAAATTTGAACCGAGACAAGGATTAAAGGGTAAATATGCTGCATAAATAAATCAGCTACTGAGAGTGCTTAAAACTGAGGGTTTAATATCACTTTAAGGCTCCATGCACACTGAGCTTAAAAAAATGTCTGTTCTCTTGGGAGTAAAAAAACGCTCATATAGAGCATTTTTTGTAAAAAGTCTAGACGAGTTTAGAAGAGTTTTAAGTATTTTCTGCTGCCAGTAAGCTCCAATTTAGAAATGCGAAACAGAATGTTTTATTTTTTTTGCTGCATCTAAACAATGAAATCAAAATATGCCTGTAAACGTCCTAATGTGCATGGACACATAAGATAACATTGAGCTGCTTCTACTGGCAGAACTCAAAACTCCTGTAGAAGCAAAGTTTTTAAGCCAGTGTGCATGGAGCTTTATGCCTTGTACACACGATCGGTTTTCCTGGCAGGAAAAAGTCAGCCGGGAAAACCGAGAACCTGCTCGGTAGCTTTTTCCCCCTACACACGGCCGGGTTTCCCGACAGGAAAACTGCCATGAGAGCTTTGGTTGGGAAACCCAGCCGTGTGTATGCTCCACCGCAGGTTTTCCCAATAGGGAAACTGCCGGCTTAAAAACTGCCGGGAATCCCAGCGGGAAAAAAGAGAACATGTTCTCTTTTTTCCCGCTGGGATTCCCAGCAGTTTTCCTGCTGGAAAAACTGTGATGGAGCATACACACAGCCGGGATTCCTGGCCAAACGCTCTCATGGCAGTTTTCCTGCCAGGAAAACCGGTCGTGTGTACGAGGCATAAGAGATTGCAGGCCCGTCTACCTTATTTATCATTTAAGGAAAAAGGTGCAAAGATAATTCTTGGGATTTTTAAGGTGCCAAATACCAAAAATACATTGTTTAAAAACTATTTAGGGATGTGGTGCCTTTGGCTGTCCCTCTTGCCCGTAACCATTTGCTTGTTTATCATTTCCTTATATCTGAATAGAGAGGCCAGCAAAATGTTCAACATAACCATTATACAAGCATTCGATAAACAGCATGCCTTTGAACAATAGTGTTGTATAACCATATACTGTTTTCAATCTGTAGTCATAATTGTACTGTTAATGCCAAGTTAAGATCATACATTTGTATTAACTGGTGACACACAAATCATGTTTATATTTAGATCTCAGATCAGCCCCAATGCATGTCTTTTCAGACCTCAAATCAGCCCAAGTACATGAACTCCAGACCTTTAGATCAGCCCCAGTGCATACATTTTAGACCTCAGATGAGCCCAAAGCATGAAGTTTAGACCTTTGATTAGCCCACTGCATAGAAATTCAGCCTTAAACTCCAGTACATGCACCTTCACACTAAAAATGTAGTGGAGTTTAGCCTAGATCCATTTAAGGGTTGCTCCTCTTGTCTTGGAGGGCTTCTGGGAGCCACTTTAAAGGTAAATGGAGCTGGGACTCTGGGTCTTACCAACCAGGGGATCTGAATAGGGGAAAGGCTGGCTGAAGTTTTCTTGTTGTGAAGCTAATGGACAGTTAGTGTGCACAGATAGAATCAACTTAATTTCTCACTAAAGGTACAAGCAAGAAGTAATCCTTTACTACCTCAACCAATATGTGGGTCAGTCACATTCTTATGCCAATATATGGATTGTTTTGTATCAATTACTGCTTTAAAACATTAAAGAACGTTTATTGCAAGATCTGGCTTCCACGTGAATATTTATGGGAGAGAAGTGCCTATAGTTACTGGATGGGGAAACAAGAGATATAAGTGTTGGTGCAGCCCTGGCTAGAGAGTCCTATAGGTTTGTGCTTGGACTTACAGTAATGTGTGAGTACTCTTAGAATAGATAGGGTTAATCACACACAGTTGGAACGATCGGAAAGTATAGGCCAATATCCATGCGCAAGACAGTACAGGTTGGGCTGAGAACCTCAGGGAGACCTGGAATCTGTGTGTCAGGGGGTGACCCTGCTGCTTATGGTGATCATGTGAGAGGCAGCCAGGGTACCGCCCACAGACACAGTTGCTGCAACTTCAGACCTCAGATCAACCCTACTTCTTACGTCTACACAGACCCAATTCCTGCATCTTTTGACATCAGAACAGCTCCAATACATGCTCCTTTGCACCTCAGATCATTCCCAATTACTACTCCTTTAGACCTCAGTTGAGCCCAAAATCCTTTCACCTTCAGACGTCAAATCATCCCCAACTCCTGCCACTTCAGACGTCGGATCATCAACAGTTCACGTGCCTTCAGATATCATATCAGTTTTAATTCCTGCACCTTCAGAAGTCAGATTAGCCCAAATTCCTGCATCTTTGCATCTTGGATCAGCCCCAATTCCTACATCTCAGAAATCAGATCCAGCCCAATTCATGCACTTTTGTACCTCAGATCAGTTCCTTCAGAACTCAGATTGACTGCAGCTTCTGCACCTTCAGACATCAGATCAGCCCCAATTCCTGTGCCTCTAGGTGTCAGATGAGCCCCAATTCCTGTGCCTCTAGGTGTCAGATCAGCCCCAATTCATGTGCCTCTAGGTGTCAGATGAGCCCCAATTCCTGTGCCTCTAGGTGTCAGATCGGCCCCAATTCCTGTGCCTTCAGATGTCAGATGAGCCCCAATTCCTGTGCCTCTAGGTGTCAGATGAGCTCCAATTTCTGTGCCTCTAGGTGTCAGATGAGCCCCAATTCCTGTGCCTTCAGATGTCAGATGAACCCCAACTCCTGTGCCTTCAGGTGTCAGATCAGTCCCACGTGCTGTACCTTCACACCTCAGATCAGCCCCAATCCCTGTGCCTTCAGACATCAGATCAGCTCCAATTACTGTACCTCCAGACAACAGATCAGCTCCAATTCCTATGCCTTTAAATGTCTGATCAGCTCCAATTCCTATGCCTTTGAATGTCTGATCAGCTTCAATTCCTGCAGCTTCAGAAGTCAGGTTAGCCCCAATTCCTGACCCTTTGCAGCTCAGATTAGCGTGTAAGTACAGTAAAATTTTTAAATTAAAATAAAGTAAAATGTTATGGAGCTGTATACAAAGTTCAAGTCACTGACAGAAAGGGGGTCAGAAATGTATAGTAAGTGCCAGACAAGCTAGGATTTACAACTATGTTGTATTCTTTGGAGATGATACTTAAAGTAGAACTATAGGCATAACTTTGTTTTAATTTTGGATTAAGGAAGGGTTGTAACCCCTGTCAGACTTTTTTTTTGCCATCTGTGTCCCATTGCAGAGATTTCTCTTCACTTATTGTCCCATAGCTAAACAGGAAGTGAGATGAAATCCCTGCAAATTAAGAGAATTCCTTGGGGACCCCCAGGTCTCCAGAACTAGTGTCCCCATTAGAAGATTTTCCCTCTATTACTTTTCTGGGATTTTCTTTTACTTTATCTTTCAATGATAATGGTAAACATGAAAAATGGAGGGGTTGAAACTGCCTAATGGGGGTATAGTCAATAATAAAAGCTGACAGTTGTTTTAATTCCTCCCAACTCTATCCAAAACTGAAAAACAAGTTTTGCCTATAGTTGTACTTTAACCACTTCGTTACCGGGCCTATTTTGGCACTTCTCTCCTTCATGTAAAAATCTCAATTTTTTTGCTAGAAAATTAATCAGAACCCCCTAACATTATATATTTTTTTTAGCAGACACCCTAGGGAATAAAATGGCGGTCATTGCAACTTTTTTTCTCGCACGGTATTTGCGCAATAATTTTTCAAACGACTTTTTTTAGGGAAAAAAACTGTTTCATGAATTAAAAAATAACAAAACAGTAAAGTTAGCCCAATTTTTTTGTATAATGTGAAAGACGATGTTACGCCGAGTAAATAGATACCTAACATGTCACGCTTTAAAATTGCGCACACTCATGGAATGGCGCCAAACTTCGGTACTTAAAAATCTCCATAGGCGACGCTTTAAATTTTTTTACAGGTTACTATTTTTGAGTTACAGAGGAGGTCTAGTGCTAGAATTGTTGCACACGCTCTAACGCACGCGATGATACCTCACATGTGGGGTTTAAACGGTGTTTACCTATGTGGGCGGGACTTGCATGCGCGTTCGCTTCTGCTTTTCTTTTTTTTTACTTCATTTTTTTATTTTTACACTTTTTTTGACATTTTTTTTTTTTTATCACTTTTATTCCTATTACAAGGAATGTACACATCCCTTGTAATAGGAATCACTGTGACAGGTCCTCTTTATGGAGAGATATGGGGTCAATAAGACCCCACATCTCTCCTACAGGCTTACAAGCATGAAATCGGTGAAAAGAAAATCACCGATTACATGCCGACAGCATGACAGCAGGCATCATTCAGATATCACCGCACAAAGTCCAGGATGTCATTTGACGTCCTACGGGTCTCAAGTGGTTAAGTTGTTTTTGAAGCTGCAAATACAAACCACCTGCAAGCTTGTGTTGTATATTGGTGTTGCTACAGTTTTTCTTAGCTTAGTATTTTGCCCTGTACACACGATCGGTCAATCCGATGAGAACGGTCTGATGGATTTTTCCATCAGTTGACCGATGAAGCTGACTGATGATCAGTCGTGCCTACACACCATCAGTTAAAAAAACGATCGTGTCAGAACGCCGTGACATAAAACACAACGACGTGCTGAAAAAAATGAAGTTCAATGCTTCCAAGCATGCGTCGACTTGATTCTGAGCATGCATGGATTTTTAACCGATGGACGTGCCTACAGACGATCGTTTTTTTCTATTGGTTAGGTATCCATCGGTTAATTTTAAAACAAGTTTCAAATTTTTTAACCGATGGATAAATAACCGATGGGGCCCACACACGATTGGTTTGGTCTGATGAAAACGGTTCATCAGACTGTTCTCATCGGATTGACCGATCGTGTGTACGCGGCATTAGTCTTAGTTGTTCAGTATCTTACCTACCCAGTTCAGCCACTGCACAGTGAATTGAAAAGTAACACAGTGATGTGCTCATGTGTGTCACTTTGCTTTCTCTTCCTATCAGCGTGCTTCTTGTCATCATGTGAACTGCTTGGCTCCTAGTGCTGCTTCTTCCTCTTACTCTCCAGCCGTGCAGTGCCACCACTCCAGGCACTTACACTGCTTACATGAAAATTACATTTAATCATTTATTGTTGATTAATTACAGAGCTGCATCAATACATGTATTTTATAACTGAATTAGCTTGAACTTTAAATCTGGCCTGAACTCAAAATTGTTATAATGCGCCTAAGCAGTAAAATTTACATTTTTGTCTTCATTTTCCTCTAAAAAATAGCAGTGAACTTCCTATGTCTGGGAGCTACTGCTCTTGGAGCCTCATAGCTCTATATGCACAAGTTGAGGTCAACTATGACACAATTCCCTTGACTACTAGACCCATGAGATGTGGAGTGTGATTTCAAGATGTCACTATTGTACTGATCACTCATCTCCTTGCTGCAGAAATGGCTATGCCTGAAGACCTGCTGTACATGTATTCCCCTGTATTTTCTTCATTCATAATGCTTTTTAAACATTGGTAGACTTCTCACCAGTTATCAGGGGGGCAACTCTGATGTGAAGAAGCAAAGCTCTACCTATACCAAGAGGGCCACCTCCAAGCAGATGCACAGTGTGGAACAAGGTATAGTTAGGCATATCAAGCTGCAGGGAGCATAAAGCCAATACTTGTAATACTGATAACCAGACTTTTGTCCTCTGCTTGTATTTTGTGCATTTTGGGCCAGATCCTCAAAAGGGATACACCGGCGTATCTACTGATACGCCGTCGTATCTCTGTTTCTATCTTTGGAACTGATCCACAGAATCAGTTTCCAAAAGATAGGCAGAAGATCCGGCATGTGTAATTGACTTACACTGCCGGATCTTAGGATGCAGTACCGCATCCACCGCTGGGGGAATTTTGAGTCGAAATGCCGCTTCGCGTATGCAAATGAGCACTTTCGGAGATCCACGAAGCGGTTTAGCTTCGTGAAATCTCCGTAAATACTTACGTTGCAATCGTAAAATTATGGCTGCTTTTACAAAGTGTAAACTGTTTACACCTTGTAAAAGTAGACCCTTCTTACCCGCGACGCTGTTATTTTTATTTATTTTTTCCCGCCGTATCTTTTTTTTTTTTTCGACGCAACTTTTTTTACCCGGCCCGATTCTCAAAACTCGTCGTAACGTAAAAACGCGCTATGCACGTCGGGAAAATGACGTCGTGAGCATGCGCAGTACGTCCGGCGCGGGAGCGCGCCTAATTTAAATGGGACTCGCCCCATGAAAATAGGAACGCCTTGCGCCGGACGGATTTAAGTTACACAGCCGAAAATTTCTAGGTAAGTGCTTTGTGGATCGGGCACTTAGGTAGAAATTTTGTGGCAGTGTAACTTAAATCAGAATATTTAAGTTACGGCGGCTCTTTGTGGATCTGGCCCATTGTTTCTATTTGAACCTAAACCCCTGACACAAATTTTCATGAGCCTGAGCTTAAAGTGATTGTAAAAGCAGAAGTTTTTTTGTCTATTGTAGCTTTATAGACAAAAGTAAACCTGGCACAAACCAAGGTAGCATAAAGCAGAGGTTACCTTTAGTAACAATTATATAAAAAAATGTACAGATTAAGAGATACTGGCAGTTGGTGTTATATGCATATTTAGGTTTAACATGAAAACGGACATTGGGGGAATTATTCGACAAAACAACTGAGTGTTGTATTGTTATTGGGCAAGTATCTGAATGACTAAAAAATAAATAATAAATGAATGATCGGCGGACCTCATCTTTAATTAAACTCAAACAGTACACTCCTGTGTGCAAAGGGCTGTGTTAGAACTATAAGACGTGCTGTGTATTTGTTTTTTTTGGTTTAGTATTTTCCATGTCTCCCCATAATGTACATACAAATCTTTTAATCTCCAAGCATGACTACCTTATTAAAGCTGGTGGCTAAGAAATGGCTGCAATACAACCTCGAGTTGGTCTTTTTATAATGTGTTTTAATACGTGGACCATCAAGTTTGCCATGAGTATGACGACTATGCAGTAATTCCTTTTCCATTGCCATGTACAGCTAGATCCTGCAAGGGAGACATCTGGCTGCTTTTTGAGAAGCAGAGAGGGCTTTGTACGCAGCTAGCATCTAGTATTTGCTAAATATCTGTTTTTCAGTGGGATCAGCTGTTCAGGGCTTAGCTTTTATGAACAGAAAGACTTTCGGCAAGACTTTTATTACTCTAGTATGCTCATCCAAATACTGTATATCTGTCTTGGATTTTCTCTTACTTCTAACTGTGTTATACTTTGCTGAACAGGCTACGAAAATGTCTATTGTAGCGTTATAGACAATAAAAGGAAACCTGGCACAAACCAGGGTAGCATAAAGCAGAGGTTACCTTTAGTAACAATTATATAAAAAAATGTACAGATTAAGAGATACTGGCAGTTAATGTTATTTGCATATTTAGGCTTTTCCTATAAAGAACAAATTTGACACCAATAGGTAGATTCACAAAGAGTTAGGCTGGCTTATCAGTAGATAAGCCGACCTAACTCTGAATCTACGCCGGCGTTTCTTTAGGCGTATGCTCAAACAGAGATACGCTTAAACAAAGCTAAGATAGGCCGGCTTGCGCCGTTCTATCTTAGCTTGCAATGTTTCTGATGGCCGCTAGATGGCGCTTCCATTGTGGCCGGCGTAGATTATGTAAATGAGGGGATACGCCGATTCACGAACGTACGCCAGGCCTACGCCGTCGAATTACGTTGTTTCCGTAAGGCCTTAGGCGGCCTAAAGTTATTCCACCTATGAGGTGGAATAACAATGTTAAAGTATGGCCGCCGTTCCCGCCGCAAGGTTTGAAATTTTGGCGTCGTTTGCGTAAGTTGTCCCCGAATCGGGAGTTACGTCGTTTACGTCCACGCCAAAATTAATAGGCCCGTACGGCGTACTTAGCCGCAATGCGCACTGGGAAATTTAGTCGCCCGGCGCATGCACAGTGTCAAAAAACGTGAGGTCAAGCCTCATTTCCATACAACACGCCCCCCTCCAAGCAATTTGAATTGGGCGCCCTTACGCCCGCTCATTTTAGGCTACGCCGTCGTAGATTAGCAGGTAAGTAGATTGTGAATCACTACTAGCCTAACTAATTTACGGCGGTGTAGCCTAAACAGCCTAGGCTAGGCCGCCCTAAAGTTAGGCCAATGTGTGTGAATCTACCTACAACATTTTTATGAAATCAAAATTTTCTCTAGATGGCAAACCTGGAAGAATCCCAATTGGTCTAGTTTTCTAAAGGTACTTTGATTTAGTGGTATAGGTATTTCTAGTTATTTTCTTTTAGTGCTTTGTTTTAGTGCTTGGAGTGTATTCAAGCAATGCATGTATTTAAAGCGGAGGTTTACACAATTTTTTAACCGCACCTTATCCCCATCAGCGCTATGAAGAGATGCTCAAATTTAAAGAAAAAAAAATTGTTGCTGGATTTACCATAGAATCAGTAAGGATTGTGGCACTTCCTGGTCTTCCCTCCCGCGGGAGTAGGCGTGTGTCCCCTGAGGCACAGTGTCTCCTGGGAGCAGTGTCATGCTTCCCATGATTCAGTGCGGAACTCCGCCGCGCAATCCCAAGAGTTTAGTTGCCATCACAACAGGGCGCGAACTTTCCGACAACGCCGCCCGTTGTGATGGCAACCTCAGTGCGGTGATGTGATGGCAACCGTGCTGTTAACACTGAGCATGCGCGGGAACTAGCGGTGAATGCTGGAAGCTCAGCATTCATCGCATCCCTGAAATCAATGCTTGTGGGCTTCACATGCCCACAAGCAAGATGGAACCGGATAGCATCAGTTTTTTATACGTTTTTTTTTAAACATGAAAACGGACATCGGGGGAATTATTAGACAAAACAACTGAGTGTTGTATTGTTATTGGGCAAGTATCTGAATGACTAAAAAAAATTAAATAAATGAATGGTCTCCGCTTTAACCACTTGCCGCCCTGCCGCCGTCATTTTACGGCAGCAGGTCTGCTCCCCTGCGCGAGACCACGTAATATAACGTCGGCTCTCGCTCAGGCCACTAGGGGCGCGCGCAAAAGTAAAAAATATTATTTTTTTTCAAAATTGTCACTCTATTTTTGTTTATAGCGCAAAAACTAAAAACTGCAGAGGTGATCAAATACCACCAAAAGAAAGCTCTGTTTGTGGGGAAAAAGGGACACTGATTGTTTGGGAGCCACGTCGCACGACCGCGCAATTGTCAGTTAAAGCGACACAGTGCCGAATCGCAAAAAGTGCTCTGGTCTTCGACCAGCAATATGGTCGGGGGGTTAAGTGGTTAAACAAATGTTTGTGTTAATTGCTATAAGACTAAAGGCCTGGTAGAGGAAGCTATAGTAGTTGTGTTTGCAAATCTCTGCCAAAGTGGGTAATACGCTGGGAATAAAATAACACAACCTTAACTTTGATCCCAAATGAAATGTAAAAACAGCATTGAACTCAGAAAGGAATTGGGACTCCTCATATGTGTCTGAATCAATATCTTTTCACATCAGATACTGAGTTTTTTTTAAATTAACACACAAAATGAGTTGTGTTCCTTCAGCAATGTCAATAATAAAGCCATCACAAGCTTTTTACACATAATCAGTCACAAGCAGTGGCCTGTTGGCAACGTAGTGCACAAGAACTAGATTAATTCTGTACTCGGCAAATGATCTTTCTGGGTCAGGCAGAAAGCTCATCATAAATGAAGTGTTCAAGGGGTGATGTAGAAATGTAGAGGCTATTTATCTGTACCGCTCCAGCTTTATTTATGTATTTAGGAAGTCTTTTATTCATTTTTTTTATTATTTTTAGCTTATCTTACTGACTAGCATTTGTTCTGTTTTAAATAGATTTTTTTTCTTTCTTTGTTCTATTTGTTTTATGCACATTGATTTATATAACTATTCATTAATAATATATTAAAGCCCAGATCCAGGCACATTTTTTTTTAACTTTTTGTAAAACCTTTTATTCTTTGGCAAAACTATATATTTTTTTTTATATATCTCTTAACCCAAAAGCTGAATTCTTTACTGAAAAAGCTGTTTCTAAGCCCCCTGAACTAGTGCCAGGAAGTACAACAGGAGCTGTACCTCCAGCTCCCCACTGCTTTGAGATGAGGTCTATGATAGACCTCTGTTTTGGTGTTGTGCCTCTGCCAGAGGCACAACAATGGAACTTTATGACACCAGTGTAGTGTAGCTTAGAAACAGCTATTTTAGTAAAAATCATTAGATAAACAATGTCATCCATATATACTTAAAGTCAAAACTTTTTTTAATTCATATTAGAAAATGAACTCTATATGGGTATTAAAAACATTTAGATCATAATCTATGAGACATTTAGATCATAATCTATGAGACAAATCAAACTTATCCTGCTATTAATTACAGTCATGAGTAGTCTACGTGTTTCACATATGTTCCACATCTTCAGGACCCCGGATGTATTTGCAGTACAGTAGATCCTTGCAATAATGTCAATATATCTATGATGATGAAAATATAAAGAATATGCAAACATACATGATATAACAGAGCAAACCTAATCAAATAATACCAAATGGTATCTCCACATAATAGTAATCCCAAACATGGGAGTAGTACTGTATATGGAACCAAAAATTATAAAATTATACATCCACAATGATCGGCAGATATAAAAACGAGCAACCCTATGTTTCAATAGGTGTTCAGGGTGCCACAAATGGAGAGATATCTCCCCAAATTTCATATGCCACTACAAATTCAAATAAAAATGTCTGTAAAAATATCATATTGGTAAATCCCTCCATGAGCAGGAAAAAAGGCAAAGAATAAACAACTGATATTGACATCTAATAAAGCTAGTTCAAAATGTCCCATACATTAGTGCAACGCCTTTATCAGGTCACATGTCAGTAAATGTGCTTCCTCTTTATATGTGACATACTCTGCCTCCCAAGGACCACCCGTCAATGGTCATATTCTCATGTCACAGACAAAGTGAGATGGAAAACTGGAGAGTAGCCCTCCCCATGGGTGCCTAACACCGATCAAAAAAAAGCGTGCCTGGACCAGAAGTGGTGCAACCAGAGTGGAAGTGATGTAACTGGAAATGGCAAAATCAGATTCCATAAATGACTTCTAGACACCCAGAAAAGTGCTGCATGCATCCCTAGAGGAATCGCTGGTGGAAGTGCAGATCTGGGGCGTAACTCGACGTAAACGACGTAGATTTAGAGCGACGGGCCCGTCGGAACGGCTGCTTCAAACATGAGACACAGGCCAAGAGATCAAACCACCACCCTGAGTCAGTACCAATCAACATCCCAACCATACATAGGCACCAAATGAAATGCCAGAAAAAATACACATCCAAAACGTCACAAACTCAGAAAACCAGAAAAAGACATATCACAATACCCATGCAAAAACATCCACGAAAAAAAAACATGACAAAAAAGTATATCTGTATTGCTATACCAGCGCATTTAAATGTTTATGTACAAATAAAATATGTTTACTTTATACAAAGGAATTGAATTGGTATGGCTGCACCAAGTCCCACTGGGTTTTGGTGTAATATCAGGTATGTGGCAGCTTTTCTGTCTACGTAGATCTACTTATAATAGTTTGGAGCTTAGTAAATGGGGTGACGCTTCACTTGGCAAAATATACCTGATCACTTGCAAGGAAAATAAAAAAACAGCATTTTTGCTTACACGTGATTGGATAATGGGGGTCAGCAGAGCCTCCCCTGCAACTGCTTTCGCAAAGTGCACTGTCTATTTGCCTTTAGTAAATCAACCCCACTGTATGCAGCTAGGATGTTTTGTTTTGTATATCTATAGCCAAACCATTTTTGTTTTGGTAGAACATTGAAGGGTTAGAACTCTTTGTCCTGGTGACCACTTTCACCCAAAACTAAAAAGTGGAAGAAAATGAAAAATGTTACCTTTGGAAAAAAAATTCTTCCTATTGTACCAACTGAATGAACGTGGAGTTAAAAATCTCCAAAATGGGACACAGATGCTGACCAAAAACTTCCAGGGTTTTTATAATTTCTTGCTTTATTCAAATTGAAAAAAAAATCTATTAGATATTTTTTTCTTTGTGTAGTCTGAAGATAAATATTTGACAACTGTTTATCTATAGCTTCCCAATTTTGTGATCAAATAGATGCGTTTGATGCACATGCTGAAGGACATTAGTACATTTTGAGGGTCTTTGCGGTTGCTATAAAGTCTTGATATCCTTTTGGCAGTGTAAAAAAATCATTATCTCCCTGGAGAACGTCTTGACATTTTTCAAAAGTAATGATTTCAGAATGTCTGTGTCATTAAAATTACCCATTACTAGAGGATAATTATGTCTCGGCTATTTTATAAGCTCTGAGCACAGTGGATTAATGCACTTTTGGCCTCTTTCAAATGTTTACAACAATCTTTATGTTGGTTATTTTTTTAGACTTCACTTAAAGCCTAAAAATGCTAATGTGTTCTGCTTCATTAAGATGCTAATGATGGGAGGGGGCGGAGCCAACGGCCGACATGTGAGCAGCGCTGGTCCGGAGCTCCGTGCAGGGCAGACGAATCCTGACCTAATCCTGGGCGACAGAGCAGCCAAACACCGCAGGCAGAGACATCCCCCGACTCCGGATCCTGTGCTGCCCATGCTGGGATGGTCAAATACGGCCGTGCACCGATGGCAACTCCGGAACAACGCCTGGTCCACTTTGCCTGGAAGTCCCAAGATGGCGGCCGCCATGAGGCAGTAGTACAGGGCCCCAGCGCGGAACGGCCTCCGGAGGACGAATGGCCCTCACTATCCGACAACCAGGTGAGCCAGCTACCTCCCAGAACTAAGGGGCCGAAGCGGGGCACAAAGCAGGCCGGATTACAGCCACAGGAGGGGGGGGATGAGGCTTCTGAAGCAGGAGGAGGGGAGCCCTCCCTGAAGCAGATTATGGAGGCCATATACACGTGCCAGACTACCCTCACTGACCACATTGATGGTATCAGGACTGAACTGTCGTTCCTTAAACATGACGTGCAAACCATCAGGGAGAGAGCTGGGGAAGCTGAGCAGAGAATTAGTGACCTGGAAGATGTGGTGCGCCCTTTGGAGAATAAACTGCAGAACGTTCACTGTGAGGTGGGGGCTCATACAGATAAGCTATGGGACATGGAAGACCGCCAAAGGAGGAATAACATACGTTTGGTAGGCTTCCCTGAGAAGGCAGAGGGCAAACAGCCTGAGGACTTCCTTGAGCTCTGGCTAAAAGATACCCTGGCTGACACTACTTTTTCCCGTCTGTTTGCTATAGAGAGGGCACACCGCATTCCGTCTAAACCCCCTCCACCAGGTGCCCACCCGCGTCCTATGATTGCACGTATCCTACACTTTAGAGATCGTGAAAATATTCTGAGGGCAGCTCGCACTGTAGGAGATCTCCAATTCAATGGGAACAGGATCTCTATTTATCCTGATTTCTCTGCTGCTACGCAGAAACAGAGAGCCAGTTTCCTGCATGTTAAAAAGAGACTGAGAGATATGCACATGGCCTACAGTATGATGTACCCTGCGAAGCTCAGAGTGGTCGACGAGGGCAAAGTGTTCTTCTTCAATTCCCCTACAGAGGCTTCAAGATGGTTGGACACCAGGGGGAGGCCCAGTCCAAGAAATGACCACTAACTATATTACATAGGCTGGGCTCTTAATTTGGGCCGTTTTGTTTCTGCCTGCGCTCTGTTTGATGCTGAGACGGGTGTGGTCAATCCCACTGTGACTGTATGGCTCTGACACCCCGATTTTCCTGAACCGAGCCCTGCCCGGATTCACCAGCACACTTTATATATTGGTTTTTGAGTGGTTTGGGGGTAATTTTTCCTCCCCCCTATTTTTCCAAAAAATTTTTTTTGCTTTGCTGTTTTTTTTTGCTATGGAACTTTGACTTACTGAGTCCGTGTCAACGGCTATGTTAACATAGACTCCCTGGAGGGAGTAGGTGGTTGGGGGGTGAGACTGATATAATCCCCTGACAATTTGTTTGCTAAAGTTATGGGATACAGGCACTCGGCAGGTTGGGGCTGTGTGCAGGGTGGGGGGAGGGGTTCTATTTCTCTCTGTGAACTTGGGTCGTGTGTCGTTGTCTCTCTCTTGTTAAATCTCCACAGGTTACTATGGTGGACCGCACCGGAGGGGCCCGGAGAAGCCCTGGGTATGCACCTGCGATCCGTTACTTTACAAGATGACGGGTAAGATAACTGTGTTGTCCTGGAATGTCCGGGGTATGAACTCAAGGATTAAGCGTTCCCTGGTCTTTGACTTCATAAAGAGGTATAAACCCCATATTATCATGCTACAGGAGACACATCTCCAAGGTTCTAAGGTATTGGCGTTGAAAAAAGCTAATGTGATGAGGGTAATACATGCTGAGTATTCTACTTACTCTAGGGGAGTGGCCATTCTAGTCACTAAGAAGGCGGCTGCACATATTTTACAGGTTAAGAGCGACCCAAAGGGAAGGTATGCTGTTCTTGTCTGTCAAATGTTCGGGATCTGCATGACGCTAGTGTGTGTATATGTCCCTCCCCCCTTTTCCTTCCAGGTACTTGAAGAAATCCTTACAGCTGCAATACAGGTGGCCCAGGGTCCACTATTACTGTTAGGAGATTTTAATGTGGTGTCAGATGGGTTACTCGATAGACATGGGAGTGTGATTGGTCCACGCCATACTCTTTCCACCTGGTTGGACAATTACGCCCTCACTGATGTGTGGCGGTGTCGCAACCCTGGGGTCAGGGAATACTCATGTCACTCGGGGACGCATAGGACACTATCCAGAATTGATATGGTACTGTCCTCTGTGGATGCGTTACCTCTGGTCTCAGGAGTTAGATACCTCCCCAGGGCTCTCTCAGATCACTCTCCCATGGAGGTTACGCTGACTTTAGGTGTACCTGCTGGGAGACGTCTGTGGCGTATGAAAACGCAGTGGTTGGAGGAGGAATATGTGAAGATCAAATGTAAGACGGCTATTGATCTGTATTGGAGGGAGAATAGCTCCGGCACCTCGGTACCGATTCAATGGGACGCTTTTAAAGCAACTTTGAGGGGGGTGTTTGCCAAGGAAACTAGGGACTTTGCAAGGGCCTTAAACTTAGATGTGAAGCAGGCTGAACAGGCTACTGTAACTGCAGAACGACAGTATATTCAGACCCCATCCCCGGATACCTATAGCTCATGGCAGGACTTAACAAGACAATATAAAATACTACTGACAGATCAGACTATGAAACTGCAACTGAAACAGGCTAGGTCCATTTTTGAGTTTGGGGATAAGGGCGGCCGTCTGCTGGCATTTTTGGCAAAACCCCTATATGCCCCTACATCGATATTGCAGATTAAGCGCCCGACTGGGGAATTAGTGAGCGACTCTCAAGATATCCTGTCCATGTTCCGAGACTTTTATAATACACTATACCAGTCCCAATCTAGCTCTACAGTTCAGGACGTCTCTTCCTATCTAGACGATATGACTCTCCCATCTCTGACGCAAGGTGAGAGTGCTGCTCTTGACCAACCCATAACATCAGAAGAGGTGGCGGGGGCCATTGCTTCTTTTAAACCGGGAAAGTCGCCAGGCTTGGATGGCCTCCCGGCCGAATGGTATCAGTTGTATAAGGAGAGCTTAATCCCTCGCCTCCAAGCGGTGTTTAGCGACGCAGAAAGGGAGGGCATATTACCAGAGTCGATGCGTGAGGCACTGATTGTGGTAATACCGAAGCCGGGTAAGGACCCACTGGAGTGCGAGTCCTATCGGCCGATCTCTCTGATCAACACCGACGTTAAGGTGTTGGCAAAGATCTTGGCGGGTAGGCTACAGTCGGTAATACTGAAACTAATCCACTCAGACCAAACCGGCTTTATACCGGGGAGGTGCACTCAGATGAATCTGAGGAGGTTATATGTCAATTTGCAAGTGTCCCATGCTAATTCTGGTCGGAGGGTGGTGGCATCACTGGATACAAAAAAGGCATTCGACTCTGTGGAGTGGACCTACCTTTTTCCCCTACTTCAAAAATTGGGCCTGGGACCGAGATTTGTGAACTGGGTCAGGTTGCTCTATGCGGAGCCAAAGGCTAGTGTCAGGGTCAATGGCCTCGTTTCGGACTCGTTTCCGATCAGGCGGGGAACTAGACAGGGTTGCCCCCTGTCACCACTTTTATTCGCACTAGCCATAGAACCCCTGGCGACTAGGCTCAGGGATCGGGCAGACATTGCAGGGCTGCTGGTCGGGGACCTGGAGGAACGCGTGTCACTATACGCGGACGATATGCTCCTATACTTGGGCGATCCCGAGGACTCCCTGACAACCGCGTTTTCCTTGATCCGAGAATTCGGTGATTTCTCTGGATTCCGGATCAATTGGTCTAAGTCGGCGCTCTTTCCTCTGGATCCACAGCCAGATTTAGCTCTACCTGCTCAGTTCCCCCTACAGGTGACAGACCGATTTAAGTACTTAGGAATAACCGTAGAATTACCTATAGAGAAATTTTCGAAGACAAACTTATGGCCAATCATACGAGACTTCGAGGACAGGGTGAAAAAATGGAGGGACCTCCCGCTTACAATGCTGGGGAGAGCTAACCTGTTTAAAATGATCTTCCTCCCAAAATTTCTGTACATTCTTTCTAACGCCCCGGTGGGCATCCCCAGGAAGACCTTTAGATACATCGACTCCCTGCTGACCTCCTTTTTGTGGGGTGGTGGGGCAGTCCGGGTAGCACTGGCTGTGCTGCAGTTGCCGGTGGGGAGAGGAGGTCTGGCGATTCCTGATCTCCGTCTGTACTACCTGGCGTCGCAGCTGGTTCATGCCCACTGGCGTATGTTCCCCCAGCTGAACAATGCCGCTGTAGCGGTGGAGGCAGCTGTGGCAACCTCATATGAGACATTGCTGAACTTTTTTCATAGAGGGGAGGTCCCGACAACAGATGGAATGGTAATCCTTAGATCAGCCAAAGCGGTGCTTGAGATATGTAGGAGACACACTTTAGACACCCCCCTGCACATGTCCCCTAATGCTCCGCTGTGGTTTAATCCCAGATTAACCGACATCTCTCTGCTGGAAGATGGACATAGGTGGGCCAAATTTGGCCTGGTTTACTTACATCAACTATTTGACAGAGGGGAGTTGAAACAGTTTACGCACCTGAAAAGGGAATTGGGGGTACCCGAAACTTGGAGATTTCAGTACACAAGATTGAGACATGCAACTCAGGCGCAGCTTGGCACCGGGGTAGTGGTGTTAGAAAACACTAAGTTAGAAGCATTACTGTTGAATCCTGAACATACCAAGTTAGTCTCTACCTACTATACTATGCTCATGAGTAAGACAAGACCGAGAGAGGAAAAGACGAGACTTAAGTGGACTATGATAATACCAGAACTGACGGAACCCCAGTGGGAGGAAGTCCTAGTGTCATATCTCCCTACTGTGATCTCGGCAAGGGACAAACTGATACAGCTGCGATACCTGCATCAAATGTATTACACACCACACAGATTATATAGAATGGGCAGAAGAGAGAACCCTGTTTGTCATAAGTGCTTGGTGGCAGAGGGCACCTTTATACATATGGTGTGGGACTGTAATAGGATTCGACCGTTCTGGTCGCAGGTTACGCAATTTATCGCAGACACTTTTGATCTCCCGAACATATGCAGCCCACTCTTGTGTCTCTTAGGTATTATAGAGGATGATATCATGAGTAACAATATGCGAATCTTCCTGAGACTGCTCTTCTACTATGCCAGGAAGCTCATTGTCTTGAACTGGATAAAGAGGGATTTCCTCACTATATCTGCCTGGAAGGGGTTATAGTTAATATTACAATGTACAAAATGACCTATGAAGCGAGGGGAAGCAAGAAAAAATTTCATAAAGTGTGGGGTAGTTGGGTAGACTCCAGGGACACTAACTCTGGGGAGGTGTAAGGGAATATGTTTTCTTGTCCTCTATATACAATGTATGAGACGTACTGTGCAGCTCTGGTGCGGGCGGATCTGGGGAGATGGGGAGGCAACGACACACGACACTTGGGAGAGAGGGTTCTCTTTTTTTTTTTTATGTTTGTTTATATGCCCTAAGTTTGGTGGTTTTTATTACTTTACTTTCTGATGGGCATGATGATCTGAACTTAAGATGTATGATATAATCTAGCTACACTGATCTTTTTGTTCAGGAGCCCGAAGTTTGAATACCTAGTTCTCTGTTTACAATAAAAAAGGCTATATGCACTTTAGAAGAATCCATGTTAGGATTACTCCTTACTACTGTTATGGACATGGAAATGTAGGACGGGGGAAACCTTGTTCCTTTAACCTTTTTCTGCCAAATTTTCTACTTTTGACTGTCCTACATAAGTATTTGTCATTTATATGCAATGCTATATCCTGTAACTGTGTATATGGCTAATAAAAAAAACCTTTTAAAAAAAAAAAGATGCTAATGATGGTTTCCATTTTTTATTTTTTTTTGCATTCATGCCATGCACCTTGTTGTTTTGATAACATCAGCAGTTATTGCAAAATTAGGATTTAGCAGTTCCACCTGCTGGTGAAATTTGGTGCTGCAGTAAGACAAATATGAACTGATATGAACAGTCTGTTTGTCTTTAGTAAATCAATCCCAGTATCTTCTCTGCTCATTGATGATATATCTGTGGTGGCAGAGAGACGCCTTCTGGTCAGAAGATGTTTGGAAGGTGGAGGTGTGAAAAATAGATGGGGCAGGCTATAAAACCTGGACTTTTCTTATCATTGTTGTCTTCCCCCAAAGTTTGTGGCTCTAGCTTTTTTTTTGGGGGGGGGGGGGGGCGCAAAAAAAATGTGCCAATCAAATGCAGCCACTGTGCCATCAATTGTCACCACTGTGCCATGCCATAAAACGCAGTCACTGTGCCATCAATTGTCACCACTGTGCCATGCCATCAAACGCAGCCACTGTACCATTAATTCGCACTACTGTGCCGAGCCATCAAACGCAGCCACTGTGCCATCAATTGTCACCACTGTGCCATGCCATCAAATGCAGCCACTGTGCCATGCCATCAAACGCAGCCACTGTGGCATCAATTGTCACCACTGTGCCATGCCATCAAACGCAGCCACTGTGCCATCAATTGTCACCACTGTGCCATGCCATCAAACGCAGCCACTGTGCCATCAATTATCACCACTGTGCCATGCCATCAAATGCAGTCACTATGCCATCAATTCGCACCACTGTGCCATGCCATCAAACGCAGTCACTGTGCCATGCCATCAAACGCAGCCACTGTGCCATGCCATCAAACGCAGTCACTGTGCCATGCCATCAAACACAGCCACTGTGCCATCAATTGTCACCACTGTGCCATGCCATTAAACGCAGCCACTGTGCCCCTCAATTGTCGCCACTGTGCCAATTGTCACCACTGTGCCCTTTAATTGTCGCCACTGTGCCCATTGTTGCCACTGTGCATGTCACTGTGCCCTTTGATTGTTGCCACTGTGCCCATTGTCACCACTGTGCCCATTGTTGCCACTGTGCATGTCACTGTGCCCTTTAATTTATGCCACTGTGCCCTTTGTCGCCGCTGTGCCCTTTGTCACCACTGTACCCATTGATGCTACTGTGCCCTTTGTCGCTTCTGTGCCCATTGTCGCCGCTGTGCCCTGTTAAAAGCATTTACCTTTCTGCTTCCTTGTCCCTCGATGTCCTCTCTCACCCTCGATGACGCTTCAGCCAATCGGGTTACCGATAACCAGAATCGGTGAACCTGATTGGCTGAGACGGCCGTCAGTCTTATCCAAGGGACGCAGCCCCCCTACGTTCCGAGGATAAGACATCCGGGAGCCAAGGGGCTGTACTTGGAAAGCCTATCAGAGCCTATCAGAGCCGTTTTCAGATAACCGGCGCCCAATGTCCGGCTATCTGAATAGACCAGGCAGCTGGCAACAATAACATACATTCATGCAATGCAATACATTAATGTGTGTTATTTGCGAGAGGGGGTGGCGCTGCAGCGCCCTCTATAGATGGCTGCCATCACTGCAGTTAGTCAAAAGTAAAAATGACATTTTAAGCAAAATAACAATTCTTAAAGGGCCCGTTTTTTTTGTCACTACAGGAGGAGGGGCGTCGCCCGGGCGCCCCCTATGGACAGGCCGCCACTGCCCTGATGTCTATGAGCAGCATAGGGTCCTGACTGTACTTTTTTACGTATATAAAATATATGCATTAATGGCGATCTTTGTACTGTGTGTACTGTGTTGTTTTGCTGTGTTTAAAGGGGTTGTAAAAGGTACATTTTTTTTTCCCTAAATAGCTTCCTTTACCTTAGTGCAGTCCTCCTTCACTTACCTCATCCTTCGATTTTTCTTTTAAATGTCCTTATTTCTTCTGAGAAATCCTCACTTCCTGTTTTTCTGTCTGTAACCCCACACAGTAAGGCTTTCTCCCTGGTGTGGAGTGTCGTGCTCGCCCCCTCCCTTAGACTACTGGAGAGTCAGGACGCCCACTAACACACAGCTCCTTTCTCTATCTGCAACGTAAAGAGCATCCTTACTCTCCTGTAGACTGCACTAAGGTAAAGGAAACTATTTAGGAAAAAAATTGTACCTTTACAACCCATTTAACCACTTAAGGACCTTGGCTGTTTTTCAGATTTGGCGTTTACAAGACTAAAACAGTTATTTTTGCTAGAAAATTACTGAAAACCCCCAAACATTATATATATATTTTTCTAACACCCTAGAGAATAAAATGGCGGTCATTGCAATACTTTGTCACACCGTATTTGCGCAGCGGTCTTAAAGCACACTTTTTTTGGGGAAAAAATTCAATTGTTTTAATAAAAAAATAAGTCAGCAGTTACGTTTGCCCAATTTTTTGATATATTGTGAAAGATAATGTTACGCCGAGTAAAATGATACCCAACATGTCACGCTTCAAAATTGCGCCCGCTCGTGGAATGGCGTCAAACTTTTACTCTTAAAAATCTCCATAGGCGAAGTTTAAAAAATTCTATAGGTTGCATCTTTGAGCTACAGAGGAGGTCTAGGGCTAGAATTATTGCTCTCGCTCTAACGATCGCGGTGATACATCACTTGTGTGGTTTCAACACCGTTTTCTTATATATTTTTATTTATTTTATTAATTTTTACACTGAAAAAAAAAATGGCGTCACTTTTATTTCTATTACAAGGAATGTAAACATCCCTTGTAATAGAAAAAAGCATGACGGGTCCTCTTATATATGAGATCTTGGGTCAAAAAGACCTCAGATCCCATATTTAGGCTTAAAGCAGAGCTCCGGTCAAAAAAAAAAAAAAATTGAAGTCAGCAGCTACTAACACTGTAGCTGCTGACTTTTAATAAGGACACTTACCCGTCCTAGTCGCCAGCGATGTCGGCCCCCGCCGAGGCCGATCCTCGATCCTGGCAGCTCCAGGCGCAGCCATCCATAGTAAGGGAAACATGCAGTGAAGCTCCTTGAGGGCAGGAGCTAATGTGAATGTACAATATATACTGTATATGTAAAGTGCTTTGTAAATTGTCAACACTATATAAATACTTGCAATAAATAAAATATATTATTGGTTATTAACTTTAAATTACTGTATTTATCGGGGTATTGCGCGCTCCGGCGTATAGCGCGCACCCCTAATGTGGACCCGCAATTCCTGTAAAAAAAATGTTTATAGTACTTACAGTTTTGGTGTCTTGCGCGGCGTCCATCGGCGGCCTCGTCGGGTCCAGCATCCGTCTGCGGCTTCAGTGGTGTCCTCCCGGCTTCTCCCGCGCTGTCTCCCCGTCGAATCGCCGCTTCCCGCGCTCTGTGACGTTTATGTGTGAGCACTAGCGAAGCCGAGCCTGGCCGAATGTAGCCGAGTGTACTGCATTCGGTATATGTCGCGCAGGCATTCAAACTGAGCGCGGGAAGCGGGTATTGGCGTATATCGCGCACCCACGATTTTCCCCTTATTTTAAGGGGAAAAAAGTGTGCGATATACGCCGATAAATACGGTACCTAAAATGATTTGCTGATATTATATATTGAAAAAAGTTATGTGATTTATAAATCAAATACTGACCAGTTATATGGCAATCCTAAATCTCTTTATTCTGCTCAACTAGGGTTGGTGTTGACCCAGACCTGGACGTGAAGGAACATTCTGCAGATCAGGTTAGTTTTGGGTGAAACACCTTAACCAAAACCATTACATATTCACGTAAACTATGCATGTTTACTTTAAGGTACTGTATTTGTGTGTTTTATATGTGGTCCAAATGGTCTGAAATGTATAATGATTGTTACTGAATTGCTATTTGTTAATGAATTTCAAGTTACATATCTAGGATGTTCAATTGGACAAAATGAAAATAAAATTCAGAGTTGTGTGCTGCTGCATAGTATCTAGTCAGTTGGTAGCTTTAAAGTCCATCTTCAAGCCGTCTTTTGTGCCTCCACAAAAATATTCTCTTTTCACCAGACGATGTAGACAGTGTTCAGGCTAAATGATATCCAGCACCATTTAACACTGAAAATGGACTAGGGGCAAAGGGTGTGAATAGCTTCCTACCCTCAGGCCTCGTACACAGGACCGAGAAACTCAACGGGCGAAACACATCGTTTTGCTCGTCGAGTTCCTTGTGAAGCCGTCGAGAAACTCGACAAGCCAATTTTCTCCATTCCCGTCAAGGAAATAGAGAACATGCTTTCTTTTTGGCTCGTCGAGTTTCTCGACAGTTTCCTCAACGAAAATGTACACACGACCGGTTTCCTCAGCAAAAAAATATCTCCCAGAAAGTTTCAGAGAAACTCGGTCGTGTGTACGAGGCCTCACTGTGTAATGTTCAGAGAGCAAAGCTGATATCGTCACCTTTCTGCATCTTTGTAGGCCACTCAATGATAACCAAAGTTGATAAAGGGTACGTGAATAAGATTTTCTGCCGGTGCCTGGTGAGATCTAGTAGCCCAAGACAACCACACACATGATGTTCTTCTTGTATGACTATTCAGGCACATTGAATTTAATTTCAGTTGGCAGTGTAAACAGCTAAAAAGTAATGCTGCATACACACGATCAGAATTTCTGACAAGAAATGTTCGATGTGAGCTTTTGGTTTAAAATACCGACCGTATGTAGGCCCCATCAGACATTTTCTGTCGGAATTTCCAACAGCAACAATTTTTAGACGGCAAAAGTTCTTGTCGGAAATTCTGATCCTCTGTATGCAATTCCAGAGCACACAAATCCTACGCATGCTTTGAATCATTGAACTTCATTTTTCTTGGCTCGTCGTGGTGTTGTACGTCACCGTGTTCTTGATGTTCGGAATTTCCGATAACATTTGTGCGATCGTGTGTATGCAACACAAGTTTGAGCCAAAATTCCGTTGGAAAAAAATCCACGGTTTTGTTGTCGGAAATTCCTATCGTGTGTATGCGGCATTAGAGTTCTTCACATACAGGCTGGATAAATCTTGCCCTTCATCATGACCACTTTTCCTAGTATGGGCATTTGAGAAACTGTATAGGAATGTTGATTCTTCATTCCTGCATGATCCATCATTGCCTGTTTACTACAAGGTGAGCTCAGAAACAAGTTGTGGATTTCAACAAGCTCCTACCCAGATGTTAACTCCAACAGTGAGGAAGACAAAGAATGGTTTGAGCTGAACGTTTTTCCTCTGGGTTCACTATTTCATATGAATTGAATAGCAAACACATTATAAGAATCACACTTCTGGCTCCCCATTCTGTCTTTCATCAGCCTAGTGCATTAAACATGCTTATTAGCCAGAGCACCTTTCCACAGAGCTGTACTTACATGCAGAAAACCATTCATCTGCTGCTCTTTCTAATGAATGCAAAAAACTCTTTTGATGTTTCTCTAGCTGTAAAAATCTGAATCTTATCTCTGTGTATGGAAAACTGAAGTAGCTACTCTGCATTCATGTTGCCCATTGTAGAGGCTCCTTAGGAATGGAGCACTGTGCATTTAATGAATACATAGTAAATAGAATGGTTATGTATAGGCTGCTCTCAGGTCTCTTGACAATAATGCCGCTCTGAACCGTTTTTTTTTTCTTTTAAATGGAAAGCTTTATTTTTAAAAACATATTATTAACATTGTTTTCTACATTGCAAACTTATTTAACTCCCTATTGTTTTTTTTTTTTCCATTTCTTTTTTTTAAAGTGTATTTTTGTGCGTGTACTCGAGAGAGGAGCCGGACTGCAGGAGTTGGGAGTAGGCAGGCCTCCCCCAGAGGCAATCTGCCACCTTTCTCCATGCCCCGGGTGGCAATGGCGGGTGTGTGAGGGGGTGCTCCCACACAGCCCGCCCTACCTGCTCCGCTTTGAAGCCCAACGGGGCAGAGGGACTCCCTATAAGGGAGTGAGAGGATTTGCCTGCTCAACCAGCCCCGTTAGTCCTTTGCCTCTCTTTTTTAGAGACCGCGTGGTCAAAGTGCGTGCATGTTAACCCAATTTCGAGTGCGTGCAAGTGTGGTGGTTTTTGTGGGAGGGGGGTGGGCGTACTAAGCGCAGGCTTACCTCGCATAGCACACCCACCGGGAGCCGGGCTGAGACCACCAAACTCAATTCACATGTAGCCGAGACCGATATCTGAACCCCTAGCTGCAGAGGTGAATGGCTTGTCAGCGCAGTGCCAATCGCGTTGAGCCACCGCAGCTCCCTTAACTCCGTATTGTTTTAAAAAAAAAACTTCTGTGCTGTTATATTTCTTTACTGTTACATTGGATATAACATACTGTATGCCCAACAATAATGTAGGTTACAGGACAGTGTTTTGATGCGACAACCACTGGCACTGTTTGGTAGAGAGAATTTGGCCCTAAAAAGTAATCGAAAAAAAAAAGCTCTGCCCTACACACCTGTCCTCCAAATATACCCTAAACCATAGGATAACACGAACACCTAAACATCTTTCTTATCTGAACCCTATTGTTCCATTCCATCATCGGGAAAAATTTATTCAGAAACGGATGCTGCTGTGACTTTTTTTCTGATGAAAGAACAGACCCCATACTGAAACACGTAGAAAAAAACTGATCGCTGCTAGCTTCTGGGTCCCGTGCTGAGCAGCTGCCCTGCTACTTATTGAACACAGAGTCACTTGCTTAGCTCTGGCGCCATTTAGAGAACACTTTATATTTTTTCAATTAAGACAAAGTGTTCCCTTATTGGACACTTTGCTGGAGCGGTGAGATCGTGATGTCATCGCTCCAGCAAAGTGTTCCCTGAATGGCACCTGTGCTGAGGGAGAGACCTCATGTGATCACAATGCAGCAGGGCAAGCTGCTTTGCCTGAGAACTGGAAGCTAGTGGAGATCACTGTAGCACTAGCGGTGCCTAATGCAGTGATTTCTAGCCTCCGCAGAGATCCACTGCAATCCACTGCAAATCTCATCTTCAGGATAATGTTAAACAAACCAGGTTAACAAAAGAAACATAACCTGTAGATGTTTAACGAGATGAAGGAACAATTTTGCAAGTGTTAAAGGAATATTCTGTAATCCAATGGCAAATATGTCTGTTTAAATATTATGAGCTCAACTGTTATTTAAAAATTGTCTGTAAGCTATGTTTTTATATTTAATTGAGGTATAACACTTATCTCCATTTGACAAGGATATGTCAAGGTCTGTTACACTGGACGATACTCATTGCATGCATGACACTGGCCACAACTCCAGCTAGGTCCACCAATACAAAGGTACTTTGAAACATAATAGCACATAAAATGGATAGTAAGGTTGGATCCGATAGCTGGCAGGAACACAAAGGCAGAAATCTAGTGTGATTAATTAGAAATTCAGCCTAGAGTATATTAACTTCCAAACCTCATTTCTGGAAAATTTCCAGCCCTCGCTGACCTATTAATTGCTTCTGTGTATTGAACTTATGGACACTGGCCTTGTATTTATCCTACAATTAAAATGAGCAGTAATTGGCATGCTAGGGAACTCATGCACTTCACATTAAAAGCACACCAAGGAGATCTGACCTGTATTTTTTAAAGCCTGCGGTTTAATGGTGAGATATTCTCTGAATGTTTTTTGACAACAGAAACGACCAGCGGTTTTATGTTCTATATGGCATGATTTGTACAAAGAAAGAAAATGTATACAAACAATTAAAAGTCAATAGGTTAATTTCAAATTTAGGTAAAGTGAAATGGCTATGAACAAACCTGAGTCGTGCTCCATAAACACTTTTCATTTCTTTTTCAATTCTCTGGGTTACATTGGTACCCATAGCAACAAAATCTTTTTTAGAACAACTGTGAATAGCTTTTCCTAGAGGGGAGCAAAGCTAGTGCCAGCTCTCTCTCCTGAGACAAACATACCAGTTTCCTTGACTTGCCTTTCTTTCTCAGTATTTTATCTCAGCACAAATGCCCAGAATAGTAACAACCTATTATGTACTTTACAGAGAAAATAGTGCACTTAAATAGCTGATTTGTATGTCATTATATTAGTAATTGCTCATTATCTATAACCGATCCCGACTCCATGGCATAATAGAACTTAACTTTCTAATTACAATGAAAGATAACTTCATGCTAGGAAATCTGGGAATTTAAATGTATTAATGAAACTAAAGATCTGATTAGCAGTATATCTTTTGCCACTGTATGATGCTACTGAGTGTGTTTAACCTGTGGTTGAAAAAAAAACATGTTTCTTTAACCACTTCCTGACAGCCGTACGACTAAATTTCCGGGAGGCCGTCTATATACGGCCTCCGGCCTCCAGACACTGGGGGGCGCGCGCGTGCCCGCCGGAAAACCCCCGAGATGCCGATGCGTGTGCCTGGCGGCCGCAATGTCCGCCGGGCACCCGCGATCGGCGGTTACAGAGGCAAGGACGTGGATCTGTGTGTGTAAACACACAGATCCACGTCCTGTCAGGGAGAGAGGAGACCGATCTGTGTCCCTTGTACATAGGGACATAGATCGGTCACCTCCTCCAGTCACCCCCCTCCCCCACTGTTAGAAACACTAGGCAGGGTACACATTTAACCCCTTCCTCACCCCCTAGTGTTAACCCCTTCAATGCCAGTCTCATTTATACAGTAATTAGTGCATATTTATAGCACTGATCGCAGTATAAATGTGAATGGTGTCAAAAGTGTCCGATGTGTCTGCCATAATGTCGCAGTCCCAATAAAAATCGCAGATCGCCGCCATTACTAGTAAAAATAATAATAATAATAAAAAAATTCTGTCCCCTATTTTGTAGGCGCTATAACTTTTACCAAACCTGTCTGCCTGTCGAGTCGAACATCAGGTGTTCCTCTGTTCACCGAATAGCGAACAATTTGGGGTGTTCTCGGGAAATACGAAAGCCACGAAACACCCTTTAAAAGTCTATGGGGGAAATCAAAAGTGCTCATTTTAACCACTTAAGACCCGGACCAATATGCAGGTTAAGGACATTGCCCCTTTTTGCGATTCAGCACTGCGTCGCTTTAACTGACAATTGCGCGGTTGTGCAACGTGGCTCCCAAACAAAATTGGCGTCCTTTTTTTCCCACAAATAGAGCTTTCTTTTGGTGGTATTTGATCATCTCTGCGGTTTTTATTTGTTGCGTTATAAACAAAACTAGAGTGAAAATTTTGAAAAAAATATTTTTTTTCCTCAGTTTAGGCCGATGCATTTTTTTTTACCAAAAATATTTAGAAGAATACGTAATAAGCATTTAACGATTGGTTTGCGCAAAATTTATAGCGTTTACAAAATAGGGGATAGTTTTATGGCATTTTTATTAATTTTTTTTTTTTACTACTAATGGCGTCGATCAGTGATTTTTTTCATGACTGTGACATTATGGCGGACACATTGGACAATTTTGACACATTTTTGGGACCATTGTCATTTTCACAGCAAAAAGTGCTATAAAAATGCATTGGTTACTGTGAAAATGACAATTGCAGTTTACGAGTTAACCACTAGGGGGCACTGTAGAGGTTAAGTGTGACCTCATCTGTGTTTCTAACTGTAGGGGGCGGGGCTGGACGTGTGACGTCATTGATCGTCTTTCCCTATATCAGGGAACAGACGATCAATGACACTGCTACTGTAAAGAACGGGGAAGGTTTGTTTACACACACCTCTCCCTGTTTTTCAGCTCCTGTGACCGATCACGGGACACCGGCGGCGATTGGGTCCGCGGGTCCCGCAGCTGCGGATCTTCGGACCGGGTCGCGTGTGCGAGTCCAACGGCTGGGCTCTTAAAGGCGATGTACGTGCCTGTGCCCACCCGTGCCATTCTGCCGACGTATATGTGCAGGAGGCGGTCCTTAAGTGGTTAAAGGTTAATATGCAAGTTATTGTCATAAAAAGTGTTTGAGGACCTGGGTCCTGCCCCATGGGAAAAAAAATAAAGTTTTAATAACGGCTGTTTTTTGGGAGCAGTGATTTTAATAATGCTTAAATTGAAACAATAAAAGTGAAATTTTCCTTCAAATTTCGTACCTGGGGGGTGTCTATAGTATGCCTGTAAAATGGCACATTTTTTCCATGTTTAGAACAGTGCCTGCACAAAATGATATTTCTAAAGGAAAAAAAGTAATTTAAAACTACTCGCGGCTAAAATGAATTGTCAGCTCCCGGCAATACAGATAAGTCATTGAAAAAAAAAATGTCTGGAGGGTCCCCCCAAATTCCGGAGATGCTGAATGCTTATGTAGTCACATTATCCTAACCTGGGAAAGATCCCACTATTCCAGCCAACATCAGGCCAATCTGACTTTTAAACGCGGATGTTAAAGTGTATGCCAAGCTATTAGCTAATTCCTTAATGGATATTGTTCCATCTCTTTTTCAACGTGATCAGATGGGATTTGTGAGGGGGAGACAGACCTCCTAATGCTACTAGAAGAATACTGGATATCATACACTATGCTGAAAAAAACCCCCTTCTCTGCTGCTCTCTATAAATGAATAGAAGGCATTCGATAGGGTCCATTGGCAATACATTTCAATAGTGATGTCCAAGTTTGGCTTCCAAGGCCCTATCCTATCTGCAATTTTAGCACTGTACTCCCTCCTGATTGCACAGGTCTATACTTCAGGCCTCTTGTACCTTTGGCATAATTTACTCTTCGTATGAATCATGCAAGGGATACCATATTTAGGAATCACACTAACGTCTACACCTTCCTCCCTAGATGCATCTTATCTTAAACCTCCTTATTGATAAAATTGAGAAACAACTAAAACAAATGTCACGGTGTGAACTTTCCTGGTCAGGTAGGCTGGCAGCCTTCAAAATGAACGTGTTACCCCAACTGTTATATGTGTTCTGATTTGAGTATTACCTATTTCCCGAACTGTGCACTATTTCAAAACCCTGTCAAGTCTACTTTGAGCTTGATTATGCATACAGTATGTCAGTAGGAGATGCAGGTTTAATGGATATTCGTGACTACTATTGGGCAGAACACATGGACTAGATCAAGTATTGGTTTAGACGTATGGGGTCTGCAAACTATGGCCCTCCAGTTGTTCAGGAACTACAATTCCCATCATGCCTAGTTATGACTGTAAATGTCATGGTAGAGCCATGGGAAATCTCTGCTCTACCTCCACCCACACAAGCATCATTGTTAGCATGGAGAATACGACATGCATCCCTCAAGGCCCACAAGTATAGAGGCACTGGTGGACAAGTTTGGCTTCCCAAGGAAGGTACATTTTACGTGTTCTCATATTTTACATTTCCTAGCCAAACACCCTATCCCACAGCCTCATACACATTGAGCTTGGAAATGTTATACCTCACAAGAGAAATTAAAAAGAGGAATATCCTTTTTTTTATAGAACTGGGAAAGACATTAACTCTTGCCCTCTTGTTTGTCAGCGTTAACTGGCTATTTCAACCTTTTTACATAAAGAGTAGATCAAAGTTTAGGGCTGGGTTCACACTAGTCCGGTGCGAATTTCAGCTCTGGTTTCTGTGATAGAGAAAATTGATTCATTCAGTGGTTCCTTTCCATTGTACCTGTTGATCAGCTGACCTGGGAGAGGGGGGAGGTGTAGAAGGAGGGGGAGAGAATTCTTGTTCAGAACGGAACACATCTTCAAATCAGATGTGTTCCAATTGAAGATTATGTGCCTGCAATTCGCACCGCACTGCACAGAAAACGCACACGATTTTTGTGCAATGCGGAGTGCTGATGCAATGCACATATGTGAACCAGACCCATTGAAAATAACAGGTTTTCAAACTTTATGTGAATTGAAGGCGTGCAAACCGCCTCCAATTCACAGTAATGTGAACCCAGCCTAAAGTTCCACTGGGTTTATCTGCATTGACATCAGTCAAGTAAGCTGCTTTTGCACAACTGTGGATTGTTGAAGCCTTGTTCCTTTTGAATAAACCAATCCATTTTAGTTTTTAGTATCATCAGTTGCATAAAAGGTATTTGCTTCAAGCTTGTCAGAGCGGAGATAATATATTTATACTATATTGAACAGCTGATTCCAGCATGAGATTGATCCTACCCATGTCCTGTCCAAATAGTTTCAGCCATGCTTCAGATTTCAACTTTCCCATACCCACACTGTTTTCTACCCTCTAAAAAAGAGCATTATACAATTTATCTGAATTAAAGTTGTATACCAATTTAAGGTACTTTGAACTGTTACAGCCAAAGCAAACAGGGCTATCAAAATGTCTGTAGTCTGCATCTATCTTCCATTTATTATATGTTTTTGCAAACTCCCCTCTTTTAAAATTAGGCCTCGTATACACGACCGGTTTCCTCGGCAGAATCCATCAAGAAACTTGGTGGGAGATTTTTTTTGCCGAGGAAATCGGTCGTGTGTACATTTTTCAGCGAGGAAACTGTCGAGAAACTCGACGAGCCAAAAAGAGAGCAAGTTCTCTTTTTCCTCGACGGGAATGGAGAAAATTGGTTCATCGAGTTCCTCGACAAGCCTAACAAGAACTTGACGAGGAAAACAATGTGTTTCGCCCGCCGAGTTCCTCGGTCGTGTGTACGAGGCCTCACAGTTTCCTGGGAACAGTGCAATATTGTAGATACATTCTGTTGATAATTTCAATATGAACAGATTATGGGCTTTTAAAATGTGGAGCTTATATTAATAGAAACTGTCAGTATAGATATATAAGAGCTGCCATTGCTGAATTGTTTTAAAATGCATGATTCAGGGCTGTCGGCATACTATTTGTTTCACTACCTAAGAAATCACTGACCCAGAACCAACATGTACATCTGCTATCCCAACACTTAACACATAATCCGCACTGTATTATTGCCAGAATGCAAAGAAAATTTTACCCCGCCCCCCCCCCCGCTATTTTTTTTTCTCCCTCTGCATATGTACAAGCCTGTGTTTTTCCATGCACACGCCAAGAATGAGAATACAGTGAAAGTAGAAGTAGAAAGTATACTTCCCCCTCTTAGCAGTATGCTCCTTGTTAGCACATGGGCATTGGAGCACACCTGACTGGCTCGCTGTGTTGCTTCTTTCTTTTCCAGTCTAAACTCTTCTGTACAGGAACTGCAAGAACCTGCTACAAAGTGACACTGCTGGCATACAAATAAAAAAAAATAAAGTAAAAGAAAATCACATTTATTAATACATTAAGAATTGCAGAGGTGCTTTAAATTGCTGAGCTAGCAGGCATGTTATATATGCTATGCATAACAGTGTTCTAATAGTGCAGCTATTTTATGTTCATTTTTGCAGTATGCTGTACACAAAGTGGGAACAATACACGTATGTCCCCTGTGATCACTCATTCCCACAATTTACAGTCTTCTGTGGTCTCTCCACAATGGGAAAATCATCAGCTTCTCTTTTCCAATTTCGATAGCAAGGTGTACAAAGAGTAATCTGACAGATAAATCACTTTATATGCTTTATTCTGAAATTGCAGCTGGAATAGATTTTTATTCTGTTCTGATTACAGTTTGAACACTTTGCGCTAGATCATTGAATCTGTGACACACCTGCTGACACCATCCACATGATTGTTTTGTAACACACAGATTTTAAAGTATAATGAAGAGAATGGTAATCATGAGCAAATACTGCAGCATTCAACAACTCCCTCCAGATCATTTTATGCAATTTAAAATAACTTTAAGAATAATCAGTTCTGATTTTTTTCTTATACTGTGACTGATTTACAATGAGACGCAAGGTGAAAATTTCATAGAAAAAAGAAATGTGCCTCACCTTGCCTTCTGGCCCCTTACCTGTTCCTTTATTTGCCTGGTGCATACATTAAAGAGTATGACGGGATAATGTAGGCACTCATATTAGTGTTCTCCCTTCTAATAATCTGTATAGGAGCATACAATCTCATGGTGTTGTGTGGGCTGCAGCCTAGTTTAGGGGCAGAGCTCAGCCTTTCAGTACTGAGAGGAGTGCCTTAGGAAGCATGGAGGGCCAGGGGGTCTTCTTTTGGACTTTTTTCTGTTCCCTTTTCTGGCAAGTATTAAAGCATAGGTAAAATACATACGGCACATCCAAGTTTCAAGTAGTTACTCATGTTTCCTAACTGGGGGAGTAGTATGCTGTCAATGTTTAACCCGTTCCCTACCGAGTCATTGTAAAATGACGTTGGCGGGAACCCCTCCGTCCCTCAGACTGGACGTCATATGACGTCCTAGCCTTCTCGGGCGGCTAGGGGGCGCGCACGCCGCTGGTGTAACGCTTGCGCGCACCCGCTGCATTGCTCGGGACCCGGTGTGCGTGCCTGGCGGCCTCGATGTCCGCCGGTTGCCCGCGATTGCCCGCAATCACGGCAGGACCATGGATCCATGTCATGTCAGCGGTGAGGAGACAGATGTGTGTTCCCAGTACAGAGGAACACACATTGATCTCCTCCCCTTGTGAGTCCCCCTCCCCATAACAGTTAGAACACACTTTAGGGAACATATTAAACCCTTCAGTGCCCCCTAGTGTTAACCCCTTCCCTACCAGTCACATTTACACAGTAATCAGTGCAGTTTTATAGCACTAATCGCTTTGTAAATGTGAATGGTCCCAAAAACATGTCAAAAGTGTCCGATGTGTCCGCCGCAATGTCACCATCACAATAAAAAAAATCGCAGATTGCCGCCATTACTAGTAAAAAAAAAAAAAAAAAGTCATAATTATATTCCCTATTTTGTAGATGCTAGAACTTTTGCGCAAACTGATCAAATACGCTTATTGCAATTTTTTTTTTGCCAAAAATATGTAGAAGAATATGTATCGGCCTAAACTGAGGGGAAAAAAAATGTTTTTTTAAAAAAAAAAAATTATGATATTTATAAATCACAAAGTAAAAGATATTGTAATTTTTTTCAAAATTGTCGCTCTTCTTATGTTTATAGCGCAAAAAATAAATGCAGAGGTGATCAAAAGAAAAGAAAGCTATATTTGTGGGGGAAAAAAGGGCGTTCATTGTGTTTGGGAGCCACGTCGTATGACCGCGCAATTGTCATTAAAAGTGCGACAGCGCTGAAAACTAAAAATTGGCCTGGGCAGGAAGGAAATGCCCTGTATGGAAGTGGTTAAAGCTCTTTACACTTAAAAGGTTCTAAAGGGAAATCCCCATGAGACATGTAGGCTGCCACAGTTGACCTTATTATTTAAAAGAGAAGTATAGCCAAAGCTTGTGTGGCTGTACTTCTCCTGTGGATCCCAGGAGTGCAGTTCATTCTGTGCTATGTCCCTGCACTGCTACAGGGACACACTAGTGATGTAGTAAATAATTTGTGTTGATGTAGCACTGTTGTGACCTGTTTTCAGCAAACAGCGGGCTGACGCAACAAAGCCGGGAAAATTAAATTAGGCCTCACTAAACTCGTGCACTCCCTAATTTAAATATGACCCACCCCTCCCTATCAAAGCCACACCCCTTGCTGTTCAACACCCCCCTTCAGAAATTTTTGAGTGGGGGGAATAGTTCTGAGGGCCTGGGGGGGGGCAATGGATTCCATTAATTTGCATTGATTTCCTCTCATTTTCTGTTTGGCTGGGGCAGGAAGCGAAGGGAAATCTTTGCAATGGGACAGGGATGGTAAAAAATAAACTGACAGGGGCTATAACCCTCCCTTACTCTATCTATCCAAAATGAAAAAAAGTGTTGTCTACAGTTCCCCTCTGGCTCTCACCGCCACTGAGTCTAATAACATAGATTCATGCATTGCACGAATCTGTTATTATCGCCGCTGCCGCTGTTCTATTCAGATGGTCGCCGCTCATGTCCGGCCATCTGAATAACGGCAGCTGATAGGCTTTTCCGAGTACAGCCCTCGGGTCCCAGAAGCTTATACAAGGAACGCACTAGGGATGCGCTCCTTGTATAAGACTGACAGGCGTCTCAGCCAATCAGGTTGGTCGTATCTGGCTACCGGTAACCTGATTGGCTGAGACGCCTGTCATTCATCGAGGGCGGTAGAAGACATCGAGGGACGTGGATGGCTGACTTCAGTAAAGGTAAGTAAGATAAAATACTGTAAATGCCATCTTCTTTTTTTTTTTTTCCATAAAGTTTTATTAAGTGAGTATGGAATCAAACATAATATCGCATAGATACATCATATGAATGCATATTAAAACAATAGAAAAACATATCTGAGAATAATGATGACGTAAGTCAGAATCCTATGTTAATACATTCATCACTCAGAGAACATAAACTATGAAGAGAGATCAACGAATGAGAGAGCATTGTATAGTATATATATATATGTTTTTTTTTTTTTTTATTATACCTATCTCGACCAGAGAGTGTGTTGTTCAATTGTGTATTGCATCTGTGGTCGAGGTATGGGGAGAAGGGGTGGGGGAGGGAGGGGTAAGGGAGGAGACAGAGAGAAAGAGAAAGAGAAAAGAGAAAGGAGAAAAAAAAAAAAAAAAAAAAAGGTTTTATTTGCTAGATTTAGGATACATTACTGGAATATTCCATTCAAACTAACGACATATTCTATAGCCTCGCACAGGGTGATACTGAATATTACTGAATGAGAGTTTTATATGATTGTGAATCTTTGAAAACCGTCCAATCGTACCAAGTCGACGAGAAATTCGTTATCTTTTCCTGTGAAATGCTTATGAGTTCTTCTATTCTTTCTATGTAATTGATCCGCCTGAACCATTCTGTCTTAGAGGGTGTATTATTTGTGAGCCAATGGGCAGGGATGCATTGTCGTGCGGCATTTATCATAAACATTGGTAGCGACTTTAGATAGCGTTTTCTTGGGAGGGAATTGAAGTGGAGGAGGTATTGCGCTGGAGTAAAGTCAAGGTTTTCCGAAGTGACTAAAGAAATGGTGTTATGGACTAATGTCCAAAAGTTCTGTATCAGTGGGCAGGTCCACCATATGTGGAGCATCGAGCCCTCTCCCTGTTTACACCTCCAGCATCTGTCAGAGATAGATGGTGAGAATTTGTGGAGAATAGAGGGTGTCCTGTACCATCTAGTGATAATCTTAAAACTGCATTCTTGTGTGGCAACATTTAATGACCCTTTGTGTGCATACGTATATATTTTTTCCCAGTCTTCATCAGTCAGGGAGGTGTTTATATCTTTTTCCCAGTTTCGACATGAGGAGCTGGAGAAATCTGTCCTATCCTCGAACATTGAGTTGTGCCATCTTCACTATTGCAAGTTGCGTCTAGCTGGCAGGAACAATTTCATATTTAACAAGTCATCTTGCTTTATATATGCCTTTGATTGTTGTTTCCAGTGATATAAAATCATGCTGGTAGTGGTAGCTTAGTTACCATTGACCACAAGGCATCAGTTTAAAGGAACTTACTAATAGTACAGTAAATTGAAAGCTTTGTCTTCATGCACAGAAGCTTCAATTATTTTAACTCCTCTGTGTCTATTTTAGTTAACAACAGCAACCTGAGCGATTTGCAGGTCACGTATAAGAAAGGTAAAAAGGTGCACTGCATTTTATGGCTCTATTCACATGTATAAACATTGCATATACAGTGAACAGAAAAAGGAGCAATTTCAGGTGAAGATTAAAGAACGACTCATGAGATAAAATACAGATTAATGGGAAAACATATTCTGTACTACTATTACTATAGCATGCCTTCTGTGTAAACCCTGCTTGGAGGTTATTTTATTTTTACCTTTTGTATTAACATTTTGACATGGTGATTTACAGAATCAGCTGCATTGCCATATGTCCATTGGGACAGGACACTCAATAGCTCCTTCTGCTGCATTGAATCCAGAGACACTAGCACTTAAACACAGATGCGGGGGGGGGGGGGCACTTTACAGGGCACAGCAGCGACGACAATAGGCACAGTGGTGACAATTAAAGGGCACAGTGGTGACAATTAAAGGGCACAGTGGTGACAATTGATGGCACAGTGGCTGTGTTTGATGGCATGGCACAGTGGCTGCGTTTGATGGCATGGCACAGTGGTGACAATTGATGGCACAGTGGCTGCGTTTGATGGCATGGCACAGTGGCTGCATTTAATGGCATGGCACAGTGGTGCGAATTGATGGCACAGTGGCTGTGTTTGATGGCATGGCACAGTGGTGACAATTGATGGCACAGTTTGCTGTGTTTGATGGCATAGCACAGTGATGACAATTAATGGCACAGTGGCTGCGTTTGATGGCATGGCACAGTGGTGACAATCGATGGCACAGTGGCTGCATTTGATGGGCACAGTAATTTTTTTTTTCGTTTGCGCCCCACTAAAATTGTTGAGCACCAGCTGCCACTGCTCCCTGGTATTCATCAATCTACCCCACAAAAGTGATGGAGTTTACTGAGAATGACAACCCTTGGACCCACCTGTGCAGATGGCAGCTGATGCATGGCATAGTGCAAAAACGATAGACAAAGTCAAGAAAGTCAGATACAAAGTTGAGGCTGATAACCAGAGAGATGGAAACTTTTGAACGCAAAAACAGAGGGACTCAAGGATCTTGGGCCCCACAAGGGTCACTGGAGACACAGAGTGCATGGGTCTCTGGAGAGAGTGGGATTACAGGAGTCCTCAATGTGACAGATTCTCTAGGAGTGCAGGACAGAAAAAGACAGTGGAGGGAGAAATACCCAGAAACTGTGGAACTTGAAAATGCTGGAACACAAGAGTGCAGGGATTCATGTACAAACATGGAGTGGAGCCTAGGACAAGGTATAGACCCAATTGCTCAGGCCAAAAGTCTTGGTTTGAGCACAGTATAAATTGAATTGTAAATTTACAGGCTGGGCAGGAATAGGCTACATACATATTAGTCAGCAGGTAAGATCCACCAATACGAAACAAAAATTCCAAGCTCAACTTACCGACAAGCTTGCAACCAATCAAATTATCCTGTTTAACCACTTACCCCCCGGACCATATTGCTGCCCAAAGACCAGAGTACTTTTTGCGATTCGGGACTGCGTCGCTTTAACAGACAATTGCGCGGTCGTGCGACGTGGCTCCCAAACAAAATTGGCGTCCTTTTTTTCCCACAAATAGAGCTTTCTTTTGGTGGTATTTGATCACCTCTGCGGTTTTTATTTTTTGCGCTATAAACAAAAATAGAACGACAATTTTGAAAAAAATGAATATTTTTTACTTTTTGCTGTAATAAATATCCCCCAAAAATATATAAAAAAACATTTTTTTTCCTCAGTTTAGGCCGATACGTATTCTTCTACATATTTTTCGTAAAAAAAAATCGCAATAAGCGTTTATTGATTGGTTTGCGCAAAAGTTATAGCGTTTACAAAATAGGGGGTATTTTTATGGCATTTTTATTAATATTTTTTTTACTAGTAATGGCGGCGATCAGCGATTTTTCTTTTGGTATTGCGACATTATGGCGGACACTTCGGACATTTTTGACACATTTTTGGGACCATTGGCATTTTTATAGCGATCAGTGCTATAAAAATGCATTAGATTACTATAAAAATGCCACTGGCAGTGAAGGGGTTAACACTAGGGGGCGGGGAAGGGGTTAAGTATGCCTGGGTGTGTTCTTACTGTGGGGGGGGGGGGGGTGGCCTCACTAGGGGAAACACTGATCCTCGGTTCATACAGTGTATGAACCGAAGAAAAGCATTTCCCCTGCTGACAGGAACGAGAGCTGTGTGTTTACACACACAGCTCCCGTTCCCCGCTCTGTACCGAGCGATCGCGTGTGCCCGGCGGCGATCGCGCCCGCCGGGCACACGCACGGGAGTCGGGGGCGAGCGGGGGGCGCGTGCGCGCGCCTCGGGCGGCGCGCGTGCGCCCCTAGTGGCGGCTAAAAGGTAGGACGTCATAATACGTGATCTCGCCTAGGAGAGCCACCTTGTGGACGTATTATGACGGTGCGGCGACGGCAAGTGGTTAACAGTATGCATTAAAGCCAGGGGTTTAGTTTGCACACATTTGCAAACACATGCCTAAAGCTACCAAGCCCCGTCAAGGCACCCCATTATTTTCTGTAGTGCTAACTCTATAGTCCTATCTCTCTCTCCACAGTGGAAGCACATGCATTAGAATGGATAGGCAGAGGGCAAGTGAGCCCATCCCTCATTAAAGACACAGGAGTATACTGGACACCCAGCGCTTCCATGTCCTCCTTCCTGCAAAGGCCGGTTATAGGTGAGGGCAGTGGCCATTTGTTTGTACTGTTGAAATATTGGTGAGGTAACACATGGGACACCTTGGCTGTCATGGTGCTATACGCTAGGTGTCCAGTGCGCCCCTGTGCCTTTTGACATGGTGATTTACAGAATCAGCTGCATTGCCATATGTCCATTGGGACAGGACACTCAATAGCTCCTTCTGCTGGATTGAATCCAGAGACACTAGCACTTAAACACAGATGCGGGGGGGGAGGGGCACTTTACAGGGCACAGCAGCGACGACAATAGGCACAGTGGTGACAATTAAAGGGCACAGTGGTGACAATTAAAGGGCACAGTGGTGGCAATTAAAGGGCACAGTGGTGACAATTGATGGCACAGTGGCTGTGTTTGATGGCATGGCACAGTGGCTGCGTTTGATGGCATGGCACAGTGGTGACAATTGATGGCACAGTGGCTGCGTTTGATGGCATGGCACAGTGGCTGCATTTAATGGCATGGCACAGAGGTGCGAATTGATGGCACAGTGGCTGTGTTTGATGGCATGGCACAGTGGTGACAATTGATGGCACAGTTTGCTGTGTTTGATGGCATAGCACAGTGATGACAATTAATGGCACAGTGGCTGCGTTTGATGGCATGGCACAGTGGTGACAATCGATGGCACAGTGGCTGCATTTGATGGGCACAGTAATTTTTTTTTCGTTTGCGCCCCACTAAAATTGTTGAGCACCAGCTGCCACTGCTCCCTGGTATTCATCAATCTACCCCACAAAAGTGATGGAGTTTACTGAGAATGGCAACCCTTGGACCCACCTGTGCAGATGGCAGCTGATGCATGGCATAGTGCAAAAACGATAGACAAAGTCAAGAAAGTCAGATACAAAGTTGAGGCTGATAACCAGAGAGATGGAAACTTTTGAACGCAAAAACAGAGGGACTCAAGGATCTTGGGCCCCACAAGGGTCACTGGAGACACAGAGTGCATGGGTCTCTGGAGAGAGTGGGATTACAGGAGTCCTTAATGTGACAGATTCTCTAGGAGTGCAGGACAGAAAAAGACAGTGGAGGGAGAAATACCCAGAAACTGTGGAACTTGAAAATGCTGGAACACAAGAGTGCAGGGATTCATGTACAAACATGGAGTGGAGCCTAGGACAAGGTATAGACCCTATTGCTCAGGCCAAAAGTCTTGGTTTGAGCACAGTATAAATTGAATTGTAAATTTACAGGCTGGGCAGGAATAGGCTACATACATATTAGTCAGCAGGTAAGATCCACCAATAAGAAACAAAAATTCCAAGCTCAACTTACCGACAAGCTTGCAACCAATCAAATTATCCTGTTTAACAGTATGCATTAAAGCCAGGGGTTTAGTTTGCACACATTTGCAAACACATGCCTAAAGCTACCAAGCCCCGTCAAGGCACCCCATTATTTTCTGTAGTGCTAACTCTATAGTCCTATCTCTCTCTCCACAGTGGAAGCACATGCATTAGAATGGATAGGCAGAGGGCAAGTGAGCCCATCCCTCATTAAAGACACAGGAGTATACTGGACACCCAGCGCTTCCATGTCCTCCTTCCTGCAAAGGCCGGTTATAGGTGAGGGCAGTGGCCATTTGTTTGTACTGTTGAAATATTGGTGAGGTAACACATGGGACACCTTGGCTGTCATGGTGCTATACGCTAGGTGTCCAGTGCGCCCCTGTGCCTTTAAGGAGGGTTGGCCCCCCTCCAGGCTCACTTGCCATCTACCTATCCATTATAATGCATGTGCTTCCACTGTGGAGGCTCGCAAAATTTAGAGCTAGGACTACAGAACATAATGTGGTGCCTTAATGAGTCTCTGTAGCTTATCCATGTGTTTGCAAATGTGTGCAAATTGAACCCCTGTTTTTAACGCATACTGTGACAGGACAATTTGGTTGGTTGCAAGCTGGTTAGTAAGTTGAGCTTGGAATTTCTTTGGTTTTGTTTTGCATGTGTTGCCCTTCCATCTGCTCCTTGCTGCAAAGGCCAGTTGTAGTTAAGGGCAGTGGACATTAGTGTCTAAGATGCAGCGATGCCTATAGCTTTCAAACCAGTACAGTAGTGTAGTAGGAGAAAACCACATGTGCAACAACAAGCAGTAAATCAGTTTTGCCTGTGTAGCGCTACCCCCTCAGGAGCCGCTGATTGATTTGGGATCTACTCTCTTCACTTGGCTTACCCCTATCTAACTGGCTCAAACCCTCCCTTGACACATCAGAAGTCTGGTGGGTGTATTGTGACCTCTGCTTGGCTGGTGTCACAATAGTAAGCATGTAACATGCAATGACAATGTAACAACAGTATTACCTGCTCTTATGAGTGGTCCCTCCAGACGAGAAAAATACACTTCACACAGTCAATATATTTAAACCAAAACAAATGGGTTTACTTCATATAGACTAGGGAAAGCAAACATAGGTTTAAATCACAAGCAAACAACAGTTATGCAATGACACAATATGATTCTGCAAGGGCCCTTGCGGAAATCAGTAAATAATAATAATGGAAAGATCTAAACTAAAGAATGGTACCATTCAGTTAAACTAATGCAGGCAGTCTATGCTCGCGAGCTCCCCCTAACGGGCAATCCTGCAGAACAGCTAAATAAATGTCTTGATGCCGAAGTCCACGTTGCGGCCGGTGGTGCACATTAATTTTGTAATCCACAAGTGGTAAGTGGTAGGAGGAAGTTAATCAAATAAAGTATTCTGGACAGCAACATTGGTGAACTAACCGTTCGTCAGCGTCAGTCACTTCTGTATAACAACTATCAAGTTATAGGGCCTCTAAGTTTCAGCTAGAGGCCAAACACGTGTCTCTGGCTTGTAGGGTGGCACTAGGTTGACTGTCTAAAAGGGAGGATTTGAGGTTGAGCATGTGCTCTCTCACCCGACAGGCCCGATCTGCCTGAGTTCTTCTCAAAAGAGTGCGTTGGTGGATCACTACTCCACAGCAAGAGGTCTCCGGCACCAGGCTCTCCACTGTTTCAGTCGTCAGCTGGGTGGCCTCTCTGGTCCCCTGGAACACGAGCTGGGTACGGTGGTCTTGCTTCCTTCTGGATGGCGGGCCTCTCAGAGAATTCAGGCCTAGCAGTGCGGCTGTGCTGCCCTCCACAGCTCCGCAGAGGAGAAGATGCAGGTCCCGAGAGAGAGACATCAGCCCCTCCCTTTCCTTAAGTAGCCTCCCCCATTAGTCTGTGCGGAGGTGTCACATGTTCCAATAATACAGGGCATTGTGGGAAGCGTAGTCTGTTTCTCCTAAGAGTATCTCCCGCTACTTACAGCCCCACAATGCATAACTCCTAAAAGCTATCTTACATATTTACAACGTGGCTAAAGTTCCAGCTGGGATTCAGGCCTGTCAGTAGACTGACAGGATGACCCCGCTACACCTGTTTGTAACAGATAAACAATACAACTGATCTGTGACAGTACCCCCAGCCCCTCTTTCATGCCCATTGATGGATGGTGGTCCCCTGGCCTCCTGGGGAATTATCCTTTACAATTTGAAGGGTGTAAAGATCAGAGTCAGATTTGGGGAGGACAGAAAGAGCAGCAGCAAATGTCAGGGTGATGACATCGAGCAGCGCACTGGGGTGTACCTTGCATTTAGCCCCCATTTGAAGGTTTCCTTCAGTTCTTGCTCTGGTGACAACTTTAAAATTTGTGATTTCCTGTCACTTTCTGTCTTGGTGACGTTTTTTACAGGACAAATACAGGGGTGAATTTCCCCAGCAGGGACATAGAAAAAAACTTGATGGAGATTCTAATCCTTCTACACTCTATCCAAAACAAAAAATGTGTTTGTTTTACATTAACGTTTTACTTGTGGATGGACATTGTCTTAAATTACAAACCCATGCATTTTACAGGACCTGAACAATCATATTGCTTTCCAGGAATAAGCATGCTTTTTTTTCAAATATGGACATGGCTACTTGGCTAAATACAAAGCTTGCCATTGTTCTGATTTAAGACATTAAAATGCTGGAATATACAGCTTTAGCTTTGAATTTCCTGTCCAATAAGCATGATGTCTCTCTGGTAAAAGTGGCTTATTTGGGATTGGTTCTGCTGTCTTCTCTACTGCCAATTTTCCATCGTCTGGTACATGTAGTAACAGAAAATATATGCAGGCCTCACCTATTTTATTATGTTGTAAAATGCTGTATAAAATGCATTTGTAACTAGCTTCACAATTCATGTACACAACTGTTGGGGAAGGGAAAGGGATGAGGCTCTTACAGTAATTAGAATGAAAATGACAGTGCTCCTTGTCTACAGGAATCAAGAATTACAGATACAAGTCTAAGAAATTTTCCAGTATTTAGAACAAGCATGTCTTTTACAGCAGACTCATTTACTAAGCAGGTTTGGAGGCGGCGAGTCACTGAGATGAAGATATTGTATATAGAAAAGCTGAATGCTGTCTAAAGAGTTAAAAAAATGTTCACCTTACATGAACCATTAACCTTTTGTCATTAGAAAAATATATTAATAATACAGGTGTACTTGTTTTTAGAAATGTCTTAGAAAGCATATATAGCAATTTAATAAAGAGAAAACAATGGGTTGATTTACTAATCGGCTTCCATTTTTTTTAGACAGTGCTTAGTTGAACAAGATAAAGTTTGAAGCTGATTGTCTACCAATTTTAGTAAATCAACTCCAATGTCTTTGCACTTTTATCTTATACCCTTATTAAAGAAGCCTCCCACTTTCAACTATTCTGGACCCCTCTAATCTGAAGAATCCTACACTGATATTTAGGATTTATTTTTTATTTTTAGATTTGGATATAGTGGTGGGGGGTTATAACCACTATCAGGGTTTTCTTTAGCTGTTTGTGTTCCTGTTAGTGCAATTTACTCTCTAGTTTTCCTGATCACCAATGTCAATTTAAATGAAAGAAAATGGGGGTAATCAAAATATTTGAGTTGCCACCCGAAACAGGAATAGAAGGGAAATATTCAAATGGGACACATGTTCCCATGACAGATGTCAAGGAAGGGAATCCCTCTAATTTTTAAGATTTCCTCTCAGTTCATGTTGAGCCTTCATGACAGGATGTGAAGGGAAATCTCCCTAACATGGGGGTTATTTACGAAAGGCAAATTCACTTTGCACTACAAGTGCAAACTACAAGTGCAAAGTGCACTTGAAAGAACACTGAAAGTGCACTTGGAAGTGCAGTCGCTGTAAAGGGGAAGATCTGAAATGAAGGGAAGCTCTGATTTTATCATCCAATCATGTGCAAGCTAAAATGCTGTTTTTTATTTTCATTGCATGTCCCCCTCTGATCTACAGCATCTGCACTTCCAAGTGGACTTTTTAGTGCATTTTCAAGTGCACTTTGCACTTGCAGTTTGCACTTGTAGTGCGAAGTGGATTTGTCTTTCGTAAATAACCCCCAGAGATGGTAAAAAAATAAATAAAAATGATGGCGGTTTTAACCATTTCCTATTAATCCTTAACACTGCTTACCATTGCAGAATTCAGGTTTAGCCAGTAGTAATAGATAAGGATACATGACTGAACAAAATAAAGCAGGATTCCACCCGCAAATGTTTTTTTTTTTAAAGTTAGCAGCTCCTAACAATGTAGCTGCTGACTTTTAATAAGTCCTAGTCCTAGGCACCCGCGATGATGGGCCCCCGACGGCCATCGCTCGGTCCTGGCACCTCCATCCCCGTTTCCTACTGCGCATGCTCGACTTGCACAAAGCTTTGTGAATGGGCGGCTGCCTCCTGGGATACACACAGTTCCCAGAAGGCAGCGCGCCCCATTCACTAAAAGACACCGTGACGGAGGACAAAGAAGAAGAGGACCGCGGTAGCGGAAGAGGCAGAAGAGCTACTTTGTAACGCTCCTGCGTATGAGTTTAATTATGATTTAATTGGATCTCAGCTGCGGAGGTTTCTCAGGGTTAAACCACTACTTCACTCTCTTGTATGGTCAAAGAGTTTAGGGTTTAGTTCATCACAACCTCTATTTAGAGAATCAACTTAATCATGAATGCTTATTACTTCATAAGCTATGTATAAGCATATGTAAATAGTAGGAATAATGTTCTTAAGTGACTGTCTTGGTATTTAGCTAGACTGTGACTTGACTACAGGCAGGAATAATGGATAAGTCTATGGTAAATGATATAAGTAATGAAAAAGCGGCAGTAATGACTTGCAGTACTCAGATAAGTAGCAGGAAAGTTCTGACAAGCAATGCAATATTTTAGTAAGCCAAATCCTATAGGTAAGCACAATAGGTGGATCACAGTATGACTGTATAAGGTATTATTTGTAAGATACTTGCGGTTCTGAAGACCTCCAGGATGGGTTGTGTTCCCAGGTTATGGCTGGCTGTGGTTAGAAGTCCGGGCTGTAGATACTGATGGCTCTAGGTGGCGATGCCTGTAGTTGGAGATGCGTGTTTGGAGATAGCCTGAGCCTTTGGGCAGTTCCTGGTGTGCTGATGGTTGGTGCTTAGAAGAGCTGTTGATGCCAAGAGGGGTCTCCAGGGTCCAGGTAGTGGCGGTCCAGAGGTCGTGTCAGCGTTTCCAGGTGACGGCAGGAGTACAGCAAAATAGCAGCACATCCTGCCATCATTACTGGAGGTTTAAATAGCCCGTGGAGCGCGGGAGAAGCCGTGGACGGCGGGTCGCACTTCCGCGTTCCAGCGTGGAACGCAAGCCTCGGCGCGCCAGAAATGACGCGCATCGATTGAGAAATGGAGCGCAGCTGTCTGCAGGATGGACTGCTGCGCTCGATGCAGAGAGGATAACGCCAGTGGCGTTACATACTCCCCTCCTCAAGGGGGCACCACCAGTGCTCCTAATAGGACATGGACGAGTAGGGTATTTTTGATGGAATTGTCTAACCAGACGGGGGGCATGAAGTTGTGTAGCATTTTCCCAGGAGTCATCAAGTTGACTGTAGCCTTTCCATCGTATCAAATATTGAAGAGTAGAGCCCCTTTTCCTGGAATCCAAGATTTTCTCAATCTCATATTCAGTTTCCCCCATAACATCAACCGGAGGTGGAGGACGTGAATTTCTGTTAGGAAAAGGATTTGGTATGAATGGCTTGATGAGTGAGACATGAAATGAGGGATGTATTTTCCAATCAGATGGTAAAAGTAGTTTAACAGCGTTGGGGTTGATTATATGTGAAATAGGGAAAGGTCCAATGAATTGTCGGCCAAGTTTTTTCGAAGGTAATTTAAGGCGTAGATTTCTGGTGGAAAGCCATACTAAATCTCCTACCTTATAAACAGGTGGTAATGACCTGTGGGCATCATAATTCCGTTTTTGTCGTAGTTGGGCAGTTTCTAAATTAGAACGAAGAATTGGCAGAGTCTTTTTTAAATTAACTAGATATTGATCTACTGCAGGAACATCTTTTGAAAGAAAACTGGATGGTAAACTGTTTGGGTGGAACCCATAATTAGCATAGAATGGTGAGAATTGAGAGGAGGAGCTGGTGGCGTTATTGTAGGCAAATTCCGCGTGGGGGAGCAAATGGAACCAGTCATCCTGTAGGTGGGTACAGTAACAACGTAAGTATTGTTCCAAAGTCTGGTTGACACGTTCCGTCTGTCCATTTGTCTGAGAGTGGTAAGCGGTAGACATGCGATGATCAATCTTTAAGGCTTCACATAAAGCTTTCCAAAACTTGGAGATGAACTGAGAACCTCTGTCAGAAATGATTTGAGAAGGTAAGCCGTGGAGTTTAAGCACGTTGGAAATGAAAGCTTTCGCTGTTTCAAAAGAGGTTGGCAAAGCTTTTAAGGGAATAAAGTGTGCCATTTTTGTTAATAGATCAACTGTGACCATGATTGTATTGGCACCATTTGACCTAGGAAGATCAACTATAAAATCCATTGAAACGACCTCCCAGGGTCTGTTTGGTATTGGTATGCAAGCTAAAAGACCGGAAGGAGGTTTCCTTGAAAGTTTGTTAGTGGCACAAATTTCACAAGAATTGACATAAACATGCACCATCTTATGGAAATGGGGCCACCAGTAATGTCTTTTAACTAGTTGAATGGTTTTCGTGATCCCAGGGTGGCCTGCTAATGGGGAATCATGAAGTTGCTTGAGGAGTGTCAACTGTAATTTTGGAGGAACATATAATTTATTATTGAAGGTGTATACCCCATCTGATTGCCTTACGATACCTTTTGGTAAATTGGATAGATCCTCGGACGTAGTCTGGGAGAGCAACTGTCTGAAGGAAGTGGATACACCAATGAAGCGGCTTGGAGGTATAATAGAAAGAGGAGGAGGTTCAGTAATCTGTTCTTCATTCATCCGGGATAGGGAGTCGGCCTTTACGTTTTGTGTACCCGGGCGGTAGGATATATAGAAGTCGAATCTGTCAAAGAACAAACTCCACCTCACCTGGCGGGCGGACAAAGTTTTACAGGCCTTCAAATGTTGTAGATTACGGTGGTCTGTAAGGATAGTAATAGGGTGTGTAGATCCTTCCAATAGGTGTCTCCAATTTGCTAAGGCATCTCTTATTGCGAGGAGTTCTTTTTCCCCAATAGGGTAATTCTTTTCTGCAGATGTTAGAGTCCTAGAATAGAAAGCCACTGGGTGAAGAGGTTCAGATAAGGTCGCACGTTGGGAAAGTACGGCACCCAAAGCAAAGTGAGATGCATCAACTTCTAGAGTGAAATGAAACAGTGGATTAGGTAGTTGAAGGATAGGAGCAGTAGTGTAAGAACTCTTGAGTGAATCAAAAGACCTTTGTGCTTCATTTGACCAAGTAAAAGGTGTCTTTTTACTAGTTAAAGTATTCAGAGGTTTGACAATTTCTGAGAAATCTTTGATGAATTTCCGGTAGTAGTTTGAGAATCCAAGGAAGCGCTGCAGGGCTTTCCTTGAATGAGGAATTGGCCAGGAAAGAATACATTCCACTTTGGAGTGATCCATTTGAATTCCTTCAGGGGTAATTTGGTACCCGAGAAAAGAGATACTTGACTGACTGAAAACACATTTCTCAAGCTTGACGTATAAGCAATGTGTTCTGAGTCTGCTTAAAACCCATCGTATATGTTTGATGTGTTCCTCAAGGGTGTCAGAAAAAATCAAAATGTCATCCAGGTAGATCACAACACAAATGTCTAATAGATCACGGAAAATATCGTTAATAAATCGTTGAAAAGTGGCAGGTGCATTACATAGGCCAAAAGGCATTACTAAATACTCAAATAAACCATAGCGAGTTTTGAATGCAGTTTTCCACTCATCTCCTGGACGAATCCTGATCAAATTATAAGCACCCCTTAGATCTAGTTTTGTAAAGATCTTGGAAGTCTGTAGTCGTTCTATGAGTTCTGGAATAAGTGGCAAGGGGTATCGATTTTTTATCGTGATGTTGTTCAAGGATCGGTAATCGATAATAGGTCTGAGTGAGCCGTCTTTGTTTTTTACAAAGAACATGGCTGCACTAGCCGGAGAGGTAGAAGGTCTTATGAAACCCTTTTTAAGGTTATCATCAAGATATTCCTTGAGATGAACCAGTTCAGGATGAGATAATGGATAAATACGTGCGGTGGGGATTGGAGCCTCTGGAATAAGATCAATAGGACAATCATATATTCTATGAGGTGGGAGTATTTCTGCTTTGGTTTTGCTAAAGACATCAGAGAAGTCGAGTAAAAAAGATGGTAGACCGTCGCATTTTACAGTAGTTAAAAGTATGTTGTAGATAGGATAGCAAGTTTCTTTACAAAAAGTAGAGTCTAGAGTGAGTGAGGTGTTGGACCATTGGAAGGTTGGTTGATGAAGGTGTAACCAAGGTAACCCTAAGACTATTGGGAATAATGGTGAAGGGATGATGTCAAACGTAAGGGTCTCGGTATGGGCGTTACCACAAGTAACCAACAATGGTGCAGTTTGAGATTGGACTGGACCGAAAGAGGAATTAGACCCGTCAATGAAGGTGACAGACAAAGGAGTTTGCTTTAACACAAAAGGAATTTTATTTGAGTTAACAAAACCTAAATCAATAAAGTTGCCACAGGCTCCTGTGTCGACCATCGCATCAATGGTTGTTCTATCTTGGTCCCACTGTAAAGTAAGGGTGAGAAAGATATAGTGATTAGTGGTAGTCCCCGTTGTGGTACTTGCTATATTGAACCTATTAATGTTAAAGTTGTTACCTTCAGACCTATTCTTTAGAATTGGGCAAGAAGACACCATGTGGTCAGGGGCGGAACAGTAGAGGCAGAGATTCTGAGCCCTTCGTCTCTGTTTCTCAGCTGGAGATAATGGTCCTTTGATTGTGCTGACTTCCATAGGTACTTCCTTTGGGGGAGACCAAGACCTCCTAAAAGGTGTTGGTTGATATGCGTTTGTACGTTCAGCCTTTCTTTCTCTGAGACGGCGATCAATAGAGAGGGAAAGATGCATGAGATCTTCTAAAGATGCAGGAATCTCAACACGCGCGAGCTCATCTTTCATAGATTCGGATAGCCCAAGACGAAATTGATTTCTAAGGGCAATATCAGTCCATAAAGTCTCCCTGCACCAGCACTTAAATTCTGAGATGTAGTCTTCTACAGGTCTCTTTCCTTGTTTAAGGTTCCTGATGGTATTTTCCGCTGTAAGTTGTTTGTTAGGGTCCTCGTATAGAAGAGACATCTCATCTATGAAAGTGTTAAAGGCACCCAGAAGATCACCGTGCTCTTCTACATAGGCATCAGCCCAAACTCTTGGTTCTCCTTTAAGGTAAGATATCAGGGTGAGAATTCTGACTCTGTCAGAATAGTAGGTACGGGGACGTAGCTCAAACATAAGGCGACAAGAACTAATAAATTGACGGAAATATTTTCTATCTCCTAAAAAAGGTTCCGGAGGGCAGACCTTGGGTTCAGGTCGGTCCCTAGGTTGAACAAAATTCTGGTTACGGAGGGCATCATTTTCTAAGCGAAGATCATTCATGGTAGTGGTGAGAGTATCCACTCTTTGTGACAGTCCAACTAAATGGTTGGCAAGCTCCGCTGGATCCATTTTAGTTATAGGTGCTGCTATTATGTAACGCTCCTGCGTATGAGTTTAATTATGATTTAATTGGATCTCAGCTGCGGAGGTTTCTCAGGGTTAAACCACTACTTCACTCTCTTGTATGGTCAAAGAGTTTAGGGTTTAGTTCATCACAACCTCTATTTAGAGAATCAACTTAATCATGAATGCTTATTACTTCATAAGCTATGTATAAGCATATGTAAATAGTAGGAATAATGGGCCAGATCCACAAAAACCTGGCGTAACTTAAAAAATCCCATTTAAGTTACACTGCCTTAAAGTTTCTACCTAAGTGCCTGATCCACAAAGCACTTATCTAGAAATTTCAGGCTGTGTAACTAAAATTCCGCCGGCGCAAGGCGTTCCTATTCAAATGGGGCGAGTCCCATTTAAATGAGGCGCGCTCCCGCGCCGGCCGTACTGCGCATGCGCGAAGTTACGTTACGCCGAGTTTTGAGGATCGCGACGGCTTAAAAAAGTTGCGTCGGGAAAAAAAAAAAATGACAGCGGCATGCATTCCTGAGGGAGAACTCCATGCCAATTTTCAAAGAAAAAACCGGCATGGGTTCCCCCCCCAGGAGCATACCAGGCCCTTAGGTCTGGCATGGGTTGTAAGGAGACCCCCCCACGCCGAAAAATTGATGTAGGGGGTCCCCCTACAATCCATACCAGACCCGTATCCAAAGCACGCTACCCGGCCGGCCAGGAAAGGAGTGGGGACGAGCGAGCGCCCCCCCCCTCCTGAGCCGTGCCAGGCCGCGTGCCCTCAACATGGGGGGGTTGGGTGCTCTGGGGCAGGGGGGCGCACTGCGGGCCCCCCCACCCCAGAGCACCCTGTCCCCATGTTGATGAGGACAGGACCTCTTCCCGACAACCCTTGCCATTGGTTGTCGGGGTCTGCGGGCGGAGGCTTATCGGAATCTGGGAGTCCCCTCAAATAAGGGGGCCCCCAGATACCGGCCCCCCACCCTAAGTGAATGGATATGGGGTACATCGTACCCCTATCCATTCACCTGTAGGCAAAAAGTTAGTTAGTAAACACACAACACAAGGCTTTTTAAAATATTTTATTATTCTGCTCCGGATGCCCCCCCTGTCTTCGTTATTAGCTCAATTAGCAGGGGGGGCTTCTTCTTCCGCTCTCCGGGGGTCTTCCGCTCTCCGGGGGTCTTCCGCTCTCCGGGGGTCTTCTCCGCTCTCCGGGGGGGGCTTCTCCGGACTCCGGGGGGCTTCTTCCATCTTCTCCCCTCTTCCGCTGTTGACTCGGCGAACCCCGGTTCTTCTGCAGATGTCCGGTGCCTTCTTCTTCAGCGCTGGCTGCCTGCTATGTTTGTGTGTTAGCTCGATTTCAAACAGGCAGCCAGCGCGGTCTTCTGTGACGTCAGGGTCTTGTCTTCTGTTCTTCCGATGTTGCCTCGTCGCCTGTTGTCGCTGTAATGATGGAAGCGCGCCTTGCATCCCATTTATATAGGCATCACCGTCCCATCATGCTCCGGTAGGTACCCACGTGGTGGGTGCACGTGGGTAGGCACCCACCACGTGGGTACCTGCCGGAGCATGATGGGACGGTGATGCCTATATAAATGGGATGCAAGGCGCGCTTCCATCATTACAGCGACAACAGGCGACGAGGCAACATCGGAAGAAAGGAAGAGAAGACCCTGACGCCACAGAAGACCGCGCTGGCTGCCTGTTTGAAATCGAGCTAACACACAAACATAGCAGGCAGCCAGCGCTGAAGAAGAAGGCACCGGACATCTGCAGAAGAACCGGGGTTCGCCGAGTCAACAGCGGAAGAGGGGAGAAGATGGAAGAAGCCCCCCGGAGTCCGGAGAAGCCCCCCCCGGAGAGCGGAGAAGACCCCCGGAGAGCGGAAGACCCCCGGAGAGTGGAAGACCCCCGGAGAGCGGAAGAAGAAGCCCCCCCTGCTAATTGAGCTAATAACGAAGACAGGGGGGGCATCCGGAGCAGAATAATAAAATATTTTAAAAAGCCTTGTGTTGTGTGTTTACTAACTAACTTTTTGCCTACAGGTGAATGGATAGGGGTACGATGTACCCCATATCCATTCACTTAGGGTGGGGGGCCGGTATCTGGGGGCCCCCTTATTTGAGGGGACTCCCAGATTCCGATAAGCCTCCGCCCGCAGACCCCGACAACCAATGGCAAGGGTTGTCGGGAAGAGGTCCTGTCCTCATCAACATGGGGACAGGGTGCTCTGGGGTGGGGGGGCCCGCAGTGTGCCCCCCTGCCCCAGAGCACCCAACCCCCCCATGTTGAGGGCATGCGGCCTGGCACGGCTCAGGAGGGGGGGGGCGCTCGCTCGTCCCCACTCCCATTCCTGACCGGCCGGGTAGCGTGCTTTGGATACGGGTCTGGTATGGATTGTAGGGGGACCCCCTACGTCGATTTTTCGGCGTAGGGGGGGTCCCCTTACAACCCATACCAGACCTAAGGGCCTGGTATGCTCCTGGGGGGGAACCCATGCCGGTTTTGTTTTTACAAATTGCCGTGGAGTTCTCCCTCGGGAAAGCATACCAAATGCCGTCGCTGGAATGGGCTTTTGCAAGGTGTGACTAGTTTACACTTTGTAGAACCAGCCCTAATTTTACACTTGCAAAATAACACTTACGGCGCAAAAAGGAAGCTGGAAAGCTTTGTGGATCGCCTTAAGTGCTAATTTGCATACTAGAAACGGCATTTCGACTCGAAATGCCCCCAGCGGCGGATGCGGTACTGCATCCTAAGATTCGGCAGTGTAATTCAATTACACATGCCGGATCTTCTGCCTAACTTTGGAAAAAGCCTTTTGAGGATCGTTTCCAAAGTTACACACAGACTGAACAGCAGTTAAGTCGGAGTATCTCTTTTGAGGATCTGGCCCACTGTTCTTAAGTGACTGTCTTGGTATTTAGCTAGACTGTGACTTGACTACAGGCAGGAATAATGGATAAGTCTATGGTAAATGATATAAGTAATGAAAAAGCGGCAGTAATGACTTGCAGTACTCAGATAAGTAGCAGGAAAGTTCTGACAAGCAATGCAATATTTTAGTAAGCCAAATCCTATAGGTAAGCACAATAGGTGGATCACAGTATGACTGTATAAGGTATTATTTGTAAGATACTTGCGGTTCTGAAGACCTCCAGGATGGGTTGTGTTCCCAGGTTATGGCTGGCTGTGGTTAGAAGTCCGGGCTGTAGATACTGATGGCTCTAGGTGGAGATGCCTGTAGTTGGAGATGCGTGTTTGGAGATAGCCTGAGCCTTTGGGCAGTTCCTGGTGTGCTGATGGTTGGTGCTTAGAAGAGCTGTTGATGCCAAGAGGGGTCTCCAGGGTCCAGGTAGTGGTGGTCCAGAGGTCGTGTCAGCGTTTCCAGGTGACGGCAGGAGTACAGCAAAATAGCAGCACATCCTGCCGTCATTACTGGAGGTTTAAATAGCCCGTGGAGCGCGGGAGAAGCCGTGGACGGCGGGTCGCACTTCCGCGTTCCAGCGTGGAACGCAAGCCTCGGCGCGCCGGAAATGACGCGCATCGATTGAGAAATGGAGCGCAGCTGTCTGCAGGATGGACTGCTGCGCTCGATGCAGAGAGGATAACGCCAGTGGCGTTACATACTTCTGCATAGCAACAGCCCTTTCTGGTGAGTATAAAAAAAAAATCAGGGTGGAACTCCACTTTAAATACATTCACAATAAAAATACAGCTCCATTTATAAATAAATTCTGGTGTGGGGAAAAACGAGTCCCTGCACTATTTTCTGTGCGAATAAATTTGCACAGAAAATAGTGCAGGGACTTGTTTTTCCCCACACTAGAATTGGATTGCATAGGTGTTCTCACCTATTCGATCCGATCCCAGTGCAAGTTCACAGTTCACACTGCGATCTGTGATCAAAACTGGGGGTGTTGACACCCGCAGCGGTTCTCACAAGGCAATATGAACTGCCTGCGCGAGAGGAGCGCTGCGGGTACTGTCGCTGTAATCACTCTGGTTCTCGCATCGCATCAGTGTGTGAACCCAGGCTAAATGGTAATTAAACAAATGCAGGCCTGACTGTAACTATACACTGACTAGTGCTAGATATCCGTATTATGCAAACAGTAGTTTAATGTCACTAATGTCTAATGACCTACATACCAAAATAGAAAATAGTATACCATAGGTACTTTGAGACAATACTGCCCTTGAAACTGATTGTATACATCTATATTTTTCATTTATGTTTTTGTTTTTTTATTGTAGCCCTGGAGAAGTGGGCATTCTAAAGTTCCCAAAGTACATTGGCAGTTATAATTGAATCATCAAATAAAAAGAGCAGACTTTGATGAATTCCATATCCAAAAAACATTTGAGCCTTAGCACTTCTATACCTTGAGACAAAATTGTTAGGTCTCATGCACACCTGGCATAAAAAAAAAATGCTGCTTTACAGGCTTTTGATGTGGGGAGGTTTTCAGCCCCTAAGCAAATCTCTATCTTAAAGCGGTGGTTCACCCTTAGAAGGCACTTTTTAGCCTTAGATGGATGCTCGTTTTGTCTAGGGGAATCGGCTATTTTTTTTAAAATATGATCCGTACTTACCCGTTTACGAGATGCATCCTCTCCGTCGCTTCCGGGTATGGGCTGCGGGAATGGGCGTTCCTTCTTGATTGACAGTCTTCCGAGAGGCTTCCGACGGTCGCATCCATCGCGTCACGATTTTCCGAAAGAAGCCGAACGTCGGCGCGCAGGCGCAGTATAGAGCCGCACCGACGTTCGGCTTCTTTCAGCTACGAGTGACGCGATGGATGCGACCGTCGGAAGCCTCTCGGAAGACTGTCAATCAACATAGGAACGCCCGCTCCCGAAGACCCATACCCGGAAGCGACGGAAGAAGATGCATCTCGAAAACGGGTAAGTACGGATCATATTTTAATACAAATAGCTGATTCCCCTAGACAAAACGAGCAGGAATCTAAGGGGAAAAGGGAAATTTTTTTATAAATGGGTGAACTCCCGCTTTAACTTAAGTTCTTAAGTTGCCATGCACACATGTGTGTTTACAGTCGTATTAGAAGAGGAGCGATTAAAGTCTAAAAAAAAAAAAAAAAGCGGGAAACGCTTGATGCACAAAAATGGCTGTAAACATGCATAAACACTACTCAAAGTGGAATGTGACCCGACGCACTCAGAATACACAATAGCATGCTTCCATCCCTAAATATATTGTATGGAGTAGGGAAAAAGTTGGGACTTTAGATGAACCATGTTGTTGTGAATAAATAAATAACTATGAAATAAATTGAACAACATAATTTAATTGAATACCGGCTGCCCCTAGGGGTTGTCCATGATATGAAAGAGCAAAAACATTTAATTAAAAACCATAATATGGCATATAGTCAATCATACAAGATTTACATGACACTCATGGTAATACATTTTTGCAAAACAATCAATGGACATAAATTGATACACTTATTAAATACATATATACGCAGAAGAATCAAGATAACACATGATCAAAACAAATGACAAATATTGATATTAATGAAATTCATGATTAGAAGAGGGGGCTGAGCTGAACCTCATAAGTTGACAACCCATAATGTTCAGCTCAGCCCCCTCTTCTAATCATGAATTTCATTAATATAAATATATGTCATTCGTTTTGATCATGTGTTATATTGATTCTTCTGCGTATATATGTATTTATTAAGTGTATCAATTTATGTCCATTGATTGTTTTGCAAAAAGGTATTACCATGAGTGTCATGTAAATCTTGTATGATTGACTATATGTCATATTATGTTTTTTAATTAAATGTTTTTGCTCTTTCATATCATGGACAACCCCTAGGGGAAAACGGTATTCAATTAAATTAATTTGTTTAATTTATTTCATAGTTATTTATTTATTCACAACAACATGCTTCATCTAAAGTCCCAACTTTTTTCCTTCTCTATACATGCATAAACACTAGGGGCCAGATTCAGAAAGGACTTACGACGGCGTATCTCCAGATACGCCGTAGTAAGTCCGAATGTGAGGCGTTGTATCTATGCACCTGATTCAAAGAATCAGATACGCCAGAATTTGTCCATTTGGGTGCATATTTACGCTGGCCGCTAGGGACGCTTCCGTAGATTTACGTGTAGAATATGCAAATGAGCTAGATACGCTGATTCAGAAATGTTCTTGCGCCCGTCGGATTTAGCTACGCCGTTAACGTAAGGCTTACGTCCAGCGTAACGTTACCCCTGCTATATGAGGCACATCCAATGCAAAGTATGGACGTCGGAACAGCCGTAGAATTTTACGTCGTTTACGTAAGTCGTACGTGAATGGGGCTGGGCGTAGGTTACGTTTACATCACAGGCATTGATCCAGCGTATGTTAGGGAGTAAATTCGACGTGACACTGAGCATGCGCGCACATGCGCCGTTCGTTCGGCGCTTCATTAACATGGGGTCACGATTCATTTAAATACATCACGCCCATCTTCCACCTAATTTGAATTACGCAGGCTTATGCCGGCCTATTTACGTTACGCCGGCGCAAAGTTGTCGGCAAGAGCTTTGTGAATACCGATCTCCCCTCACTATCTTACGGCGGCGTAGTGCATATCAGATGCGCTACGCCGCACTAAAGATACTCCAATTTATCTGAATCGCGCCCTAGGTATGTTTATCACTTGAGTGTTTGTTCATTTCAGTGACCAAAATAAATTAATATTCTGAAAAATGGAATGAATGAATGCCCAGAATGCTTCACATACCTAAACATGTTTGCAAAACACAGCTTTAGGTCAATTTTTAAGCATTTTTTTTCCTACCAGAAGCAAAAATGTCTAGGGGAGGAAAATGTCCTGTATGCATGAGGCCTGGATCACAATAGCCCTATGACTGTAAATTATGTTTTTTGTGAGAGCAGTCTGAGTTCATTTCAAAATTCCTATGAGATGTAGTAAATTAATCTGTGTCTATTTTTACAATTTTTGACCCGATCCAGTGCCATTATAGCCCAATTCCATTTCTAATTTGCAAGTGCTGAAAATTAATTATCTTGTGTAGGTTTTGTTAATTTCTTATTTTTTTGTGAGACCGCAGGCGTACAGATTGCATAAACATAAAAAAGTGTGTTTGAGAGTCTTAATAAAATTGTCAAAGCAAAGATCCATTGCCAAAAGTACTGACCTAAGCATTGATGTATTTTTGAATCTACAGAGGCCAGGAAACCAGAATGAAAGTTCAACAAAGGCAGAGAGTGCCCACCTCTTCAGACTGTGGTATGGTTTTGATCACAAGTATCCTTTCAGTGCCCTTTGGCATAGTGGTAGTAACATTTACATGGCTTAACCAGATTTGTTGGAAAAACTAAGCACAGCAGATGTGAGTATTGTTCAGTTAAAACATATACAGTAATTGTACTGAGGAACCCGCAGTTCTCTTGACATTGAGTCTAAAAATAATTTCCTAAAATCAGAGCAGAACCAACCACAACAGCCACCAAACACTAATGAGAGTGGAAAAAACGTGGTTGTCGCAGACACTCATGTTTATATATGCTCAAAGAAAGGAAAGGTTTCGCCATAGGTAAAACCAGACTAGTGTTTATTCAAATAAAACAGTATCACTTACATATAATCAAGGTTCATCCAACGTGGACAATACAAATGTCCGTCCTGTCGGGACATTGAACAGCGCAGTGACGCCAGCACGTCGCAACTCTTAACACGTTTCATTACAAGTCTGCTGTTATATTGGGGCACGGGCGGCGTACTGACTCACCGCTATAAATAACAAATCCGGAACCACGCCTTGGTCTGAGCCTCGGGCAGTCAGTGCACCAAACGTCATCTTTGTATAGGGAATGTTGCCATTTGTGGATAATTCTAAAAGCCCCTGTGACTACCAAGTCTATCTGCTCTCAGTAGTGTTTGGAGGCTATTGTGGTCAGTTCTGCTATTCGTTTGTTATTCCTAGAGAAAAAGGCCCTGGCCGGGTATCGGCCACAAGCGAGTCAGCTTGTGTAAGCTGGTAAGCGTGCACTCCATGTGGTGGTGGATTCTCACTAGTCTGTCAAGGAATCGTGATATTCACAGGAGGAGATTTACAAACAATTTGTATACTCTTTCCATATATTAATCACCTCAATTACTTATTTGCCTTGGTTCCATTCACTACCATTGGAACGTGATGTTATATATTGTTGTTCACTTATTGTGTCACTGTGCAATTTGTTGATAAATGTTTACCTTTGTGTCGCCATTAATTTTTTGCACTTTTTATGCTACTAGACATATAAAGCGCAGCTCATATTTTTTAAACTTTTATCTTTTGTACCTACCTCACATTTGCACTAGGTTTAGGGTTTTAAATCACAGCACAGTTTTCTTTTTTACACATAAGAATGAATCGCTGTTTGTTTTCCAACTTGAAACAGACAAATTAAAAACCGATGAACAGAATGTGAAAGAGCCCTTACTTGAGGTGTTCTTAAGTGTAGCATTAGAGAACAGTAGCAGGACTGAAAACACAGCTGTGGATTTAAGTACAGCCATGGGAGCGGAAGTTAGGCGCTAACTGGATTTCTAGTTGATTAATTAATATTTTTTATTTTGCATTTTTAGAGATAAAATATGGGAAAATTTGCATGTGCATATAATTGTTTAAAATTTAGCTAGGACATACACTTTAAAGTATTGAACTGGTATTCGTATTCATATACATGGTTCATTTATTTATTTATGTAGGTTTTTGAACTAGATATGTCACCTAAACACAACATATTGGACCCATATCTGAATTGACATGGCATAAAATTGAAAATATGTATCTGACTATGTGTGCTCTGGTATATAATTGTATTTGCCCTCTCATTTTTACGTGTCCATGTCATATAGACAGTTATAAATATATTTGACTATTCAAATATAAGAAACCCACAAAACCTTGTATTTTTTCTTGAGCTGAAAAGTGCATCTCTTTTAACCAGAAGCTATTTTAAACCAAGGTATGTTACATCACACAGAGAAGGAGGCAATACTTATTTTAATGAAATTTCCATTTAAACCATGTGTGACAGTAACTATCCACTACAGACTATGATCATCTGCAGCTAGTCTAATTGAAGGTGATGTGTTAAATATAAAATAGTTTCTTTCAGGAATTATTTAATTTTGTTTTCTGATCAACCCACCTGCAGAGACTAGTCTAGAATTTCTCATTCATAGTGCTTTTTTATGTTATGAATAATATTATTTACTTGTCTAAATTGGACCTTTGAACTTTTACAAGTCTGCATACATTACTTACATATCGGAATATACAACAGTATTATTTTTCAAAAAAGTTCCACCATCTATCATTAAAAGCCATCCTTGAGCTTGAGTGTTTTGCCAAGGCTTTAATGTCATCAGCCTGCTGCAAGGCTTGAAGGAAACCTTTCCCCAGTCTGCTCTCTTGCAGTGATTAACCTCCCTGGCGGTATGATTATGTCAGATTTTTGGTGCTACAAGGGGTACAATTATTTTGCATGGAAATTTGGCATTATAAATTGTAGGTCTGTAATTCTTAGGAATAACCTACTTCAATCTGTCCAAACAAGAGTCTAGTAGACATCCCGGGTGTGATAAAGTTTGAAACACCATATCATAAATTATAATATAATATAATAAATAACTATAAATAATTATAACAAATAATAATGTAATTATAATAAAAATTATTCAATAATGTAATCAAATAAAAAACACTGAAATTTGCTCAGTTGCAGAATTGTAGCTGTCTTTACTTTGAGTGTTTGACGAATTTCCCCACAAATTGCTATTGCTCGATTCTGCAAGTGATTCTAATTTATTATTGCTGTTTTCCAGCTGGTCTAAAACCACTTTTGACATAAACAGACACGTTTTGGTTGCTATGGACAATCTCCAGTTTCCAGTCAGAAAGAACAGTATATATAATATAAAACTGCATGCAGGACACTGGACAGACCACTAGGGACAAAGGGGTGTGTAATTTGATACAGTATCGTAATCTGTAAGATTATAGTAAACTGTACCTAAACTGTGTGTTTACTTTTTGGAATTTGGCACCGAACTCCGCCCCCTGTGCATCGCGCCGCTCGGGAACGGAGCTCGGTGGCACTCGGCTGTCACCAGTGTGTGAATCGAGCAAGATGACAGCTCCCACACACAGCGGGGACACATCGTAGGATCCAGGGACAAGTTAAGTAACTTCCCCTGTATCCTGCAATGCGTTCCTGAGTCTGGCTCGGGGTTACTGCTTTTGGTATGTAAAATTCACCCCGAGCCAGACTCGGGAATTCTGCTAGGCAGGTTAAATGCAGCATTGTAACTTTGTCGTAAAATAACAAGGTAAGAAGCTGCAGTAGGGACTAATCGGTGTCAGTTTTTGTGAACACAACCAAGCATTGCATAGGCACCAGGATGTGCATCGTTGTATCATTTCCTAACCAGCATCTAAGCTCAGAAAATAGATGCTGACGCTGGATGATACCTGAATAAAGGAGGCTCTGTCCTTCTGGAGGAAAAAGCAGGAGAAGGCATTGTTGGTGGTGGAGTGGGGGTGTTATTGTGATCTCTGTGAAAAGGAATAATAGCTAAATGTTACACGTGCACACATTTCTAATGCCTTGTATACATGATCGGAAATTCGGACAGCAAAAGTCCGATGTGAGCTTTTGAACGGAAATTCCGACTGTGCTCCATCGGACTTTTGCTGTAACCTTTGTGGAGTGATTCGGCATACCATTGTGCATTTAGTGCTGCAGAATCGGTTTTGGATGGATGTACACTATGGGCCAGATTCACGTAGCCCGGGCGCAGCGTAACGTAACCGATTTAGGTTACACCACCGCAAATTTTCTGGCTAAGTGCCCGATCCACAAAGCACTTACCTGGAAATTTGCGGCGGTGTATCCTAAATCCATCCGGCGCAAGGGGGGCCAATTCAAATGGGGCGGCTATCATTTAAATTAGGTGCGCTCCCGCGCCGGACGTACTGCGCATGCTCCCGACGCAAATTTCCCGACGTGCTTTGCGCGAAATTACGATGCGCCGATACTTTTACATGGTGTAGTAAGTTTACACTTTGTAAAAGGTGCCCTATCTTTGCGACGGCAAACTAACACTTGCGGCGACGTAACGACGGGAAAAAGTTTTGTGGATCGCCGTAACTGCTAATTTGCATACCCGACGCTGGTTTACGACGCGAACTCCCCCCAGCGGCGGCCGCGGTACTATTACACCTGTCGGATCTTAGGGATATCTATGCGTAACTGATTCTATGAATCAGTCGCATAGATAGAAACAGGGATACGACGGCGTATCAGCAGATACGCCGTCATATCCCTTTTGTGAATCTGGCCCTAGAAGCCTAAACTTACACTTTACGTGAAATGGCAATCATTTTTAAATGCAAATAATAGGACATCTTCCCAGTGGGAACACAGACAGCAGTAAAATTCGGAGGTTCCAAGTCTCTCCTAGTTTGCTGAAAAAAAAAAAAAAAAAACATGTTTGCTGCTCTCTGTGGCTTTTTGGCAGTTCCTTGTTGATACCAGGAAAAAAATAAATGGACGTTTCCATAATGGAGACACAAGCGGAAACAGGATTCTGGCAAAAGCTCTATTTCTATGCAATACAGAGCATGACAAATTGTGTCTGGAGTTCCACTTTAAATAAAGAAATGTTGGTGTTAAATGGCAAGTTTCGGGGAACATTGTTGCCACTGTAATTTCTGCTACCTAACCTGGTGAGCCCTGGTAACTTTTTAACAGATAAGCTTGCTTTCTGTACTTCTTAAGATTTCTTTTTTTGATGTGCTCGAAGAACCTACATACACTTTCCTTAGAATGAAATCAAAGAAATCACTCAATTGGTGTTCTGAAAAAGATGCTTACCCCAGGGGCATAATGTACTTTGCCAGTAAATTTCCATGTCAGAAGATAAGATCTGGGTGAAATAGTGCAGGCATCGCTCTGACCCAGATTGCTCCATTTCACTTTACGCAGTCTTTACTATGTGATTTGGAAGCATTTTGTGCAGTATGATTAGGTGCCCTACTTTAACTACAATTTTATCTATAAAATCACCAATCTGCATGTATTTTGTAAGTAAAATATGCAACGTTTTCTCTAATATAAAGTGCATCTGGTACATATTCATTCTCTTTTGAAAGAAATGAACAAAATGTACTTTTGTGTGAGGGTAAACTACCTTTAAATAGTATTCCAGAAAATATTCTCACCAACTTCTGCAGATCTGGTGCTGTGGACCAGCCTAAGACATAACTAAATGAGGCCATGAATTCAACACTTCATATCCTTTGTCCTCTTTGCTATGCAGCTCTTGCAATGATTAACTCTTCCTCATCCACTCTGGTATCCGTTTAAAGGGTTCTGAACCCCAAGGACGGGAAGGATCATTGCTCATGTTACCACTGTGATTGGCTGTCACAGTGGTCACATGATAAAGGGCTGGTCCCGCTTGCTACCAATCGTTATTGGGGACTGAGAGCTGTCTTTGTTGTCCAGATATCAGCTGGACTGCTTTTGAATGTTAAAATTGTCTCTGAAAACTGAATTAGGATGTTTGTGGGAAAAAAATTATAAAAACATAATTTGGGTACAGTGTTGTATGACCGCGCAATTGTCATTCAAAATGGGTCAGCGCTGAAAGCTGAAAATTGGTCTGGGCACGAAGGGGGTTTAAGTGCCCAGTAATGAAGTGATTAAATACATTTCAGTTACTGTGTTCAATACTTTTCCTGTGTCATTCCATTTTATTACACATAACTTCATCTCTGAACTTATTTTTTATTTATTTTGTTATTTGTAGGTATGGATTGCATGGGTTGTTACTGACATGTGGTGAAAATTTCATGTGAATAGCACCTTTAGAAATATATCTACCTAGAAAAATGGTGACATGTTCAATACTTATTTTACCCGCTGTAAATGTTTTCTGTTTTATTCAGCTTCAAACAGATGCACATCCTTATCAAGCTTTTCTAAAATATATCTTAACTACCTCCCGCCGGCCAGACAACTATATACGGCTGAAATGTGGATGTTAACTTCCGGGAGGCCGTCTATATACGGCCTCCAGCCACTGGAGGGCGCGCACGCCCACCGCGTAACTCAGGTGCCGATGCACGTGTCTGGCGGCCGCGATGTCCCCCAGGCACCCGTGATCGGCAGTCACAGAGACAGGGACATGGATCTCTGTGTGTAAACACAGAGATCCCTTTTCTGTCTGGGAGAGGAGACCGATGGTGTGTCCCTTGTATATAGGGACAACCAACGGTCACCTCCCCGAGTCACTTCCCTCCCCCCACAGTTAGAAACACTATGCAGGGCACACATTAACCCCTTCCTCGCCTCCTAGTGTTAACCCCTTCCCTGCCAGTCACATTTATACAGTAATCCGTGCATATTTATAGCACTGGTCGCTATATAAATGTGAATGGTCCCAAAAATGTGTCAAAAGTGTCCGATGTGTCCGAGGTAATATCAGAGTAGTGACAAAAATCGCAGACCATTACTAGTAAAAAATAATAATAATAAAAAAAAAATGTCATAATTCTATCCCCTATTTTGTAGGCGCTATAACTTTTGCGCAAACCAATCACTATATGCCTTTTGCGTTTTTTTTTTATTTTTTTACCAAAAACATGTAGAAGAATATGTATCGGCCTAAACTGAGAAATTTTTTTTTTTTTTTTATTGGATATTTATTATAGCAAAAAGTAAAAAAAATCGTTTTTTTTCACAATTGTCGCTCTATTTTTGTTTATAGCGCAAAAAATAAAAACCGCAGTGGTGACCAGATACCAATAAAAGAAAGCTCTATTTGTGGGGAAAAAAGGACGTCAATTTTGTTTAGTATTAGTATTGTGATCTACTGTATAGGTTTGTGTTTGAGAACAGAAATGTAGCTGCCACCTGGTGAAAAGTTCCTTTCTGTTTGTGTTGTGAAACCATTTATACACTGTCACAACAGCAGATAGGCTCCTTTACTGTGCATGCACCTTGTAACACAACCACGTGTGACTGTGTATCCCAAATGTGACACATTTTGTGTACTTTTCTGCATCTGCATATGGAAATATAGGCCAGCAGAGCTTTCTAATGACAAATCAGATGTTGTGGCCTCCATAATTTAGAAAGCAGGAGAGAATTTGCCTGTTATATAGAGCAGTGAGCTCTCTACCTCCCTCCTCCTTCTTCATGTCACTTGTGACAGTGAGTGTCCCACTGTGTGTGTCTTCCTGTGAGTTGCTCTTTTCCTTTCATGTCACTGTCTAAACATGCCCCATCTCTGACACACACACTGTCATGAAATGACATTTATTTTGGTAGTTTATCACCCAGAGATAAAAGGCTTACAATGTACAGTACTTTCCCTTCACAAGAATCTCTCTGCAAATGTTTCTTGAATGTCACAGCTTCTCGTGTCTTCACCGTTTTCAATTTATTTATTTTTTTAAAGTATTTAATTATTTTAAACCTGGAATATTCCCCCTTTGAATCTCCATTGAATTTTATATATTTGATATATAAAGTTCACTTAGAAAAAGGTATATTGTATAAGGCTGGGTTCACATAAATGCAAATTGGATGCGTTTTTTTAACACATTCAAATTGCATAACACGTGGATTTAATTTGCTTTCAATGCAGCTGGTTCACAAATGTGCGGCAGCCATTGTGTGGTTTCAAAAAGGGTCCTGTGTGTTTTTGGGTCCAGTTCAGGTGCAATTTCAGCTAAAACATTTCACCTGAAACACACCAGACTGCCACACTGAAACTGCGGCCGCATAGCAGTAAACCTAGCCTTAAAGTAGAATTCCAGGTTATTTCTAACTACTCTTAAAACTACTTCCTCCCCCCAACTAACATCCATGCTTAGTAAACAGTTTAAGATTCTGTAGATGCATATTCTTACCTGTTTTCAGGCTGCTCCGGTCCAGTCATGTGACCACATCAGTGTCAGGGGAGAGGAGTTAGCATTGGTAGCGGGTGGGCAAATGAAGCCTAAGGGTGATGTCACTGCTGTAGGCTTTACTAGCCATTGTCGAGCACATTCTCCTCTTCCTTACAGCTGGCCACTGGCTGGCACAGGAGAAATCAGGTAAGTATATGCATCTATCTTGCACAGGTTAGCAAGCATAAGTGTTAGGAGGGGAGAGGGAGTGTTTTTAAAATTAGTTGGGTTTATCCCGGAATTCTCCTTTAACCACTTCCCCTCTCACATATGTGCAATCCCCCCCCAAAAAAAACAGAGCAGTTTTTATATTTCTGCAATGGACCTGCTTATTCAATACTCAATATACAAAATAATACATATAGGGGTTGATTTACTAAAACTGGAGAGTGCAAAATCTGGTGCAGCTGTTCATAGTAGCCAATTCGCTTCTAACTGCAGCTTGTTCAGTTAAGCTTTGACAAAAAATAAAAAAACTGGAAGCTGATTGGTTTCTATGAAGAGCTACACCAGATTTTGCACTCTCGGGGCCAAATTCTCAAAAAGCTGTGCAAATTTAGTATTACCTAACTTATGTCATTTAAGTTACGGCGCCCTAAGTTGGTGTCGTAAGTGCCGTATCCTCAGCGCATTTGCGCACAAAATTGCGCCATCCTTAACCTAAATTCCAAGGCGTAAGGCGTGGTTATGGCAAGTGGGAATGAAGTGGGCGTGCTTCATTGTAATGAGCCGTGACCCCGTGCAAATGAAGGGCCGGCCGTACTGCGCATGCTCGCACAAATCTGGACCTCACTGGGCATGTGCAGAACTTTGCTCATCGCAATCAGTGAGATAGGTAAAAGGCCAAGCGTACTTAGTTTGAAGATCGCCCTGTGTCTAAATAGCCCCAGTCAAACACACTTCCCTTGCAAAAGTATTTCCCTGTGTTCCCTTCGTAAAGAAAGTTGCTTCTGCTTTGAACGTTTGTCAGTGTTTGTTGGCAAGATTTGTTTGTGAGAAAAGTTGTTGAGGAGTTGTAGAGTATAGTTGGTGTTTGTTTTTGAGAATTTGTTATTTGTTTTGATTGTTTGCCTGTTTGTTTTTGATAAGTGTTTCTTTTTTGGTGTGTGATTGTTTTTTGTTTCCCTTTTTTGCCTGTTTGTTTTTGATAAGTGTTTTTTTTTGGTGTGTGATTGTTTTTTGTTTCCCTTTTTTGCCTGTTTGTTTTTGAATTTATAGTAGCTGTCTGTTTGTGTTTTTTTTTTTTGCTTGTTTTTTTTTTCTTTGTTGTGTGTGTATTGTTGATTGTTTTTTGGGTGAGTTTCCTGTTGCTGGGTGTTGTCTGTCATGGCCACCAAGCGCAGGAAGCTTAATTTTAAAGTGGCAGAGAAGCATATTCTTGCTCAGGGCGTCATAAAATATGGGCGTTTTCTCCATGGCCCTGAGAGCCACAACACCACCCCGGCCAGGAGGAAGGAGATCCTTAAAAAGATCACCGATCGGATCAATGCGGCGGGGGGGGGGGGAGACCAGGACCATCGCTGGAGTTAAAAAAAAATCAATGATTTGAAGAGCGTGTCTCGGAACAAGCTGGCAACGCTGCATGCCCATACCAGGGGCACTGGAGGAGGGGGACCCTGCCCAGTCAGGATGAGTGAGGAGGAATGGGCAGTGGCCTAGTGTTTCCACCCACAGCAGGTGGTGGGCCTGCCTGGCTTTGACTCTGATCCTCTTATGAGGACAGGTAATTTTTTTTGAATTTTCTATCTGGTGATTAGCATGTGTGGGTGGGGGAAGGGAAGATGTGCCAAGTGTGTGGATCCACCAACCTGTGATTGTTTTGTGTCCTCCCCAGATGGCCAGGAGGTTGCAGCCCCATCAGCCCAGGAGGTTGCTGGGTCATCAGCCCAGGAGGTGGCAGCCCCATCAGCCCAGGAGTTGGCAGCCCCATCAGCCCAGGAGGTTGCTGGGTCATCAGCCCAGGAGGTGGCAGCCCCATCAGGGCAGGAGGTGGCAGCCCCATCAGGGCAGGAGGTTGCTGGCCCATCAGGGCAGGCTGCTGCACCACCCCCAAGACAGGCTGATTCAGAGTCCCAAGAAGGGCAGGATTCGCCATTGGAGGGGAGTGCCCACAACTCCCCTAATTTGGATGTTGAGTGGGAGGAGGATGAGGGGGAGGAAGATGAGAATATTGATATTGGCCAGCAAATCCTGATGGGCCAAGATATGACCTTTGAGTCATCCCCTGAGGGTACCCCAGAGGCGCCCAGCAGTCAGGCCACCATCATGGGTGGCCCCTCCCAACCCTCCTCCAACATGCAGCAGCACCCATGGGTCACTCCAACCCCTCCTCCAAGGCCACAAGCCTCAGGGGCAAGTAGGAGGCCGACCCCGGAAACCAGGGGGGGGTTTGTGCATCTGCCGGTCAGTCTGTTGAGGGACAATGCCCGGCAGACCCGCAGTCTGGCTGAAATTAAAAAATCTATGAGCAAGGTGGAGCACAGCCTGGGTTTAATGAGGGAGTCACTGGGTGACGTGGCCACCAACTCAGTGGGGGTCATCACGTGTTTGTGGGACCTGAAGAACGCCACAACAGGCGTGGCCCAGGAGGTGACTGCCCTCACCCAGGCTGTGCAGGCCAATACCCGGGCTGTGCAGGCCAATACCCGGGCTGGCCAGGCTAATACGGCTGACATGACTGCCTGTCTGACAAGGATAGCCATGGCCTTGGAGGGCAGGCCAGCAGGAGGACAGACACCAGGGGAGGCTCCTTCTTCCCCTGCACAGACCCCCCCGTGAAGATACTCCCTCCCCTGCACAGACCCCCCCCGAGAAGATACTCCATCCCCTGCACAGAACCCCCCGTGAAGATACTCCCTCCCCTGCACAGACCCCCCCCCCCGTGAAGATCCCCCAGTCGGCCGTGGCCGTGCCCGTGGTCAGCCCAGAAGGAGCACTCGGCAACATCAGTAAGTTGCAGGGGTACTTTTGATTTTTTTTTTTTTTTTATACTGTACTTATGATTTGGTTTATGTGTGTGAATGATGTGTGAATGTGGGGGGGTGGCATTCCTGATAACATAAGGGTGTCACCCTCAGTTTTGGTGGAGTAGGGATCCCCAGGACCAGGGAGAAGTCATCCCAGGTTCCTGAATGGTGTATGAATGCACAGTGACATAATTGGAGCCGTGGCAGGGCGTTACTGCTCCCAAGTACCAAAGGGGGGGGGGTACTTGGATCTAATCCAATTCGATGTGCATGTGATGTGTCTGTGCTAGGGACCACAGTGGCGTGCATTCATGCATTCTCATTGTGAGATAATTAATGTGCGTTTTGTATCAAAAAAGACATTCTCATTGTCATATAAGTAATGTGCATTTTATGTGCAAAGTAAATGTTTAAAGGTCACATAATCTCTGTGATTTTTTGTTGGCAAAGCAAAAAAATAAAGATAATTAAGGTCCATTTACTGGGCAAAGATGCCTTCAGCCAGTTGTCTCCTTATTGCCTGGCCCTCAGCAGACCGGGTAGAGGTGGTTGGGGGGGGGATTGCCTGGGTGGGGGGGTTAGGTCAGGACATATCTCAACATGCAGGCCCCTTCTCAGAGTAAAATTATGGAGGATGCAACATGCCCCAATAATTTGACAGACAAAGTCTGGGGAATACAAGAGTGTACCCCCAGTCTTGTCAAGGCATCTGAATCTGGACTTGAGAAGGCCAAATGTCCGCTCTACTATTGACCGGGTCTGGATGTGCACCTCATTGAATTTCCGTTCTCCGGGTGTTTGGGGGTTCCTAAAAGGGGTCATAAGATGGGGTCCCAACGCATATCCAGAGTCACCTGTAAGGGAAAAGACAGGAGGATATTAGTCATGCATGTGCCCCTTGTGATGTCTGCATCATGGGGGGGGCATACCTGACACCAATGTCACTCACCAATCAGCCAGCTGTCTCCATAAACGTTCATCTCCAAGTCTTGGTAGATCTTGGTCTGCCGGAGAATGAAACTGTCGTGGCACAACCCTGGAAACTTGGCACAAACGTGCCAGATGAGGCCATGGGCATCTACAATCATCTGGACGTTGATGGAATGCCACCCTTTTCTGTTTCTGAACAGGTGTTCAGTTTCATGGGGGGGCTGTAGTGCCACATGGGTGCAGTCTATCGCCCCGATGGTCCTTGGGAAGCCAGCAATGCTGTAAAAGTCAGTCATGGCTTGCAGACGCTGCTCCTCCTGGGTGGGCTTCACAAATTGATTGGTCATGCGCCGCAGTATGGCAGGGACCACCTGATGGACACATCGGCTCATTGTCGACTGCACCATCCCAGCCAGACCTCCAGATGCACGCTGGAATGAGCCACTGGATAAAAAATGGAGGGTTGTCATCACTTTATGTAGAGGTGTCAGGGCATGGGAGCGTCTGGTTGGGGTGATAAGATCCTCCTGAAGTAGTTGGGTGATCTCCAGGATGGCTTCCCTATCAAACCTGTAGTTGCCATACACCTCATAATCTGGCATTTGAAAAAGATCACGCCGTGGCCAATAAACTCTCTCCTGTGCCCTCATCCTCCTCCTCTGTGCCCTCCTCCTCCTTTGTGCCTGTAAGGTGGCAAGTGCCGTCAGAATCATTGATGCCCCAGGCATTTTTCCAGACAGATCCTTCACAACTATAGCTCTAGTCACTACCTACAGCAAACCCTTCCACGGCATGTGTAAAATTAGGGCTGGTTTTATAATATGGAAATTAACAGGTGCGCACAGGGCGGAATATACGCCGCACACACTTAATTTTGAGAATCGCCCTAACTCCCTCATTTGCATCTTTGCCTATCAAAAACAGCGGCGAGACTAGCGTAATTTGCGCCCGGGGATGCGCAGGTGTAACTATTTTAGGTAGGACTGAAAATCCGGAAATCTAGGCTTAACTCGTTTTGAAGATCGGGCGCAAAGATACGCGCCGTGTAAATTTAGAAAACTTTAGTTAAGTCCGCGTATCTCTTTTGAGAATTTGGCCCTCAATGTTTAGCAAATCAACCACATATTGTTTTTTAAGGACAAACAAGGCTTTTTTTTGGAAATATTGCACCGCAAAAAAATAAATAATTTAATCATTGGAGAAAAGAATATTGAAAAACACTTTTTTGACCAGTGTTCATTTAAAACACATAGGGGGTTATTTACGAAAGGCAAATCCACGTTGCACTACAAGTGCAAAGTGCACTTGAAATTGCACTGAAAGTGCACTTGGAAGTGCAGTCGCTGTAAATCTGAGGGGTAAATCTGAAATGAGGGGAAGCTCTGCTGATTTTATCATCCAATCATGTGCAAGTTAGCTGTTTTTTATTTTCCTTGCGTGTCCCCCTCGGATCTACAGCAACTGCACTTCCAAGTGAAAGTGTACTTTCAGTGCACTTTCAATTACACTTTGCACTTGTAGGGCCAGATTCACAGAAGAGATACGACGGCGTATCTCCTGATACGCCGTCGTATCTCTGAGAGTATCTATGCGGCTGATTCATAGAATCAGTTACACATAGATAGCCCTAAGATCCGACAGGTGTAATTGACTTAAACCGTCGGATCTTAGGATGTAATACTTCAGCCGCCGCTGGGTGGAGTTTGCGTCGTTTTCCAGCGTCGGGTATGCAAATGAGATTTTACGGCGATACACAAAGGTTTTCGCGTTAATTACGTAGTCGCTAGTCGTTTTTCCCATCGCAAAGTTATGGCTGCTTTTTCATTGCTTAACTTTAGACGAGCCATGTTAAAGTATGGCCGTCGTTCCCGGGTCGAATTTCAATTTTTTTTTGCGTAAGACGTCCGGGAATACGAAAGTACGTTACGCACGTCGCCATTCAAAAAACACATTGGGGCGCCGTAATTTCACGCATTGCAAGTCGGGAAATTTCCTAACGGAGCATGCGCAGAACGTTCGGCGCGGGAACGCGCCTAATTTAAATGGTACACGCCCCATTTGAATTAGGTGGGCTTGCGCAGGACATCTTTACGTTACTCCGCCGCAAGTTTATACTCAAGTGCTTTGTGAATCAGGCACTTACGAGGAAAACTTGCGGCGGTGTAACTTAAAGACGATACGTTACGCCACCGCAGTTCTTTCTGAATCTGGCCCGTAGTTTGCACTTGTAGTGCAAAGTGGATTTGCCTTTAGTAAATAACCCCCATAGTGTTACTATGTAACAAATGTATACATTTTATTCTATAATTTGCCCTGTTTTAAAAGTACACTTAACTAAAATTAAGATTCTAGTAAAAAGCAATGCAAAAAAACATAAAACAAAAATTGTAAATATTAATGGTTTAATGAACTAGAAATAAAAAAGCAGAAAATAATACATTCAGAGAGAAAGGGATGAAGAAGTTAATTTGGGATGGTTGTAAGGTTTCTTTAGTTACTCATCCTTTGATATGCAGATGCCTAAAACAGAATAGATACAAAAATATCAATGTTACTTTGTATCTTTCTATTTTGGGTCTAAACAATGTTGATAAACACTGAGTTAGGCAGCCACCCCTTAAAGTGGGAGTAAACTCACATCTCTGACTTGTAAAGTGCAGCTCCTCTATGCATACACAGGAGTGTCATCATTGCAGATCCCTCCAGTCGCAAAGCTGGAGTCCGCGGACCCAGAAGGAAGAAGGGTGAATATGGAAGCGACCTCCAGCGGTGACCGTGCATCGCTGAATGCTTCGTTTCAGGTACGTTTCATAAAATGTGCTAGTATGTGATGCATACTAGCACATTATGCATTTACCTGTTAGTAAACCGCTGGGTGATTTATTTATATTTTTTACCTATCACTTTAACAACAACATCTGCTAGAACTGCTGTATGCACACAGTAATTAATAGAATTTTGTAGTGGGCATTTATAGTTTTAATCTTATGTATTGTCGGTAGCTGAACACCTCCGGTCCAAAACTTGACCACGGACACAATATGTATATATAAAACAAAAAAAGAAATGCAGCACTATCTCTTTATGACCTTTCATAGGTTTAGTTCCACTTTATGATTTACTGCTGTTCAGGGGCTCTGGGCTTCAGCAAAATCAAGAAGAAACAGAAGCAATGCTGGAGGCAATGTGAAGCACACACTAAATTTGGTAGCATAATTATAAGGCCTCATGCACACTGGATATTATAACCCTACCCTAGTTTATATGTTATTCTAGTTGATATTGTCCCTACCGGTATGGCATTCTAGAACTAATTTTAGCTTAGAGCTTAATAACCAGCATACACTAGAGCCAGGTTAGGCATTCGATGGCCACTTCTGGTAGTTAGAGGTTCAGTTGCATGTCAGATTAGAAATGACTGGGGAGGGACTAAAGCGCTGAGTTCCAATGTCAAATCACAGTTCCTACCGGTGGGAAGCTCCATTCCAGGGTAGTTGGACAACAGCAAGAATCTTTGCAACAAGTTTACAAAGCATGATATACTTATTCCAGGTTGGTGACTCATTGATATTGAAGCTATTAGATCAAGACGGCAACTATGCAACACCTTTTCAGTGGGGGAGTTCAGCAGTTGTATGTTTTCTCAGAATTTCTTTAAAAGAAAGTAATACATTATCCTCACCCTGTACACTGCTGGCAGTGCATATGTAAATATCAGCTGCACCTTATTCACAGTTTCATCAGGCTGGACTTGACTGCTGAAAGCAATAATGTCAGTAAGATTTGTATTGTAGACTGCAGGTGTTAGTAATCAATGACACGTTGTTGAACAGTGGAAGCTCACAGGCCTCTGTTACAGATCCCACTGTCCGAGGTATACTTGAATGATAGTGTTTTTTTTCACAGGAGTATACCTTTTGTTACTAACTCTATGACCAGAATGTTAGCATGAAACCAAAAGCTAAAATGCACCATTAAAGGCAGAATTCTGTGTGCTTGAGGGCTCATGTACTTAGGCACCATGCATTATAGCTAGTGAATTGCTGTATACTTTAAGATGCTTCTGAGTTGCTTTGATTTGCTCAAGGAGTTGTTTCAATATGCGTTTGGATTCACATTGACCTGCATGCAGAGAAAACAACGGCTCAGTTGCAAACAAAAGGCTCTTATATTTATGTAGCACTACCCCCGAAGGAGCTGTTGGTTTAGATTTGGATACAAATAATAAACAAGTGTGCAACCAAAACAAATGATTAAGTGAGATTGACTAACTCAATATGTTTGTGCATATACCAGTGTTTCTCAACTCCAGTCCCCAAGGCGCCCCAACAGGTCATGTTTTCAGGATTTTCCTCTGATGAAACAGCTGTGCAAATTACTAAGGCAGTGAAACTGATCAAATCACCTGTGCAAAATAATGGAGAGCCTGAAAACATGACCTGTTGGGGCGCCTTGAGGACTGGAGTTGAGAAACACTGGCATAAACAATGCACCTCACACACAGCACTGGGATGGAGTCCAGAGCAGCCAGGTGTCTATAGAAGCCATTGTGGACTGTCTGTGGTATTATACGTCACTGCTGAGCACTGACGGTGATTGCTTCCATGAACTGATCCCTCCATGAATGAGTCCCTACTACCAAGGCAAGTGTGTTTCCTTTCTGCCATATCAGCAGCTAAAAAAGATCAAAGAGTTACCATTCTCAGATCCAGTGCCTGGTAAAGCCGAGTGGATTCTGCCTGTTTTTTTCCTGTGTGATCCAGTCTGAAGAACAGCTGAAGGTGTTTTCCCTCATCTAGCAAGATAGAAGCATCCCTCCCTGATCAAAGTGGTCTGTTACCGTAGACGGCAGGCTGGTGCACACGCTCTATAGATCTCCTTAACCCGAGATCCTTCCAGTCTGGTAAGCGACAGTAATATCACACTCTTTTGGCTGAACATAAGATCCAGGCTTCTTCTAGATATTCCATTGAATATTACAGTGATTATTGGATTAATCCCTAGAAGTGTCCTACTGCTAACAATTTCCTCCCTTTATGTTTGGGACTTTGTTTTTATATATTTTTTTACACAGTGGTTATTTAACACATAGTTACTTTGGTAACATCTTGTTCACTGGTTTATTTGTGCATTTATATGCACAAACATACATAGTTACTTTGGTAACATTTTGTTCACTGCTTTATTTTTTTGCATTGTATATGCACAGACATATTAAGTTAGTCAATCTCACTTAATCATTTGTTTTGGTTGTGCGCTTGTTTATTATTTGTATGTCTCTTTGGGCTTTAAGTATTTAGGCTTTCATGAACAGCAGCACCATTCTCTGTTTGAATATATTTTTTCACCTACTATATAATCATTTTTATATTACTTAATTTTACCTTCACTTTTTATTAGGTTAAGCGCAGAGTTATTTTCTCTTTTTTTGGTTTAGTTTTGGGCCTGTACTCTGCCTGTCAACCTCCAGAATTTGGCTTGATCCCCCCTTGGCACAAATGGACAGTAATGTGATTGGAGACCCCAATTAGCAATAGAGGACCTCAATGGTACCACAAAACAATAAATGCAGTAAAGTGTTGTTTACCTGCCACACTGCTGCAAAAGACAGAGTTCCGCACACAATGTAGCTTAACCAGTGGTAAGGCGTTTACTTGATGAAAGAGTAGAACAATGGTTATACAATAAACACCCAATACATACAGTTCCCAGTATAAGTCAGTGAAACCCCACTGGTACGGAATATCTCTATAATCGAACCTAAATAACGTGTCCTGAGGATCAGGCCTGAGTGAGAGTATGGTGGAGAAATCTCTCAGTGCAATGTCACCAACACTGGGGCACCTCTCCACCAAGTCTCACGTAAAACAGTGGTGATCAAAAAAATAATGCAAACAGCAATATCCAACACATAAATGCTCACCTGTATTGCTCCCCCTAGTGAACAGCTCAACTGGTGCATGTCCTATGGCAACTACTCGCAAGCATGGGAAAACAGGTGACTGTTCCTTTAAGAGTCAATTAATCTTCAGCTAGCCACGTTGGTGCACTTACTTATTTGTACTCTAAAGGATATGATGAAGAAAGAAACTACTGATTGAGGCACACAGGTTGACAGTAAAATGGATACTGATTTTCTCAAGGTAGTGTGCCCCCACTTGCGGCACTGCAGATGCCAGCAAGTACAGATAAACTTGTGAGAGTCACACTCCTGGCAGTCAGTTAACTAAATTGATGGGCAAGTGCCCGCTCACCCAACAAGGCCTTGCTCTGCTGATTTTTCAGTTTCGAAACCCTCTTTCAATGGTCAGTCTCTCGATGACACGAGAGGCGTCTGATCTTCCACTTGGCTGTCCTCTGGGTACCGGTGAATAGGCAACTCCGGACGCTGTGGGCTGCAAACCAATCTTCTTACAGCTAATCAGCGAGATTGTCTGCTGGGATCCCTCTCTGGTTAGGCGATCCGCTTTCGGGCCTTGTAGGCCCAGGCTTCTCAGGCCTAAACGCACTTACAGAAGGCCTCAGCGCAGGCCTGCTGTCAGCTTGAGAGAGCTGAGGATGCACTCGTCTTAAGTAAGCCATAAAGCCATGCGCAGTGCACTGCCCTCTTGTAGCACAGTAGCCTTGTGGGAAGTGTAGTCTCTGTGTAACTGAACCAAACAAGTTGTAACAAACTAGCATGAAACCAACACCAGAGGGAGCCAACTTATATTCAAAATACAAATTGCAGTCCTTTAGGATACTTGCAAGGGTAATACCTTGCTACATTTAGAACTACTGTGAACCGCACAACTAATCGAATGGTGGCAGATTGGCTTAAAAGACTGATAGCATACCATTTAAAGGAAACCCTCAGGATAGAAATTTGGGAATTGTCTTTGTTGTAGATATAAGTTTTAGGTCCTCGTCATCCTTATAATTTCTTCACTACTTACTAATATTCTGAAACAAGCATACAAATAAGTATCATGCCCTTCTCCAGGTGGGTACCAAGTAGTAAAGCACAGATGAGATTGTCCACCCTGTTGCATGCACCATATAAAAGTCACCAAAGCAGTTCCTTTCTCTTTGTTGTAATACGTTTCATAGAGTCTTGTGACTCCACTAAGCATTCCCTAAAACTCTTCCTCCGTTTATTTCTGCTGGATTATACCACACGTTTCTCGATTTTTTTCAGGAAAACCCAGCCCTAGAGGAGCATAATACAATGCATTTTGCATGTCAGTTGCATCCACACTCATCAGACTGTTACCTTCAGTCATTATAGAGATCAGCTATCTGGATTAAGGTAGATGCACCTTCTGTGTTCAGGCTGCAGTACATACAGCAAGTTTTTTCATTAGAACCTATCCTATACCAGTATACATGGCTTGTCGGTCTTCAACAGATCTAATGTAGCTATAAAATGTACTGTTTTCAGTGTACTGCTATAATATCCAGCTTTTCACATGTGTTACTATAAGAATAGCTGGTGGATGATATAGTTTAAGAACTGACTGAGAGCAGGCATAATTCAGTCGCAGCAATCCTCAGATGAATTGTATTGCAGCAGGACAGAAAATGTAATCCACAGAGCTGGACATGCCGCAGGTTCCTTGCCTCTCTGTTTCAATGCACGTTTGTTCATTCCACAGTGCACAGCACTAAAGGCTTTCATGTGAGATGAAAAAGAAAGAAGAAATATTTAAAGCCTGGTATTAAATTCAGGAAACCGTCAGTGTGATTTCCTTTTAAGACATTCCTTTTTCCTGAAGCAAAAGTCTTGCTATCTGTCTCTTCATCTTAGAAAAATAATCGTCTCTATCCTTTTATTGGGAGAAACTCTCATTTTTGGTGAATTCTCTCTAAAGTTTGTGGCTTTAAGCCATCTAAAGTAGCATGACCTCAGAGATTTCAATTATAGCTGCTTAGCTCAAGCTTGCAAAGGGCTCCTTATGCTTCCCTGTAATATGAATGTAACAAGAGCCGGTTTGCTGTCTTCTGACCAAATTCTGATAACCTATGGTTTCTTTCTGCAGACAATGTGGGATCATTGTGTAACTTCAAATTGTCTTCTTACAAATTTGTTTAAAGTGGACCAGTCTTCTAAATCCACACATCAGATGAATCAGCGGAGTTAAAGTCGCACTGCCAAATAGGATTATTGGTTTGACTTAATTATCTTTTTCTTGCTAAACTAAATTATTGGCATGACTTATATATATTTCTTGCTGTGAATAAAAAAAAAAAACAAAAAAAACACTGCTCCTAAGCTCCCTTATGTGACCTAAAGCCTAGGCAAAGATTACATGGGAAATAATTTATGGATGCGTTAATGCTAAGAAATTACATTACTTTCTACTCCTTAAAATCTGATTAATGACACTAGTTCTTAACAAAAACTTATATTGATACTTAAGACCCACCTCTTGCTACAAAGAGCATGGTACTCTCTTGCCATGAAAGTGTTTTAAATTATTAAAATCTGCAGTCTTTTTTTGGTCAGACTTAAAGTGCACAGGCTGCCTAAATAACAGGAAACTATGGTAAACCCTATGTACACATTTATTTACAAATTTTAAACAGGTTTTAAACAGGTTTTAATACATTATTTTAGTAAAAATGTATATTAAAACAAAACTCTGGTCCAGATTTATACAGTATATATTCAGGATAGCTTAGTCTAGGGGGGTTGTAATAGAGAAAATTCCTTACCTTACTCCAGCGTCCTGTAGGCTTCCTCCCAGTTGGTTCTAGTTGAGATGACCAACCCTAGAACGTTGCTCCTCTTCTCCAGTCTTATTCCCTCCCATCTTGCCAACGTCATCATGTACAATGCAGGATGAGTAGGCCTCACTATCCACTTTAGGTTCACCCTTTGCCAGAAGTGGCTGAGGGATGTACCCGAGCTTGATGACGAGGACTGGGAGGACATCTGGGACCTTTCTTTCCGTCATCTGGTCTCTCAAAGAGACAAGCTAATCCAATTTAAAATTGTGCATGGAGCTTAATATACTCCATATAGATTACATAAAATGAACCCATCTGTTTCCCAAGAATGCTGGAGGTGTGATCATTCACCTGCAGATGTTTCACCTATCTTTTGGAGTTGCCCTGTTATTGTCAAATACTGGGAGGAGGTAATCTCTATTATTAATTGTATCGCTAAGATCTCTCTGATGCCTACTGTGAGCATTTGCCTTAAGGGGTTGGCGCTAGACACGGCGTAGGTCACCACGACCGCTGCGTGATCTATGCCAGGAAGTGGGAGCAAATACCTGTATTACACAGGTATCTGCCCCCTGTTCTCCCCTGAAAGGTGCCAAATGTGACACCGGAGGGGGGGAGGATTCCAAAAAGTGGAAGTTCCATTTTTGGGTGGAACTCCACTCTAACTACAAGAAAAAAACGTGTTTATGTGTATAAGATTTACCCACAATCCCATGTTTTTCTCACACAGTTAAGAGAGAGAATGCAAATCTGCTGCCTGCTGAACAGGTACTGTTATGTTCCAGGTAAATCATATATTTATATGCTATATGTTATAACATAATAATTTATTATTTATCTATATACTGTGAAATTACTGGTTGGAAGTTATAACTTCAAACTTCAGTAACTTGTCCGTTAAGACACCTGCTTGAGTACAGATTTTGAAAATATGGTAAATGACCTCAAAAACAATATATAATAATTATTTGTAAATTACTTATGGTAATTAACCTCTTGCTGCCCAGACCACCCTGACACTTCTCTCCTACATGTAAAAATCATAATTTTTTTGCTAGAAATTACTCAGAACTCCCAAACATTATATATATTGTTTTAGCAGACATCCTAGGAAATAAAATGGTGGTCGTTGCAACTTTGTATATCACACGGTATTTGCGCAGCAATTTTTTTTAAACACTTTTTTTTGTGGAGATTAAATACCACCAAAACAAAGCTCTATCTGTCTCCAAAAAATATATAAAAATGTAATTTGGGTATAGGTCATTGTCATTCAAAGTGTGACAGTGCTGGGGCGTGGCCGGAAGCTGCATGGAGTAGGACACAAATCAGCAGAGCTCTGTCGGCATTTACCCTTACCGTTTATCCTGCAACTTATCCTGTGACCATACCTGATTATTAACTACCCCTTTGGGTGCCTATACCACAAGAGTTATGTCTCCTCCTCGTAAGGCTACTGAGACTATCGCTAAACTGGACAAATTCCGTCACAAGGATAAAGACGAGCAGGTGGAAGATGGCAACCCTTCTTCTTCCGGTATGGAGTCCTCAGCTCCGGAGGCCAGGATCCTCGGGGCAATATCCGTCTGCCAGACAACGCTGACCACTAAGATAGAAGAAGTAAAGGTTTATATCTCGCTTATCAGTCAGGATATGCACAAACTTTGGGATTGAGTGTTGGAGACCAAACATCGCCTGAGCCATGCGGAGGACGCCATTCCTTCCCTGCAGGTCTCCTCTGATCAGGTCTCCCACCATATTGCCCAACTGCAACAGAATGACGACAACCTTGAAAACAGACTGTGTTGCAACAACTTACGCTTTGACAGCCTCCCTGAGGGTGTAGGTGAGGCTAACCCAGCTAACTTTCTGGAAAACCTCCTGACTGAGGCATATGGTAGAGAGACCTACTCTCACTCTTTTGTAGTGGAACGCGCGGAATGCATGTCGGCTAAACCACCACCACCAGGGGCACCTGCACGGGTCTTCATTGCCAAGCTTTTGAACTACCCGGATTTTGATGCGATCCTTAGCCTATCCCGTGAGAAGGGCAATATCCCCTACCGCAATACTCAGATCATGCATTTTCTGACTTTTCAGCAGGGGGGGCAGCGTCAACATAGCAAACTTATGGAGGTCAAGAGGCGTCTCTGGAGCAAACACCTCAAGTACGCCATGCTGTTCCCAGCTTGCCTTTGCATCCCTGGAGAGGATTGTGCCCATTTCTTTGAGGACCTTGAAGTGGCTATGATCTGGATTCACTGACTGGATCCTGCCTGGACTGTGAGTTCTACCTGGAATGTAGTTTTCCTCTCTTCGCTGCTCCCCCCTGATTGGATGTATCTTGGGGGGCACCGATTTTTCAATGGTTAATATTTGTTTACTTTGATGGGTGCCCCTCTTTGTCCCATACCCTGGGCCAATACTGTTCTGCTCTACAGCCCTCAACTCCTACACTACAGGCCTCATCATCTCCTTTTCTCCTCATATGTGTAAGGATACATCACCCATGCTTATATTTTCTGGAACTGACCATCCTTGCTGTTGGACGGCGGCAGTTGTCGGCCTGCGTCAAACGGATTTCTGTGCTCTCCGGGGAAACTTTGTATTCGCCCCCCAAGAGATTGCCTACTTTAGTGGGAAGGAGGAAGTCGTCCTCTTCCCTGAAGTGTGAAACTCCAGTTACTGTCCACTCACAAGCTAAAGCTCAAGATTTAGTGCTAGATATTGATTGAAAACTAGTTTCCTTTTCTTGGGTTCATATGCTCACACAAGTTGGGGTATGTGTAGAGCCAGGTGGTATGGGTATTTATTTTAACTTTTCTCACTGAAACAGACTTTTACTCTGATGCAATATGAATGCTCATGCTTAATTGTATGTATGCCGAATTTACCTTATGTCTTTATTGCCACTGTTGATGCTTTGTCTGGTGCCCCTAGTGCTTGGATTTCACTGAGGGTCGGGTCTCCACGAGGCTAACATATTCTAAAACTACACACTTATAATGGCCCCCACTTAAAATTGTGACCTAGAATGTCCAGGCCTGCGGGACAAGTTGAATCATTTTTAAAATCCCACTACACACATCTCTAGAGGAACTGACTTGGCTATAAGGACAGAAACACCCCTAGAGTAAGCAGTGTGGGTGGCATGGAATGTTTTAGTCCAGTGTGCTTATAGATAGCCTGTATAAATCTCTTTGCAAAATACAACATCCCTTTAAAGTGAACTGTCTATTTTCCTTTAGTAAATCAAGCCAAGCGTGTCTGTGATATCAAGGTTCATTGCCTTGCACCAGTACATGAACAAAGGTGTTAGATACCCCACTTTATTCTATTATACTACTTTTTTTTACAACTTTCCTTGCTTATGGTATTCACTTATGACTTGGTTTGAATGCAGTTACTGTTTGCTTGCAGCTTTCGACAACCTATTGCAACCTTCAGCCTGCATTTGACTGCAAGTCCACCTTACAATTTGGTAGTTTTTCCGGTCCTTTACAACTGTCAATAGTTGCCAGCTGCGCAATCATGAGGACCCTGTTTGTTTATGTTACAGAGCCAGAGTTCAACTGTGTCCTGGCATAATGGATTTAATGGGCAGCATGTGGTGGATTGTTTTCCAGCTAAAAGGAAAGTGGTGCAAGCAATACCTTTTGGTTGTCTTGACCTTTCAAACTGTATTTAAAAATGTATAGCTCGAGAAGTTATATGCATCAGTCATTTAAGTTTTTAATACTGTTGTGTTGCTGTTGGCCAGTACTAGTATTATAATGTTTTTGACAGAGTATTTCAAAATCTGAAGACTAATCACTGAGATCAGTAACACACATAACAAATCATGGCTCCTTCTGTACATAGCACACATGTACAGTATCACAGTCAATCATACATTCATGCATTGACACCAGTAAGGCAGGAAGTAGTATCATATATTCAATTCCTCTCTCTCCTGTCACTCCAGGTTATTCCTTAGAACTGGCAGAAATACTGTCTGCAGAGTGGCAATAGTTAATAAGAAATATATTAACATATTTTATATGGAAGACAGTGTAGAGAGAATGAAACTTGTCTCTATTATGCACAGCTAGAAAATGTCTTGAAGAATCAGTAATAAAGCTATGATGCACACAAGAAGTTCCCACTCAATTAATGATTGTTAATTAAAGGCATTTATTTTTCTGCAGCAATCACCACCCCCATCGCTGTGACTTAGCCTCCAGATAAAGCCTGTTAAGAGACAGCATTCATTATATACCAAGTGCTAAATTTATTTCCAGATCTAGAAACTAGATTCTCTGAGCTTTGGTGGTGGCACAACAGTAAAATAGTAGTGGCCGCCACTTCAAATGGCACCATTGCTCAGACTTCGCACTGCTGGTAGAACTCTACAGTGACATCAGCACCTCTCCACTGCCTCAGCCACCCATAAAGGCTGAATAACAGCCATTTGCCTTGAGTTCAACTTTAAAATCTCAACCCCCTACAACTAATAGAAAATGATTTGTTCATTCATATTTAGACTTTAATGCCACGTATACATGATCAGACATTCCGACATCAAAACCGTGGATTTTTTTCCAACAAATTGTTCACTCAAACTTGTCACACAAATGTTGTCGGAAATTCCGAACGTCAAGAACGTGGTCACGTTCAACACTACAATGAGCCGAAAAAAATGAAGTTCAATAATTCCGAGCATGCGTCGAATTGTTCCAAGCATGCGTAGGATTTGTGCGCCGGAATTGCATACAGACGATCGGAATTTCCGACAAGAACTTGTCGGAAAAATTGAGAAATTCCGACAGCAAATGTACGATGGGGCATACACACGGTCGGATTTTCCGACAACAAGCTCACATCGAACATTTGTTGTCGTAAATTCCAACCGTGTGTACGCTGCATTACTCTACACTTTACTGATAACCTAAAGGGTAGCTCCATTTTTATTGTACAAAAATAGCAACAAAAAAATAATGTAACAATGTCTACACAAACCATGTTGCAATTGAATGTTATTAGAAAAAAAAAATTCCACTTCAGTTGGCAGAGCTGTAATTTTCTGTAAAATTCAGTTCAATATGGCAACCTTGAGGCATACAACTATCTGGCAGCTCGGCAGACTCTAGCTAAGGCCTGGCACCAGCCGTTTCTTAACTTTGTTAGGATAAAACAGCATCTCATGGGAGCCATAGTCCATGAGAAGCTCACATCCTCACGGATATCTGCCAAGCATCCGTGCCAAGTACCTAAAGGTAAGGGACCCATGCATCACCTTAAGGCTGCATTCACACCTGAGCGTTTTGTAGCCTGAAGCCTGAAGCTATAAAACGCTGAAGGGGAAAAAATACATTATTCTCTATGGAGATGGTTCACATCGAATCAGGCGGATTGGGCATTTTTTAATGTTTGTATTCCCATAGAAATTAATGGAAATGCTTGATTCAATCGTCTAGCGCGGCAACGAGCGTTTCTACGGTGCGTTTTGTCGCTTTAATCTGTTCTGTGAAATAGAACATCCACCCAGGAAGAAGATAAAACAAATCTACAAACATAGCAACGAGTGATGAAAGAGATGATAATTTTTCCTATTGGTTAAAATAAAAAACGACGAAGTTCAAAAACGTCGGACAATGCTGTATGCAAACGCGCGAATACGTCTGAATACGCTGACAAAACGTGCGACAAAATGCCGGAAAAAACTACCGAAAATTCTACGCTCAGATGTAAATGCGGCCTTAGTGTGTGGAATGCCCCCAGAAATGTAATTTCCCACCTGTGAGTTTGGCTCACTGATTTTCCCAGAAGTCAGATTTTAGGCTTCCTCCTGAACAAAAATGTTTGGTTGAGATACTCCCAAAGGTTTAATCTTTTCTAAAAGGATGCAGACCCTGCATATTCTGCATTTGAACACTGCAAGTGCATCTAGCTGATGAAATCGTCCCTCCCTTTCAGATTCATTCTGTATACAACAAACTGCTTTATCTTTAGCGCAGAAACAAACTTTGTTAAAATCCCTGCAATGTACACTGGCCACCCAAAGGGGAATGTTTTTTTTTTTTTTCAACGAGTGAAATTACTTTTTAAAGCATTACTGCTCCTAAATGTAGGGATTAACAGATACGATGCATGCATTAAGGGCTTAGGCACACAGGATCGGTTTGCACATAGTGGCAGAATAATGCCAAAATTCTATGTGTTTTCACACCCAGGTGTCCACATTTGCTGCATACAGCCATGGCATGAAGCCTATATACATCAATGGCAGGCTGTCTTACACCATGACTGTACACATGTAACTGCACACGCGAGTGGTTACACACATACAGAGATGGATGAGCATCCCTGGATACAATCTGTCTGTGTACATGTGTAAACACTAGAACGAGAGCCCCGAAGCTGAACTCAAATCAACAAGTGAAAATTGTTTATTGAAAAAATGTATGCAATTTTGCAACTAGTAATCCTGTGTAAGATTATAAGACAGAGCTGTGCATTTTAAATCTTAGGACGGGATGGACAAAAATATAGTCCTCTGGAAACTTGTTTTTTACAAGAATATTTAGCTCCTGTGGTAATTCTGTGCCCTGCCTCAATGATAAAATAGTTAATGACCCAGGATTCCCATCCAGGCATGTTGAGGGTCTCCAGGGAAGTTGTACCATTCAGAGAAAACTGACTTTTCAGTTTCCTCATCAGTTGGTAAAAGCTGGTTTGCGACTTGGAGCATGGAGATTTCTTAGAGATTTGGGTGGGATGAAATCTCCAACTCCGGGTCCATGTTTTGAGAACCACTTCAAACTAATTGGGCAGCTGTGTGTTGGACTTTGTTTATTTTTTATTTTTATTTTTTGAGAAAATTATTTTTTAATTGTTTTTAATTTGAATACTTTATGCCATAAACTCAAGGAGCTCAGGTTCCTTTCTGAATGTTCAAAGTGAGCTTTACTTGGTTGGGCTGGCTGCCGTTTTAGTTCCACCCAGGTGCCGTTCTCCTTGGCTTCCTTTTTCTTCCTCTGGTTTTCCTTCACACATTGCAGGAAACTGTCTCTGCTCTTTGAGGCCTTGTACACACGACTGAGTTTCTCGGCAAAAACCAGCAAGAAACTTGCTGGGAGATATTTTTTTGCTGAGGAAACCGGTCATGTGTACATTTTCGTCGAGGAAACTGTCGAGAACCTCGACGAGCTAAAAAGAGAGCAAGTTCTCTATTTCCTCAACGGGAGTCTGATTTGGCTCGTCGAGTTTCTGGTTTTCTTCTCTTTCCACCTACTGTCTGGTGAAAAGAGTGTGTGTTGGACTTTTAGGACCTGGCTAGGGTTATGGACTTCACCCTCACAGACAGAGGAGGTTTCTGCCTTAGAGTCAGAGCACTCCACCTAGATGAGACAGGAGGGAGCCAGACCAGCAAGGGGCTGCTAGGTATGTGAATGAAGATGGTCTGTAGGAGACAGACAATGAGTCTAAAGGATAAGGCCAGAGCAGCAATGCTGAAGGTGTAGGAGTGGAGACTAAAGCCTGGTACACCCTATTCATTTTTTCCAGGTTGAATGAAAAAAAACTGTTAGCTCCAGTCAGAGCCACTGTACTCACTATGCAAAGTAAGTACAGCAATCTCCCTCACTGAGTTTTTGTGTTCTGACAGGGACACTAGCCTCCCTGCCAGAACACTCTGATCAGCACTGATTGGAAGTCAGTTGGCTGCTGGGTTTCCAGCATGCTTGTCCGACAGAAGCCACCCAAACAGCCGGCTTCTGTCTGACAGACCGACATACACATGGGCCGAATGTCTGACGTTTTTCTTTTGAACTGTCAAATGTCTCCTGAAATTCGGCCTGTGTGTGTCTGGCTTAAATGTCCTTTGTTTTATGTTTATTTTTTTATTCATGACAGAGCAATTCTGAATGCCCCTGCAAGGGAAATTAGTGTTTTTTTTTTTAACTTTCTTTCAATATAATTGGGCAAGAAAACCCTTAGAAGAAAAGTGAGTGTCTATGTCCTTTAAAGCTCTATCACTTGAAGTTAGTATATATACACAGGCCCAGATTCAGAAAGCACTTACGCCGACGTATCTACTGATACGCCGCGTAAGTGCACAGATGCACCGTCGTATCTATGGGCCTGATTCTGCAAGTAAGATACGCCTGAATTTTGGCTTCATATGACCGACATAAGTTTCCTACGCCGTCCTATCTTGTGCGCATATTTACGCTGACCGCAAGGGGCGCTTCCATTGATTTACACGTCAAATATGTAAATGAGCGAGATACGCCGATTCACGAACGTACTTACACCCGTGGCTGTAATATACGCCGTTTACGTAAGGCGTACGTCCGGCGTAACGGTAAGCCTCATAAAGCAGGTGTAAGTCATGTTAGGGTATGGACGTCGGAACAGCCGTCGTATTTTACGTGATTTACGTAAGTCGTATGTGAATGGGGCTGGGTGTAGGTTACATTCACGTCGTAGGCATTGAGCCGTCATATCTTGGGGAGTAAATTTGACGTGATTCTGAGCATGCGCCGTTTGTTCGGCCCTTCATTTGCATGGGGTCACGGTTAATTTAAATGTATCACGCCCACTACCTTCCTACTTTGAATTAGGCGGGCTTACGCCGGCCAATTTACGTTACGCTGACGCAACGTAGGGAGCGAGTGCTTTGTGAATACTGCTCTTGCCTCTCAGAGTTACGTCGGCGTAGCGCATATGAGATGCGCTACGCTGGCACAAAGATGCGCCGATCTACGTGAATCCGGGCCACAGTATATTTATAACATCTGCTGGTGTATGTGCTCAACGGATAAACATTTTTTTGCCTTGATCTGTAAATCTCTGAAATATATACCCGTACAGAATATGCATACTGCTAAATCTATAAAAGTTGGCCACCAGTTCATCAACAGCTCACAACGTAAAAACTGTGACTGCTGTTGTTGTTTATGGTCAATCCTCATTAGTGAGGACACTTAAGGGGGTATAAGTAGTAAAGGGGAAATCACTGCCATTGTGAGGGCAGGAAAAGGACAGGGGCATTATGGTGGGAAAGGTCCAAAAATTCTGCACTGAAAGTGGAGTTCCACCCAAAAATAGAACTTCCACTTTTTGGAATCCTCTTCCCCTCTGGTGTCACATTTGGCACCTTTCAGGGGGAGGGGGAAAAGATACCTGTGTAATACAGGTATTTGCTCCCACTTCCTGGCATAGATCACTGCGGTGATCGCGGTGACCTATGCCACTTCCTGCACCTATGCTGTCCTCCCCCGCTGTCTTCTGGGAAACACACCAGTCCCAGAAGACAGCAGGGACCAGTGAGGACACGCAGTGCGACTCGGGCATGTGCAGTAGGGAACCGGGAAATGAAGCCGCAAGCTTCACTTCCTGAGTCCCGCAACGAGGATGGTGACGAGGGCAGTCGAGAGCCGAATGACTGATCGGCTTCGACTGCCGACATCGCGGGCACCCTGGAGAGGTTAGTGTCCATGTATTAAAAGTCAGCAGCTGCAGTATTTGTAGCTGCTGGCTTTTAATGTTTTTTTTTTTTTTTAGGCGGAACTCTGCTTAAAATACTCTTTTTTTTTTTTTTTTAAAGTTCCAGACAGCCCTAAGCATTCTGGGTGAAAGCTTGCCCATATTATTATCTCCACAAGAATGAATGTGGAACAGAACTAGATTGACATTAACGGTTGTGTATGGGTTTTAGACCAAGTTTAGGAAACTTCCGTCAAATACTTTCCAACAAAGACATAGAAACAATTTGTCTTGAAGCATGTCTGCTCCTGTCTGATTTCCAGGTAGATATGCCACTCACAGCACAGAATACGCATTTCTTAGTCTGTAATAGGGAACTTCACCTCTTCTAAATGAGTTTCCTTGGTACTGCAAGCTAACAAGCTGAGCTTTGTAGTCTAGATCAAATGTTTAAAGAGATTACACTGGTATCTGCTGGCCAAATAAATACCGCTGTCACTATTGTAAGCAAAGTGTATTTTATCTTGCTTCTTTTTGTCGTGTCTCATAGAAGTCAAAGTGCAAAATCACCTTTTGACTTTGTGCTGGAGTTTTATCTGTTCCGTAAGTAGGACAGACTCATCATCATCCCCTGCACTGGGAGATATATCCTGACAGGGCTAGAAACAATTTGTCATCTATTTTCATATTTCATAAAAATAGCATACTCACAATGTCTATGGTGAGATTACAAACAGGGAAATGGTATCTCCTTATGACTTCTAGCTTTGCGTGCTGTGTATGATGATGTTCTGATTCTTGTAACATTATCAATTACTAGGGAAACCAAATAACATGAATATTAAATCTAGACATGAAGATTTATAACTGGTGGGGACTGGCATAGCATTGGGATTACAATCCATATCTGGTAGAGGGGGGCCAGACTGTGATCCGATTAACCTTCTTTCTCATTACAGCAATGGCAGAACCTTCAGGGAGTGTTTATAAACTATAGCTGTGTTTTTTAACCTTTTTCCAGTCACAGCACCTTTGAAAAGTATTTTTAATCTTGAGGTACCCCTGTCTAAGGCTTGGTTCACATTACTGCCTGCCAGGGAATGCAAGTAAAATTTCGTACATTCCTGACACACAGAAATACGGCTGATCCTTCAGTGCGGCATGATTTAAAAAAAAAAAAGGTTGGGGATTTTTTTTATTGGGCTGAACCAAGGATTGAACCAATGGCTTGCTCACATATGAGGTAGGGGGATGGTCAAAACCATCCAAAAAAAAATGCTCCCCCTTTAGCTTCAGAGGCAGCCACCAGGGTTGTACACATGCTGCAACTGCAGCAGGAAGTATGCCCCCCAGTAAATTGAGCCACACTGAAACCGCCCTGCAGCCATGGCATTGCACACAGTTGCAGCACAGCGATATTGCATTATGGGGTTAAAACAGGCAGCGAGGAAGCAATATATTGCCTCTTCACTGCCTGTTAAATGCCTCTGAAAAGTGATCTGAGCATGACTTGCTTTTTAGAGCAGCGGCAGTCCTTGCAACTATTGTGAATGAGCCCTAAAAAAGCAATTCTGATCGTACATAATTAGGGGTCAAGATTAAAAGTAATGTGTACATGCATGCACACACAAATACATATAAACAAAAACACACACTCACATACATACAATCATACATAAGTTGCAGTGGTGAGTCTACAGCAAAAGCTCTGCAAATCTACAGCATGAAATTTCAGCCACATGTATTGTTTATGAAAATAAATGTTTGAGTGGCCCAGGGACATGCGGTAGTATATCAGAGTTGTACACTCTGTTTGTGTATCAGGGTTCTAAACTCTCTTACCAACTAGAATAAAAAAGAATAAAAAGAAAATAAATCAGCGCAAAAATGACAAATGAACCCCTGTATAGCAGCTGAACACCAGGGTCAATAATCACAAAATCCCTGTAGAGAAACAAATACAGATGGTGCAGCGCTCACATAAAATAATAAAAGATGATTAGAAAGTCCATAAAATCACAGTACACCTCCAGTGAGTGCCAATGTAGACAGACAGATGACTGTGTAGGTAACTTCACACGTGCTAGACACACATCCACCACCACATGAAATGGCCACTCACCTCACCACCTGGACCCTTTGATTATGGAGGGTCAAATGCGCTTTATGTGTGAATATCAGCAAATCCAGCAGTAGTAGAGACGTCACAGAGAAACCGATAGGTCATCCCAGGTAATGAAGGCGGCACGATCGGTGCCGATGTATACAGCGTGTATATTGAGCAAAGTGATAGCTGCGGGTGATGTCATGATGCTCCTTCCGTACGCGTTGCGTCCTCTATGGGCGGGGACTTCTTCAGCGGTGAAGGAGGCGTGGATCTTGGGGAGACTATAGATGAGGACATATAATTCCAGTGGTTGACCATGGTACACAGGGAAATTTAAAAAATTTCCCCAGTGGAGGCGAGTTTCAGGAAGGAAGCTTACTCCACTTTTGGTGGCCATGCCCAAAATTAAAACAATACTGGACAGGAATAGGGATGAGCCAAACACCCCCCGTTCGGTTCACACCAGAACCTTTGAACGGACCGATCGTTCGCGCAAACTTTAGTACTCCATTGAAAATTCCTTTAAATATCGTACCTGTTGGGTGTCTATAGTAGCACGTGTTTAGAACTGTCCCTGCACAAAATGACATTACTATAGGAAAAAAGTCATTTAAAACTGCTGGCAGCTTTAATGTAATGTCTGGTCCCTGCAATATGGATGAAAATCATTGAGAAAAATAGCATGGGCCCCCCCCTCCCCCAGGTCATTACCAGCCCCTTTGGCTTTATATGCTTTGAACGGCAGTATACAGGCTGTGCAAACAAGACAGGGACTTTAGGTTTGTTGTTAAGTAGAATCTGTTTGTAATTTTGAACTGGTACTTTTTTAAAGTGTAGCTCCAGCCAAAACATTTTGGCTGAAGCTTTTTGGAAAACGTAGAGAAGGGATATCACCCCTGAAACATTTGTTTTGCTGTCTGTGCACATCTGTTCAGAAGATTGCACCTCACTTTTTGTCCCAATGACAAATGTTTTTTTGAAAATTCGTTTTTTTAGTGAAACAAGGATTGGTGATAAAGCATCAGTGGACAGGAGACACCTCTTACAGAAGAGACGTTCCCTTCCTAGGGGTAGATTTCCTCTCACTTCCTGTTGTCTCCTTCTGTTTGCAAGTAGGAGTCGTTTGTAAGTTGGATGTTTGAAAGTAGGGGCCTGCCGTATTTACTCTGCAGAAATTTGGGCCCTAGGTGTTGGTCTTGCCACAACACTGTAAGCCCTCACAGTTACTCTTGGTGGTCACAGAAATGGGCCCTGCTGGTAAATATTAGATCAAGAATTGTAATTACATGCCCCTGTTGGGCCTTAGGCACGTATTCCACAACACAGCAACCCCTCACAGATACTTTAGTTGGAGCGCCTTAATGAGCCCTGCTGCAAAGTATTGCATCAAAAATTGTAATTACATGCCCCTGTTAAAATTGGGCTTTAGGCACTGGTGTTGGTGCCACAACACTGCAACCCCTCACAGGTACTCTAGTTGGAGCTAATACTCTGTGGTATTAATATTAGAAGACCAGCAAATGTATTCATGTAGCTTTAGGTGCACACTGTGCAAAGGACACAGTACACCAAGTGAGAATACTTGCTGATCAGCCACTGCCTGTGGTATTAATATGAGAACAACAGCAATTGTATTCACGTAGCTTTAGGTGCACACTGTGCAAAGGACACAGTACACCAAGTGAGAATACTGCAGCTAGCACAATCACCTGTCTGCCTGTCAGTATATTAGGAAGAGCGGATCTAGCTAAACTCAATACAGTGTATATATATATTTGTACAACACCTGGGATGCATATATATCCTCTACACACTGTAATGCCGCATACACACGATCGGTCAAACCAATGAGAACGGTCTGATGGACCGTTTTCATCGGACCAAACCGATCGTGTGTGGGCCCTATCGGTTATTTATCCATAGGTTAAAAAAAGCAATCTTGTTTTAAATTTAACCGATGGACACCTAACCAATAGAAAAAAAATGAGGTTGCCTTTAACCTGGCCCACGCTTTAAAATGTGGTGTTCTTTGGATTGACAAATTCATGATCCATGCAGAATTTACTTTGCAGGACTTACCTCGTCTTTCCTGTTTAGGGACCAGATATGAATATTGCTTCTGAATTGACATATATTTTGATACATAAGATACTTTGCCTATAGTGTACAGATTATCTTGATTGTTGCACTCATTGCATTTTTTAATGTCTTCATCTAGGCCTCTTGGGTGAAGATGGCTGTGGACAGTATTTATGATATGGTATAGTTCTATCACAACTAGAATGTGTTGAACTTTTTTAAAGATTACAACAAGCTCAAAGATCTTTTGTCTGGTCAAATAAAAAGCATGCATTCGATTTCAACGAATCACTCATTCTAAAGACTATGGAGGTATGGGTCTCCCAAATTTTAAACAAAATCTTTACGCAATGCTAATCACAATAATTATTGACTGGAACTGCCTCTCAAAAATGTAAGACTGGGTCTTAAAACCTAAAAGGGTCTAATACAGAACTACTGCTAAGATTTCTACCATAGATAACACGGTCCTACTACCCCAAACAGCTGATGACACATTCTGTCATTGCTGCTACACCAGAAGCTTTGCATAAAATAGCTAAACCTTATATGTTGCTACTATACTTGGTCCGTTGACTAAACTTCCCAATTACCTGAGTTTCCACCAGGCATGAACATTAGTGTGATTCCACTTACTAATAAGGGCATATCTTTTATTAAGCACACATTGTGTACGCTCAGGAGTAATAAAGTCTAAAGGAGAATTACTGGAATACTGTGGGAATGTTAATATCCCATATTGGACGTATTTTCAAATATATAATTACCTAACCAATCATAAACAGAAGAATAATTTCTTCAATCCTCTCAGAGAGCTAGAAAAAGTCCATCTTAAGGGATCTGAAATATGCAAAATTACCTCTTTGGTATATTTGTAGCTCCAATTAGAGCATAATGAGTGTCCAGATAAGGTGGGAAAGGCATGCATTCCAATGCACAAATGCTCCATTAGTGCCCAAATTCAAGAAACTTGACACATTGGTACGCCACACCAGATAAGCTAAAGAGATGGTTTCTGCAAATGACTGACATTTGTTGAAGATGTGGGCTAGATAGGGGAACAATGCTTCACATTTTGTGGCAATGTCCACGGATAACCAGTTTTTGGAACCAAGTATGTGATTTAATCTATAGCGTGACAGAAACTAAACTGAAGCTTACACCTCACACTCTAAGGAAACAATACAAACAGACCATCATAAGATACCTTTTAAATTCTACCAAGACATTAATTCCAAGATATTGGAAAACACCACAAGCTCATTAAATCCAAGAATGGATACGAGAGGTAGGAGTGATACATGAGATGGAAAAAACCTTAAATATGACAGGTGACAGGATAACTAGATACCAAAAAATGTGGTATGCTTGGTACAGCTTGAACTTTTTAGATACATATAGGATACTGATGGAAACCTAAATGGTTTTGAATGTGCTGTTTATTACAACCGTGAAAAACATACCAGTTACTCAATGTAAAGCTAAATATATTCATTTGAGTTCTAACTTCCATTCCTTATCTTTATATTTTTCTTTCTTTTATGTATATCGTTTTACAGTATATACTCATGAAAAGTATTTTCTATATACACTAATCGTTTTATTCATATGGACTTAGTGAATATTGTATTAGGTCCAAAACTTTTTTGTATTGAACACAGATTGCATTCCACTTTCTTGTAGCCTTTACCTTTCTCTTCAATAAACTTAAATTGAAAAAAAAAGAAAAAAGAAAGGTGCAATGGTAGTACAAAGAAAAAGAGGAATGGAGTAATGGAGGCTGGCACATAACAAGTCCATTTGGACAGAAAGACAATGCACAATATATCTTAACAAGTTGTATGCGACACTGGTAGGTATTTAAAGTCAGTGATTGTATGAGTCAAGAGGTTCGGGGGGGCTGAAGGGAGAGCGCCCATGTAATCATACCGATAATAAGGTGCGGTCCAGACCTAAACGGTCATTAAAGGTGATGCATGGGTCCCTTACCTTTAGGTACTTGGCATGGATGCTTGGCAGATATCCGTGAGGATGTGAGCTTCTCATGGACTATGGCTCCCATGAGATGCTGTTTTATCTTAACAAAGTTAAGAAACAGCTGGTGCCAGGCCTTAACTAGAGTCTGCCGAGCTGCCAGAAAGAGAAACCCCACCAGCTTCTTCTAAACCCTGGTCAAGTAAGGGATGGACTTGTGTAACAGGGCTTCCCGGGGATTGCATGCTAGAACTGATCTGATCAGGGAATAGATCTTAGTCCAGAATCGCAAGGCTTTCAAGCAGGACTACCAGAAGAGAGTACCAGGTTCCCTGCATCCCTGAATATAAAAGGGACAAACTTGGCTACCCATACTGGGTTCATGTACCAACAGGAGAATAGTGTATAGACATTTTCCTGAGCAAAAATATTTCAAGAACATCTCGAAGAATGTAGCCAAATTTGATTCCAGATGGGTTTACCCAGGGTCTTACCTAGGTCAGCTTCCCATTTGGAAACATGGGAAAGCATGCAATGCCCCATAGAGTCCATTAGGAAACTATATAAATCAGACATCAAACCTTTCAAAGAAGGGTCTTTACGACACCTGTTTTTAAAAGGGGTCAGTCGCTTGGATATAGTGGCATATTTGAGTATTTCGAAAGATCTTGTTGAAAGAGAGTTGCCAGTGCACTCTTAATTATTTAAAGGATTTAATACCATCCAGTGACAGGAGATTGATTATATATTGGTCCCTCTCTCCTGCCACCAACCCGAACACTGCCAGGTTATCATAGGCCGGTAGGAATCGTGGGGAGTCAAGGACTGCTGATGGGTAAATTGGGAGAGATTGAGTGGTCTGAAAATTTTATAGATTCCCACATACACATGCAACAGGGTCAAATCTGAAAGAGTGGGTCTATACTGGGGCAGAGTCCAAAGAAGGTTGTGGACCGGGAATGGTGAGCAGTCCATGATTGCCTGGTCTACCCAGATTGGAATCTCAATGGATGCATGGAGAGAGACAAGATAAGCAATTTGTGCAGCAACATAACAGGATTTAGGGTTAGGGACTGCACGTGCTTTCTGCCACTCTTCTATGGTATAAGGTGGATTTAGGCAGCCTTGCAGAGTATTGCTTTTAAAATCACTATAATGCAACATCTGACTCAATGATGGTATGTTGTTTCATTCATAAAATTTGATGGATGCATTGCTGGTCGAAACCTGAAAATTTCAAAATAATGGATCAGTAATCTATATTCTTACAATATGGAACTTTGTCGTCAAATGTGATATTAGTTTTTTGTAAGGGATGTGAACATTCGATCAAATATTTCCTAGACCTGTGGGGCATAGAAACATTTGAAAACCAGTGTATTAAAGGTATTGACAAGAACAAGGAGATGTGTTGGTGTCAGGCATTTTTGAGCACATTGTGCAGTTGTATTGGTTAACAATTTGAATTTGTACCTTTGCAAGTCATCACTGAATTCTGAAGGTACTTTCCTAAATTATTACCTGCTACCGGACAGATGTATCTGCAACAGTAAGGATGGTGTATTTTGCCATTTTAGTGTCATCCAGTATTGTATTGTTTTGTTTTTCTATTAGCTTGTTTTAAACTGGTTGTAAAGCCCTAATATGAAAATGAACAAAGCATATACTTCTATAGTGTGTACCGGCCTCAATTTATGGTACTTAATGTTGTTTCTGTCTGGTCTCTCCTTTCTCTTCTATCTGCATAAGTAGTTTCTGGCAGTTTAACACCATGCAAGCCGTGAAGATACACCCCCCTTCAGCTCACAGAAGGTGATTGACAGCATCAGATGTGCATGTTTCTCTATGACTCTACTGAGTAGTGGGGGGTGTATTTTCCCTCCACTCTGGTATCAGGTTACACTCAGCTCTCTGCCCTGTGCTGTGCAGTGAGTGATGTCAGGTCCCTGCCCCCTGCCTCCTGGAAGCTGAAAAGTAGCCTTTCATCTGTGTACTATGGAAGGCTGTGGAGGACAGAAACAAATACAGCTTATGTAGGAGGATTTGCTTTATCACTGTGTATCACCTGAGACCAGTCACTTCAGTGGGTATATGAAAGGTTTATTATTACTTAAAGTATATTTTAAAGTGAACAGAAAAGCAGAAATGGTAAACTTTTACAAAAGAAGAGATCACAATGTATCATTATTCTGTGCCCCTTTTCCCCTCTTGAAAACTTTCATTCTTAATATGTCTGATATCAAATGCAAGTTATTTAGAAACAGTACATTTAATGGCTCCAACATAGAAATACACGAAGAGTGAGGAAATTGTACTTAAGGAATGTTTTATGAAAATAATTTTGTTGATATTGCAGCAAATCACAATTGCTACTGTAATTTCTGTAGCATTGTTTGGATGTTTTTCACAGGAATTACTGTGGGTGTAAAAGTCATTTGGAAAAACAGCATGCTACAAAATTGCTATAAAAGCACATTTGTCATCTAACTATTGAAAACAGAATAATCCAAATAAACTTAAGTGACTTCCACAAGATGAAGAAACAGATTCCAAGTATCCAATCATTAAACTATGTTCTAACTCGTATTTAAAGTGTAACTCTTCTTTTCCGTAAAATGAAAGTGTAACTATTCATTATGGTAAACATAACCAAAATCCCTGAAGTGACAGCACAGCAATGGTATAATCTGTCAAACAAAACAGTATCTTATATAATTAAAGGATAGCCATTGAGTTAGTCAGAGTCAGGCCTAAAGGCACATTCTGTGAGAGTGAAGTCATGAATCTGCTGCATGTCCTCAGTGATCCTACAATGATCACTCTGTTCAGTATAGAGTTGTAGCCGATCACAAGGTATGAAGAAGCAGGGCTTAAAGCGTTTGTTAACCCAAGAAAAAACAATTGATCCTGTTCCCTTAAAGCATGTTATACAGCACAGTGCTTGTGCTGTGTCATTTGGCCCCCTGTAACACCTGTAATACATGGTTAATCCTGCCTGGCTATACCTTCCCCCCTGTACGCTGACCACAATATATCAGGGCTGCTGAGCCCTGACACCATGGTCAGAGTACATGCCTCCATCATCCGCAGCCCTGCTCTCTGTGTCTGTGTCGCCTCTGTCCTCCTCCCCCTCCCCTCCATGCCTGTCAGCTCTACGATCCCCCCCCCCCCCGCACTAAAAGTGTTTTTCTTCTATTGTTCCCTCTGATATACAACAGTAAGCTCCCCAGTGGATGTCATTTATAAAAATATGCGGTATAATAGCTTACCTCAGAGAGCTCACATGACTGCCCACTGGTCTCCTCCTCAGACCAGCGAACGGTCAGCTCAGCACTCAGCTCAGCACTGAACGGCACTATTAAGCTATTAAACTGCATATTTGTAAAAATTATGAAAATATTGGCTTCACAAACACTTTAACTGCGTAAGCCTGTCATGGAATTTTATACTGGTAGGTCATAAAGGGACAGCAGAGGCTTGATCTGTATTAGCGTGATGGAGTTTTACACTGGCTAGTCGTATACTGAGAGGCATTATCATGAGGGCTAAGGTGTGTGAGGCAACCTGTATATACTCTTTGAGGTATGCAAGGTATATTTCACAGACGCATGTGATTAACATGGTTGTGTGATCTCTGGGTCAACAAGTACATAAGTTCACAAAATTATGTCTGAACAAAGAACATGCCAATATTCTGGGGAGAAAGGTAAAGTCATTGTTGGGGGGCAGTATGATTTGAATGGTGTGACGGTATTACAATGATATCCCCGTCAACGTTCCCTTCTTCCCATAACGAAAATCACCCCAATATTCCACGAGGAGGAATATTCCTGGAGTCGCCCCAAAAAGCCATACATGAGACAAGCTTACTGCTGGAACAACAACACTTTAATGACACAACTCTCAGCTTATGTGTGGTTACAACCTGTTAGGAACAATGAAATCTCCACCCCCCCTTCACACAGTGGGGGTTCCCATACAGATTATAGGAGACACGTCGGAGCCGACTATGCAGACACATTTCTTTAGATAATGACATCAGTGGAGGTAATCACTACACTGAAGCAATCAGAATAATTAACATACCACTTATCTAATCATTGTAAACAGTAAGGCCGGTCTCCTTCACACACACAATAAATCAATTACCATTTGAACTAGGGAGCTGGCTGAAGAAGGGTCATTAACATCTCAATCAGCCTGTAACACATGAACCCTTTTTACCTCTAACACACACAATATAACTAAAACAAGCATGGAGAATTACACTGAAGCATATGCTTCACAATGGCCCCCCTTTTTCTCCCTGCTCCGGCAAACCCGGTTGGACCTTCCCTGGTCCAGTAGGGTTGACGGGTTCAGACTCAGGTATGCCACCGGGTCGTCAGATCACACGCCGTTCAGTCCCCAAGTCTTTGTGCAATCTGCAGAGTCACCAGAAGTCAGTGTGAAGACGGCGAATGGGTCTGTGCGCCGCCATCTAGGTGTCCCGCTATGGGAGGGGGCAGGTTATGGCTTTGAAGTGACAATCACAGGAGATTCATAAAAAGAAAAAGTTATATTTGTTGAAATGCTGTAGCACTGGTGCTCAGAGTCTGGGGGGGGGGAATCAGTGCCCCATAGGGTCAGCCACCCTCTGCTCCCTCCGCAGCCGCCGGTTCTCCTCTTTGAGCTTCTCCAGCTCCATCTCCAGTTCATGGAGCCTGGGGGGGTCAGCCTGCTGTGACCTCAGGTGGTTGTTCTCCTCCTCCATGCGGCTTATGCACTCCTCCAGCTCTATGTACTCACGGATCAGATCCTGCTTGCTCATGTCCTGCAGGCTCTCCACGTGGTCCTTCATCATCAGGAACTGGGTGGTGGTGTAAGGGGCCACCGGTGGGCCCTTGGCGAACATCTCGGCCCGCATCTGGGACGCCCACTGCGACTCCCTCTCCTCCAGTCGCTTGTTCTCCTCCCAGGTCAGCTTGTTATACGGCTTCTAGGACCTCTTCTTCTTGGGGGGTAGCCGGCGGTGCCTCTTTCTGCCCAGCTCCCTCCAGGGCCCCTCCGGCTCATGGCTGTCGCCCATGACCAGCTGACAATGGTGTTCCCTGTTGTCCGTAATAACAGATTGTACCGTGAGGACTTCGTAAAGGGTGTCCAATGGTTCTTCCTGACCCAGCTCCAGGAGATCCCAAGCCGAGTCTACACAATGGGCTGCTGCTGGTGGGCGGTACCCAGGTTGAGACCAATTTGACCTGGTGTTGTCATTCATGGGGCAATTCTGCTTGAAGTGACCCCAACTAGGGAGCTGGCTGAAGAAGGGTCATTAACATCTCAATCAGCCTGTAACACATGAACCCTTTTTACCTCTAACACAGACAATATAACTAAAACAAGCAGGGAGAATTACACTGAAGCATATGCTTCACAAATGGGAATTATTAAATACCTTGAACTTAAATGTTCAAGGTATTTAATAATTCCCATTAAATAACTTAGATCCCCATTCCCCATAGATGAATCTAAATTTGGCTTGTTCAGCAGGCCAACCAGTGTGTGGATGTCCCTGCTCAATAGAATCAATTGTTTGATTGACTTCTGTTGAACGAACAAATTGAAAAATACAATGTCCCAGTAGGGGGGATTCCTTCATCCACCAAGCTTGTGTGGATGGGAGAATCTTATTTTTTATTTTTTTTTCATTTAGCCTGCTGGCTAAATGAAAAAAAAAAACAGAGCCATGTGTAGCTGTTATGTACCAACGTACCTGGTAATCAGAGCCTAGTTGCAGGAGAAGGCCTCTCTTACAGCCCTGGCTCGCAAGCTGCTGGGATGGGAACAGCAAGCTCGGGAGCGCAGCGAGGTAGGAGTGCCGGAGTGATGGCGGTAGTCGGCACTGGATACTAATCCCTCTGGAGTGGCTGAACTGGAGCAGGCGATGCTGGTACAGCGGCAGCGGAAGCTGGTGAAGTAAGCTGGATTAGGACACAACAGGCAATAGCGGAGTCAGACAGGCCGTGTCACAACGGGTAATCAGGTGGCAGGTGCGGAGGGCTGGAGCATAGTCACAGGTTCAGGCAGAGAGGTCTGGCAATGGGTAATCAATCAGAGAAAGGTCAGTAACACGCCAAGGCTCATCAGGTCGGAGAGATTCGGGTGGTCAGGAAAGTCTGTAACTGTAACAGGTAACAGATTTCAGATGCAGGTTTTCAGACACAAGCTGTAGATCTGACAGCATTGTGTGGGTGCAGCTGGTGGCCTTTTAAAGGGGAATTGGCACCAAAACCCATATTGGCATGTGCGCTCCCGGGCCGTGCGCTCCCGTGGCGCACGTGTGCGCGCCATTGGCGCATTCGCATTAGACGCGCAGTTACAGACAGGTTCTGCTGACTGGTGGTATGCGTGTGCATGCGCGCACGGCGGGACCGAGAGGCAGGTCCCTGACAGTAGCCAACCCATTGTTATCTATTGTGCATTAATTTACCATCAATGAATGCAATTTGTAAAACTGTGAAGAAAGAATGTTGTGCTACAAATAAAACTAGCACAATATAAAATCCTAATCATAAAAAAAAAAACATAAAATATAATGATAATAAATGTGATCCACCAGTGTATGAAAACAATAATGGGTGTCCAACAATCTTATGTCCACAAATTCATAAAAATGATAAAAAACAGTGTCCAAACATATTCATAAATCTGTGAAAGACTTCAAAACAATCAATAGTGTCCAAAAAACAGTAATTATAAATATTTTGGTGTCTTCCACAAGTGCTGAAAGAAACTAAAATATTTGAGTTCCAATGAGTCCCATCAGCTCTTATTTGTGGCAACAAATCAGCTACAATGTCTTGCAGGCCAAGCTTTTTTGAGTTTTAGCGGGTTACAAACTAGAGTTTCCGGTTATAAAAAATGATTGTGTGTGGGCTAAAACGACGTTAAAAACCCGCGCATGCTCAGAAGCAAGTTATGAGACGGGAGCGCTCATTCTGGTAAAACTACCATTCGTAATGGAGTTTACGAATGGTAAACCAATTGTCTTTGTTTTGTCCATGTTTGATTTGATTGTACAGCTTTGGATTTTATTTATTTCCACAATAAAGGCGCCTTGCAATGGAGTGCGGCAGTCCTGGACTTTTTCTTCTTCCACAGACTTGTGCAAAGCCAGCACCTGCGAGTTCTTATTAGGGCAGGAGCATTTGTGAAGGTCCAGAGGCTTAGAGAGCGGTATCCCTTTTCTTACAGTAAATTTATAAATAGGGTAATAAAAACTGTACAGAAAAATAGTGATTTGGCACCCACATACAGTACCGTATGTCTCTAAACATTATGGTATTATTATGTCCAGCTAACAGGACACCTCTAAGCTTCTGGAGCATATAATTACAGTGGTTTGTCTGAAAATGGTTAAATGTGCCTTAGAGACACTCACAGAGCCGTGGTACAATTATTTATTACGTTTTTCCCATCTCAGGCCAAGCAACTTATTTAATTTGCACTTTTCAGTCCATTGTTTCGGTCTATTCAATGTTTTCCCATCTCTAACAAATTTTCTTTCCCAAAGTCGGTGAACACATTTCTTAATGACTTTAGGTTCTGTATTCCTTGTACAATGTGCTTGTTATTCAACAGCTGTCACCCCGTGATGTGAAGGACGTGACACCTGACTAGCAACCAGAGGCTTAAAACAAGAAACTCTTTTAGACTTGCCTGCCTAATTTCTTCGCTTTTTAGATATTCCTTGGGTAGACAATAATAGATGTTAATACATTATATATCTCACATGCAGATATTTCTAAAATTCCTTTTCAGTCATTGTGTATTTTCCCAGCATTGAATTAATTGAGCTGAGAAAAATGAGCACGGAGGCATGTGTATGGTAGTGTTTTGTGTTGCCATACACTCTAACATGACCTGTGTCAGCCTATATACAATGTTGTGCTTCAGGACACAATGCTTTGCTCCCCTTCTCTCTCCTGCTGAAGCTTAAGCTTGGGCTGCATAAATACTTTCCCTCTACAAAGTACCTGCTGAATAGTTTAATGAATGCATTGTTTGCCCTTGCTATTCTCTATTTTAGCCTTGTGATAACGTCATCTTGCATAGTTATGAAATGTTGTTGCTCTGTATAATAAGTGAGCTTACTGTTTATATGCAAGGAATTACATTTTAGAGAGCACTTGATGGATCTGTCACATCTTTGGTAATTAAAAATAATGCATAGCAATAATTCAGCAGCATTGATAACCTAACCCAGCTTCATGCTCAGATCAAACAATTTGGAGAGCTTTCTCCCTCAGATTACCAGCAAGATCACAGCTTCAGTAGCCCCTTAGCTTTGCCACAAAATGTAGCTGGGAGTAGATTACTGTATATTGCGTGATGAGGCTGTTGTATATAATCGCCCATGCCATGCTTTTTCAAGGTGCCTCTTGGGTTCTTTAAGGCCCCATACACACGAGAGGATTTATCCGCAGATACGGTCCAGCGGACCGTATCCGCGGATAAATCCTCTCGAGGATTTCAGAGGATTTCTATGCGATGGCGTGTACACACCATCGCATTGAAATCCGCGCTGAAATCCTCTGCCGATGACGTGTCGCGCCGTCGCCGCTATTATGACGCGGCGACGGGCGCGACGCTGTCATATAAGGAATTCCACGCATGCGTCAAATCATTACGACGCGTGCGGGGAATCCCTTTAGACGGATGGATCCGGTAAGTCTGTACAGACGAGCGGATCCATCCGTTGGAATGGATTCCAGCAGATGGATTTGTTGAGCATGTCAGCAAATATCCATCTGCTGGAAATCCATCCCAGGGGAGATTTCTCTGCGGATAAATATCCGTTGGCGTGTACACACCATAGGATCTATCCGCAGAAACCCATTTGATGGGATTTATCTGCGGATAGATTCTATGGTGTGTATGGGGCCTAAGGGTTTTGTGGAAAAATTCCTAAAAATTGCCCAAAAACCGTGTACAGGCGGTCCCCTACTTACAAACATCCAACTTACAAATGACTCCTACTTACAATGAAGGGAGACAACAGGAAGTGAGAGGATATCTACCCCTAGGAAGTGAAATTCTCTCCTGTAAGAGTTAATATGGGAAAAAGGTGCCTCCACTGATTCTTTATCACCAATCCTTGTTTCCCTAATAACCCCAAATTATCAAAATCCAATTGTCATTGAGACAGAAAGTGAGGTGAAATCTTCTGAACAGGGGCACAGACAGCAAAACAAATGTTACAGGGGTTATAACCCTTCCCTATGCTTAAAAATAGATTTTTGTCCAGAGCTACACTTAAAAAATTTACCTGCTCCAACTTACAAGCAGATTCAACTTAAGAACAAACCTACAGTCCCTATCTTGTTTGTAACCCGGGGACCACCTGTACAAGCCAGTGGGTGGATCAGGCCTGCCATTTTGTTTCACAAAGTCACAGGTTTTCATTGTGCAACTTTACAACCTTGAGTCCCATACAGGCCAGCCACCAGCCTCCTAAAAACTGCTGACATCATTAGTTGATAAGGAGGAGGTCAGGCACCTGCACAGCATCCTTGTTTTATTCCAATCATGGCAAAATGGGCAACACGTATTTGGGAGCTTTATGCAATCTTTTTCTAATTGTAGATGCATGCATTTTGGCACCAACTGTTGCAAGAGTTATCTACAGATTAAATTTTTGGGTCCTTGGAGATTTATTTTGCCATCAGCTGGTCAGCTCTTGGGCTGTATTCTTATGCCGCGTACACACAACCGTTTTTCATGACGTGAAAAATGCAATTTTTTAAATTAGTCATTAAAAATGATTGTGTGTAGGCTCCAGAGCATTTTTCTCGATGTGAAAAATGGGCATTAAAAATTTAGAACATGCTCTAAATTTTCTCATCGTTTTTCACGTTGTCGTTTTTCACATCGTGAAAAACGGTAGTGTGTAGGCTTTAACGACGGCAAAAAAACGTGCATGCTCAGAAGCAAGTTATGAGATGGGAGCACTCGTTCTGGTAAAACTAGCGTCTGTAATGGAGATAGCACATTCGTCACGCTGTAACAGACTGAAAAGCACGAAGACTGAAAAGTGCAAATCGTCTCTCACCAAACTTTTACGAACACAAAATCAGCAAAAGCAGCCCAAAGGGTGGCACCATCTGAATGGAACTTCCCCTTTATAGTGCCGTCGTATGTGTTGTACGTCACCGCGCTTTGCTCGAGCATTTTTGTTTTCACGATCGTGTGTATGCAAGGCAGGCTTGACAAGAATCATGTTGAGAAAAACGTTGCTTTTTCTAGGACATTAAAAATGGTCGTGTGTACGCGGCACTAGGCATTTTTAATACCCTTTCTGAGGGCTTTAGAAAGAAAAGAGAACATTTCACCATTTGAACAAGACATACCCTTTGTATAAGACTGATTTTGTAAGTGCAGATGTTCATCAGGGATGCTGTATGGTCTGTCTGTTATGCAGGCAGTCACTAAGAGCAGTATTTGTATATGAAACACAGCCATTAAAGCAGTTGTAAACCCAAATAAAAAAAGTAAAAGTCCTCCTTCGCTTACCTCATCCTTCGATTTTGCTTTTAAATGTCCTCATTTCTTCTGAGAAATACTCACTTCCTGTTCTTCTGTCTGTAACTCCACACAATAATGTGAGGCTTTCTCCCTGGTGTGGAGAAAGCCTCTTGAGGGGGGAGGGGGTGAGCAGGAGTGTCAGGATGCCCACTAACACACAGCTCCTTTCTCTATCTGCAAAGCAGAGAGCATTCTGACACTCCTGCTCACCCCCTCAAGAGGCTTTCTCCACACCAGGGAGAAAGCATTGCATTACGGTGTGGAGTTACAGACAGAAGAACAGGAAGTGAGGATTTATCAGAAGAAATAAAGACATTTAAAAGCAAAATCGAAGGATGAGGTAAGTGGAGGAGGACTGCACTAAGGTAAAGAAAGCTATTAAGGGGGAAAAAAATACCTTCACAACCCCTTTAACTTCACAGTTCACACAAATACGTTTCAAATTCAAACTGTAGCACTGACGTAAGTAATTATTTCTTATTAAACTTTAAGAAAAACGTAGAAAGTTAGTTTAACTTTAATTATAAAACGTATCTAGTATATTAACTGTCACGTTATAGTAGGCAAGTAGGCATCACTTTAGCCAGTCATGCAGACGTACCAGAGTGTTTACATTTTCTGGAAGCAGACATGATCGCATTTTATTGACAATATACCCTGAAGAACTGAACAGTCTTTCACACAGAACAGATGTTGCCGATACACAAAGAATTGTCTGCACAAAACTGCTTAGGACAGGAAAACGATGGTTATTTTTGCCCCCTTCCCCTGATGCATCCTCCTGCTCCACAGAGGCAAAGGCACCTCAATCCAATGGGTGCAGTTTGCTTGCATCCAGCAGGGTAAGTCTCACTGTCCAGGCTGTCCGGTGATGTCAAGAATTGTTATCGATCAAAAGAATTTTGATCGATCAAAAAAATTAAAGATTAATCGAGGAATTAATCTTTAATTTCCCCAGCCCTAAAAATTATGAAATGTAGATCACAAATTATTTTCTAGTAAGGATTAAATAATAATAATTGTACTGACTGAGAAAATGGATTTTGTTCCTTTATTGGAATATTTGATGGGATCATAATCAATGCATGATATTTGATTTTCTCAAAACCATCCTTTTCCATCATAAAACCCCACCTGACAGTTTTAAAAGCTTTTTATTTTCCTTCTGCATTTCTAATTTTAAGAAGTGACAAGTCCAGGGAGAGGTTGGTGCATATCTGTTTGCATCAGTTTGACATTTCACACAGCCATCTTCTATACTGGGAAATTAACAAGACATGCAGTGTCAGACCATGGCAATTCAGAAAGGAGGTTATTAAGAGAGGCAACTCACATCATAACTTCTAACTACTGCATAATTCACAGCTAAAGGTGCGTCATCAGGTCAGCATTATCATTTTAATCAGAAGAACTTAGACTAATAGTATTAAATATTTTTGTTTAGTGTAACAAAGCTCACCAATTTTCAGGTTTCAGTGATGGTTCAGGAAGCCATTACAGGTAAATCTTCAAAAGGAACATTGGTTTTGAGCTGGGTGAAATGAGTTTGGCAGTATTTCATATTAATGTGCTCACAATTATGCAGCCTGTCAGTTAAAAACCTGCAACGCTTTTCTGGTCACTGTCATTCTCGAGCATCTCTGTTTTTTTTTTTTTTAGATTTCTAGAATTCGTTTATGGGTTTGACATTTGGAGCTGACAAAGACCTGAGAAAAGAATGTTCCCCACAAAAGTGGAAAGCTTGCCCCTTGCGCTAAATGAGATTTCATGAGCACTCTGGTTTGTCTTTATTTCTCCACCTTTGTTGAGAACTTATTTTTCTTGAAATTTTTAAGAATTTTTAGAAAAAGATTCTTTGCAACCTATAGATCTCAGAGCAGGACATAATAGTGGGGCTGGGGAGACAATGGAAGAGCTTTAGATTTCAAAATAGGTTTCTGGACTAACATTATGAGTAAAGGGGAACTATTAACATTGGACTAATAGTTGGACTTATAATTAATATCTTAACCACTTAAGGACCAGACCAATATGCTGCTAAATGACCCAAGGGGTATTTACAATTCGGCACTGTGTCGCTTTAACAGACAATTGCGCGGTCGTGCGACGTGGCTCCCAAACAAAATTGGCGTCCTTTTTTCCCCACAAATAGAGCTTTCTTTTGGTGATATTTTATCACCTCTGCGGTTTTTATTTTTTGCTCTATAAACAAAAATAGAGAGGCAATTTTGAAAAAAATGCAATATTTTTTACTCTTTGCTATAATAAATATCCCCCAAAAACATATATATATAAAAAAAAAATTTTCCTCAGTTTAGGCCGATACGTATTCTTCTACCTATTTTTGGTAAAAAAAATCGCAATTAGCGTTTATCGATCGGTTTGCGCAAAATTTATAGCGTTTACAAAATAGGGGATAGTTTTATTATTTTTTTTTTTTACTACTAATGGCGGCGATCAGAGATTTTTTTCATGACTGCGACATTATGGCGGACACTTCGGACAATTTTGACACATTTTTGGGACCATTGTCATTTTCACAGCAAAAAATGCATTTAAATTGCATTGTTTATTGTGAAAATGACAGTTGCAGTTTGGGAGTTAACCACAGGGGGCGCTGTAGGAGTTATGTTTCACCTAGTGTGTGTTTACAACTGTAGGGGGGTGTGGCTGTAGGTCTGACGTCATCGATCGAGTCTCCCTATAAAAGGCATCACTCGATCGATGCAGCCGCCACAGTGAAGCACGGGGAAGCCGTGTTTACATACGGCTCTCCCCGTTCTTCAGCTTCGGGGAGCGATCGCGATGGGGCGGCTATAAACGAATAGCCGCACCGTCGTCCCGGATCGCTCCCCGCGGGTATCCGACCGCCGCATGTAGCGGGGGGGGGGGGGGCCCGATCGGACCCCCGACCCACGTCTAGGCAGGGACGTACAGGTACGCCAATGTGCCTGTACGTGCCATTCTGCTGACGTATATCTACATGCGGCAGTCGGGAAGTGGTTAAGAAATACCTTACCATCCTGGGTAATCTTTTGAGACATTGAGGATTTTACATGATTGCTTCCACTTCACAGAAATCCTGCCTTGGATCTCTGGGCACAGTGCTTGAGCTATGAGTAAGCACTAAAATAATGAAAGTGATTCTGCGCAACGTATCTCACATTGCTGTGACACATAAATATTAACACAAATAAAAGTGAAACAATATATAGCACTGAATGGGTAAATATATATCCACTAAATAGTCCGTGTGTACAGGTGATATAAGAGAGCTCAGTCCTGCTCAGATAGTGTCAAAAAATATTGAAATAAAATAAAATAAAAATCCGAACCAAAAAATGGTAAATAAAAGTGATGTGGAAAAAAAGCCAAAACGAATCCTTCAGTAAAACAAAATTTGGTGACAAAATTATTATTCAATATAAATCAGAATAGTGTAGGAGCTGCCAAATGATCCAATCAATATGCTGAATATGCTGGATTAAATGTACAGTGAATGATCAGCAGGTGAAGATCGAATCCTCCACTAGGCTCACTAGCCTCTTACCTTTAGGTAGATATAGATGAGCATCAGATCTCTCACACCGTGGCAATCATTAAAGAGTAGTCCCTGTCCTTTCTCCCCTTGAGCTGGCACAACGTCTATAGATCCGTATGGTACTCCGCCCAAATAGATACAATGGAGAGAGGGAACAAAGAAGGAACCTCCGATAGTGAAGCACAGTAAACCAGGTTGTGATTTATTAAACGAAAAAACCTGTGCTTACATTAAAAATATACAAATGTGCAGCAAAATTTCAAAATGAGCGGCGTTCACAGCGCCGGCTTACGTCACTCCAGGTGTACGCCAATCCCTACGCGTTACGACACGACGTCACGTGTCTTCATCTGGGGCCTATGAGTAAGCACTGATTGTAGTGCGAAACGTCAGCTGTATGCCCCTGTCTTTGCTGTGATGTGTATGGTTTGAAAACTTTTATCAATAAAAGGCAACCAAGAAAGTTTTTCCAGAGTGCAGCTGTCCAACATTTCTTTCTACTATCACAGTGCTTGTCATGGTTGTCTAGGTGTTGCCCAGGACTTTCCTTCATAGAGGGTTTAGCTGTCTTCTCTTCTATCTTCATTTCTATTTCCTGCTATTCGCAATCACCCATATGTTTTCTTCCATTTGGTTCTGTCTTCTGGTTTTGCATTCTTTTTTGCCCTTCAATCCCTTTCTTCTGAGGTTGCTAAACTGGGATGCAGCTTAAATAGTTTATTTTGTGTCTTATTTTGATCTTCTTTTTTTTAAGTGTGAGGTATTTTAGTGTGTTATTATATGAACACAGGCATACCCCACTTTTAAGTACACAATAGGACCAGAGCATGTATGTAAAACGAAAAATTTACTTAAAGTGAAACAATTCATTTTTTCACTTCTAGGGTGTAGTGGGGGGTCAGGGGCTGTAGTTGGGGTGTCAAGAGCTGTAGTTGAGGTCTCAGGGGCTGTAGTGGAGACGTTAGGGGCACAATGGAACAGGGCGGGCTATGCTCTCTGAGCTTTAGCTGCTTCTACTGCGGCTGCAAAATGTCTGTACAGTACTTGTAAGGTACTTCACATACACTCGCAGGTATGTCCTTACTCGCGAGTGTATGTAAAGTGAGTGTACTTAAAGCGGGGTATGCCTGTAGTTTTACTTGTATGTTAAGACCTAGTTGACACTATTGCATGGGCACTGTAGCCTGTTCATTTGAATGGATTGCTTTGCCTGCATTTGATGCAACAAAGCCTGGTTCGTACTATTGCGGCTCTGCGAGCCATGTTTGCATGGCTGCTGTACCTGCGCTTCTTGCAGGAAAAAAGTTCCTACGCCATTTTTAAAATGCAGTGACAGGGAAGTCACATTGTGCTTTTGAATCATGCGATTTCCTGGCTGTTTCTGCACCCGCAACCACCCACAATAGTGTGCACCTATGCTAAGTTGGTATCCACAATGTATCATCACTGCTAACTTTATCGTGTCTTGGCTCTTTTCCCAATAAAATTCAGCATATACCTTAATATTTCAGACTTACTTCTTCACACACAACATTCTAATTTTATAGACAATTAAAATATAATTTGTTGTTTTTGGAGCTGTTGTAATTGCAAATTAAAGCTAGTTACATTTCCCTCACTTCCTTGTACTGATGGATTAAAAATAGTTTTGTCTACATTGTGTGAAAATTTGTATCTCTACTATATCATGTTTTTATTTTATTTGTTTCAGGTACTTGTAAAGCGCCATAAATGTACGCAGCGCTTTACATATATGTTGAACATTCACATAAGTCCCTGCCCTTAAGGAGCTTACATCATAAGGTCCCTAACACACATTCATTCATACTAGGGCCAATTTAGACAGGATCCAATTAACTTACCAGCATGTCTTTAGAGTGTGGGAGGAAATCGGAGTACCCAGAGAAAACCCATGCAGGCACATGGAGAACATGCAAACTCCAGGCAGATGGTGTCGTGGTCAGGATTTGAACCAGCAACCTTTTTTGCTGCTAGGTGAAAGTTCTAACCACTGTGCTGCCCAGTGTTGACTTGCTATCACGTAAAGTATAGTAAGGACCGCCCCTGTTACATCATCAGTGCATTTTTCCATGCTTAGGCTTATTCAGATATGTGTTAATAAGAAATGAACACAAGCAGGTCAAAATTTAACATATACTGTATGTGTAATGCAGCCTTTTTCGGCAAGGGTTCCGTGGAACATTAGGGTTCATCCTGATGTTGCTAGAGGGTTCCTTAAGGAAAAATCAAAATTGACAACCACCCCAATTTATAATTAGCCTTGATAAATTTATCTCCCACGTGTACTGACCAAGGATGCAAAAAGAAAAATACAATGTAAAGGGTAATTTTCTGACCACTAATGTCAGTGGACACCAATGTATTCACAGTTTGCATTTGTATGCTGCAGCTGGGGGAACATGACTGCCAGATTGCTGTCCTTCTTGAGCACCCCCTCTCTCTGGGCTCACGTTACTGCCTTCCTCTATCTGTGTACCACCATCGGAGCCTTCAAACCGCTGCGCATCCTCATGCAGCATGTACCCAACACTGTGGTCAAACAGTTCGGGGACTCCTTAGGAGGACATGTGGGGCTAGAGAAAGAGTGACTGATGCCATTGAGCAGAGGGAAGAGGACGTCTTGGCAGCTGCTTTGCCAGACAATGTACCCTGAGCCTGGGTGAGAGAGGATGAGGAGGATCAGGACGGCTTGGTCATCCACTCTACCAAGTCTTCCGCATGTTGCGGCTCAACATGGCCAGCTGCCGAAAACAAGGACGAGCGTGTCCACGACCAGCACTGTTGCCTCTAAATGCAGAGCCTGCTTGCCCTCGTGAATCTCTGCCTCTCCTTGTTGTCCTTCCAGGCATACTAATGGCCTGCAGAGGACAAAGGCAGTACACACACCTTGTAGCTTTAGGTGCAAACTGCAGAGGACATGGGCAGTATACACCAAGTAGCTTTAGGTGCAAACTACAGAGGACACGTGCAGTACACACCAAATAGCTTTAGGTGCAAACTACAGAGGACACGTGCAGTACACACCAAGTAGCTTTAGGTGCAAACTACAGAAGACACGTGCAGTACACACCAAGTAGCTTTAGGTGCAAACTACAGAGGACACGGGCAGTACACACCAATAAGCTTTAGGTGCAAACTGCAGAGGACAAAGGCAGTACACACACTATGTAGCTTTAGGTGCAAACTGCAGAGGACACGGGCAGTACACACCAAGTAGCTTTAGGTGCAAACTGCAGAGGACACGTGCAGTACACACCAAGTAGCTTTAGGTGCAAACTACAGAGGACACGTGCAGTACACACCAAGTAGCTTTAGGTGCAAACTACAGAGGACACGTGCAGTACACACCACGTAGTTTTAGGTGCAAACTACAGAGGACACGTGCAGTACACACCAAGTTGCTTTAGGTGCAAACTACAGAGGACACGGGCAGTACACACCAAGTAGCTTTAGGTGCAAACTGCAGAGGACAAAGGCAGTACACACACTACGTAGCTTTAGGTGCAAACGGCAGAGGACACGGGCAGTACACACCAAGTAGCTTTAGGTGCAAACTGCAGAGGACACGGGCAGTACACACCAAGTAGCTTTAGGTGCAAACTACAGAGGACACGTGCAGTACATACCAAGTAGTTTTAGGTGCAAACTACAGAGGACACGTGCAGTACACACCAAGTAGCTTTAGGTGCAAACTGCAGAGGAAAAAGGCAGTACACACACTACGTAGCTTTAGGTGCAAACTGTAGAGGACATGGGCAGTACACACCAAGTAGCTTTAGGTGCAAACTGCAGAGGACAAAGGCAGTGCACACCAAGTAGCTTTAGGTGCAAACTACAGAGGACACGGGCAGTACACACCAAGTAGCTTTAGGTGCAAACTGCAGAGGACAAAGGCAGTACACACACTACGTAGCTTACGGTGCAAACGGCAGAGGACACGGGCAGTACACACCAAGTAGCTTTAGGTGCAAACTGCAGAGGACACGGGCAGTACACACCAAGTAGCTTTAGGTGCAAACTACAGAGGACACGTGCAGTACACACCAAGTAGCTTTAGGTGCAAACTACAGAGGACACGTGCAGTACACACCAAGTAGCTTTAGGTGCAAACTGCAGAGGACATGGGCAGTACACACCAAGTAGCATTAGGTGCAAACTGCAGAGGACACGGGCAGTACACACCAAGTAGCTTTAGGTGCAAACTACAGAGGACACGGGCAGTACACACCTAGTAGCTTTAGGTGCAAACTACAGAGGACAATAGCAGTACACACACCACGTAGCTTCATGGCGCACACTGCAGGGGACACAGGCAATACACCACGTGAGAATACTGCAGCTAGCACAATCACCTGCCTGCCAGTAAATTAGGAATAGCTGATCTAGCTAAACTATACAGTGTATAAATATATGTACAACACCTGGGATGCATATATATCCTCTACACACTGTGGGGCAGATCCACAAAGATCTGCCCCGGCGCATCATATCCGAGATACGCTTGGCTGCCGTACCTTACCTGGCTTTAAATCGAATCCATGAAGAATTTGTGCCGTAAGTTACGGCGGCGTAGTGTATCTCAAGCGGCGTAACGGCGCAGAATTCAAATCGGCGATTAGGGGGCGTGTTTCATTTAAATGAAGCGCGTCCCCGCGCCGAATGAACTGCGCATGTGCCGTCCCTAAATCTCCCGTCCCTAAATCTCACGGACGACTTACGCAAACAAAAAAAAAATTCAAAATAAACGCGGGAACGACGGCCATACTTAACATGGCAGGTCTAACTATACACCACGAAATACCAGCTTTAACTATACGCAGGAAAAAGTCGACTAGATACGACGTAAAGGAATGCGCCGGCCGCTCGTATGTTTGTGGATCGTCGGAAATAGCTAATTTGCATACTCGAAGCGGAAAACGACGTGAACGCCACCCAGCGGACGCCGAAGAATTGCATCTTAGATCCGAAGGTGTACGAAGACGTAAGCCTGTCGTATCTAACCCAGATGCCGTCGTATCTTGTTTTGAGTATTCAAAACAACGACACGACGCGGGTAATTTGAAAGTACGCCGGCGTATCAGTAGATACGCCGGCGTACTGCTCTGTGGATCTGCCCCTGTAACTTTAACTGACTAGCATGCCTGCTCTATCTACCTAGAATAAATGACACTCTCTCTCACTCTCTGTCTTCTCTCTCTAACCACCGCCGCAACACACTACACAAGGCCGACCTGCAGGCAGCCTTTTTTAGTGTGGGGCGTTTACTAAACCCCCTGAGCCATAATTGGCCAAAGCCACCCTGGCTTTTGCCAATTATGGCTCTCCGTTTTTTGCGCGCTGTGATTGGCCAAGCATGCGGGTCATAGTGCATGCTTGGCCAATCATCAGCCAGCAATGCACTGCGATGCCGCAGTGAATTATGGGCCGTGACGCGCCACTTGAATTTGGCGCGAACGGCCTGTAACGTTCGTATTTCGACAAACTGTCGAACATACGATGTTCGATTTGAACGTGAGTTCGACTCGAACATGAAGCTCATCCCTACAGAGAACACAATCTTTAAGAAAGATTTTTCTGAACTGATCTGACTTCAGTACACATACAGTAATTGCAGCTTGATAGCTGTAGGATTTATCTCTACAAACCAATTTACCATGTTTCCACCTTTTGTCCCGAGAATAGAAGGTGCTTTTTGGAAATATTCTTCTTTTCTGTATTATGTTGATTTTTAGCCTATTTACATGAATTAATGGGACAGTGAAATTTGCCACACATTATATGTGGGTCTTGCATGGAAAAATCTAAACTTTACAACTATCAATTTAGTCTTTCTGCACACCAGTACACAGACAGACATACACACACATGTTGAATGAAACTACATGTGTGTGCAATAAGCTGAAGCCTCAGGCATCAACTGAGTAGTTATAATTAGATACCATACACAACTTCTTTAACAGGAAAATGAATGTAAGACTAGGAAATGGAAGGTTTTAATTAAATGTCTATCTGCCTGCATATCTCTTTCTGTGAGAAAGCTTAAGGTATGATGTTGTCCATAGATATCCTGACTATTGCATAATCCTAATGAAATAGACAGGACTGTGAGATTTTTCTGTTCAGCTTTGGCAAATGCTCAGGCAGACTTCTTTCAACATACAGATTATGAGCGTGAAATCCAAGATGTATCCCAAACCAGTAGTCAAGCAGAAAGATAAAACATTCCTGTCCCGTTTATCCGTGCATTATATGTAACTGCATGCTGTTTGACCACTCAGGTGATAAAAATCTTATTATACCATGGACAGACAAGGTATTATGTATTTAAGTACTGGTACGATAATACATGGTTATTGGATACCAGGTCTAATGCTGTACGTTTAATCAGAGTGGGTGGTGTAGCTGCTTTTAGGATTTACTGTTACCTGATTCTTTACAATATCGATGATCTGCCTGGCAGTTTCGGGATTAGGGACTACATTGTTTTCCTTCCAAATTTATGTAGTCAGACTATGAAATACTTAACCTCAATTCATTTACTAACTCAATTTTTATCTACAAATTTAAATGGTTTAAAGCTGTCAGATTTAATATAAAAATAAATTAATATTTGAAATATTTGGTAATAGATAATAATTTTGCTTGTGGCAAAGTAGAGCAGGGAGTTTGCAAATGTAAAACATTTAGTAGAATGGGAGATGGGAATAGAGCAGTTATAGACTATTGAACAGCAGAACGTGGGATCAAGATAGATAGATAGATAGATAGATATATAGAGGCATTGACTGTAATGCTTAAAATTGTTATACACAGTTCTACATACTTGTGTTTTCTGGACTTGCACTGACTGTGATGAATGGTGTTTGAAAGTAACATATTGGTGACCGAGCAATAGGAATAATCCGTTCGAGTTTTGTTTTATATTCAAGTACAATAGAGGTTATACGATACATATGTAATGAGAGTAATACTTAGAATGAATGGAAAAAAGACAGCGCTGTGTTAAATCATTAACTAAAAAGGCAGCAGCTTAAGTGGGATAAACACAAAAATTATCCAGAGTACACCCAATACAGCTTAACCCTCTTATCAGTAGAGGACCTTTTGTCGAATCGAGAAGTGCGAGTCATACATGGCTCGATCCTTCAGCTACTCTGTTAGTTCATAATGTGTTTCTTATGTTAATCTTTTATGTACAACTACGTTGTAATGCGACTTACAATGTCCACATTGTTATCTATGTTTGCCTTTGAAAATATGCTAATAAAAATCGATTGAAGAAAGTAACACATTGGCTGGAAGTTGTCAAACCTTCTAAGTGAACATGTGTTTTTTGGTAGTTACATATAGGGTTTGATTATATAAGGCCATAGGCGTGCGCACAGGGTGTGCCAGGTGTGCCCAGGCACACCCTAATCACCCTGTGCAGCACAGATTTGCCCTGTGGCCTTGCCCCCACCCCCTTTACTCCACAGCGCTGCAGGCTTCCCACCTCTCCTCTTCCTAGTGGAAGCAGCAGGCTACAAAAAATTGGCGCTGACGCAGAGGAAATGGCGGCAAAATGCTGTTGCTGCCAGGATGTTTTAGGATGAGTGGGGGAAGGGGCCATTAAATATGTAATTTACCGGTCCCTTTCTGAATGAACATTGAGAGTGATCAGCAGGGTGTGTTTGAGCTTTGGGGTGCACACCCTAATGCAATAGGCTGTGCACACCTATGTATAAGGCAAATAGACTTTTCACTTTGCAGGAGAAGTTGCACATTGCAAGGGAATTTGCCCTAAAGCTTAGTGAATGTAGTGAAATTGTATTTTGAAAAGAATACCCAATCAGGTGTAAGGAAGTTTTTACAAAAACAGCTCTTTCTCTAAGGCCTCGTACAGACGAGGGGATCTCCGCTGGAAACGGTCCGCCAGACCCTTTCCAGCGGAGATTCCTCCTCCGGATTTTGATCCGATGGCTTGTACACACCATCGGATCAAAATCCGCGCGGAATACATCCGCGGTGACGTGTTGCGCCATCGCCGCGACAATCGCGACGCTGGAAGGTAAGTACTTCCACGCATGCGTCGAATCAGGCGAGGGAGGGGAGCGGACGGATTGATCCGGTGAGTCTGTACAGACGACCGGATCAATCCGCTGGAAACGATTCAAGCGGATAGATTTCTTAGCATGCTAAGAAATTTCTATCCGCTTGAAATCGATAAGGATAAATATCCGCGGATAAATACCTGCTAGGCCGTACAGACGACCGGATTTGTCCGCTGGAACTGATCCGCGGATCAATCCCAGCGGATAGATCCGGTCGTCTGTACGAGGCCTAAGGCCCCGTACACACGACCGGATCTGTCCACTGAAACTGGTCCGACGGACCAGTTTCAGCAGACATGTTCGGTCGTGTGTAGGCCCGACCGGACAATTGTCCGGCGGATCGGACAGTTTCCAGCGAACAAATGTTTCTTAGCATGCTAAGAAACCTGTCCGCTGGAACCATGTCCGTCGGACATGTTCGGTCGTCTGTACAGACTCACTGGACATGTCCGACCGACCGCCATCCCTCGCATGCGTCGTACTGATTTGACGCATGCGTGGAAGCTTTGAACTTCCAGGGCCGCCCACGTCGCCGCGTCATCGTCGCGGCGACGTCGCGGCCATGTCCCTGCGTATTGTTTACGCGTGGATTTCTGTCTGATGGTGTGTACAACCATCAGACAGAAATCTCCGACCGGACATGTCCGCTGAACCGTTTTCAGCGGACTGTCCGGTCATCTGTACGAGGCCTAACACATGATTAGATGATGGAAGTTAGCAGAGCTTCACCTCATTCACTAAGCTGCTGGGGATAACTTACTTAAAAAGCGCAATTTCCCATGTGAAGTGGACAGTGTATCTGCCTTAAGTAAATCAACCCCAATGTGTTGTGTGGTTGGTTGTAATTTACAAAAGGTGTAGTTGTCCAAATGAGGGTTTGCTATTTGGGAGTGCATGACAAACTCTTGCAAGAATAATTATTTCATATATGCTACACTGAAAGCTTATGGAAGTAGATGTGATGTGTTGTGATAAATAACAAACATGTGAAGTCTGGTCCCATCCAATCAGTTTATGCCAATCAATAAACTTTTTTTTTTACCTTTACAACTTTTATACGCCCTGCTTCTCAATCATGCAATGTTATTGCATTGATATGGTATAGTTAGTCAGCTGCAATGTCTGATATTCAGAAACACAGAAAAACATTTTGCAAGATGCTATGAGCTGACATCTATCACCTGAAAGTAGTGGAGTATAAGGACACACAACACACATCCATAGTTGTTCAAACTCTTGGTGCAAGGGGGCAGTCTGACAATGATTTAATGAATATCCCTTCATTATAATGTTATAAAGTTGTGTGACAGTAAAGAGCACATGTACATGTCAGCTTTCCGTATCAATACATTAACAGGTCTTTTCTCAAAGATTACATCTAATTTTACAGCTCTGTCTAGAGACACTTTAAAATGCCAATTTTGGTGAGTTTGACACAAATAGCTTTTACTCCTACACAATAAGTGCAATGCATCTCATTTGGAGGTCACCTGCCAATCACCAAGGAAGAGCTCTGTACGTGTTCTGCATGTAAAATGAACATAAAACAATTGTTTTGCAGCATAATCGCCGATAGCCACCTGGCAGCTTGTTCATTTGTTATCTTACAAGCCTGATGTACATAGGGATGAATTACCAAGGGTATATGTTTTCTTTCTAAGCCAGTCAAAAGACTAAAAGAGCAGATTGTCAATAAATATACACTCACCCGACACTTTCTTAGATGCACCTTGCTAGTAACGGCTTGAACCCCCTTTTTCTTTTAGAACTGTCTTAATTCTTTGTGGCATCGATTCAACATGGTGTTGGAAACATTCCTCAGAGACTTTGGTCCATATTGACATGATAGCATCATATTTTTTTGGCTGCACATCCATGATGGGAATCTCCTGTTCAACCACATCCCAAAGGTGCTCTATTAGATTGAGATCTGGTGACTGTGGAGGCCATCGGAGTACAGTGACCTCATTGTCATGTTCAAGAAACCAGTTTGAGATGATTTGAGCTTTGTGACATGGTGCATTATCCTGCTGGAAGTAGCCATCAGAATATGGGTACACTAGTCATAACGGGATTGACAAAAATATTCAGGTAGGCCAATGCTCAGTTGATACTAAGGGGCCCAAAGTTTGCCAAGAAAATATCCCCCACACCATTACACCGCCACAAGCCTGAACTGTTGATACAAGGCAGGATGGATCCATGCATGCATGTTGTTTATGCCAAATTCCTACCCTACCATCTGAATGTTGCAGCTAAAATTGAGACTTATCAGACCAGACAACGTTTTTCCAATCTGGGTGAGCCTGTGCAAATTGTTGCCTCAGTTTCCGGTCCTTAGCGGACAGGAGTGGCACCCGGTGCAGTCTTCTGCTGCTGTAACCCATCTGCTTCAGATTCAATGTGTTGTGCATTCAGAAATCGTATTCTACATTCCTTGGTTTTAACCAGTGGTTATTTGAGTTACTGTTTCCTTTCTATCATCCTAAACCAGTATACCCATTCTCCTCTGACCTCTGACATCAACAAGGCATTTTCAAATACATTCTAAATATGTGGTAGCGCGTCCCAAGATGAATCAACAATATACTAAATACAACCATAACAATAAATATCTAAAATAAAACCACATGTCACATCATAATGGATAAAGTGCTGGTGCAAGCATATAACCAGTGAAAATGATAAAACTTGATTAAATTGTGCAAAAAGAAAGTCCACTTATAATTGTTTTCAAATAGTGGTGATTCGGATGCCGTGTACACACCATCACTTTATGTGATGAAAAAAAATGACGTTTTTAAAAACGTCACTTTAAATGACCGTGTGTGGGGGAAAACGTTGTTTTATGTCTTGTAAAAAACGACCAAAAAAAATTGAAGCATGCTTCAATTTTATGTGTCGTTTTTCAAAACGTCATTTTTTACTTCACAGAAATTGACCGTGTGTAGCAAAAAACGTCGTTTAAAACGACGTTTTTTTCACTCGCTCATGCCCAGAAGCTACTTATGAAGCAAGCTTCAATGGAAAAACGTGGTGAACGTAACCTCGCTTTGCTAGAGCATTGTGAGAAAAACGATGGTGTGTAGGCAACTTCGTCTTTGAAAATTGAAGTTTCAAAAACGTCATTTTTTACTTCACAGAAAATGTTTTTTTTTTTCATCACATAAAGTGATGGTGTGTACGGGGCATTATAGATTGTGCAAAAAAACTTCACAGACTGTGTGCTTCATTCACCAGGTGAAGTGCATGCTCACTTTCATTTCAGACCCACAGAGGGTCAATAATGCATACAGGGAGATCAATCTCATGGATCAGCTAAATAATGCTCAGGTTGTTTTAAGAGTGATCTGGTTCTTCCTTCTGGAGTGGCTCCACACAGCTCACTATTGATTCAACTTTGGCAGCGCTGCCACATGTATCTGTTGCTGATGTGGGAACACATTTGGTGGTAGCAACAGCCCTACATTTTGTACATTCTTTGTATCATCACTAGGTGGCAGCGCACAGCCATTTCACCTTTTTTTTAGCAAGGCAATTTCGACCCAACAACTGCCGCTCACTGGATATTTTCTCTTTTTCAGACCATTCTCTGTAAACCCTAGATGGATGTGTGTGAAAACTTCAGTAGGTCAGCAGTTTTGAAAAACTTAGACGAGCGTGTCTAGCACCCAACAACCATCCACATTCAAAGTCACTTAAATCACCTTTCTTTCCCATTCAGATGCTTGGTTTGAACTTTAGCAAGTCGTCTTTCCCACGTCTAGAGTACATATTTTAGAATACAACATCTACAGTAGGCTAGTCATGGTATTAAAAAGAAAAGTTAGGAGAGAAAGAGGATGGCTCCAACTCAAAATCATCAAGAAGACACACACTCTACGTGTCATCAATTTAATGGCCTTATGAATCCCCAGATGGTTCCAAACATAGTACCAATAACTTTATTGGAAAAGTATTATTTGATTATTACTTGATGAAACCCCCCTCTTACTTTGTTTGTTTGACATATATTACATTCACTGTATCTTAACCCATAGGAAATAAGTAATCAAATGTAAGCTACTCCTTCATTCTGCTGCAGAAGAATCCGAGCAGATGGCCTAATAGTGCGGACCAGGTTATATGCTTGTTTAGTCCAATTGGTTATAATCCATACAGGGATGGTGATACTTGTGAGTGGAAAGTCAATTATTATCTGACTCATCTTAATTTCTAGGCATATACAGTATCTTTAGCCGTATGAATTATTGTTGTAGTTTCAAGATATTCATTTCTTATACTGATATACATGATTGTTAGTGACTTCATTGTTAAATACATTTTTATTACTTCCGTAGTCTATACTTTCATATATTTTATTGTGCTTAAAAATATCTACATAGATTACCAAATTCAGGGAATGATTAATTTAAGTCAGTGTATATTTATATTTTCATTTTATTTTATGCTGAAAGGCTGTTGCTATGGCCATTCTGGACATAACAACATGGTGTGGTCTAATCCCCTAACACTAGCAGCATATACTAATCTTCCCTCCACTTCAATCCATTCAATGACAGAAACAAAAGGAAATTCTTGGTATTTCTAGGTATTAAAGATCATGTGACTTGTGTCACATCTTTGGACCAATTCGAATTGCCACACTGTTGAGTACATAACTTTTGTGTAAGCTACAAACTCAACCCCTTGTAGGTAACACCACACTTTCCTTTCACTCCTGACAGATAAACGCTATGGACAAAGTATAACTTTACTTTTAAAATTTGCTTATTCTTGGCTGGCCTTAAAGTAGAATGGGGGTTCTGGATGCTTGGAGAAATATTTTGCTTTGCACTCTGTGTATACACCCATATATACTTGAGTATAAGCCGAGTTTTTCAGCCCTTTTTTTAGGCTGAAAATGCCCCCCTCTGCTTATACTTGTGTCTGTGTACCTGAGTCCGTGACATGCATATTATTATTCAGACGGCGGGCGTGCAGTGTTAAAAAGTCGCATCTCCTCCTCGTCCAGTTCCGTGATAGGAGGAACACTCCCAGCAGACACTGTGTTCAGTGTTCCACCTATCACAGACGTCCTCTCGTCTGTGTCTGCTGGGAAATGGAGTGTTCCGCCTATCACGGAACAGGACGAGGAGGAGGTGCGACTTTTTAACACTGCACGCCCGCCGTCTGAATATGCATGTCACAGAAAATAAGGTACATAGATTGGCAAAGTGAAGTCAGGCTGTAATGGGCACCACAGTGAGGTCAGACTGCAATGGGCATCACAGTGAGGTCAGGCTGCAATGGGCATCACAGTGAGGTCAGGCTGCAATGGGCACCACAGTGAGGTGAGGCGTGCAAATGGGCACAGTGAGGCTGCAAATAGGCACAGTGAGGCGTGCAAATGGGCACAGTGAAGCTGCAAATGGGCTCTCTCTTTTCTCTTCGGGATTCTCTGCAGTGTTTTCCTGCTGAGAATTCCGAGTGTGTGTATACCTACCTGCCTCCATGGAAACCCGCGCAAGCTCGAAATTACTTTGATGCCTCCGCGGTAGCTTCCAAGGCATAGGTAGGGTGAAGCAAGATGGCGGCGAAGGCATCGAATGTGACGAGCACATGCTCGTCGTAGTCGATGACGTCACCGTGTTCGTGCCATTCAAAAGAACGTTGAATCGTACGTGTGTACACTCGGCCGGCAAGAGAATCTTGCCAGGAATCTCGTCAGGAAAAACAATGTTTTTTTCCTGACGAGAATCCCGGCCGCGTGTACAGTTTTTTAGCCTGGAATTTGACCTTTAGGCACTGGGCTCTGCAGTGTGGTGCATTACAGACTTCTGTGTACTGTATTAGCCACAGAACACTCTTAAGGTCCAGAGCCATGGCATAGCGTGTGGTGTGATGTAGTCTCTAAGGATTCACATAGAAGGTAAGGTCAGCTGTGTTGAAGCACTCACACCGATCTACAGCGGGGATAGGCAATTAGCGGACCTCCAGCTGTTGCAGAACTACAATTCCCATGAGGCATAGCAAGACTCTGACAGCCACAAGCATGACACCAGAGTCAGAGGCATGATGGGACTTGTATTTTTTGCAACAGCTGGAGGTCCGCTAATTGCATATCCCTGATCTACAGTCTATTTGAAAATCCAGTAAGCGCTAATACTGTTTGGAATACAATTCCATAACCTTTTCAAAATGTAGAGGTGTTCCTTCTGCTTCCCTTTTGATGATCTCTGTTCAGCAGAACACTTTTTTAGATGCATATGCCTGTAAGGCCTCGTACACACAATCGGTCAAACCGATGAGAACGGTCTGATGGACCGTTTTCATCGGTCAAAACCGATCGTGTGTGGGCCACATAGGTTATTTAACCATTGGTTAAAAAAAAGCCAACTTGCTTTAAATTTAACCGGTTAAAAATCCACACATGCTCAGAATCAAGTCGACACATGCTTGGAAGCATTGAACTTCGTTTTTTTCAGCACGCTGTTGTGTTTTACGTCATCGTGTTCTGGCACGATCGTTTTTTTAGCCGATGGTGTGTAGGCGCGACGGACCATCAGTCAGCTTCATCGGTTAACCGATGAAAACGGTCCATCAGACCGTTCTCAACGGATGGACTGATCGTGTGTACGAGGCTTTAGAAGATGGCAACATTGTTCACACACAAATAAATGTAATTTGATGGAAATAGGGTGCCTTTTCTTTCTTTTTTTTTTCTTTAAGATGTATTTTTTATTGGTTTTCATGAAAGGGTTGTACACCAAAAAAAAAGAGGAAAATAAGCACAAATCATCTCTTATGTCTCAATAATTTACAGCAGCAATTGAAGAATTACAAGTGCAGTGGGTACAACAGTTCAAGAAACAAGTCTACATTGAAATATACAAATTCTAATATCCTGGAACTAGAAAGATTAGGGTACGTGGACTAGAAATTCACTTGTACCATATTTTATCAAACAACTTTGCATTCTTCCTAAGTTCAAAAGTAAGCTTATACAGAGGGAGACTATCGTTAATTCGTTTTGGCCAGGTGTTAAGTGTAGCTGTCCCCTTCCAGGATAGCAGAATGAGGGTGCTTTTTGTGAATTATGTAATTATTACTGTACTTTAAACTGAAACTTTAACATGGTTCTACATTTTTGTGACTATTTCTCTAGATGCATATTTTGAGATTATATGTAGATTTTGAGTAAAGGTTCCCATGTGGGGTGACAGGCTATTCGGGACCCAGTTTTGAATATTTTCCCCAACCCTGAAAGTACTTGTGCCAGCTTGTGAGTCATCCACAGAGGAGGCATGATATAGTATTTCTGTGCTTTGTGCCTTCTGGAAAAAACGGATATATGTAAGACCTCTTTATTTTCTATCCAACAAAGAGAAATGAGATGCTCTCCATCATAAAAGCCTGATGTGGAGATGTTTTGTTATTATCCAGTACAGAGGCTGTTCTGTCTGCTCCTCTGCCCTCTTAACACACTTTACTTTGTCAAGAGCTCCATCCGAGAATATTTAGTTGCAGTTTAACAAAAAATCTGTCATCACTATAGAATTCTTTGATGGCAGCCATAATCCTTTAAATAGATAGTAAACTACCCCCCCCTAATAAACAAAATTGGGCCTTCTGCAGTGTTATGCCATAATGTGCTAGTATGCACCGCATACTAGCACATTATGACAGACTTACTTGCACAAAGAATCCTCCAGTACAGCACTGCCACGGCTTCCCGACACTTCACCCAGTCTTCCTTCCAGGTTCACAGGCTCCGGATGTATGAATGGCTAGGGCCACGATGACGTCACTCCCACACACATGGGTATGCCATTCTTTCAGAGAGCATTCACCGATGATGTCACCACCTGCATCCTGTGGGATTATGTCCTAAACAGTGCAAGTTTAGGAGTTATTAACTGTAAAGTACACTTTTTAACTTGTACCTACAGGTAAGCCTTATTATGGGCTTACCTGTAGGTACAAGTTAAAAAGTGTACTTTACTTCCAGAATTACTGTACCTCCATCATAAGCTTCCAGACAGTTCAGTTGTGTAACAGATTTCCATTAAAAGCTATGCAATGTTTGTTTGTGTCAAAGCCTGGTCACACCTGTGGGTTTTTCACAGTAATGCCTCGTACACACGATCGCGATTCCCGGCGGTAAAAAGTCCGCCGGGAATCCCAGGGGGGAAAACGAGAACCTGCTCGGTCACTTTCCCTGTTCACACACCAGAGGTTTTCCCATCTGGAAAACTGCGGTAAGAGTTTTGGCCGGGAATCTCAGCCGTGTGTATGCTCCACCGCAGTGTTTCTCATAGGGAAACTGCCGGGAAAAAGACCGCCGGCAATCCCGGCAGGAAAAATGAGAACATGCAAATCCCGGCGGTTTTCCTGTCAGGAAAACTGCCATGAAGCATACACACGGCCAGTTTTCCCGGCCAAAAGCTGTCACGGCACTTTTCCCGACGGGAAAACTGGTCGTGTGTACGAGGCATAATGCATTTTTAATTGAACCCAGATTGCATTCATCACTAGGCATTAAAATGCATTTTGTGTTGAATGTCAATTTGCGTTAAAACACAACATTATGTGCATTAGTGTAATGTAGTGCCATTCATTGTCAATGGCACCCCAACATGATAACCATACTTAGCAAAGACGCTCATGTTTCCGGATGCATGGTGACGCACCTCTGTGGCTTGTAGTGCACATTTCTGTTTTTTACCCATGCTGGTGCATTGGCAGCTGATTCCTTTGAATTGGCTGGCTTATGCATGTTAATAGGGAACATAATGCAAGTTAACACACTGGAATGGACATGTGTGAACCCAGAATTGTATAGTGAAGTAATTACTCAGGCATAAAAAGCTGGTTTAGAAGACAGGTCATATTTTGGGATGCAAATTGCTCCAACTGTTCACATCAGGACCCCTCAGCTATGACTGATTACATTAGAAATGTTTTGAATAATTCCCTATTGTTCTCTAGAAAGATCCTGAGAATTTAAATGCAGGTCACAGCACATGCTGTACCTGTAGGATCAAATTATGAATATGTATGCCAAGATATAAAGGTTAGTCGATCAAAGCATCAGCATCTGGGCATCATATTAAGTGTGTAGCCAGCTTTAGTTAGGCCATTAAACAACAAATGTAGGCTGAAGTAGATACTTTCTCCTGACACCAGACATGGAGATTTTGTAGCAAATGTGCCGTCTATTAAAACCAGAGCAGAGTGAATGACACAAATTGAAATCTACAATCTGTCTGCTTTGTTAACTCTAATGTTTGACATTTCATACTTCAGGAACTGGTTAAGGTTGCTGTTTGTCAAGTCATTCTTGTAATTACTGACATGTCTTAGCTATACATGCTTTGTTAGATGCAATCAGCGTCTTCCCTGGATTTCAGTGGACTATATTTTTTATATCTGTCAATACTGAAGGGAAACCTCTACCGACAGAAATATATTGTTCTAAGAATCATTTTAAAAAAAAAATCAGAGCATCACTGAGTCTCTGGTCACTGTTATCACTTGGAAATAGCTTTTATTTTATTTTTCAACTGTCTCCTTATGTATTTGTACAATGTTAAAGGCCCCACGACCCATTAAGACTTACTCCATCTATGTGTTTTTTGGTGCTTTTTGCAGAAACGCACTACAGTTCATTTAACATGGTTTCCTATGGGATACTTTCACATCTATAATTTTTTTTCAGCCACTAGGTTTTTGGAAAAGGTCAGGGACTTTTTTAAAAGCAGATTTTACTGCGATTTTGCCTCGATTTGCATTTTTTAAGCTGCCCGACAAAAAATTGCCTAAACGAAAAAAGGATGAAAAACACAAATCACTGCAAAATTACCGTAAAATCGTGTGTGCAAAAAGCACTTCAGAAACAATCAGAAACAAACTGCAAAGGTGTGAATCGAGCCTAATGCCTCGTTTCCACTTAACGGAACGGTTCTGGTCAGTACATTTGGAACGGTTAAAATGGGCCAGTCTATTCTGGTGAGCGTTTCCACGACAAATCGGACCGTCAGGGGCCATACAGGGTTTAGAAAAAATGCCTAGGGTGTCCACCAATCAGTGGAATGTATTGTAGGTCCGCCCTAACCGAACCGTTCCATTTTCTATGGCGCCACATCTGAAGCAGGACCCAGAATGGTACGGTTCGGTTTTATGGCACACTTTCATAATGGAAACACCCAAAATAGCGTACCGTACCGAACCGATCCGCTCAGTGGAAAACGAGGCATAATACTCCCTTTTCCAGCTGCTCCTAACTCTGTCACAACCGGCACTACAGTTCCTGGAGGAACTGTGATATTACTGGAGCACTGTCATATGCTACCTTCATATAGACATCCAGATATGTTGCATGCCTGTGTCTCCCACTTCACACCGTGTTTCCATCGCCCAGCTTTATGACACTACTGTGACTGAAGCCACACAGGGCCAGCAAAGCAACCACAGCCCATTGTATAGATCACAGGCATCCATCATGGCTGTAAGTGTTCTTATGTGAAGATTCTTTTGGCAGTTTTGCTCTCAAAGACAGAGAATACTCCACAAATGGGAGCCGATAACCATAAGCATTAAGGGTTGATATACTAAAACTTCAGAGTGCAATATTTGATACAGCTCTGCATAAAATGCAATCAGCTTCCAAGTTTCTTTGGTATGGCTGGGTTCACACCTATGTAAATTGGATGTGGGTTTCCCACCAGTTCACAGGAGTGCTGTGCGTCTTTGGCTCTGTTTCAGGGCCCAATTCAGGCAAAAACTTGGCCCTGATTCGTCCCTGAAAGAGGGAACATAGACGCACCGGAACCCTGCTGTGAGCCACATCCGTCAGAGGTGTGAACCCAGCCTAAAGCTTAACTGAACAAGCTGAAGCTAGAAAATTATTGGCTACCATGTTCAGCTGCACCAGATGTTGCACTCTCCAGTTTTAGTAAATCAACACCAAAGTCTTTTTAGTAATTTTTTTTTATCTGTGTTTCATTCATTTTTTAAGGTGAGATTAACTATGTCAGCAGTGACAGGAGCTTTTTACTGACATTATTTACCTATTAAACTTTGTGCATGTTGTATACTTTTTGTTTACTGTTTTGTAATATGTTCATTTTTTGTAACCTGAATGTGCAAGTCAGAACTGCAGCCATAAAGGTACTTTATATTTTATTGGATTTCTGTTATCTTTAGCATTTCTCTCACCCCTCCTTTCCAATTTCTACTCTGTTGTTTATGGGAAAGTAAAGTAGCCCTGACAATATGCTATGAATAAAAAGTACATGCGTGCTTAATGTATTTACACTGACACAACTACTGAAATAATATTTGCATGCTGCTTGACCGAAACTGCCACCTATGGCTCCGCTACTCTTTTTACTGTTTGTGTTTAAAAAAATACAAATTCATCCTCATTGTAAATATCTATTTGCATGTTTTATGCAGAATTTTCAGTGTAAAAATAACTCCACACAAATATTTGCGTTTAAAATTATTGTAGGAACATGTTCAAGGAGGCTGGTGGTTCTAGTCCAACCACCCCCATTATATACACCATTTTGTCCCATTAGCTTAAATACATCTAGGTCAAGAACACAAATATAATATGTGGCAGCTTAAAGTGGATGTAAATCTGAAAAAAAAAAATGTAATTAAGTCTTGCACCTTGTACAGTATAGGATTTCATGTCATCTGTGCACAGTCTTGCCACTAAGAGTTTTTTTTTGTTTAATCTCTTCTTTATTAAATTTTTCTTTACATATAACATTTAACATGTCTTGATACTTAAAAGGCAGTTTGATACTACCTTCCTTTACTATATGGTGGTTTACAAACCCCCCTCCCCCCCCCCAAAAAAGAGGGGGGGAGGGAGAACGCAAAAAGGCGTTTGTGACTATAAAGAATGTATTAATATATGTGTATTCCTAGTGTTATATACTTGTGATATTTATTATGTTTCCTCTGTGCCTTCTTATATTTATTTATCTGTGATTGAGGGGTAAACACCCCAAAAAAAAAAGTGTGTTTAAGATGTTATATTTATATGTGTATTCTTATTTATAATTGTAATATTCCCTTCTAAATTATATGTGTTTTTGGATTCCCAACCCCCCCCCCCCAGAGAGGGGAAGAGGAGAAAGAGAGAGAGAAAAAAAGAAAAAAAAGAAAAAACGAAAAAACACCCACATGTTCTGGGTTTTGACTGGATGTTAGTGACCATAGCAGAAGTTCAGTGTAAGAAATACAGGGAGTCTACCGGACACCAGACCCACCCACAGAATGTGCACTTTTTTTTCCGGGTTTCATAGTAGACAGAGAGAGGGGAGACATTTGAAAGGTAAGGATACATGCAGGAGGCATGTATATCCTTATAGATAACCACTATGGCAGTAGTTTTGGAATGGATGAGCGTGGGTTTACATCTACTTTAACAGTCCTTACATGTGCTGGCTTAGCATGGCCACGACAGAGGGGTAAATAATGCACTGCGCATGCATAGCTTTTGAACCAGGGAGAGAACTTGCTCCTGTGATGCTGGGGGTAAGCGTCCAATGTATGCACCACCCTAGCAACAAGGATGGAGAATGAACCCAGTATGTAAGTTTCATGGCCAAGCTTCAAGGCCATGTAGGTAGTTTTTCCTACTGGGTCACCTTGACTGCATAGTCAACTTTAGGCAAAAGGTGAACTTAGCCTTTAGGGAATGTTGCACATTAAGAGAATCCTCTGATGCGTGACTGTAGTTCTACTGGAAAGTAGTAAACTACTAAATTTGCTGCATGAGGTTATAGAAAACATAGACTGAATCACATATACCTAATTGTAACCCTTGTAAAACTCAGCTGGGCCTCTTAAAGTACAACTGTAATCCATTGTATACTGTATATATAAAACTGCCCTGACATAGTTTTACTAAGCAACTTGATTCTTTGATCATATTGTTTCTCTGATACAGGTATATTACTATAGAGAACAGGGAAGGGTTGTCACATTATTCTGTGTCAAAACTAGCATTATCTTTTATGGCCATGTGTGGACAGAACCAGGAAGTGATCTGCCTCCAGGATCTCTGAAAGACTTGTAAAGCCTTATTCACACAAATCTGAGATACAGTTTAAAGTGAACCTTCCTATTCCCCAAAAATGTAGACATAGTGATTCCCTTAAAAATCTGCCCATACTTCTTTATTCTCAAAATATCTAGCCTGCTCTGCGTTTTTCAGGCACTTTAAGAATGACTTTTCAGCAGCCCATATACAGTATCTCACAAAAGTGAGTACACCCCTCACATTTTTGAAAATATTTTATTATAGCTTTTCATGTGACAACACTGAAGAAATTGCACTTTGCTACAATGTAAAGGTTGCCACTGGAGTCCTCTTCCACTCCTCTATGAGCATGGGGGCCATTCAATGGTATCAAGTTCTTCATCTACCAGGAACTGGCTGCATGCTCTTGCCACATGAGGCCGGGCATTGTCGTGCACAAGGAGGAACCCAGGACCCACTGCACCAGCGTAGGGTCTGACAATGGGTCCAAGGATTTCATCCCGATACCTAATGGCAATCAGGGTGCCATTGTGTAGCCTGTAGAGGTCTGTGCGATATGTCTCCCCAGATCATCACTGACCCACCACCAAACCAGTCATGCTGAATGATGTTTCAGACAGCATAAAGTTCTCCGAGGCTTCTCCAGACCCTTTCACGTCTGTCACATATGCTCAGGGTGAACCTGCTCTCATCTGTGAAAAGCATGGGGCACCTGTGGTGGACCTGCCAATTCTGGTGTTCAATGGAAAATGCCAATCAAGCTCCACAGTTTCCGGCAGTGAGCACAGAGCACACTAGAGGACGTCGGGCCCTCAGGCCACCCCCATGAAGTCTGTTTCTGATTGGTCAGAGACATTCACACCAGTGGCCTGCTGGAGGTCATTTTGTAGGGCTCTGGCAGTGCTCATCCTGTTCCTCCCTTCACAAAGGAGCAGATACCGGTCCTGCTGATGGGTTAAGGACCTTCTACGGCTCTGTCCAGCTCTCCTAGAGTAACTGCCTTTCTCCTGGAATCTCCTTCATGCTCTTGAGACTGTGCTGGGAGACACAGCAAACCTGGCAATGACACGTATTTATGTGCCATCCTGGAGGAGTTGGACTGCCTGTGCAACCTTTATAGGGTCCAAGTATCGCCTCATGCTACCAGTAGTGACATTGACCCTAGCCAAATGCAAAACTAGATGAGTAGGAGAAAAAAATGTCAGACACCTCCACCTGAAAAACCATTCCAGTTTTGGAGGTTGTCTCATTGTTGCCCATCTAATGCACCTGTTGTTAATTTCAATTAACAGCAAAGCAGCTGAAACTGATTAACAACCCCCTCTGTATACACCCCTCCCCCTCTGCTACTTAAATGACCAGATTAATATCCCAGGAGTTCTGATTCAAAAGTGTTCCTTGAATTTTTTTGAGCAGTGTAGTTTTGTTTCTTTTGGGAACATTCCATGGAGGATATAGGAGGAGGGAATGAAGGAGGAACACTGATTGATGAAAGCAGCTGCTGCCACAACCAAGATATCCATCTTTTCAGTGAGCGGTCCTGTCAACGATAACCGTGGTCTCCGTGGCCGATTCGCCGCAAGATCGCGTTATTGGCGGCGGGAGAGGCCCCCCCCCCTGCTCGGCTGGGATACGAGTGAGTGCAAGATGGCCCCCAGCCGTCCCCATAGCATAGCAGGGCGGAAGTGACGTCAAAACTTCACTTCCGCCCATGCTTCTTAAAGCAATATTTTCTTGTAATTTTTTCAAATGACAATTTTTTTTTTTTTTTGCATTTTTGTCTAAATATGAGATCTGAGGTCTTTTTGACCCCAGATCTCATATTTAAGAGAACCTGTCGTGCTTTTTTCTATTACAAGGGATGTTTACATAGGAATAAGACTGATCCATTTTTTTTTTTGTAAAAATTAATAAAATAAATAAAAACATTTTTTTAAAGCGCCCGTCCCGACGAGCTTGCGCGCAGAAGCGAACACATACGTGAGTAGCGCCCGCATATGAAAACAGCATTCAAACCACACAAGTGAGGTATCACCATGATCGTTAGAGTGAGAGCAATAATTCTAGCCTTAGACCTCCTCTGTAACTCAAAAGATGCAACCTATAGAATTTTTTAAACGTTGCCTATGGAGATTTTTAAGGATTAAAGTTTGACGCCATTCCACGAGCGGGCGCAATTTTGAAGCGTGACATGTTGGGTATCATTTTACTTGGCGTAACATTATCTTTCACAATATATAAAAAAATTGGGCTAACTTTACTGTTGTGTGTTACCGGCGCCAAGATGACATCAATATTCTTATGGTCTTGCTGCAATAAAAGTGCAACCTCAAAGGTTGGATTTAGATTTGTGTATTTGTGAAGTAAATTGCGCTAGCTTATATTTGTATAAACAGTTTTACCACTACTGATGCCGTGAACTTGTTACTCAAAAAAAAAAAAATATGTACACGTGTCTATGGTTATTAATTAATATGCAAACAATCAACAAATAGTGTGCAATAAATACCAATACTATAACATATGAATTTCTCAATCTTTAAAAAAATGTGAAATAAATCCAAAAAGATTTCAAATATGCTACTATTACAATCCACAGATTGAATGTACCCCAAGAACGCAAGAAAAATGTATTGTATATGAAAAAAATATAAAAAATAAAAAATGTATATATGTATATGTGCTAAGAAAGTCCCTAATAGATCATTTCTTGCAGTGATGCCCAGCTATGTTTCCACCTTCACCGCAAATAGTGCCTACACCGTCACCGGATAAAATGGCCACTCACCAGATGGACCCAGAAATCTGCCTTTGGTTCATATGGATAACCACTCCCTCTCTCAGGTTTATCAGCAATCACTCCCAATGCTTTGGCTGTAGTCTCGTTCTATATCCACTCATGTAACATATAAAAGACTATTATGGTGTAGTATATCAAAGAATTTATTATGATTAAAACATATATAGTTATTCCACTCACATGTAAAAGTGCCTGGGAGCCGGCACTGAGCTAATCCAGCCGTAAATAGGAGTATACAAATGTACGAGTAGGTCCTGGTCCGCACGTGTGATGCCTCACTTTGTCGCCTGCGTTCCTAGCCTCGTTATACTCAGACTGGACATGACGAGCTGGCAATGGTCCCGCGGCCTCTATGCATTTTTGCAACTTAATGCTTCATGATGACGCATTGTTTTTTGAGTAAGAAGTTCACAGGATCAGTCGTGGTAAAATGTTTATACAAATATAAGTTAGCGCAATTTACTTCACAAATACACATAACTTTACTGTTGTCTTATTTTTTTAATACAAAAAAGTGAATTTTTTCCCAAAAAAGTGCGCTTGTAAGACCTCTGCACAAATACGGTGTGACAAAAAGTATTGCAATGACCGCCATTTTATTCCCTAGGGTGTTAGAAAAAATATATATATTTTGTGGGTGGTAAGTAGTTTTCTAGCAAAAAATTTTTTTTTAATCTTGTAAACGCCAAATCTGAAAAACAGGCTTGGTCCTTCAGTGGTCCTTAAGAATATAAATATATCACAGAAAATGTAGATGTTGGATTTTTACTGAATTTGGGTATATACAATAAATTTTTGCATAAAGCACAGGTTTTTGAGGGTTGTATGACTTTTGAAAGCTCTGGATTACCTATATTTTTGATGGTATCTGTCCAGAGGGACAAGAATTACCAGCCAGCTGGGGGATTGTGAATAATCTCTACCTGAGCACTGAGAAATCTATAATAAAGTGAAATTAAATCTCAAACTTAGGCTTTAACATTATGCTATAGGTAGGTTTTCTAATTCAGCAATAGCTGTGTGGTGGGCGGCTGGTTTATTTAGAGGTCTGCTGGGCTAGATTGCATTTACCAAGGGAAATTTCTCTTTCTGTAGAGGCTTATTTGTATCATTGAACTGTGTAAATCAAGAGTAAAAAAGACAGAAATGTAAGTCCTAGCAATATTTGGATGCAATCTTCTTCTAAAATAATAGCATTATTGCAACAGTAGTCATTGCCTTACTTTAGATTAATTCAAATAACTGCTTTACTGTTCTGGCAGGAATCCATTTACCTTTCATAATTGCTTGATGCAGTTATATAAAGAAATAGCACACCGTGTGTTGACAGCCCTATTATATATGCAACAGCTTTCATGAAATGTCTTCTGGGCATATCCAAATATAAAATCTTAAATCAAACAATTCAGTTGCAAATATAAGCAATGTGATCTTTGAAGGGATAGCTTTTACAGCATGATTCATTCTTAATTGTTATATTTGATTATAGTTTGTGATGCCAATTGCCTTTTTTATAGTGCATTTATATTTTGCTGCTTTTAAACTCACAATTAGGGATGAGCTTCGTATTCGAGTCGAACTCATGTTCGACCGTTCGTCGAATTACGAACGTTTTGGGCAGTTCGCGCCAAATTTGAGTTACGTTTCACAGACCATAATTCAGTGCATTGCTGACTGATGATTGGCCAAGCATGCACTATGACCCGCATGCTTGGCCAATCACAGCTTGCAAAAAACGGAGAGCCACAATTGGCCAAAGCCAGGGTGGCATTTGGCCAATTATGGCTCAGGGCGTTTAGTACACGCCCCACACTATAAAAGGCCGCCTGCAGGTCGGCCTTGTGTAGTGTGTTGCGATGGTTAAGAGAGAACAGAGAGAGACAGAGAGAGTGTCATTTTTTGCAGGTGGATAGAGCAGGCAGGCAGGCTAGTCCGTTAATGTTACAGTGTGTAGAGGATATATATATACATCCCAGGTGTTGTACATATATTTATACACTGTATAGTTTAGCTAGATCAGTTCTTCCTAATTTACTGGTAGGCAGGTGATTGTGCTAGTGTCCTCTGCAGTTTGCACCTAAAGCCACTTGGTGTGTACTGGCCGTGTGCTCTGTAGTTTGCACCTAAAGCTACGTGGTGTGTGTACTGTCTGTGTCTGTGCTATTTTTCTGAATGATTTTCATCCATATTGCAGGGACCAGACATTACATTAAAGCCGCAAGCAGTTTTAAATTACTTTTTTCTTATAGTAATCTCATTTTGTGCAGGGACAGTTCTGAACACGTGCCACTTCACAGGCATACTATAGACACCCAACAGGTACAATATTTAAAGGAATTTTTAAGGAGCAGTGATTTTAATGATGCTTAATTTAAAAAAAAAAAATGAAACATTCCTTTAAATATTGTACCTGCTGGGTGTCTATAGTATGCCTGTGAAAACGTATTTTCGAACCCGGGTCTTGCCCGAGGGAACATGTATCAATGGAAAAAAAGTTTTAAAAACGGTCGTTTTTTCAGGAGTATTATGCTGGTAACTGTCTTTGTACCCTTCAATGTTGCTCTGATCATCTTCCTGGTTACAAACGTTAATGTGTTTCCACCACCATGTGCCTGTTTCTTACTGTTAACGGCAGTCTGGTTATTGCTGCTCAATGAATACTGTATTCTTTCTTCATATATTCAAATGACATGCCTTTTATTTGTAAACTGTTTGACTTTTCTGTGCGCATTTTAAAAATAAAGGAATTCCAAAGAAAAAAAACAGGGTTTTAACTAGCACACAATTGCAAATACATGTGTGTGTTTCTACTATGGAAAAGAAACCAAAGAACTTGGTTCTCCTAACTCAGAGAACTCAAAGAACATTGGCTAGAGAGATCTACTGGCCAGGTCCGTCCTGTTTGGATGCTGCCCAGGGTTTCTTCACCAGCCAATGCAGTTCCTCCAGCTGCACCTGGATCCGATGAACCCGAACCCATGCAGTTGGGTCTCCTGTGTCCTTTGCTTACACCAGAGGAAGGTCAATGTTGTAGGGCAGCATAACCTGTGCCTATACTGTGGAGAAATGTCCTGTAAAATAAAGTGCCTGTCCATCTCTACTAGTAGCCCACCCGCTCTGACTACCTTTGTTCAAGTTACAGTTATTCCGGTGTCCGTGATCATTGATGAGGGGGCCTGGTGCTGCTTCATAGACTTATCCTTCACAACGCAGCACCAGATTCCTCTACAGACCAAGGTCCAAAGATTCTCTGTGTTCCTTGCTGATGGGTCTAGTATTAAGTCTGGAATGGTGACGCAGGAAACCATTCCAGTACCAGTTTCCACCTCTCACTCGAACCATAAAGAACTTTAATGAATGAATACCATTTCATCACCCCTATATTCTGTGATCCTGGGCATGCCATGGCTGCAGCCCCATAATCCGCACATTAACTGGGCCACAGGAAAGGGGGATTTCCAGTCCTCCTATTGCCAAGAACATTGCCTGCCCAAGCTTTTGTTCCAGACCTCGGCTCTACTATGCATGGACTCTGACAATTAACTATGTTTAGTGGTCCCTGAAGCCTATCATGATTTCCTTGATGTCTTCAATAAATGGGGAGCTGACACCTTTCCATCACAGAGACCTTATGACTGCCCCATTTAACTCCTGCCTGGGGCCAAAACTCAATTTCGATGGATCTTTTGCCTCCCAGAATATGAACCTGGAAGACAGTCTCAGCAAGTGGTTCGTCCAGCCCTCCACTTCTCCTGCTGGGGCAGGGATTTTCTTCATAGAGAAAAAAATATAATTCCCTTTGGGCCTATGTGGACTATAATGAAGAATCAAAACCCCTTACCACTGAGCCCTGAACTGTTTCAGAGTCTTAGATCCGCTGCAATCTTTACTAAACTGGAACCTTGTACAGATCAGAGAGGGGGGTGAATGGCCTTCCACACACGGTTTGGCCATTTTGAATATCTTGTGATGCCCTATTGGCTGTGCAAAGTACCAGTCACATTTTCAAAGACTTCCTGCATAACTTTGTCATTGTCTATCTTGATGATATTTTGATCTTTTCAGTCTCCTTGGAACTTCATCGTATACATGTCAAGAAAGTTCTTTGCTGTCTCAGGCAACACAGACATTACGCAAAATCAGACTTTTTCTTAATTTGAACAACAAAGTATTCAGTTCTTAGGATTCATTATTTCCACAGAAGAAATCAAGACGGATCCACAGAAAGTTTTCGCCATCCTGGACTCCAATTGATAAGGAAGGAGTTTAACGTTTTATCGGTGTTGCTAACTTATACCTGAAGTTCATTAAGGGGATTTCCGCGATCATCACTCCCATCACACAATTAACTAAACAAAGCATGCATTTCTGTTGGTCTCCTGAGGCCCAAACTGCCAAGACTGAAGGGACTCTTCACATCGGCACCCATATTAAGCCATCCTGATACGGCTCTTATATCCTTAATGTGGATGCTTCAAAAAAATGCAGTAGGAGCAGTTCAATCAAAGCACCAGGTATGCAAGACTCTCTTGCACCCCATAGCATTTATCTTATGTAAGCTGTCTCCCACTGAGAAAAACTATGATGTAGGTGACCGTGAATTATTGGCAATCAAATCCGCTTTGAAGAAATGGAGGTACCTCCTGGAAGGAGCAGAGCATCCCATTCTGATCTACACCAATCATAAACACTTGAAGTAAAGGCTGCCAAGCGACTGAGACCGCATCAAGCCAGGTGGGCACTTTTCTTTTCTAGATTTGTGTTCCACATCACATACAGGCTCTGGTCAAAAAACATCTAACCAGACACCCTTTCTCGAATGTTCAACGACCCTAAACAACCACCTTCCTCCGATACCATCTTATCAGCCAGGAATTTCTTATTGTTACAAGCAGAACCTTTAACTCAGAGTAACAAGCATTCGTTGGGGTGACTTCAGTACAACCAGCCTGCCCATAGACATATCAAAATTCGTCCCGTTCTTGATGAACTGGCTGAATTTTGATCTGTCTGTGGCCTGCCTTAAGTAAGACCATCTCTGAGGAAATAAGCAAGGAACAAGAAAACATACACAGCAATGGTATTTAAACGTGGGTGGTTAGTGAGATAAGGCAGGAAGAGGGCTATGGACCAGGAGGGGGGTAACAGTCACAGAGGTTAGAATGGTCATAAAACTGCTGCATAATAATTTAGAAAACTGATGACCACAATTACTCAATTAACTTCTGTGTTAAATAGAATTATTGGGCCAAATCCACAAAGAAATTGCGGATCTTAGTTTTAGGCAGAAAAGTTACACTGGCGCAATTTTAGTATTTTAGGTAGCGATCCACAGAGCACTTACCTCTAAAATTGCGCCAGTGTAGCTGATCTCCTTGCATCTTAAGCGATCCCTAATTAAAATGGGCGATTCCCATTTAAATTAGGGCGCGCTCCTGCGCCGGACGGACTGCGCATGCGTGTGACGTCATTTTTCCCGACGTGCATCGCGCATACGTAGTTTACGTTGGGCTGTGTGGATAGCGACGGGTTCGTAAAGTTGCGACGGGAGAAAAAAAAGTTACGCGACGGGAAAAAAAATTCAAATTTTAAAAAAAACTCGGCGATCGAAAAAAAGGTATGGTTTTGCATGGTCTACTAAAGTTAGTCCATATAAAACCAACCTTAGTTTTGCGCAAGCAAATTCATAACTTACGCAAATCACACAATGCCTAAAGCTTTGTGGATCTCCGTAACTACTAATTTGCATACGCAAGGAGGGATTTCGACTCGAAATGCCCCCAGCGGCGGATGCGGTACTGCATCCGAAGATTCAACAGCGTAACTAAATTACGGATGTCGGATCTTCTGCCTAACTTGGGAAAAATCCTTTTGAGGATCGCTCCCAAAGTTAGGCACAGAGATACGCAGGCGGAACAGCAGTTCCGCCTGCGTATCTCTTTTGTGGATTTGGCCCACTATTCTTAATTCAAAAGTTTTACTTTCCTGAGTAGTTTTGACGTTCCCATTAAAAATCCATATATTTATATGGTGAAAAAAAAGTATCACAGACAGTATTCAGTTGTTCTTGTTACAATTACACTAATATGGTTACTATCACCTCAAGTATGTTTGTTTTTGGTCATGTAGCATCTTAGAAGTTGGTTTCGAGACTGTGCAATTTGATCACAGGCCTAAACAGCTGATACTGTAGTTATATTATGCCCAGTAGATGTCTCTGACTGCAGGTGCCACGCTGATTGAAGTCTGAATCATGGAGTATCTTTACTCAGGGCCACCAACTCAACATATATTTTTTGTACTCGGAAATGCCCCACAATCCATGCTCGTGTTGTGTTGTACCATACAGAGGTAAAGGCTCTCCCATCATGCATTGCTGCCACCCAGGAATATTTGCCAGGTGTATTATGTAGATCTGCCACTGAAATAGTCTTTTTGTGGCAAATACAAGCTCACTACTGGCTTTGTGGCAGAATCTTGTACGCATTTTAGTCACAAAGGGTAGTCTGGAAGCTCAGCTAGCATGCTAGGTTTAGTTATACAGACACACAAACATAAAGTATTACAGGTCTTAGTTTTCCAGCTGTTACGGCACCTCCAGCATTGAATGTATGTAATGGAAAGGAGTGCTGGGCTGTGCTGTCTGTGCTGGCCATTGATGCTGGCTTTTGGGGAATCTATTGTCGCTGGGGGAATTTGTTGTTCAGGGAAAGGCTCTATTGTTCCTGGATGCTGGAGAGTCTATTAATTTTAGCAGCTGGGAGATCTGTTGTTGCTGACGGAGGTAAATTTTTCCCTATGGTAAATTTATTGTTGCTGTGAGGGGGGTATTTTGTTGCAGGGGATTTTTTTGTTGCTGCTTTACTTGTTATTCTAGTTAATGTATTTCATAGAAATTACTTAGCACCACAAAATTATACTTGGTTCTGTTTTATGTAAGATGGGATGTACTAGGACTGGGATATGCAATTAGCGGACCTCCAGCTGTTGCAAAACTACAAGTTCCATCATGCCTCTGCCTCTGGGTGTCATGCTTGTGGCTGTCAGAGTCTTGCTATGCCTCATGGGACTTGTAGTTCAGCAACAGCTGGAGGTCCGCTAATTGCATATCCCTGTACTAGGAGGTGAGTAGTGGGTGGAACCAAGGGACAGTGCTGGGAGGTGGGTAGGGGGTTGGGACAAGGGCTGGCTTGAAAGGGGGGAGTACCTTCACTTATTCTTTGAGAAAAAAAAGAACTGTTTATATATATATATATATATATATATATATATATATATATATAAAACATACGTGTTTTGTTTTATTGTGCCTCCTAATTTGGTTTCCAATTCTAAAAATCCAGGCAGTTAAATCACTGCCTGGAAAACAACACCCACAACTTATAGGCTATGCTCATAGTTCATGGGGCGCACACTCACATTTTATGTAAAAAAAAAATCTAAAGAGAGAATATATTTTAACTGGCTTTGTCTTTCTCTTTCTCTCTCCCATTAAATGCATACACTTTTCATTGGCACAAGTTAATCACTGAGAACCAAAGACAGTGCCACAAAATAAGAAAATATGTATATTAAGATTAACTCTTTATTTCATGTACTCTATAAACAGTATATATATATATTAATAGGGCTTTTTTTCAGGGGGAACTTGGGGGAACTCAGTTCCACCACCTCTAGCTCAGACCCTTTGGTGCCTGCTCACCACAATCACTTGTAAACACAGAAGTCTGGTTTCTGTGTTTACAAGTGACAGCTCTGCGCTCTGTGTGTAACCCCCCTGAACTTTACACTCTGTATGTAATGCAATCCTGGTATTTAATGCCCCTTTAAGTCCCTTCTACTGTTTGTGAAATTTGAATGGGGTTGTGGTTGAGTTCCTGCACCTATTTTTTGAGAAAAAAAGCTCTGTATATATATTTATATATATATATATATATATATATATATATATATATATATATATATATATATATATATATATATATATATATATATTGGTGTATGTATGTATGTGTGTGTGTGTGTATATATATATATATATATATATATATATATATATATACATTTGCAATCCACTGAACTGTACTGATGTTACCCTGCTAATGTTAACACATAAGGTATAGTACAGGGAGTGGCAAAGAAAGTTATATGGCTAATTAGGTTCTGAGGAGGTGTGCCAAGCCAGCTTTTGAGACATAGCAGTCTGCAGACCACAGCATACAGAAAATACCTCTTAATGTTCCCCCCTGGGACACAGGGCTTGGCAGTGACGTTAGCTCAATCTGGACAGAGCTTGTTTATGTGAAAGGAAAATCTTGTGCCTCTAGTACAAATACCTCACTTTGCTTGTGATGTTTCAGTATTGTATATATATATATATATATATATATATATATATATATATATATATATATATAAAAGGTCAGCATTTGCTTTTAAGTATCTCTTTACCAAAGAAGAACTACACATACGTGTTATTTCAAAGTAAACCTAACCATAAACATTTCTTTGGTAACAAAAGGCTGAAAACGGTATTAAACCCAAAAACAAAATTTTTATTAATTGCAGTTAACCATCCTTAAATGTGGAGGCTGCATTAGTATTCATTTTTGGGCTGTTTTCCCAGCGACAATGTTTTCCTTCATTTTCATTTGGTGGTCCGGACAGTAAGTCTGTTATTTTTCAACTTTGTTTAAAGTGGAACTAAAGGCAGCAATATATACCTTAGTTCCAGCATCATCACCATCTTCCCAGCTTTTTCCAGGTGTCAGTCTTGATTGGCTGGTGCAGGATGACATTGCAATGACAACTCCATATACATTCTGTAGAGGATTGTGAACTGGCAGGTATGTGTATTTTATTTCACAAGAGACATTGCATGCATCTTCTACAATAAAGAGCTTGTCTGTTGGAAAAAAACAAAATACTTAAGTTTGGCATTAACAGACCAATCTCTCCAGCAAAAGTGTCAGTTAGAGGGCTAGTTAGTTTACATCGACAGAAGCCGGCCAAATGTTAGCCGGTTTCTATTGAACCAGCCAATGCCACTCGACATTCGGGGCAACGTTCGGCCAGTGTGTATTAGGCTTAAGACTGCTTTGTGTGTTTGCTTGGATTTTTCTGAAATGATAAAAACCACCCGTACAAGCCTAGGCAGACATAGGGTGAACATACAGTACAAACTCCATGTATAAATACAATAATACAAATCCAGAACTGCAACAACTAGGCTGCCCTACCACATACGTCTTAATAAAATGCTATCTGTATCATTTCTACTGGGAAATACAGAAATGTAAACCTTTAGAAAGAGCTTGGTACATTTGTTTGGGGATCTCATTTAAACCATTGTGTGTTATTATTTATTGGTAATATTTGTAATGCATCCAGTTGCTCGGAACATGATATTTTTTCATCATGAGAGATTTGAGGGAAATTAATTATCAGCACTTAGAATAATAAGTAACTTGTTCTTGTTTAATTACTTCTTAATTCCACATAGAAAACATGTTGTGCTTTCTAGCATACTGCTAAACCTGTGGAAAACATAAAGTCCCCCTGCTCATCAATTCCACTTATATCTATTGGTATCCTTTTTAAAGGAAGAATGGATCCAGCCCATACACACAGTAAAGTGCCTGACGCCTCAGTTATCTATTAGGCCCAGGTGTAGCCATTTTTGGCATCTGTGGCTGGCTATGAAAAAAGTGACAAAGTCATTCTTTACAATGCTTGCCTCAGGGGGGTTCTAGGTGCCCCCCTTTTGACTGATTAAGGAAATTGTGTATTTTCTGTCAGCTATACAGAATACTGCTATATCTTTTAGAGGGTGTATAAACCCCAAAAACATATTTAAAAAAATACCCCAAAAAAAAAAACCAAAAATATAATACATTACAGCATATCAATCAATGAATGTGGTGGCTGCCTATTTTATTTTTTTCCCCGTTATTTTTATGCAGCGATTGTCCAGTAACACTCCTTCTGTCTTAGGCTGCTTTCACATTGCAGCGTGGAGCCGCGGTGACGGTATAGCCGTGCTATTTGTAGCGCGGCTATACCGTCGTATTTACCGCGATATTCGGGCACTAGCGGTGAGGTTTTAACCCCCGCTAGCGGCCGAAAAAGGGTTAATACCGCGGTATTACCGCGTTTTCCCATTGATTTCAATGGGAAGGCGCGGTATAGGAGCGGTGAACACACCGCTCCTATACCGCGGTAAAGATGCGGCTAGAAGGACTTTTGGTGCGCTCCTGCTAGCGCACCGCTTCAATGTGAAAGCCTTCGGGCTTTCACATTGAACACTGCAGGGCATGATTTTTCATGCGGTATAGCAGCGCTATTTTTAGCGCTGTACCGCATGAAAAACGCCCCAGTGTGAAAGGGCCCTTAGGGTGGCTACATTCACAACATAGTAACCTTTGGACAGCAGCATTGTAAATCAGTGGAGAGGGTAGTGTTGGATGGACTAGTAGATATTGTGTTGTCAGTGTATTGACGGATTAGTAGAATTAGATGGACTTTACATAAGTACTAACAAATTAAAGCCAAACTTCAGCTAACACTTACAGTACTTAGCAGTAACAGCTAGTAGTTTTGTTTACTTTTGGGATAAGGAATTTACATCTATATATATAAAACTCAACGTGTGTATGTATGTACAGTATGTTCCAGCATCACGTCCAAACGGCTAAAGATATTAACATGAAACTTGGCACACATGTTACTTATATGTCAGCAACAAACATAGGATAGGTGGTTTAACCCTTACCCACCCCCATTTGCCATGGTCGGGGTTTTTCGTTAAAGTCCCATTCAACTCTATGGGAAATACATGTTACTTCATGTTCCAGCATCACGTCCAAACGGCTAAAGATATTAACATGAAACTTGGCACACATGTTACTTATATGTCAGCAACAAACATAGGATAGGTGGTTTAACCCTTACCCACCCCCATTTGCCATGGTCGGGGTTTTCCTTTAAAGTCCCATTCAACTCTATGGGAAATACATGTTACTTCATAACTTCCAAACGGCTGTAGATATTTCGATAACACTTGGTCACATGTTACTTATATGTCCACTTAAACTATAGGATAGTTAATTTATCCCTTAACTACCCCCATTTGTGAGGGTCGGGGTTTTTGTTTAAGGTCCCATGCAAATCAATGGGAAATGTATGTTCCCACATAACTTCTGTACGCCTGGAGATATTTCAATAATACCTGGTACACATATTACTTATATGCCAAATAAAAATATATGACAGTTAAATTAACCCTTACCTACACCCTTATATAAAAGATGGGTATATTTATATTACTATGATTTTCCTCCCCAAAAGGTTAAGATAGGAAGACTGGGCAACGCCGGGTATTCAGCTAGTAAATTAATACATTCTGACCAATATAAGTACCCCTGTTAGTGATAAATGATTTGTCTCAACTCTCTAACTGTCATTGGACAGCTTGGTTTGTTAAAGTAGGTTGAAAAAACAACAGATTTATCGGCTGGGATCAACAAAGATTTCAGTGTTAAAGTGGTTGTTGTCAGAAACCATGAATCAGACCGATACAGAAGTACAGTTAAATCACACTTGTTTAATAATAAAAATAAAAAGGTAAACAGAGTAAGCTTAGTCAAAACATCGCCAGAGTTCAGTAACCGGATTGGGTAGTCGGCCAAGCCAATGTCTCAAGAGCCATTGATAAAGGTAGACATACAGCAAGCAGGATCTGTAGCAAGAGGGAACTGTAGCAAGCAGGTCTTCAACAGGAATGCAGGAGAAAGTCTCTTGTGATGATAACACAGGCTAAGGCAAAGAACAAATGAACTGGAAGGCTTTAAGTAGGCAGAGCTGACGAGCAGGATCATCAACAGGTGGATCACTGTGGAGAGGTGGGAGCTGGCAATTAGCTGACAGCTGAGCTGCCGGCACAGAGAAGGAAGGGCTGAGCCCAGACCTGACAGTTGTAAACCTCAAGCATGAAGTATGAACAAAGCATATGCCTCTATAGTGTGTACTTGTCTCAATTAAGAGCACTAGGTGTTATTTCTGTCTGCTGCTTTGTTCCTCTGTTATCAGCATGAATCACTTCTGATGAGTTTTCCTGACTCCAAAAGAAAAATGGTTACAGGGGAGGGAGCTCCAGCAGATTGACAGTCTATGTTCTATTCCTGTGTGCTGTGTGAAGGAGGGTGTGTCTTTTCCCTCCAATCAGCTCTCAGAGCTCTCCTTACTGAGCTCTGCACAGTGTAACCTCAGCTTTCCGCCCACTTTTTTCTGAAATCTCAGACAAGCTTATAAATTCAGAATGGTCATGGTTTATTTTTTGCGCTATAAACAAAAAAAGACCAACAATTTTGAAAAAAAAACATAATATTTTGTACTTTTTGCTTTAACAAATATCCCCAATTTTTTTTTAAAAAAAGTAAATTTGTTCCTCAGTTTAGGACGATATGTATTCTTCTACATATTTTTGGTAATAAAAATTGCAATAAGCGTATGTTGATTGGTTTGCGCAAAAGTTATAGCGTCTACAAAATAGGGGATAGGTTTATGGCATTTTTATTAACACAATTTGTTTTACTAGTAATAGTGGTGATCTGCGATTTTTATCGTGACTGCGACATTATGGTTTTGGTATACTTTTTTGGGACAATTGATAATTATACAGTGATCAATGCTATAAAAATGCACTCATTACTGTGTAAATGTCACTGGCAGGTAAAGGGGTTAACACTCAGGGTCAATCAAGGGGTTAACTGTGTTCCCTAGTGTGTGTTCTAACTGTAGGGGACTGACTATAGGAGGTGACAGATCGTGGTTCCTAGCTTGTAGGAACTCACGATCTCGCTCTCCTCACAGAACTGGGATGTGTGCGTCATCGCGACCGACGGTCACAAGCATCGGCATCCCCGCAGTGCAGCAGGCGCTATCCCGCTTAATGGTGCCGAACTACAGCTACGACGGCTCGCAAGATCGTGCCGACCAGCCGCAGTATAATGACAGCAGCTGGTCAGCAAGTGGTTATGCATTTTTTTTTATTTTGCTTGTAGTGTCACTTCTTAAGTTTACAACACTTTAAGGCTGATTTGATCATTCAGACTCTTGAGAACAGGCTATATGAAAAACAACATCAATAATCTAAATTGTGTTTGATAAAAAAAAAGTCCCTTTTTATAGGTCTACAATACTTTTTAAATACTAAAGTCACCTTTAAAGCAGTAATTCATATTGTGTCAGTTTCAGCTTTAGTCATCATCACACAGCGGCTGTTTGACAGGCTTTATTTGGCTGTAACAAGCATTTATAATGGCACTGGCTTATATGCTGCAGGTATAGAGCATGAGCTAATCAAATCAATACATAAGCTGACTGAGACGCTGTATAGCACAATAAATTATAAAACCCCAGGATAAAATGAAAATTAATTATTTTGATTGATTTCCCATACTGAAGATCTTATATTTTTTAATAATGCATCACACACACACAAGAGACAGCCTTTGTGCTATGAAAGTGTTGAATATTTGCATTTTGTTGCAACAGCTGTTGTTTTTCATGTCTTTCAAATACAGCAGTGAGCAGCACTCGGAAACAATAATACTCCATTCACATCTACGAATTTCATCAATGCGCAAAAAACGCACATCATACTTGGGGTGCTATTAATTATTAATGGCACCCCAAATGTGGCCAGCAAGCATGCGTTTTTGTGCACACAATAAACGTGCAACACATGCCTTAACATGCACGGTAAAAATGTGCCAGGCTCTGCGACTGAAAAAGATGCGTTTGGCACATTTGTCGTGCGTAGGGCAGCCCATTTAAACAAAAAAACAGTTTTTCTGCAATACGAGACCTCTTTATAAATAAACTTACCTAGCTTCTTTACAGGAAATTAAGAGAAATCTCCCAAGTGTGGACACAGACTACAATAAAACGGTATACTGTATAGAGTTGGACCCAATTGGCCAGATTCACGTAGAGGCGCGTATCTTTATGCCGGTGTAGCGCATCCCATTTGCACTACGCCGATGTAACATAGTGAGGCAAGTACTGTATTCACAAAGCACTTGCCTCCTAAGTTACGTCGGCGTAGCGCAAATGGCCCGGCGTAACCCCGCCTAATTCAAAATAGGCAGGTAGGGGGCTTGCTCCATGTAAATTACCGGTGACCCCATGTAAATGAGGGCCGTTTGTACGGCGCATGCGTGCGCATGCTCAGAATCTCGTCGGAAATTCTCAATGCTTTCGACGTGAACGTCACCTACGCCCAGCCCCATTCACGTACGGTTACACAAACAACGAAAAAAACGACGGCTGTTCCGTCGTCCATACCTTGCATGGGCTGCGCCATCTTTTTGATGGTTTATCTTTACGCCGGAAAAACGACTTACGTAAACAGCGTATCGGGCGCAAGTACGTTCGTGAATCTAGGTCATTTGCATATTCTAGGCGTAAATCCACGTACACGCCCCTAGCGGCCAGCGTAAATATGCAGCTAAGATACGACGGCGTAGGAGACTTACGCCGGTCGTATCTTAGCAACAGTGAAGCATATCTCAGTTTGAGAATACGCTTAAAGATACGATGGCGCAGATTCATACTTACGACGGCGTATCTACTGATACGCCGTTGTAAGTCTTACTGAATCTGGCTAAATGTGTTTATAATTGAATCTAGTGTAAGGCAGCCCATACATTTATTCAACCAGTGGGTTAAACCAAAAAAAAAATAATTCCAATTCCCCCAGCCACACATTTAAGGTGGCTGGGGGAATCGCTCCCATTGAGCTATTGTATTCTGATAGTGGGAAGACTTCCTCGCTATGGCTTTTTTTTTACTGTATATTTAGAAGTTCGCATTGAGCTAAGTTTTAAAAAAAACTTAGGCCGCGTACACACAGTCGTTCCAAACCGATGAGAATGGACCGAAGTTCAGTTTCATCGGTCCAAACCGACCTTATGTATGGCCCATCGTTCTGTTGTCCTTCGGTCCAAAATTTTAAAACATGCTTTAAAATCGAACCGATGGACCGCTGACCGATCGGTCCAAACCCATGGTTAGTACAGAAAAGCATCAGTTCAAAACCCGCGCATGCTCAGAATCAAGTCGACGCATGCTTGGAAGCATTGAACTTTGTTTTTTTCAGCACGTCATGTGTTTTACGTCACCGCGTTCTGACCCGATCGGTTTTTGGAACGATGGTGTGTACGCACATCAGACCGTCAGGCCACTTCAGTGGTGAACCGATGGAAACGGCCCGTCGGACCATTCTCATGGGTTTGGATCGACCGTGTGTATGCGGCCTTACAATATTTTTTACAATATTTTGTACTGCAAATTACTAAGAAGAGGTGCAAATATTTGGCATAGTTATGTGTGAGCACTGGTGTACAAAGTAAATACAGCTTCAGCCTATAATGACTGAATTTTCTGTGTGTGAATTATTTCTGAATGGTGGTATACTTTTATTTTCATATTTCCAATTGCCTGTGCAGAATGATATGTTCATTCATGATCTGCCCTGCAGTACAGCTTGTTTGATTAACAGAGAGAAAAAGACATTTGCTCCATTCACTAAGGATGTAACATTGCCCCAGAATATAGCATGTGACTGTGATGTCAGTACGGGTTAAGCTTTTATCAGTAAATAAAATGAGCCATTCATGGCAGTGGCAAAAGGCCATTCTAGGAAAGGTCATGTGACTGTGCTCTGGGCGCCTGCATTTATGCTAACGACAAAGTTTCTATTAGTAACAATTACTCTGGAAAATTAAAAACGACAGCTTGTGGTTTTCCTGTTTCTTTCATTTGCTGATATAAAAAAGAGGTTTTGGTGAGAAATGCATGGTCTAAGGAATTTTGCCCCATTATTGGAGAAATCCCCTCTCTTCTTTAGCTGAAATTGATAGGTGATTTAATGCATATTAGTATTTTAATACATTTTTATGCAATTACGAATGAATTTTGCTTTATATTGATGGAGAGGATTTTTTTGAATGCGAGAAAAAGAAATATAGGGCTGTTAGTTGCAAGCTTCATTTTCTAATTAGCGCTCGATCAGTAAAACCCTAAATCTGTTGACTGTTGGCATATTTTACTTTTAATTAGTTACAGCAGTACATCTTTATTCTGTGAATAATGCAGTGAAACATTTGCTTTACACCATTCACTTTCTACCGGAATAAAGATGAAATGTCTTCTGGGGGCATTTATGTGTTGTGTCTACTACGGCCTAAAACACTGATGATGGGGGAAGGCGATTGTGTTCATTGATCACCCAAAACATGACAGAAGGACTTAGCAAGTGTACCTTTATTTATAAATAGAAAATAGCTAAATTTTTCATTATAAATCAGCCATAGCATTTTACAGTTTTCGGCAAGTATTAGTAGATGCATATTATCCATATGTCCAGGTAGTTGAAAAGGTTTCCTGAAATTGCTAATTGGCTGTCTGCCATGCTCTCAGGCCCCTTTCACATTTATGCAATGAAGTTTGACAGAACCACGGTGCAGTGCAGTGTCCCTCCGTTTTTGTCTGGTTAATTTTGCTTTCCCATTGTCTTCTATTATCTTCTGAAACTCCTGTATACAGATAATAGAAGTTAATGGGAAAGCTAACCAGTGCCAAACCCGCAAATACTGTGTGCTGCACCCTCACAACGCACAGCATCATTGTAAAAACGGCGTAACTTTTGGCTGTAATACTCTGAGGCCCCGTACACACGACCGAGTTTCTCGGCAGAATTCAGCCAGAAACTCGATCGGAGCCGTATTCTGCCAAGAAACCCGGCCGTGTGTACACTTTCGGCCGAGGAAGCCGACGAGGAACTCGTCGGGCCAAATAGAGAACATGTTCTCTATTTCCTCGTTGTTCAATGAGGAAAGTTGGCTCGCTGAGATCCTCGGCGGCTTCACAAGGAACTCGACGAGCAAAACGATGAGTTTTGCCCGTCGAGTTCCTCGGACGTGTGTACGGGGCCTCAGACACTGACCTTGGATGGAGATAATTAATCTTGACTTTATTCCATCTTGCTCTTACTGTGTGCTTATTGTGAATTTAGTACTTCGGACTAGGGAAGGGTGAACAGTTCGGCCCGAGCATGAGTTTGGGCTGAACATTTGCCTGTTTAGCCGTTGGCCTAACACCCCAATTTGCCGGGTGTTCACCGCGACAAACACGCTGCAATGCACTGAACGCTGCACAGTGTATTCTGCGCTCTGATTGGGCACAGTATTGCCCAATCAGGGTGCTGTGTAGGCTGATTGTTAAGGAGCGGGGCTAGGAAGCCGGCTGCAGAGTCCTTAACAACCAATTAGTCATCAGCTGTCAATGGGTTTTCTCGCTAACAGCTGAATAAAATAAGTGCCAGTAAAAAATAAATAAAGAACAAAACGGCATGGGATCTCCCACCCCAGTGGGATCCCCCACCCTTCGGGTCTGGTATGGATTTTAAGGGTAACCCCACACCAATTTTGTTTAAAAAAAGAAAAAAAGGCATGGGATCCACCCCAAAATTCATACCAGACCCTTATCTCAGCAGGTCAGAAAAGGGCAGGGGACAAGCGAGCACCCCCCCTCCTGGACTATACCAGGCCACATGCCCTCAACAAGGTGGGGTGGGTGCTTTTGGGCGGGGGGCTCAAAAAAGTGTAAAAATATAATAACCACAAGAAACTTTTTTTGACAAGTCCTTTAATAAAAAATAAAGAAATAGTGTCCATCGATGAAAATCCATCGTCAATCACGATGCCTGCCGGACCTTAAAAATAGAAAAAAAAACACTTTCACATTCTGGAAGGCCTCCCGCCGTATGCCCGCTCTTTGCTTTGACATTTCTTATATAATCAAGTGGTGGGGCCACCCGGATACACCACCTGGTGGCACCATTCCCGTCTGACGCCACGCATGGATTTTAGGGGGACCCGGTGACATTTTTGAAAAATAAAGTTTTTATTTTTTCAGTAGCTGGGGGTGCCGAGTCATTTTAACCACTTGGGATCCCAGCCATTGTAGAATGACGGCCACAAGACCGTCATATGACGTCTTCGGGCCTCTGGCAGCTGGGGGGCATGCGTGTCCGCCACATCACTCTGGTGCCGATGCACGTGCCTAGCGGCTGTGTTGCCCGCCAGGTACCCGCGATCAGCAGTAACAGAGTCAGGGACGTGGATCTCTGTGTGTAAACACAGAGATCCACATCCTGTCAGGGAGAGGAGACCGATGGTGTGTCCCTTGTACATAGGGATACGCCATCGGTCACTGCTCCAGTCAGTCCCCTCCCCCCAGAGTAAGAATCACCTAGCAGGGCAAACATTAACCCCTTGATCGCCCCCTAGTGTTAACCCCTTCTTTGACAGTCACATTTATACAGTTATCAATGCATATTTATAGCACTGTTCGCTGTATAAATGTGAATGGTCCCAAAAATGTGTCAAAAGTGTCCGATGTGTCTGCCAGAATATCGCAGTCTTGACAAAAATTGCTGATCGCCACCATTACTAGTAAAAAATAAATAATAATAAAAAAAATCATAATTCCATACCCTATTTTGTAGGCGCTATAGTTTTGGCCCAAACCAATAACTGTACGCTTATTGCAATTTTTTTGTAGAATATACATATAAAATATGTAGAAGAATATGTATTTTTTTTTTATTGGGATATTATTATAGCAAAAAGTAAAAAATATTGTGTTTTTTTTTCAAAATTGTTAGACTTTTTTGTTTATAGCGCAAAAAATAAAAACTGCAGAGGTGATCAAATAACACCAAAAGAAAGCTCTATTTATGGGAAAAAAAGGACGTCAATTTTGATTGGGAGCCAAGTCGCACGACCGTGCAATTGTCATTCAAAGCGTGACAGTGCTGAAAGCTGAAATTTTGCCTGGCCAGGAAGGGGGTATATGTGCCCAGTAAGCAAGTGGTTAAATGGGATTTGACTATTTTTTTTTTCTTTAGAAATTTCCTTTTTGACATGTTTTATGCATGCTACAGATGTGCCACTTTACTTGCACATTAACGGGACCCCCAGGCACTATGTTTAACGTTTTTTTTTATTTTTATTGTTCCACTTTAAGCATAATTAATATCACTACTTTTGAAAAAATGATTGTTTAAAAAATAAATATTTTATTGATGCATGTCCCCCAGAGCAGTACCCAGACCCCCATTCCCCTTTTATGGCCAATTACTTGCATATAAGCCTTCAAAATGGGCACTTTTGTTTTTTCCTGTTTGGCTCCCATTGACTTCAATGGAGTTAGCTGTTCGGGTTAGAAAATATCCCCTGTTTAGGAATTCTGCTGTGAACCACACCGACCCATCCAGACTTAGGACTGATAAAGCCAAAAACTAGCATCAACTGCCATTGGAGAGTTACCCTCACGTCCTTAGATAAAATGTTGTCAGAAGAAAAGAAAGTCAAGAAAATCTCTTTAACTGAGTCCCGGATGGCAGTAAAATCTGACAGGTATTCTAACTCCAACAAAAAGGTAGACAACAAGAAAACAAATATACAATGCATATTTAAATGGACTAAGCAGCAAAATGCAAGGCCGGCTTAAACTGTTGAGGCACTCTACCCCTAATGAAACTCAAACTGTACCTTTTAAAAAAGAAAGCTAGATGTATACTTCCCTTACCTCCATATTTAGCCCATGGTGCCTAGGCAAGGGTATCATGCTTCTTCCTGCCAGATTCTGAGAAATGCAGAGTAGCTGAAGTCTTGCAAGAAGACACTCTTGCATTGGACTGGAGTGTACTCCTCAAGAATCGTTTTTGGAAGGATGGTGATGCCACTCCCAGTAATGAAGACAGGGGTAAAGTAAATAAAAATCTAACTTTTTTCTATACCGATACATTTTTCACCTACTACAGCAGTGGTTCTCAACCTGGGGGTCGGGACCCCCTCAGGGGTCAAATGATGATTTGCCAGGGGTCACCGAATCCTGGGCTGTTCCTGCAGCCCGCACCTCTCTCCCAGCCTTTTTTTCGCTGCCGCCCATTCAGTTCATGACATGGCTGGGAGGCAGAGACTAGAGGTCAGCTGACTGGTGAGGAATGTGGGAGGGGCTGGAGGAGACCCCATCTCCTGAATTTGGCACAGGTGTCACTACTACTAGACACCACAAAAAGTTGGAGACACAGTGAAGCCTGGGAGACACAGTGAGTAGCATTACCTGTGATTAAACTGTAGTTGCCATTAACCCCCCTGACGGTAAACCCGAGCGCGACTCGGGGTTGGTTTTACATGTTAGGATCGGCAAACCCGAGTCGCGCTCGGGCTGGACGGGCTTACCTTTCGCTGGATCCACAGGCTTGGTTTACTCACCTTGTCCCTGGATCCAGCGATGCCACCCGCTGTGTGAGCGAGCGGGACCTCCTCGCTCGATTCACAGTCCCCGTGTGACGCCGATCTCCGTTCCCTGCGACGTTACGACGCACGGGGACGGAGAACGGCGCCAAATTCAAAAAAGTAAACAAACACATTACATACAGTATACTGTAATCTTATAGATTACAGTACTGTATGTAAAAAATACACACCCCCCTTGTCCCTAGTGGTCTGCCCAGTGCCCTACATGTACTTTTATATAATAAAAAATGTCATTTCTGCCTGCAAACTGTAGATTGTCCAAAAGTGTCCCTTTATGTCAAAAATGGTTTTAGATCAGCTAGAAAACAGCGATAATAAATTATAATCACTTGCAGAATTGTGCGATAGCGATTTGCAGGGGAAATTCGTCATAAAAAAAATAAAATAATGACAGCGACAATTCTGCAACTGCAAATTTCAGTGATTTTGAGTTGATTACATTATTGAATAATTTTTATTATAATTATATTATTATTTGTTATAATTATTTATAATTATTTATTATATTATAATTTATAATTTTGTTTTAAAAAAAAAAATCATACCCGGGATGCCTACAAGACTCTTGCTTGGTCAGATTTAAGTGAGTTATTTCTAAAAATTACAGGCCTACAGTATAAAACACCAATTTCCTTGCAAAATAAATGTACCGCTTTTGGTACGTAATTCCAGACAGAATCATACCGCCAGGGAGGTTAAAAAGGTCCCCACTACAGTTCTCAGATCAGCAAATGACCTTGATCAAGAGCACCTAAGTTGGCCGATCAGAACTCCTCCCAGCATTGCCACTCATCCCATCGAGAATATATGGAAGGGAGAGGAAGAGGGGGAGAAACAAAGAAAAACAGAGAGAAAGAATAAGAGTGAGAAGAAGAAGAAAGACGGCTAGAGAGAGGGATGGGGAAAAAAAAGAAATTAGCATAGAGAGAGAGATAAAAGGGCAAAAAAGAGAAGATAAAGAGTGATGCATCCTAAAATGTACCATAAGGGGTTTTAATAATATACGAGTGGAAGGGACTCGGGGAGCGCTAAATGCCCGTGGGTTAGGGGTGCAAATTACTTGTCTTTCTTTGGGTGACAACCCACACTACAAAAATAATTTTACTGTTAGGGGTCCCCACAACTTGGGACATTTTACCAAGGGGTCACAGCACTAGAGAGGTTGAGAACCACTGTACTACAGTCATGTTTTTACTAAGGAATGAAGGTACAGACAGTATTTGTGGACAGTGCATTGTACTGCAGGGTCTGCTTTAACCTACATATGAAACAGTATTTAGTTTGTTCTCCAACCAGTGTTCATTACTTGAAAATATTACTGCATATTGTTGCAGGTTAAAAGATCTGCTGAGTGTTCTGGGAATAAGCTGTTTTGAATTTATGGCTTAGATTTACAAGATTTACTGCCATGGTCTGTGAAGTATTCTTCTCTACTAGAGATACAGCAAACTAGGCAAGCATTTTCTAACAAAAAGGTTGCAAGATCACTGTAGAGAAAAATATTGTATTTTGATATCTGCAAAGGGTTAATACCTGTAATGATAGTATCCTGTATATCAGGAATCACAAAATTGCAGACCGCGTCATTCCCATTCGGACCATCATGGTAATGCCATTTAGGAGCCTTTTCTACCCACTGCCGGTGCTCTTTAAACCTCACAGAGCTGACAGCGGGAGGCGGTCAGTTCTGGATGAAGAGTGGGAACTGCCTGAGACTAACAAGCAGGTGATTTGCTGCTAAAATGAAGGGAGATCCAGTGGCAACCAATCACTATCTTGCAACTCCTTCCCTCCATCCAGACTGCCGTAGCGATCTCCAATCTGTGTAATTTAAGACACTAAAGTCAAAGGCCTCGTACACACGGCCGAGGAACTCGACGTGCCAAACACATCGAGTTCCTCGGCCAGTTCAGCACTGAAGCCGCCGAGGAGCTCGGCGGGACGAGAGCTCCCATAGAACAACGAGGAAATAGAGAACATGTTCTCTATTTCCTCGTCGAGCTCCTCGTCGGCTTCCTCGGCCGAAAGTGTACACACGACCAGTTTCCTCGGCAGAATTCAGCCAGAAACTCGGTCGGAAGCTGAATTCTGCCGAGGAAACTGGTCGTGTGTACGGGGCCAAAGGCTGAAAAGGATCTGAGGAGTGTGTGTCTTATGCCCTCATTTGCTGGATGATATTTTATCCAATTACTACTTCCCTGCTTAGAGGTGATGTTTAAAATTGTGTATGGGAGGGATGTGAAAAAATGTAATATGGGGCTCTGAGTATATTAAAGTGGGGAGGGGGTGCCGAGGACAGTGATTTTGGGGGGCTGAGAAAATTACACTTAGAGGAGTCTGAGGAATGTTATATAGAGGGCAGATGACATTGACGTGGGGGAGTTGAGGACTGTTATATGGTGGCCTGAGCACATCAAAGTGGGGGGGGGGGGCTGAGGACATCAAAGTGGGGGGCTGAGGACTGTGATGAGGGGGGGCATAGGACATTTAAGTGGGGGGGACTTGAGGACTGCAATGTGTGTGGGGGGAGTTGAGGACTGTAATGTGAGGGAACTGAAGATTGTAATGTGGGGGGCTAAAGACATTAAAGTGAGGGTAACTGAGGCTATTGGGGGGGGGGGGGGCTGAGGACATTAAAGTGGAGGAAGGGTGAGGACATTAAAGTGGGAGGAGCTGAGGACTGTAATGTGGGGGTCTGAGGACATTAAAGTGGGGGGAGGTGAGGACACTAAGTTAGGTCCTGAGAACTGTAGGAGTGAGAAAGTGGGGGGACTGAGGACTGTAATGTGGGGGGCTGAGCACAGTGATGTGGGGGGGCTTATAAATGTATTGTGAGGAATGTAATATAGTGGTCAGATTACATTGAAGTGGGGGAGCTGAGGACTGTGATGTGGTGGCCTGAGGACTGTGATGTGGTGGCCTGAGGACTGTGATGTGGGGGGAACATTCAAAAGTGTGGGGGAGCTGAGGATTGTAATGGGGGGGGGGGGTACTGAGGACATTAAAGTGGGTGGAGCTGAGGACATTGAAATGTGAGGGGACTGAGGATTGTAATGTGGGGGGCTGAGGACATTAAAGTAGGGGGGCTGATGACAGTAATATGGGGTGGTTAAGGACTGTAATGTGGGGGGTAAATAGGGTCAGAGTACTATTGGGGGGGGGTTGATGTCAAGGAAGTGTGAGAACACTACTGTGAAAGGGGTGGAGGGGGTTGATACAAAGGGGGAGCTGAGGACACTCATCAAGAGGTGGAGACTGAGGACTCTGATGTAAGAATGGGTTTAGATCTGTGTATGTGCATTAGGTGCACACGTCGTACCCCTGCTGTATGTGAACTCATATAGGCAGTCCAAGCTGTCCTGCAAGTGAAGTGTTTACTCATGCTTACCAATTATTATTATTTTTTAGCAAAAATACTCATAAATACTTATGCATTACTACCGGTAATTATTTACATTATGCTGGCTATTTGTGTCTCAGTTTTAGTTCATAATAGATCCTACAAAGGTGAGAAGTACTTTTATACTTTGGTGAAGCTTGACAATCAAGACAGGTAATGGCTTTTTTTGGGTGCCAGACACATTTTGTTCTTCTGTTCCTGTCCTGGTGATGCCCAGGAAATACTAGGTTTATACTAAAACCACAAAGTTTATTGGTTTACCTTTCATCTTAATTTTATATAATGCTTTATGGCCACCTTCAGCAGGCTACTCACAATGCATCTTGATCTGCCTGTAGCCTTATAGCAGATAATTCTGTGCTTAGCAGTCTTCCCATTTTCAGACTACAGAGGGTTTGTGCCTGAAACCATGGAACTTTTCAGCTGATTCAGGGACTTATAGAAGACTGCAGCGTTCGTAGGGAATAATCAAGAAGGCAGATTGCTGCTGATGCTGAATGCTAATGTCAGTATCAATGCCAGCTGGAAGGTTTTAAGGCAACATTTTCATGTCTAAGAGCAGATACTTATTATGCCTGTAAAGTACTAAATATTACACATATACAACAATAGGATTCTATTAAACTGGCCCTGAAAGGTAAATATCTGTACCCGATTCAAAAGTTTAAAGTATTTATTTAGATACATTGAGGGCGTTAATGTATGTGTGATAACATGCCTTATATCACGCAAAAACATGTGTTGTATTAAGGAAGACCCTTGAAATCAATGGGTTTCGAACAAACCAAAACATAATGGAAATTAAATGTGTCACATGGTACATTGCCATGCATTGCAGCATATTGCAATGCATGTGCATTGCTTTAATACAATGGGGTGCAATTTAAAATGAATGGCTCCACAATGCGTCAACCATGTAACCTACATTGCTGCTGGTTGCTGTAATACACTGTGTGTTACCAAAAAAGGGTAGGTGAAAATGAGCCTAAATAGATTTCTCTAAAACTGGCCCTGAATAAGAACACCAATTCCCATTACCAAAGTCTATCAGCCACTAATTAAATACAATGCAGAAAATTGTAAACAGCAAATGTTAATTTTGGTAATTATTTTGTTAAAGTGGATGTAAACCCATATACCCAGTGAAGTGACTGGCCTCAGGTGATACACAGATGAAACAAATCCTCCTACATAAGTTGTAGAAGAAGGAAAATCACCGCTCAAGGTGGGTCTGCTATAGGGTCATACACAGGTGTAGGATTCCAAGGGTGCTGGCAGTGCACTAGGCAAGCATGGGCGTAAAATGAAGGATGGATGGCCGCACTCCAAACCAAACAGGTTGTCTTTATTTAAACGAACAGCAAAACATACCAGATCACAGCAACAGAAACAGGAGGATAACCGACGTTTCGCACTGACTTAGTGCTTATTCATGGCTAACATGCATTAAGACTGTTTAGTATATATAGAGATCAAAAGCTGACATGTGACCTGATTGAATGATTGGCTGGAGGTGGCCCGCAATCACTGGACACACCAGAAGCCAATGTCAGGTCACAGACTGCTGGTGCATACCAAAAGGGAAAAAAGGAAAACATTTTTTTAAAAAGAAAAACAAAATATAAATAAACCAAAATCCAGGGTGCCAAAGTACAAACATAATCCACATAAATATATATCTGGACTAGGTATGTTTAAGTGAATAAACAAACATAGTGCAATTAAATACCATCAAACACTTATACAAAACAATATATGTCAATATAGGTATAACAAAGAATTAGATTCATTGTGAGTGTGAAATAAGAGTAAATATAAATGTATGGATGGTGAGGTGCCGTCTCTAAAGTTGCCACATTGGCGACAAGCGCCAGGAGGTGTGTGTATATATCGGGAGTCAGTCTGCATGAGTGTATGAGCTCAAGAATCAATGGCTGCAATGGTAAATCCATATAGCAGACTCTCGTCCCGATAATAGGTCAAAATTAAAGGAGGTGTATTGTAGATCATCCTATTATCTATCAAAAACCAGAGAGAAGAAAACCAAATAATATGTAAGAATGTGGAAATGCGGAGTACTACACTCTGTAAGACGTAGTAAAGATGCAGTGCACATTTATTATTTATATAAGTAAAAAAGATCTTTTAAAAGGTGAAATGCTCAATGAAGAAGTGTAAAGCGGTCGGAGACCGTGATGTGAAGTTCTAAAGAAACACAAGTGGAGGACATGTGAAAGGAAACAATTGTGACATATGCCAAAGTGTAAAAATGGATATCCGGGAACTAAATAGTTCCCTAAAAAATATATATATATGTGACCTACAGATGTCTCATAGTACAAAACCCTATGGGGATGAGATTCCATATTGCAAAAAAAAAAAAAATTTTAATGCATGGAGACATTGAATACTGAGGTTGTCTGTGTCTGCATATTAGTTAATGCACAAGTCCTGTCGTATGTGATTGATAAAAAAAGGGGGGAGGGGGGAAGGGGAGGGGGGGGGGGAAGGAGACAAATGTCATGGAAACACAAACCCGGGCTAGACACTGAAAAAATCATAATCTGCCGCAATAGGCATCATGACTTGAGGACATTGCCCATATGGGTATGCAAATGTTGAAAATGCATTATTACCGTGGACTAAATCTGGAAGCAATGTCGCATAGCATGAATACAGGCTTAAGATACAAAATATATGTGAATATATAGTTATAGAACCAGGTGCTCTGGCTATAATGTAAAGAGTGGCTAGAGATACATGGGTGATAACCAATATATCTCGCCGACCTAATATTCATGTAGGTAAAGGAAAAAAGAAAAGAGAAAAATATATATGCCTGTAGAATGAAAAGTATAGCCGGGTTTGTGAACCTGGGTAAACCATGACATGAGCTCCCGCGAGATATGTCTTGGGTAAAATTGATTGAATATGTGCATGCGTATGTGTGCAGATGTATCAAGTAATAAAATTTAGCTGCACATGCATATATACAAAAAGATCTATATAAAAAAAAAAAAAAAAAAAAACACAGAAAAATGCATGGAACAGGGTCCGCAGAGCGCGCGTAGTCGTTTAAGACTATTATCGCATTGGCAATGGATGTGTGTTAATTGGTTAAGGGGTGTATATATATATGAGACGGACATCACTAATGCTGTATATAACACATCAATTGCTACCGTTTCCGTTGACAACTAGTTAGTCTTATCAATTCTTAAATTGCAAGTGTATGCACAAAGATAAAAAAGAGATAATAGCCAACCAAACGTGAACATATGAAAGCGCGCTGGATGTGGACACTGTAAAGCAGGGCCCCTTAAAAAATAATAATACTCTGTAAAAATGGCCAATTTATGTAATAACATAAGGCACTATATATTAATGTCAGGGGCGTATTGAAAACGAACGTGATAAAAACAGAGAAATTGGTTAAAATAAAAAGGAGTAAACAGACGAAATTGGGGATGTTTAGAAAAATACTTGGTATGAGTGCACTATGTGGCTTGTGAGTGTGTATGGTCAGAGAAAAGCATCGAATAGCTCGAAGATGGTTTTTGGAGCACTTAATGTAGGCATTGTGGACGAAAATTATTCATAATGCATGGTCACTGTCAAAACGATATGGGGTGTAATGAGTATAGTACCCTAATCATAATAATAGGAAACGTCCCATTGAAAATTTAACCCCTCAGGCATTCTAGTGCCTAAAAGAAAAATCCAAAAAACTTCTCGTCGGCAAAGCAAGCGGAATTTATCTCCCCCCCTCACTGGGCGGGTGATTTTCTCCATGCCTTGTATATGCAGGCTAGAGACATCTTTATGATGAACCAGGTTCCAGTGTTTTGCTACATTTGTATTATTATCTTGGCTGATATCATAAAGATGGTCTCTAAGCCTGTCTTTCAACCGTCTGATCGTGCGGCCCACATATTGAACATGACATAATTCACAGCTAATGACATAAACTACATGTGCAGTGTTGCAGTTAATGAACTGCTTAATATCATGGTTCTTGTTCATTGAGTGGGAATGCACTGATGGTCCGGTTGTAATGTGTTTGCAATACCTACAACCCCCCACTCCACATCTAAAAGTGCCTTTAAATGTAAGCCAATTGTCTCCACTCGGCCTGCTGAGAAACAAACTTGGGGACAAAATGCTGCCTAGGGACGGGGCCCTCCTACTGACCGTCTTAACCCCTTGTGTCAGAATCGACTGATAAGTGGTGTCATTAAACAAGACCGGAAGGTATTTGTTAATGATATTTTTAATGCCATTAAATTCTGGACTGTAAGGTGTGGAAAAGATGGGGATGGCATCATTGAAGGATGATGCTTTGTTGTGCCATTTGTTATCAAACAAAGATGATCTAGGAATGGAGTTGACTCTAGAAAGTGCCCTATTGATGGTCTTGGCAGGGTATCCTCTATCTTTAAATCTGGACACCATATCAGAAGATTCCCGAGTAAAATCATCCGTATTGCTACACAGGCGTTTCAGTCTAAGGAATTGCCCAAAAGGGATTCCTCTGATGGTGTGCTGGGGGTGGGAAGAGTCCGCACGTAGAAGAGTATTACCCGCCGTGTCTTTTCTAAACAAGCTGGTAGAGATGAAGCCATCGGTACCGGTGAGCCTGACGTCCAGAAAATCAATTGTGGTGGGCTGCAAATTACCAGTAAAGCGCAAATTAAGGATGTTGTCATTAAGATACAGTAACCACATGTCCAGGCTGACAGACTCACCGGAACAGATGAACAGCAAGTCGTCAATGTAACGACAGTAAAACACGGTGTCTCGCCGACGGGGACTATCGCATCCAAAGATGCGGGACCTCTCCCACCATCCCATATAGAGATTGGCCAGGGAGGGGGAGAACTTGGCTCCCATGGAGGCCCCGCATCTTTGGAGGTAATAGTCCCCATCGAACATAAAAAAGTTGTGCGTGAGTAAATATTCTAGTGACAGAATAATAAATTCCTCTAATGCCAATGAGAACTTACATGACTCCCTCAAGAAATAGCCTACAGCTTGGAGACCTAAGTGATGCGGAATGCAGGAGTACAAACTCGCCACATCGCAACTGATCCACTTGTAGTGTTCTTCCCACGGAAAACTATTGAATTTCTGGAGGAGTTGTTGAGTGTCACGTAGGAAGCCGGGAAGCTCAGCTACCAAGGGTTGCAGTTGACCGTCAACCCATTCGCCCAGTCTCTCATTTAGTGACCCAATTCCTGCCACAATAGGTCTCCCTATTAAAGGGTTTAACCCCTTGTGTGTCTTTGGTAAATGATGAAAGACTGGGGTAACGGGGTGACTGGGAATGAAAAGGTGTTTGTCGGATTCCGTGATTAAACCGGCCTGTACCCCTCTATCCAAGACAGTAGTTAAAGCTTTGGTAAAAGGCAATTTCTCTGTTTTTATCACGTTCGTTTTCAATACGCCCCTGACATTAATATATAGTGCCTTATGTTATTACATAAATTGGCCATTTTTACAGAGTATTATTATTTTTTAAGGGGCCCTGCTTTACAGTGTCCACATCCAGCGCGCTTTCATATGTTCACGTTTGGTTGGCTATTATCTCTTTTTTTATCTTTGTGCATACACTTGCAATTTAAGAATTGATAAGACTAACTAGTTGTCAACGGAAACGGTAGCAATTGATGTGTTATATACAGCATTAGAGATGTCCGTCTCATATATATATACACCCCTTAACCAATTAACACACATCCATTGCCAATGCGATAATAGTCTTAAACGACTACGCGCGCTCTGCGGACCCTGTTCCATGCATTTTTCTGTGTTTTTTTTTTTTTTTTTTTTATATAGATCTTTTTGTATATATGCATGTGCAGCTAAATTGTATTACTTGATACATCTGCACACATACGCATGCACATATTCAATCAATTTTACCCAAGACATATCTCGCGGGAGCTCATGTCATGGTTTACCCAGGTTCACAAACCCGGCTATACTTTTCATTCTACAGGCATATATATTTTTCTCTTTTCTTTTTTCCTTTACCTACATGAATATTAGGTCGGCGAGATATATTGGTTATCACCCATGTATCTCTAGCCACTCTTTACATTATAGCCAGAGCACCTGGTTCTATAACTATATATTCACATATATTTTGTATCTTAAGCCTGTATTCATGCTATGCGACATTGCTTCCAGATTTAGTCCACGGTAATAATGCATTTTCAACATTTGCATACCCATATGGGCAATGTCCTCAAGTCATGATGCCTATTGCGGCAGATTATGATTTTTTCAGTGTCTAGCCCGGGTTTGTGTTTCCATGACATTTGTCTCCTTCTCCCCCCCCCTCCCCCTTTTTTTATCAATTACATACGACAGGACTTGTGCATTAACTAATATGCAGACACAGACAACCTCAGTATTCAATGTCTCCATGCATTAAAATTTTTTTTTTTTTTTGCAATATGGAATCTCATCCCCATAGGGTTTTGTACTATGAGACATCTGTAGGTCACATATATATTTTTTAGGGAACTATTTAGTTCCCATATATCCATTTTTACACTTTGGCATATGTCACAATTGTTTCCTTTCACATGTCCTCCACTTGTGTTTCTTTAGAACTTCACATCACGGTCTTCGACCGCTTTACACTTCTTCATTGAGCATTTCACCTTTTAAAAGATCTTTTTTACTTATATAAATAATAAATGTGCACTGCATCTTTACTACGTCTTACAGAGTGTAGTACTCCGCATTTCCACATTCTTACATATTATTTGGTTTTCTTCTCTCTGGTTTTTGATAGATAATAGGATGATCTACAATACACCTCCTTTAATTTTGACCTATTATCGGGACGAGAGTCTGCTATATGGATTTACCATTGCAGCCATTGATTCTTGAGCTCATACACTCATGCAGACTGACTCCCGATATATACACACACCTCCTGGCGCTTGTCGCCAATGTGGCAACTTTAGAGACGGCACCTCACCATCCATACATTTATATTTACTCTTATTTCACACTCACAATGAATCTAATTCTTTGTTATACCTATATTGACATATATTGTTTTGTATAAGTGTTTGATGGTATTTAATTGCACTATGTTTGTTTATTCACTTAAACATACCTAGTCCAGATATATATTTATGTGGATTATGTTTGTACTTTGGCACCCTGGATTTTGGTTTATTTATATTTTGTTTTTCTTTTTAAAAAAATGTTTTCCTTTTTTCCCTTTTGGTATGCACCAGCAGTCTGTGACCTGACATTGGCTTCTGGTGTGTCCAGTGATTGCGGGCCACCTCCAGCCAATCATTCAATCAGGTCACATGTCAGCTTTTGATCTCTATATATACTAAACAGTCTTAATGCATGTTAGCCATGAATAAGCACTAAGTCAGTGCGAAACGTCGGTTATCCTCCTGTTTCTGTTGCTGTGATCTGGTATGTTTTGCTGTTCGTTTAAATAAAGACAACCTGTTTGGTTTGGAGTGCGGCCATCCATCCTTCATTTTACGCCCCTACATAAGTTGTACCTGTCTATCTGTAGCGCTCTCTTCTCTACATCCATGTGCTGAAAATTTAAAGCTCATCTGAGAGTTCAAAAACAAAGGGGGCGGAGAGGTGACATCACACTCTGCAGAGCTTAGTAAGGAGAGCTTTGAGAGCTGATTGGAAGGAAGGGACACACCCTCATTCACACAGTACACAAGAACAGTGCTGAGGCTGTCAATCAGCTGGAGTTCCCTCCTCTGTCACTGTGTTTCTCTTGGTGTCAGGAAAACTCATCAGAAGTGAGTAATGCTGAAAGCAGGGAAACAAAGCAGCAGATGGAATTGACACTTAATTGAGACAAGTACACACTAGAGGGATATGCTTTTGTTTTATATTTCATTTTTGAGGATTACAACCCTTTTAAGTAGTTATTTGTGATACTCCAGAAAAAAATGCAAAGACTTTAATAAACCATTGGCTCAGAAACATCAGTAAATGCCCTGACACATATTATCATAATGAGTGGGTGAAAAGTGTCAATCGTTTTCCCAGTGTAGAGAGGTCAATTGTTAGGTTATTTGTAGAGTACTTCTCCTCTCATAGACATAGGTATGTGCATTGGCCCAATGATAATGTAAATTTCAGTGTAAGTAAAAGGGAGAAGTACCGCGTAGCTAAGTAGAAATGGGGCAGCTGCTAGCACAAAACATACAGAAAAATATGTAAAGAAAATAAAGTGAAAAACGTGCTGCGCTAAAAGAGTGTATAAGAACCCTGATGACCAGGGTATATTATGGTGAAATAAATTAGTATAAACACACTGTGAAAAATGTCAAATGTATGAACATTTACAAAAAGCGAAAGATCACGTGAACATTTACAGGAAGTAAACATATATAGTATTTTGGAAAACAAAAAACTGCGCTAATAATCTCAAGATAGACACACTAAGGCAGCAGCTGGCGTGCGATACACAAAAATTATACAAAAAACAGCAAAGCGGCTTTTCTGTTTTTTGTATTTTTTTTATATATAGTATTTTACTTCCTGTAAATGCTCACGTAATCTTTCACTTTTTGTAAATGTTCATACATTTGACATTTTTCACAGTGTGTTTATACTAATTTATATCACCATAATATACCCTGGTCATCAGGGTTCTTATACACTCCTTTAGCGCAGCACGTTTTTCACTTTAATGTACATTTCGGACTACACTTGTTCATTAAAACAAGCATTTTGTGGCTGAATCACAAAGTGGCCACTAATGCATTCCCCGGTGTGGCATATAATATACTGTATCTGTCTATTTATAGCAGCTGCTAGAAAGACAGATCTTTGGATTTATACCTTTATACTTTTAAACTTCTGTTAGAGTCTATTTATTTTTAAAAATAGCTGTACTTTCAGATATCAGATCTATCCAGGCAGCCAGATTTAATATGAGCGTATTTAATAACTCCGAGCCCCATGTATGAAATGGTATTATTATATTTTGTTTGTAGGAGTGCACATTGCATTAGTCTAAAATATACTTTGTAGGAGCCGAATGTAGTTTCAAAGCAGCAGTATAAAAATTAGAAGGGCTTATCCATAAGGTGCAGGGATTTATGGACTGTGGCTCTAGGAAAATGTCATGTTTGCACTGTGGTTTAGCATCAATGAGATAGCCATTAGATTTCACACAGGAGATAAGTTGTGTCAAACAAAACCATTATCCACGTCTGAAACTGTCCTGTTTATTAAAAGTCTGGGTTGCAAACCCTTGCAGTTTCAAAGCAAAGAGATACTGGTCTTTCATCCCTTGCTGCTTGAAACTGATGTATTTGACTTCAACTTATCCATGCTGCACACAGTATAGTATCGCCCTCATTGTTAGAAAATAGTCCTGGAAAATCTTTTCTGGTGGTATGGCTCCTTTAACATGGCCGGCACCTAATTCATAAAAGCTGTGCTCCATTTTCGGTAACAGTATTGACAAATGTGCCAGATTCAGGTAGTTCTTACCTATATGAAGTAAGTGTTGCGCAGTAAAGAGGTAATGTACAGTGGAGAGAAAGTGCTTTGCAAAAAGGGTCAATATTATATTAAACCATTTTAAGCACTTTCAGAAGCTGATTTAATCACTGATTATAAATAAGAAAATATCCCCCTAAGGGACGGGACTTTGAAGGTGACAAGAACACCAAATGGTTTAAAAATGTATAGATTTTTATTACAAACCTAAGAAACACTTCAATAAAAATTTCTATGCAAAGACAATTCAAATATAAGCATGAACCAGTGTACGACATATACAGTTACTTGTAACAACTCTGATGTACCAGACGTATTTCTGGCTTGAATGAAGAGCCGCGACGAACGAGACATCATACACACTGAGAGCTGGTGACCAGAGGGGGTATCCCTTCACTGAAGGGAATCTTCAGAGATTGTAAACTGATAGAAATTCAGAGACTAAGGACATTCTTACTTAAATTGAGAATTTAAACATTTCAGGTCAAACGATCTTCGATGTCTCTCAATTGTGGCCTAATCTGAGGTGGACCTCCGCAGGGCCATCCTCTGTCTGAGGGTAGCCATTTCTCCATCTTGCCGGTCCGGCTTATCCTGTGTTTATTGACCATGTTTAGGTCTTTTTATCAAAGTACATGAACTCACAAGATGTCAAATGATTTACTATACGATTACAGCTCTCTTTTTTTAATACCCCTGAAGAAAGGAGGGAATCTTCAGAGATTGTAAACTGATAGAAATTCAGACTAAGGACATTCTTACTTAAATTGAGAATTTAAACATTTCAGGTCAAACGATCTTCGATGTCTCTCAATTGTGGCCTAATCTGAGGTGGACCTCTGCAGGGCCATCCTCTGTCTGGGGGTAGCCATTTCTCCATCTTGCCGGTCCGGGTTATCCTGTGTTTATTGACCATGTTTAGGTCTTTTTATCAAAGTACATGAACTCACAAGATGTCAAATGATTTACTATACGATTACAGCTCTCTTTTTTTAATACCCCTGAAGAAAGGAGTTCAAGCCAGAAATGCATTGGGTACATCATAAATGTTAAGGTGTCTGTATATGTCATACAGTGATTCATGCCTATATTTGAACTGTTTTTGCATAGACATTTTTTTTTTAAGTGTTTCTTATGTTTGTATACATTTTTAACCCATTTCATGTTCTTGTCACCATTAAAGTCCCGTCCCTTAGGGGGATATTTTCTTATTTTCACACAATTGGGCTGTGGTGACAGGACACTTGGTTCTGTTGATTGTGGAATCTTTCTCTAATCACTACAACTTTTTTTATCTCTAATTCTTCACCGTGTTCCTGTTTAGACTGGTGACATAATTGCTTGCATAGATTTCCTGTTTCAGGGTGACTTCTTTATTTTGCAGTGTCCTATGGAGCCAGCCTTGCATGCAGGCAGGAACTAGAGTTGTGTCTATATACCATGTGCATCATTAGAAACACACAGCCCCAGAGCCTAGGATGGCAAAGCACTCCCATCCTTCCTTCCTTCCTCCTCCCACTTTTCCAAGCAACAGACTGACTGTAGACTGCACTGTCCACTATTAACTATTTTCTGTGAAAAACAGAAGTTCAGAAATGTAGCACTGATAGCGAGCAGGAGCATTAAAAGCATCATTGAAAACTGTAAGCTGCGAGTACTGGGATTGTGACTTTAACATATCATTTTCTAGGGATGATTATTTTATTGTGCTAAATGTGTTCAACATTCAGGTAGTTTTAAGTCTTCAGCATTTTTACGTTTAATGTAATAGTGAAAATGTGTATTGTATAGTGAAAAGTAAATAGTAATAGGTTAATTTACAGTGGCAAGAAATTGATATCAGAAGTTGAATGGGCAATAATGAAATTGCAGCTGAGGGTGGAGATCTGTGACATATCTGTATTTCTCTGTAAATGTAGACCCCTTCTATAGTCAATGGATTACACTATATATATATATATATATATATATATATATATATATATATATATATATATATATATATATATATATTTATATATATATATTATATACACATACATACAGTGGGAAAGTAATTATTTGATCCCCTGCAGATTTTGTATGTTTGCTTACTTACAAAGAAAGGAAGGGTCTATATGTTTTATCATACATGTGTTAAAAAAAATAGAGACAGAATATCAACCAAAATCCAGAAAAAACACATAAAACAAATGGTATAAATTAATTTTCAGTTGAGTGAGTAAAATAAGTACTTGATCCCTAAGCATAACATGACTTAGTACTTGGTGGAGAAACCCTTGTTGGCAAGCGCAGAGGTAAGATGTTTCTTGTAGTTGATGACCAGGTTTGCACAAATCTCGGGAGGGATTTTGGTTTACAGATCTTCTCTAAATCCTTAAGGTTCCTTGGCTGTCTCTTGACAACTTAAAGTTACATCTCCCTCCATAAATTTTCTATAGGATTAAGGTCTGGAGACTGGCTAGACCACTCCATGACCTTAATGTGCTTTTTCTTGAGCCACTCCTTTGTTGCCTTGGAAGTATGTTTTGGGTCATTGTCATGCTGGAAGGCCCATCCCTGACACATATTCAGTGTTCTGGCTAAGGGAAGAAGGTTCTCATCCAAGATTTTACAATACATGGCCCTATCTATTGGCCCCTCAATGTGGCAAAGTCGGCCTGTACCTTTAGCAGAGAACGAGCCCCAAAGCATTATGTTTCCACCTTCGTGCTTGACTGTAGTGATGGTGTTCTTAGGGTCATAGTCAGCATTTTTCTTCCTTCAAACACAGCAGGTTGAGTTAACGACACAGAGCTCGATTTTGGTCTCATCTGACCACAGCACTTTCTCCCAATCCTTCTCTGAATAATTTTCATGTTCATAGGCATGACTGTACATGTGCCTTCTTGAGAAGGGGGACTCGCTGTGTTTGGCGGAAGAACAATTCTGACTATGACCCTAATAACACCATCCCTACAGTCAAGCATGGAGGTGAAAAAATTATGCTTTGGGACTGTTTCTCTGCTAAAGGTACAGACCAACTTTGCTACATTGAGGGGCCCATGAACAGGGCCATGAATTGTAAAATCTTGGATGAGAACCTTCTTCCCTCAGACAGAACATTCAGAAGATGGGACTTTCAGCATGGCAATGACCCAAAATGTTCCACCAAGGTAACAAAGGAGTAGCTCAAGACTTGGCTTAATCCCATAATCCCAGCTGAAACTTCGAGTTGCCAAGCAACAGCCAAGAAACCTTAAGGATTTAGAGAATATCTGTAAAAAATAGTGGACCAAAATCTCCTGAAATGTGTGCAAACCTGGCCACTAACTACAAGAAACATCTGACCTCTGTGCTTGCTAACAAGAGTTTCTCCACCAAGTACTAGGTCATGTTTTGCTTGGGGATCAAATATTTATTTTACTCACTGAACTGCAACTCAATTTATAACATTTGTATTATGTGTCTTTCTGGATTTTTGGTTGATATACTGTCCCTATAATTTAAAATACACCTATGATAAAAATTATAGACCCTTCATTTCTTTGTAAGTGGGCAAACTTACAAAATCAGCAGGGGATCAAATAATTATGTTCCCCACACTGTGTGTGTATATGTATGTGTGTGTGTGTGTGTATATATATATATTCTCTTTTTTCTAAATGGGAAAGCAACTATATACAGTATGAGGATTGGGAAGGAATATGAGATTGGTCAAATATAGCAGGCTGCCTTTAAAAATCAAAAGGGATATGAAATGAACTAATTATAACTGCAGCCACTGGTGTTTTAATGGAAATGATCTTAGCCTAAAACATGAAACAGAAGACATTTTGGCTCATTTCCAGTTAAGTAAAATTCAAATAAGTACAAGAAAAAAATTATTTTAAATATGTGCCCGGTTGGTATGTTTTATTTCTTTTGAAGTTATTTGTGACTCCTGAGTAAAAAAAAAAAGTTTAGTTTTGATATCTTTTTCTTGAAATGTCCTCTAGCCAAACTATGTGGAGCTAAAGGAACAGGGAGGAGGTGTAGTGAATGCAGAAATTTAGCACACGAAACACTTCTAATTCAGACAAATGTGGCAGTAATACACAGAAGTCAATAATATTGAAAATGCTAGAAAATACAATTGCACAGTGTTTTGTAATCCAATTGCATGTCAGACTGAGTCATCCAACGTAATTCAATGTTCTCCCTATATCTGTAAGCACCATTACAAAGCATGTGCCATGTGCAGAAGCTAATGCATTATTATCTCTTTTTACTAAAGCGATTGTCACAAAAACTGTGAATTATTAAGCTCTGTCCTTAGAAAAAGGCTGCAGGAGACTTGATGCCGACATTAAATGCTTAAGTATTATTCATACCACTTGCAGAAAATCAAATGAATCTTTTAACAAGAAACCTCTATCATCTAAAGATGGCTCTATAAACAGACACATTAGCAAAAGAATGGTACTTTCTAAGCAGTAATAGCTGTGAGATTGTAATGATACTGCATTCAATATTTAATACTGTTGGTCTTTGTGTTTATGCCCATTGGTGCCTAATAGGATATCATTAAATAGATCAGATTTGATGATTGCTGTTGGGAATTAGTAAACGCTGTCAACAGATTTAATAATGATATCATCATTTGGTTTAATTGTACCTGAAGATTTTATATCATGGCTTTGCATCAATAGACTTTGCAAAGATCCATTTTTATTTTTGAAAGTTTTTATCAGTTAACATTGTAGGCACCGTGGTAACAGCTAAACCTGTTGTCAAAGGCCCCATACACACGGGAGGATTTATCCGCGGATACGGTCCAGCGGACCGTTTCCACGGATAAATCCTCCCCAGGATTTCCGCGGATTTCCATGCGATGGAGTGTACTCACCATCGCATGGAAATCCGCGCTGAAATCCTCTGGCGATGACGTGTCGCGCCGTCGCCGCGATTAAGCATTGACACTCAATGCGAAACGCGTCAGCTGTTTATCCCACTGTGTGCTGATACCTGTAGTGTATTTTTTCCTGTACCCAATAAAGGGCACGTCTTTTTCAAGTTACTGGAGTGCGGCTGTCCATATCCTTGTCGTTTTTTGCACACTCAAAATATGAATCATGCGCTTCTGCAAAAAGGCAGCATCCTCTCATGCTGGCAGTGTGCCTATGTATACAGTTTCACATTGTGTAAGATAGTTATTCTCTCTATAACAGTGCATATTGTTACAGATCTGTACATCTGAGTTCATAGAGAAAGATGAGTGAATACTGGCAACTGCTTTTGCCAGATTCTGCTTTCTCTATTTATTCTCATCAAAAAAGTCCTATGATTTCCTCCAGACATATGAAATGTTGTCCTTTAAATTGAACACTGGTTGTGTAATTTTTTACATTGTACTGAATGCATTAGATGTCTTCTGTGTCAAGTATGTTTGACTTTTGCAAATTCTCTATATTGTTTTTCAGAGGTCACAGCCTGCATTGGCCTGTACCAGTACCCATAGTCTCAACTTTCTTGATCTCTTTGATTTTAAGTGATGCAGCTTTTTATAATGGTACATCAGGATCAACCTAAAGCAAGGCTGATATTTTGCCTCTAAATATAGGTGGTGAGAAAGCATCCCCAGCTATATTTATACTAGCCCATAACCATTAATACCAGGCCAGTGTGCCAAGAGGAAAAAGCAATACCAGCAGCAGCCTTGTCTGCTCCTCCAGTGCACTCCTTTCCATAGATATTTTGAGGAGATCTAATTTAAAAGCAGGCTAAAACTTATCTGATATAAACTGACACTTCATGCATTATTTTAGCTACAGTAGCGGTCATTATAGAGAAGGAATTTTCCTATTTAGTTGTTTTGGAAAGGAGCATTGTGGTCATAAGTGTGAGTGATTATAGCTAGGAAAATTGCAGGAAAGAGGCAGGGTTGAGAAACGTGATGCCATAAGGGGGATTGTCCCTCTGTCTGGGTGATGGGTGTCTTAAAGAACAGGAAGAAAAGAGAAATACCCTCTATTTGAGTTCAAACATTTAAAACGTGATGGTGGGCCCCTCTGATCCTGGTTTGACTTTGTTACTAAGGGCCAGATTCACAAAGGAGATACGACGGAGTATCTCAGTTACTCTGTCCTATCTCTCAGAGTATCTATGCGACTGATTCATAGAATCAGTTACGCATAGATAGCCAGAAGATCCGACAGGTGTAATGGACTTACACTGTCGGATCTTAGGATGCAATACCGCGGCCGCCGATGGGGGGAGTTTGCGTTGTAAACCAGCGTCGGGTATGCACATGAGGAGTTACGGCGATCCACGAAGATTTTTCCCGTCGTTACGTCGTCGCAAGTGTTAGATTTCCGTCACAAAGATAGGGCACCTTTAACATTGTGTAAAAGTACTCCACCATGTTAAAGTATGCCCGTGTTTCCCGCGTCGCTTTTGAATTATTTTAAAATTTTTTATTTTTCCCGGCGTAAGTGTTTTGTTGACGTCGCGATTCACAAAACGTCTGCGCGTCGTAATTTTGCGCAAAGCACGTCGGGAAATTTGCGATGGGAGCATGCGCAGTACGTCTGGCGCAGGAGCGCGCCTAATTTAAATGGTACCCGCCCCATTTGAATTGGACCGCCTTGCGCCGGACGTGTTTACGATACACCGCCGCAAATTTCCAGGTAAGTGCTTTGTGGATCGGGCACTAAATCTGAAAAATTGCGGCGGTGTAACGTAAACGGGTTACGTTATGCTGCACCGCGGCTACGTGAATCTGGCCCTATGTACTTACTTTCACTGCCTTCTAGGCTTAACAGCTTAAAGCTATGCACAAAGTACCTGGCACCACCTTTCAATGACGGTTTTCAATGACGGTTTCCTTATAGACCTCCTAGGCACTTTCTTTGGACAATGATAATGGCTAAGTGTGTCTTAAATTCAGGGTGTAGTTGCATGGGGCCAGATTCACAAATGAGATACGATGGCATATCTCCTGATACGCCGTTGTATCTCTGTTTCTATCTATGCGACTGATTCATAGAATCAGTTACGCATAGATAGCCATAAGATCCGAAAGGTGTAATTGTTTTACACTGTCGGATCTTAAGATGCAATACCGCGGCCGCCGCTGGGGGGAGTTTGCGTCGTAAACCAGCGTCGGGTATGCAAATTAGGAGTTATGGCGATCCCCGACGGTTTTTCGCGTTCGCTACATCGCCGCTAGTCTAGTTTCCCGTCGCAAAGTTAGTCGTTTTTTTTTTGGTGCCTTAACTTTACACAGCAATCGTATTGCTGTGTAAAGTATGGCCGTCATTCCCGCGTCGAAATTTAAAAAATAACGTAGTTTGCGTAAGCCGTCCGGGAATACGGAATTACGCTACGCACGTCGCCGTCAAAAAAAATACGTCAAGGCGCGCAAAGCACGGCGGGAGTTAAGAAACGGAGCATGCGCAGTAGGTCCGGCGCGGGAGCGTGCCTAATTTAAATGGCACACGCCCATTTAAATTGGCCCGCCTTGCGCCGGAGGCCGCCGGCGTAGTTTTCATCGCAAGTGCTTGGTGAATCAGGCACTTGCGATGAAAAATTGCGGCGGTGTAAAGTATTTACGATACGTTACGCCGCCGCTGCCCTACGTGAATCTGGCCCAAAGTCTCTAAAGTTCAGCTGTTAGTGAATCCAGGCATTACAGGGGCAAACAGGAGAAACCTGTTTTTAAGTTTAATATTTCTGATGGGTCTACTTAAAATGTGAATCCTTTTTTTAATAGTTTAGAATAGAGTGGGGAAGGTTTTGAAGTTCTGTAGGGTTTACCTGCTATCTGAGGCGCCATTACTACTTGTCCTGCTGACAATGGTTCAAATCAAAAATGAAGTGGGGGGACATTTGCAACTGGGCCAAAGAAATACAAATCTGACAGGGGATTTTAGAATCTCCTTACTCTACTTAGACCCCTTTCACACTGGGGCATTGCTGGCGTTAGCGGTAAAACACCACTAGTTTTAGCAGGGCTTTATCGCTGTTATAGTGACTCCTTTCGGCCACTAGCTGGCCGCTTTTAACCCCCGCTAGCGGCCAGAGAAAAAGTTAAAAACACCCATGTTGCGTTGCTGCCAAAGCGCTTTGCAGTCGCTTCGACAGCGCTGCCCATCCATTTCAATGGGCAGGGCATTTTGGGAGCAGTGTATACACCACTCCCACACTGCCCCAAAGATGCAGCTTGCAGGACTTTTTTCATCGTCCTACAAGTGCACCGCCCCACAGGCTTTCACACTGGGGAGGCATGAAAGGTGCTTTACAGGTGCTATTTCTAGCTCTAAAACGCCTGGAAAGCACCCCAGTGTGAGAAGGGTCTTAAACATTTTTATTCCTGCAAGTGTTGCTGCTGGAAATTTCGCCTCCTTTCCTATCTGCTAAAACATCAGCGGGACAAAAAGTGAAGATGAATCTGTCTAATTGAACCTCTGTATAGCAGTAAAAACTTGACAGAGATACTATTTCCCACTCTGTTCAAAACTAAGAAAAAAGTATTGGATGTATATACACTTTATATATTTATAACTGGTTGGCAGTGTAATCATTTGTACCTGAATGTTTAGAACATTTGTTTTCCTGTGGGCAGGTTCAGAACATTGAATTATGTATACGTTATACACAGAGCTCATTGTTTGCAGTTTGCAAAGTCTTTTCTTTTGTGTTATTTTGTAGGCATTGATCTTTTGGACTTATTTATTTCTAAGTATATGCCACTCAATGTGTTGTTTTTACTAACCAACCATGATGCTTTTTAATTTGAAACACATTGGGAACAATTCAGTATGCTGTTTAATTTTTGACTCAGAAGAAAGTTGGTGCAGAGACATAATGGGAAATGCAAAGTAGAGTTGAAAATTGAATTCAAAAGAGAATGTTCCTTTCCTTGAAACTGAAATCCATAATGCAATAAAACCAGAATCACTAATAGAAAATGTATTATTGATTAAAAAGGGAAAAAGAGCAACCATTTTTTTACCAGTTCTTTGCAATCATAAATAAGGTGTAATTGCCTTGATTAAGGGGGGGGGGGTAAATAAATGAAATAACATTTGCTCTAATTCCTCTTTAATTGCACAAGATCGCTGCATTTTATGTAACTGTATGATACAATGTCAGACCTCAGTGTGCTATGACTGATCTACCATCTTTACAGGAGTATACTTATGCCGCGTACACACGCCCGGAATTTCCGACAACAAATGTTCGATGGGAGCATGTTGTCGGAAATTTTGAGTGTGTGTAGACTCCATCGGACATTCGAGAAATATGAGAGCTGGTTCTAAAATTTTCCGACAACAAAATCCATTCTTGTAAATTACAATCGTGTGTGGACAATTCCGGAGCACAAAATTCCACACATGCTCTGAATCAAGTACGAGACAGAAGCGCTCGGTCTGGTAAAACTAGCATTCGTAATGGAGATGGCACATTCGTCACGCTGTTACGGACTTAAAAAGCACGAGGCTGAAAATCACAAATCGTCTCTCACCAAACTTCTACTAACACGACTGGTATTGAACTTCCCTTTAATAGTGCTGTTGTACGTGTTGTACGTGACCGCGTTCTTGGCATTCGTAATTTGTGCGACTGTGTTCATGCAAGACAAGTTTGAGCCAACATCCGTTGAAAAAAAATCCACGGTTTTGTTGTTGGAATGTCCAATCATCTGTACGCTGCATTAGAAATGTCTGCTAGTATTTTACAGTCTGTGTGGATTGCAAAGAGAGAACCCAAATGCATGTAAAGTGAATATAAATGTTTATTAATACACACAAACCTCCAATACCAAACAGTGACAATAAACCAACAGTGACCCACAAATAACTATATACAGTAGATGGGGGATACCACAATCATAAACGTAAGCCAGGCCATACATAGCAGATCAGCAGATGGACAAAGGGATGTTACAAAAACATAAATGTTAGCCAGGCCAAGGTCATACACAGGGAGTTACCAGATGAGGACAGGGACCAACCAAGACAGGGAGAGGATGGATGGATCAGACTGCAGGGCAGGGATGCAAGGTAACAGATGGGACAGGATGGGAATCAGGACAGGGAGACAGGATCCAGTACGCTGGTAACAGGTTCAGGGTACAGGTTCAGGATCAGGATCAGATAACAAGCTAGCAGGTCAAGGAGCAAGGACGATACCAAGGCAAGCATGTGAGTGCTTGCTGGGTATTTATATGCACACCTGCAATTAGCCTTAGGTGACACCTGATCGCAGGAGGTGCTGTCTACTTTACATTGCCGGGATACACCTGCTGGTGGACACTGTTACTACGGCCCAAGGCCCCAACAGTTCCACCAGCAGGCGAGTCCTCTCACTACAGATTGAGTGTTAGAGGACACCCACTGGTGGACATCGGTACTGCAATTCACGGGACTGACAGCGCCACCAATGGGTGAACCCTTTCCTGACGCTGTGTTTATTCATTTGGCTATGGACTATGGTCTATAGCTATAGACTAATTTTAGTTTGGTAATAAAATACTTTTTTTTCTTAAAGCAAAAGACGAGTCAAAGCCTATCTAAGCTTAAATCTAATTTCATCCTTATTCTTAACCTATTCTATCTACCCTGTAAAAGGAAAGATGCCTATACTTACCTATTCTGAAGCTGCTCCAGTCTGGTCACATGTTCCGGTCCCAGTGCCAGCTTCTGTGTAGAGGGGGGACAGCTGACAACAGAGGCCTTATAGTAAGCCTATGGGTGACATCTTTACCAAGGCTCAGCAGCCAATGTCAGCGATCTCTCCTCTACACCAAAGCTGGTTAAGCTTAGAATGGGGGTGGGAGTAGATTTAAGCTTAGTTATGTTTTGTCTTGTCTTCCACTTTAAGCATTTGTACCTGGGATAAAGTGCAAGGGGGGAGGGGGGGTAGGATGCGGGGGGAACCTTGACTACAGAAAAGGAGACATTGTCACCTTCATTTATTTTATTCGATTTTTTTCAATATACACCCTGTTCCAAATTATTATGCCAATGATATTTTTCTCATTTACCTTAATAATTGATATAAACAACAGTCAGCATAATTCTCACGTTATCAACTTTTAAGAGTACAATTCAAATTTTATTGAACAAATCTCCTAATGATAACAGTTTTTTTTTTTTTTCAAAAAAAAAAACTTACAATGCACTGCTCCAAATTATTACCCACAGTGGGGTAGATCCACAAAGAAATTACGCCGGCGTATCTACTGATACACCGGCGTAATTTCAAAATTTTCCGCGTCGTATCTTTGTTTTGAATCCTCAAAACAAGATACGACAGCATCTTGGCTAGATCCGACAGGCGTACGTCTTCGTACGGCGTCGGATCTTAGATGCAATTTTTCGGCGTCCGCTCGGTGGCGTTCCCGTCGGAATCCGAGTATGCAAATTAGCTATTTTCGACGATCCATGAACGTACGACCGGCCGTCGCATTTTTTTACGTCGTTTCCGTTCGGCTTTTTCCGGCGTATAGTTAAAGCTCCTATATGGTGGCGTACTCAATGTTAAGTATGGCCATCGTTCCCGCCTCGCATTTTTTATTTTTTACGTTGTTTGCGTAAGACGTCCGTGAATGGGGCTGGATGCCATTTACGTTCAGGTCGAAAACAATGACGTCCTTGCGACGTCATTTGGAGCAATGCACCCTGGGATATTTTAGGGACGGCGCATGCGCAGTTCGTTCGGTGCGGGGACGCGCTTCATTTAAATGAAACACGCCCCCCTACCTGCCGAATTTGAATTCCACGCCCTTACGCCGCAAGAGATACACTACGCCGCCGTAACTTACGGCGCAAATTCTTTCAGGATTCAAACCAATGCTTACTTTGCATTGGTTTGAATCCTGAAAGAATTTGCGCCGTAACAGCTGCGTAGCGTATCTTACATACGCTGCGCCCGGCGCAGATGTATGTGGATCTTCCCCAGTAAGTTTCAAAACACTTTATAGGTTGTAAAGAACTGAAAATTGTCATTTGTTGTGTTTGCAGCATTTTTACTTAAATCAAAAGCTATTTCAATCAAACTTTGAACTACATTTGAACTTTTTAAACATTTTAACAGGTCACGTTACATTTTAACATAGGACCCCTTATTTGATAGCAGCTTCACAAGTCTTGCATCCATTGAACTTGTGAATTTTTGGACAGTTTCTGTCTGAATTTGTTTGCAAGATGTCAGAATAGCCTCCCAGATCTGCTGTTTGGATGTAAACTGCCTCCCATCCTCATAGATCTTTTGCTTGAGGATGCTCCAAAGGTTCTCAATAGGATTGAGGTCAGGGGAGGATGGAGGCCACACCATGACTTGCTCTCCTTTTATCCCCATAGCAGCCATAGATTCAGAGGTATTCTTTGCAGCATGAGATGGTGCATTGTCATGCATGAAGATGATTTTATTACGTAAAGGATAGTTCTTCCTTCTGTACCAGGGAAGGAAGTGGTCAGTCAGGAACTCCACATACTTTGCAGAGGTCATCTTTACACCTTCGAGGACCCTAAAGGGGCAGACCAGCTCTCTTCCTATGATTTTGGCCCAAAACATGACTCCACCAACGCCTTGCTGACATCACAGCCTTGTTGGAACAGGGTGGCCGTCCACCAAGCATCCACTACTCCTTCCATCTGGACCATCCAGGGTTGCACGGCACTCATCAGTGAACAAGACTGATTTTTCTGCCCAATGCCATTTCTGCTTGTGAGCATTGGTTAGTGGTGGCCGAATGGAAGGTTTATGCACAGTTGCAAGACTCTGGAAGACTCTACGCCTTGATGTCCTTGGGATTTCAGAGGCACCAGCAGCTTCAAATATCTATTTGCTGCTATGTAATTGTGTTTTAGCAGCTGCTCTCTTGATCCGATGCATGGATCTGGCAGAAATCTTCCTCAATGTGCCTTTATCTGCACGAAACCCGTCTGTGCTCTGAATCAGCCACACATCTCTTAATAGTGCGATGATCACATTTTTGTGAAATATCTAATGTTTTCATACCTCGTCCAAGACATTGAACTATTTCACTCTTTTCGGCAGCAGAGAGATCCCTTTTCTTCTCCATATTGCTTGAAAATGGTGTTCTGCTTAATAATGTGGAATACCCTCCTTTAGTAGTCTTTTCTTTAATTGGGCTCACCTGGCAATCTAATTATCACAGGTGCCCGAGATTGTTTTCAGTGATCAAGAGTCCATCCACGAGTTAAACTGAAAAACAAAATATTTAATCTTTGTGACACTGAAATAGAATTTGCATAATAATTTGGAACAGGGTGTATACATAATACTTTGTTACATCAAAATACAATACCCGCAGTTGAAGAAATAATAAAAATAAAGGTAAAGTGCAATAACAATTAAAGTGTGTTATGTGATATTGTTAGCATACTTAAAAGTGCTACTAAAAAATGTCCTCTTATAATAAAGTGTATTATTTACAGTACGTACTTCTAAAGTCCTTTGCAATAAAGTGCCTTGTACAAAATAATGTGCTCTACAATTCACAAACAAATCTTCAGTGCGTCACTTCAGTATACCTCCACTGCCACTCAGGAGAACCCAGACCTCCCAAATTAAAGTATTCAGGGGCTGCTCTAATTCCTCCTTACAACCTCTTGAGTAACACCATAAAAGGCAGAAAAGAGAACAGCTCCAATAGTATAAAACCTTTTATTAAAACAACCTTGTACACTACAACAACCAAAAGCTTATGAGCTTACATTAAAAAGTGCACCCGGCTTTTAATGCTGTATGCTGTAACAGTCTGGCTCAGTTATTCCTGTGAGAGTGCAGCCACCTAACCAATCTGTCTGGGTATATCTCACAAATTCCAGGTCCCGGTGGAATGACATCACTTCCTGTAGCTCCTCCCGCATGTATGTTTCACCATAATGACATGCTCAGGAAGCGTTACAGGAAGATCCAGCCATAGCTCATATTCAAATGCGCCAATTAACACTTCCTTTACTGCTCACTTTTTATTAGATTACATACCACATTTCTTGGTAATTGCAGATGCTGCTAAACAATACTACCCTTAGTTGCAAAAGCATAATGGTGAATTACCATAAATAAACACAAATTACCACATTACTAATTCTGACGATCCAGTTTGAAACTATTGATGCATGGGTGCTCATAAACAACTCGCACCATTATTACTTCTAACAATTACAAATTGTTGTAATGGTGTACTGGACAAACCAGGAGTTGAGCAGAAGAGTCGAAAAACATATTAACAATATTAAGAAAGGATATGATAAGTACAGCGTATCGAGACACCTTAAGGAGTTCCATAACAGACGTAAGCCAATTCATTTTTTTTTGGCATAGACAGAGTAGAAGACCACTGGAGGGGACAAAATAAAAAACAAAAGGTATCACAAAATGAGACAAAATGGATATATACATTGGATACGTTAGAACCAATGGGCTTAAATATAGATATATAGATATTGTTTTAGACTTCAGAAATATTTTTATTATTTTTATTTGTTAATAGTGAAAATCGGTGAAGAACTGCATTTTTATGTTTTAAACGTTTTTTGGTTTTAATGTAATATGTTAGCTTTAAACAAGTTGGTTGATTGGGGATGTTGCCTATATATCAATAAGTTGAATTGGCAGTAACAGTTGCCTTGCACACAACAGAATGGAAAGGGTGTATAGCGGAAGTGGCCTATTAGCGCCCATACACTGTTAGCTTGATTTGGAATTGCTAGAAATAATAATGGTGTGAGTGGTTTAATTATAAGTGCCTATACACTGATAGACCCAATCGGTATTGTCAGAATTAATAATAGGTGATGAGTTATGTTTATTTATGGTAATTCTCCATCATGCTTTTGTAATTAAGGGTAGTGTTTGGCAGCAACCGCGATTACCAATAAATGTGGTGTATAATCTGATAAAAGATAAAAGGGAGCTGTAAAGTAAGGGTTAATTGCCACATTTAAGTATGAGCTATGGCTGGAACTTACTGTAATGTCTCCTGACGACGTCATTACAACAAAATGTATATCGGGCAGAGCTACAGGAAGTGGCGTTGTTCCTCCGAGATCTGGAAGTTGTGAGACATACACAGACGGATCGGAGAAGTGGCTGCATTCACTGTGGAAATTGTATTTTGATGTACAAAAGTGCTGTGTACTGTAGCTAAGAATTATCAGAACAAATATTGTGGTGTTTGCAGCAGATTTTTTTTTTCATTAAGCGCAGGTGAATTTGGCTTAGTTGTTTGTTTAATTCGTAGCTTCAGAATATTTTACAGAATATTTTACAAAAAAATTTATAATTTCTATAAAGCCAAAACTTTTTTTTGTTTTGTAAAAAGTATGGAAGGGCTAAAATCCCTGTCAGGTTATGTTTTGCTGTGTGTATGGAAGCAAAGCAGGGTAGCTGGAAGAAGCCCACACAAAATGAGGAAAACTTACAAACTCTGCTAGTCTCCCTGTTGTCCCCCTTGTTGTTCCTCTTTCAGTTTTCAGCTTCTTTCAGTTACCCTGCTTTCCTCCCACAATCCAAAAACAGTGTTGGTTTAAGTGTCTCCAATCCAAATCCCAAGAGGCGAGTGGTAATTACTTGGCCATTGTGCTGCCTGTGTTTGTTTATCAAAGTAATCACTCATGTCCTTGAAACATTTACCCCATATGCATGCATACATCTTTCCTAACTCACCCACTTTCTGTAACGCTCCTGAAAATTGCTAATCTTATATTGTATCCCACTGTCATATCTGTCTGTTCTTCAGTAACCGTGTGGATCAATCTTCTTTTGCCCATAAATCCTTCATAGAACACAATAAACCACATGAGTGTAGACCATGACCTGCTGTGCACCAGAATGTAATTATAAAATGATAACTTCTCTGCCCTTCACCCTTTTTGCCAGCAACACCTTCCACACCCAATGCCTCTCCAGTCCTACAGATCCAAGCCAAGTCTAAATGTGTCTGCTTTTTGCCTTGTTAAAATGTTTGTTAATAAGGCTGTTTTATGTCCATTTTTTGCAGGCTAGTCAAGTCTTTCAGAATTTATAGCCTTTGTGGATGATTGAAAATTAATTTTACCCCACTTACAAGCGTAGACATAACTTTCATTATATTTATTGGTAGAACATAGGTCTGGTCCCTGTACACCTATTAAATTAAGTGTAAGCCTACAACTACAAGAATGGTGGGTCATAAAACTAAAGAACCTTCTAGTGTGTAACTCTTGGAAAGGAAAATGTATTATTGATTCTGGCCTGTACATCTGTATTAGATCCAAATGAGTGAGTTCATGGAGAATTATGACATCTCACATGTGTATTGTAGACAGGGAGGAACAATTGAGACTGTTTCCTAGAGAACACTATTACTACTTTTGCAATTTGTTTCCTGACCAGGGTTTTAGTCAGATTTTTCAGGCATAATTAGAATATGTTTATAGTATATATCATATTACAGTTTCATGCCACAAATCTTTTTTTAAATTGGGTAAAATGTGTCTGCGAAATGGAGAATAAGGAAATGTATATGTTTGTCTCACTGCTGGGGGTGTAATTGAGCTGTTGAGTTGGTTGTTATCATAGCACCCCCTAGCCATGAGTTGTTAAGCCAGATCCCGTCCTGCAGTCTACTCCAACATCATTTGCATAGCGGATCAGTGATCATGTGGCCAACCCTCCAGCATACTCTTCTCAGTTTACTTTACTCTTCTCAGCCTTAAAGTGGTTGTAAAGGAAAAAAAAAATTCCTTTAAAATAACAAACATGGTATACTTACCTCCACTGTGCAGTTCGTTTTGCACAGAGTTCTGGGGTCCCTCGGCGGCTGTCTCTGGTCCTCCCCGCAATTACTGACCACAGTCATGCGAGAGCTGGCATGGTGGTGAGTAATTGCGGCCGCGCTCCCGTGATACAGCGAGCGGCCATAGCCACACACTGTATCACTCGGCCCCGCCCCTCGGCACGCCGCGTCACTGGATGTGATTGACAACAGCGCCAGCCAATGACTGCGCTGATCTCAATCCATGCGCTCTAGCCAATCAGCGGGCAGGCTGACCGACGAAGAGGATCTCGTGACCGCGCAGGACTTTCGACGGGTCAGGTAAGTAAAACGGGGGCCGGCAACATCAGATGTTTTTTCACCTTAATGCATAGATTGCATTAAGGTGATTTTTTTTTTCATTTACAACTCCTTTAAGCCATGTCAGGAATCAATGAATGCCCAAGGCCCGTGGCACATGGGGGCCTAGGTTACTATGTGTGTACACCTAGGGGAACTTTCCTGCGACTGCCCTCCATGTGCCATAGTGATCCATCCTTCCTGCCTTCCATGTGCTGTAGTGATCCATCCTTCCTAGTACCTTCCATGTGCTGTAGTGATCCATCCTTTATGCCTTCCATGTGCGTAGTGATTTATTCTTCCTGCCTTTCCATATCCCATAGTGTTTCTGCCTTCCACGTGCCAAAGTGATCCATTCTTGCTGCCTTCCATGTGCCATAGTGATCCATTCTTCCTGCCTTCCACGTGCCATAGTTATCCATCCTACTGGTCTCCATGTGCTGTGTGCTGTAGTTATCCATCCTTCCTGCTTTCCATGTCCCATAGTGTTCTTGCCTTTCATGTGCCATAGTGATCCATCCTTCCTGCCTTCTATGTGCCATAGTGATCCATTCTTCCTGCCTTCCATGTCCCATAGTGTTCCTGCTTCCATGTCCCAAAGTGTTCCTGCCTTCCATGTGCCATAGTGATCCAGTGTTCCTGTCTTCCATGTGCCATAGTGATCCATTTTGTTTGCCTTCCATGTGCCATAGTGATCCTTCCTGCCTTCCATGTACCATAGTGATAGTTCCTCCCTTCCATGTACCATAGTGATCCTTCCTCCCTTATATGTACCATAGTGATCATTCCTTCCTTTCTTCCATGTACCACAGTGATCCATTCTTCCTGCCTTCCATGTACCATTGTGACTAGGGTTGAGCGAACCCGAACTGTAAATTTACTGTAAGTTCGGGTTCGGCAATGTAACGGCGCGCTGCAGGGCAGCCAATCAACATTTGTTTTACTTGTGTGACCTACGAATGGCATGGCTGTGATTGGCCAGTGCAGCTTGTGACCCAGCATGTGACCCAGCCTCTATATAAGCTAGAGGCACATAGCACAGCACGTCACTCTGCTTTAGATAGGGTAGGGAAAGGCTGCTGCTGCTCTGAGGGAGAGAATAAGATAGGAGTCAGACTGTCCTGCTTCAGAAATCAAATTACTCAGCGATCTACATAGCACAGCAAGCCACTCTGCATTAGATACTTTAGGGAAAGGTTCCTGGTTTTGCTTGTAGGGAGAGAAATATATAGGAGTCAGTCCTGCTTCAGAAATCAAATTACACCAGCACTGCATATGTTACTGTGAGATACTCTGCATTAGATACTTTAGGGAAAGGTTACTGGTTTTGCTTGTAGGGAGAGAAATATAAAGGAGTCAGTCCTGCTTCAGAAATCAAATTACACCAGCAATGAATATGTTACTGTGAGATACTCTGCATTAGATACTTTAGGGAAAGGTTCCTGCTTTTGCTTGTAGGGAGAGAAATATATAGGAGTCGGTCCTGCTTCAGAAATCAAATTACACCAGCACTGCATATGTTACTGTGAGATACTCTGCATTAGATACTTTAGGGAAAGGTTCCTGGTTTTGCTTGTAGGGAGAGAAATATATAGGAGTCTGTCCTGCTTCAGAAATCAAATTACACCAGCACTGCATATGTTATTGTGAGATACACCCTTTAGATACTTTTCTTCTATTGTGCTATTCAAAAAAACATCCATTTAAAAAAAAATGTTTGCAGTGTTTCCTCCAGTGTTTGCAGTGTTTCCTCCATATCTGTATGTGTGAGATAAACACTGTAGATACTGTTCTTCTATTGTGCTATTCAAAAAACACCCATTTAGGGCAAAAAAATATTTTGCAGTGTTTCCTCCAGTGTTTGCAGTGTTTCCTCCATATCAGAGGAGTTGGTATCATGCTCTTACCAACATTTTGCAGCCCTCTAGCCCTTTCCATTACTTTTTTAGAGACATTTTAGTACTCAAAAGTTCGGGTCCCCATTGACTTCAATGGGGTTCGGGGTCAAGTTCGGGTCCCGAACCCGTTTTTTTTTCCAAAGTTCGGCCGAACCCGTTGAACCCAAACATCCAGGTGTCCGCTCAACTCTAATAGTGACCTTTCTTCTTGCCTTCCATGTACTATAGTGATCCTTGCTGCCTTCCATGTACCATAGTAATTCCTCCTTCCTTTCTTCCATGTACCATAGTGATCCTTCCTTCTTTTCTTCCATATACCATAGTGATCTTTCCCTCTCTCTCCCCCTAAGGGTTGGTTCACACTGGAACACAATGCAGAAAAGTGGAGTTCCGTGTGCATTTCCCACACTGCATGTAATCATGCTGTCCTTGTGAGACGAATGCGGATGCTATTAATTGTTAAATGGCAGCATTTTTGAGGCCACCAAACCACATGGTACTGCATTATATTATGTGGTTTGGTGTGGTACCATGTGAAGAAGTGGTGCTTTGCAGAGTATCTTCATTCACTTGAATGGGTCATAGTCGGTGGGCAGTATAACTCCTGCTGCAGTCATAAAGCAAAGCATTGTGGCTGCAGCATATGTACACCCCCGACTGCTGCCTCTGCAGCTAAAGGGGGAGCACTTGGGGAGGTGGTAAAACCTGTTTTACCAACCCTACAACCACTAGTGTGAATGAGCCCTAAGTATTATGTTGCATAATGTTAGGCCACTGTTAAGCCACCATTTGCTACTATGTGCTACATGTACTGCAGTACTTATTCTTTGGTTCTATCCCAGGGTTCCTCAGGTCCTTCATAATCCTCTATTATAAGTGCTCTGTCTATTTTCAGTGTATACAAAACCAGGTGTATTGGAAGTATTTTTTAAATGATTGTGTTGAGGTTTATATGTATCCCAGCTTGTGACAAAGCATTTAAAGCATATTTTATAGGTTAGAGGAAGCCCAGGTTGTTTAATCACTGCCTTTAAACCCCTCCCACTACAATAGCTGGCCACACCCACTTTTTGGTGGGGATTATCTCACTGACATGTCGCTTATTCTCAAGTTCAAAAGTTGGGAGGTATGATGTTGTAATCCATGCAAATATATACTATGGGCCGGATTCAGAAACGAGATACGACGGCGTATCTCCGGATACGCCGTCGTATCTCTGAGTGCGGGCCGTCGTATCTATGTGACTGATTCAGAGAATCAGTTACGCATAGATTTCCCTAAGATCCGACCGGCGTAAGTGTCTTACACTGTCGTATCTTAGGCTGCATATTTACGCTGGCCGCTAGGTGGCGCTTCCGTATAGTTACGCAAGGAATATGTTAATTAGGTATTTACGCCGATTCAGAAACGTACGTCCCGCCGGCGCATTTGTTTATGTCATTTATGTTAGGCTTTTTTCGGCGTAAAGTTACCCCTGCTATATGAGGCGTAGCTAATGTTAAGTATGGACGTCGTTCCCGCGGAGTTTTGAAAATGTTACGTTGTTTGCGTAAGTCGTTCGCGAATAGGGCTTTGCGTAAGTTACGTTCACGTCGATACCAATGAGGCTTTGCGGCGTAATTTCGAGCATGCGCACTGGGATTTTTTCACAAACGGCACATGCGCCGTTCACAAAAAACTTCAAATACGCGGGGTCAAGTGAAATTTAAATAAAACACGCCCACAACATCCCCATTTGAATTAGGCGGGCTTACGCCGCCACACATACGTTACGCCGCAGTAACTAAGGGCGCAAGTTCTTTCTGCATACGGAACTTGCGCCCAAATTTACGGTGGCGTAACGTATCTGATATACGTTACGCCGGCACATAGATAGACCAGTCTATATGAATCCAGCCCTATATGTTTATGGTAGCAGACACATTTGTTAAATAATATGACCATTGTTCTGTTGCTCTAGCATTTATGCATTTTGTTTCCTTCTTGTATTATTGTTCCTTTCTTTGAATACAATTCTATCAGTCTGCTCTGACTGACTGAAAACAACATACTTGAATGTAGCTTGATTTGCTTATGTTGTTTTAGTCTTTTCAGTAGTATAGCAGGGATACTGAATGGGCAGATCAACGTGCAGATGCATATGAAGTACCAGTATGAAATTATGGAAATACTACATAGCCCCCAGACATCTGCAGTCTGTAGATTACCTTTCCAAGGTATGGGTCCCTGTGCTGGGAGAAATATAATCTGTATTTCTTATGTGAACTACCAACGTGCACCTGGTGACGGATATCACTGACAGCTAAAGTCTCCGCCTATTGATCGGAAACCAATCAATGTAGATCTCATACATGTAATCACCTTGACAGCCAGTCTCCAGATTCTAAGTTGCCTCTGTCTCTGTGCACTCACACAGAGAAAAAGTACAATATAAGACGCAAATACAGTATTAATTATTAATTGTATGTTTTAAATAAGAAAAACACCTTTTGTCTATGTTGTTCATGAAATGTAAAAATATTCATTAAGCACTGAACTAAAGGAAATCTGATACCAACTAAAACATTTGAACATTCATAAATTCTCTAATTAGATAAAGTAAAAAAAAAAATCTGAGTCTGTCAGTGTCTGGATTAATGTTTGTGCGTAATATAAAATTCACTGTAAGCACGGTGCGGTTGAATAATTATCTGCAGGCACAGAGCAGGGTCAAGAGCTCGCACTCAATGCAATATCTATGTATCTTCTTGCAGAAGTGCCATAGCTTTAAATTAAACAAGTTACAAATCAAGATATGATGAAAAAAAAAAAGAAGTAGAGGTTGCTTCCGTTAAAACTACTATCCAAAATTATATAGTAGACATATAGGCGGCGAAAGTTATACAGCATCTCACAAAAGTGAGTACACCCCTTACATTTTTATAATTTTTTTTTATATATTTTCATGTGACAACACTGAAGAAATTACACTTTGCTACAATGTAAAGTAGTGATTGTACAGCTTGTATAACAGTGTAAATTTGCCGCCTTCTCAAAATAACTCAACACACACAGCCATTAATGTCTAAACCAATGGCAACAAAAGTGAGTACACCCCTAAGTTAAAATGTCCACATTGGGCCCAATTAGCTATTTTCTCTCACTGGTGTCATGTAACTCGTTAGTGTTATAAGGTCTCAGGTGTGAATTGGGAGCAGGTGTGTTAAATTTGGTATTATCGCTCTCACTCTCTCATACTGGTCACTGAAAGTTCAACATGACATCTCAGGTCAAAGAACTCTCTGAGGATCTGAAAAAAAAGAATTGTTGCTCTACATAAAGATGGCCTAGGCTATAAGAAGATTGCCAATACCCTGAAACTGAGCTGCAGCACAGTGGCCAAGATCATACAGCAGTTTAACAGGAAAGGTTCCACTCAGAACAGGCTTTGCCATGGTCGACCAAAGAGGTTGAGTGCACATGCTCAGAGTCATATACAGAGGTTGTCTTTGGTAAATAGATGTACAGTATGAGCACTGCCAGCATTGCAGCAGTTGTTGAAGGTGTAGGGGGTCAGTCTGTCAGTTCTCAGACCATACGCCACATACTGCATCAAATTGGTCTAAATGGCGTCCCAGAAGGAAGCCTCTTCTAAAGATGATGCACAAGAAAGCTCGCAAACAGTTTGCTGAAGACAAGCAGACTAAGAACATGGATTACCGGAACCATGTCCTGTGGTCTAATGAGACCACGATAAACATATTTGGTTCAGATGGTGTTAAGCGGAAACCAGGTGAGGAGTACAAAGACAAGTGTGTCTTGCCTACAGTCAAGCATGGTGGTGGGAGTGTCGTGGTCTGGGGCTGCATGAGTGCTGCTGACACTGGGGAGCAACAGTTCATTGAGGGAACTGTAAATACCAACATGTACTGTTATATACTGAAGCAGTATCCCCTCCCTTTGGAGACTGGGCCGCAGGGCAGTATTACAACATAACTACCCCAAAAACACCTCCAAGATGGCCACTGCCTTGCTAAAGAAGCTGAGGGTAAAGGTGATGGACTGGCCAAGCATGTCTCCAGACTTAAACCCTATTTAGCATCTGTGGGCTATCCTCAAATGGAAGGTGGAGGAGAGCAAGGTCTCTAACGTCCACCAGCTCCATGATGTCGTCATGGCGGAGTGGAAGAGGACTCCAGTGGCAACCTGTGAAGCTCTGGTGAACTCCATAACCAAGAGGATTAAAGCAGTGCTGGAAAATAATTGTGGCCACACAAAATATTGACACGTTGGGCCCAATTTGGAAATGTTTACTTAGGAGGTGTACTCACTTTTGTTGCATGGTCTTGGTCACCGTGCTGCAGCTTCGTTTCAGGGTCTTGGCAGTCTACTTATAGCGTAGGCCATTTTTATGTAGAGAAACAATTATTTTTTTCAGATCCTTGGAGAGTTTTTTTGCCATGAGTTGCCACGTTGAACTTCCAGTATGAGAGAGAGCAATAACACCAAATGTAACACACCTGCTCCCCTTTTACACCCAAGACCTTGTAACACTAACGAGTCACATGATACCGGGCATGGAAAATGGCTAATTGGGCCCAATTTGGACATTTTCACTTAGGGATGTACTCACTTTTGTTGCCAAACACATGTTTAGATATTAATGCCTGTGTGTTGATTTACTGTATTTTGAGGGAACAGCAAATTTATACTATTTTACAACGGTACACTCACTACTTTAAATGGTAGCAAAGTTAAAATCAGCATTTTTTTTTGCTAGAAAATTACCTAGAACCCCCAAACATTATATATCATTTTTTACTAATGACCCTAGAGAATAAAATGGTGATTGTTGCAATATGTTATGTCACACGTAATTTGTGAGGCGGTCTTTCAAAAAAAAAAATTGGGAAACAAATGCAATTTACTGAGTTTAAAAAAAAAGTTTGCCTTTTTTTTTTGCATTTTGTGAAAGATGATGTTACGCCGAGTAAATAGATACCTAACATGTTACACTTTAAAATTACACACACTCCTGGAATTGCGACAAACTATGGTACTTAAAAATCTTCATAGGCGACGTTTGAAAAATTTTAACGGTTACCATTTTAGAGTTAGAGAGGAGTAGCCAGATTCAGAGAGACGGGCGCATCTTTAGTTTGGCGTAGCACTACGCCGACGTAACATAGTGAGGCAAGGCCAGTATTCACAAAGCACTTGCTCCCTAAGTTACGTCGGCGTAGCGCACATGGCCCGGCGTAACCCCGCCTAATTCAAATTAGGCAGGTAGTGGGCGTGCTACATGTAAAGTAACCGTGACCCCATGTAAATGAGGGCCGTTGGTACGGCGCATGCGTGCGCATGCTCAGAATCGCAAATACTCAATGCTTTCGACGTGAATGTAACCTACGCCCAGCCCCATTCACGTACGCTTACGCAAACTGTGTAAAATAGGACGGCTGTTCCGTCGTCCATACCTTGCCTGGGCTGCGCCATCTATTTGGTGGTTTATCTTTACTCCGGCGTATGTCTTACGTAAACGGCGTAGCTTACTGCGACGGCCATACGTATGTTCGTGAATCGCGTATCTTGCTCTTTTACATATTTGACGCGTAAATCCACGTACACGCCCCTAGTGGCCAGCGTAAATATGCACATAAGATACGACGGCGTAGGAGACTTACGTCGGTCGTATCTTAGCAATAGTGAGGCGTATCTCATTTTAAGAATGCGCGCAAAGATACGACGGCGCTCATTCGGACTTACGACGGCGTATCTACTGATACGCCATCGTAAGTCTCTCTGATTCTGGCTAGAGGTCTTTTGCTAGAATTATTGCTCTCACCCTAACATTCACGGCGATACCTCACATGTGTGATTTGAACACTTTTAAAATTTGTGGGGGCGACTTACGTAAGTGTTTTCTTTTTAAAAAAAAAAAAATATTTTCTTTGTTTTCTTATTATTTTTACCTTTTTCCTTTAGAAAAATAATCTAATCACTTTAGTGCTGTCACAATAGATGTAAACATCCCTTGTGACATAGGCAGTGACAGGTACTCCGTCACTGACAGGTACTCCGACCCCAAACCCCTCCTCTGCACTTCACAGTATTCTTAAAGCCAAAATCAGCATTTTGTAATTATTTAAAATCGGCGCCATTTCGCTGCCGAGAAAACCGGAAGTGATGATGTGGCATCGCTTCCAGGTTACTATATTGGAGACCCGTTCAAAGCCAATTCCACCTTTGTCTCGGGACTTCAGCCAGCCGGCGGATGTGCTGGATAGCCGCTCGGGAGACCCGAGTGGAGCAACGGAAGGCGGCAGGAGGGGGGGCACACATGTCTTTGTACTCCTCACCTGGTTTCCGCTTAGCACCATCTGAACCAAATACGTTTATCTTAGTCTCATTAGACCACAGGACATGGTTCTGGTAACCCATGTTCTTAGTCTGCTTGTCTTCAGCAAACTGTTTGCGAGTTTTCTTGTGCATCATCTTTAGAAGAGGCTTCCCTCTGGGATGACAGGATCTTGCTGCTTGCGATCACTTTAAAGCCAACCGACAGCCTCTGGTTGCAGGCATCACCCCGTTACAACCACTTCAACAAAATGATGTACAGGTGATTTTGCGTGAAGTGGCTAAGGTTGTTCTCCCTCTGTGAGGCCTTTATAGAGAGGTATGTGACTTTCCAAATCATGTCCAATTTGCTTAATTTACCACAGGTGGACTCTAATCAAGATGCAGAGACATCTTAGATATGATCGAGAGACATGGGAGACACCGGAGCTAAATGTCAAGTGTTATTCGAAAGGGTTTGAGTACTTATGCCAATGTGATATTTCAGTTTTTCCTTTTTCATACATTTGCGTAACAACTCTAGTAACAGGCTACACAATAACAAAATTTAAAGAAGTTAAGGGAGTTATGAATGCAGTGTACATATTTCATGTGTGTATTTAGCTGTTTGGAGTTTAACTCCCAAAGCTGGCCTTGTGTTGTGCAGGGTTAGCAGGAAGCTAATATAAAGACAGCTCTTAGTTTCTAACCAATACGAGCTATATTTAAAAAAAAATCAGCTTGGACATCTTCTTTAAACAATAGGAAACTATCATAATTGAAATACATCAACACATGCCAATACCCTTATCTGCTAAAAATGAATACATGTAAAAAGTATTTCAAGTTTCATTTATTCTATTCATAAAAAATGCTAATGGTGTTTTCATAATCCTGTGTAAATAATTTATCCAAAAGTTATGAGAAAGGATACTCTTGTTTATTACAATAATAATAATAAAAACATAAAATGAATGCATTTCAGTGCAATGTATCTAAGTCCTACAATAAAACGTAATTAATTATACAATGACAATGTTGCTGCCATGGCAATACACACACACTGTTCATTATGTAACTTCCCCTTGCAATTAGCCCATGAAATTTAATTTTCCAATAATAATACAGCTAGCATTAATTTTACCATGAATCCAGACATAAATGTCAGTAGATGTTGCTGCAGTTTCACCCATAAGTCCTGAAGAGACTTTGATATTAATTGCCTTTAAATCTTTTATGTTCAGCAGAGCGGAGTTCAAAGGGCAACACAACTACATGAAGTCTGTGGCTCATTTTCTTTCTTAATGAATACTTAAACTCACTAAGTGGAAATTTAATGTACTCAGTATTGTACACCATGCCATTGTCTAAATAAAACCACTGCCCGAGACTTAAAGCCTTCTTCACTTCTAAAGGTTTGCAGTTGACTATTGTCACTTTGTTATCTGTCCCCTGGTCCTGGCCACCAACCAACCTCTGACTGTTCCCACATCAATCGTAGTAATTGCTCTGCTATCCCCCTACAGTTCATGTTTCTGGATATATTCCACTTACTTTTACTCCCTAATGAATCAACCATGGCACAAGACTCAGGCACTGGTAAATTTTGCATAGGGGAGCAGCCAACAGCCTTTCCAAACAGGAAAATGATACATGTGCGCACAGTCTTTAAAAAACAGTATTACAATCTTCCACTATTTAAAACCTTTTTAGATTTAGTGCAAAATAAAGGTATACTTCTGACTTTGGTAGCTAAGTATTGCCTTTTCCATTACATAATTTAATCTGTTGATAGAGATGTAAGTTGAGACCAAGGGCATAGGTCTGTTAATTAATTTATGCATGATCAGAATCCTGCAGAAACATTGACTCCAATGGAAGCCACACATACGTTTTGCAATTGTGTCTTGTATTTAATGGGAAGTGTTGATAGTGTTTGTGTATGGAGCTACATGTGATGCCTGTTTTGTTTGACTTATTAAAGTAGAACTATGGCTTCCCATTAAAAGGTATGTCACAGCACCTAATTATAAGTTGATCTGCATTTACAATTTTCTCTTATCCCCTACAAATAACTTTTGAGCCTGCCAGTAAATTCCACCTAATGCAGCTTCCTGTGATGGCATGGCAACGATGCTGTACAGATTCTGAATTCAGAGTACAACTCTCACTCTCATGTTTGTGCTACAGTGTTCAGTAGGATGTAAAATTGTTGGAGGTAGCGTGACCAGAGCTTTTTTTCTCAGAAAATAGGTGCAGGAACTCAACCACGACCCGTTCAGATTTCACAAACAGTAGAAGGGTCTTAAAGGGGCATTAAATACCAGAATTGCATTACATGCAGAGTGCAGAGTTCAGGGGGGTTACAAAGCTGTCACTTTTAAACACAGAAACCAGACTTCTGTGTTTACAAGTGATTGTGGTGAGCAGGCACCAAAGGGTCTGAGCCAAAGGTGGTGGAACTGAGTTCCCCCAAGTTCCCCCTGAAAAAAAGCCCTGAGCGTGACCTATCAATCACTGCTAATTGACAAGCCTGTAGCTGGTCAATCACCTGACTACACCTAGTCCTGCCCAATGCATTCCGGATTAATGGCATTGCCAGTGTTGCCAACACTCGCTGAAACCCTCCCAGTGCATATGAAGCACAAAAGAAATCTGGGGGGGAAAAAAAGTTTGTTTTATGAGGCCTCTGATAACAATCTGGATTTGGGACTTTTTTTGGATGTCATACAAGAGTGTTTTTGTTGTACCTTAGGTATTAAAATACCGTAATAATAGTCATTGATTTTTTTTATTTTGCCTGCTCTAGAAAAAGAAAAAATATATATACCATGCATTCTCAAAACATAAAATAGCTAGAATTATTAAAGCTGTCCAAGTCTTTTCTTTTTCAATCCAACTCTGAAAAACCAACAAATAAAAAAATAATGCTCACAAGTGCTTTGATTTTTCATAGAAATGGTTGGAATATAAAAAATTGATTGACATGTTCACGGGCACCATTATGCTGCCAATCTAGCTATTTAATCCACGTCCTACCAAATATCCGATGTGAAACCAACTGAACAAATTAAGATGACCTTCTCCAATAGTCTTTATATCTATATAGACGGTATAGTGGTTGGAACTGTCAGATGGCAAAGTGTATGGCCTGAAGTATTATGCTGTGTACACACGATCGGTTTATCTGATGAAAACAGTCCGATGGACTGTTTTCAATGGACCAACCAATCGTGTGTGCCCCCCCATTGGTCTTTCTTCCATTGTGTGAAAAAATAGAACATGTTTTAAATTTTTCCTATGGATTCAAAATCGATAGGAAATTCCGATCGTCTGTGTGGAACTCCATCAGAGAAAAATCCATGCATGCTCAGAATCAAGTCGAAGCATGCTCGGAAGCATTGAACTTCATTTTTATTTCGGCTCGTCGTAGTGTTTTATGTCACCGCGTTTTGGCACGATCGGAATTTAGTCTGATAGTGTGTATACAAGACTGATGAAAGTCAGCTTCATCGGATATCCGATGAAAAAATCCATTGGATTTTATTCCATCAGAAATCCGATCATGTGTACGAGGCTTTAGTGTCAAGAAGATCTTGGCAGTTAACAGGCAATCCAGACACAGAAGTGTGCGCAAGGCCACTAGTGCCAGACGGGCTATTTAAATTATACTTACACACAGGAACTTTGCTGTCTGCTCTACAGCGATGCTGTGTATTCCTTGATATCTGAACATGTTCCTGTGTATTACCCAGCTTGCCTCTTACCATCCGAGCTATCTGCCTGCATCTGACTCTGGCCTGTCTTGACGTTACTTCTGCCTGCTCCCCTGGTCCTTCTGCTGCCTGCCTGATACCGACCCGGCTTGTTCCAGTGACCCTGCTTCTGCCTCTGCCTTGTTCTTATACTTCTGTCTGTGTATGACCTGGCTTGTCTGACCCTCCTGAATTCCTGTCCAGTGGGAATCTCCTCGCAGTCTGCTGCTTCAGTCTGTTCCAGTCTGCTGTTCCAGTTCCAGCCTGCTGCACCTGTTTGCTGCTTCAGTCTTTTCCAGTTCCAGTCTGCTGTTCCAGTTCCAGCCTGCTGCACCTGTCGGCTGCTCCAGTCTGTTCTAGGTTCCAGTCTGCTGCTCCAGTCTGATCCAGTTCCAGTCTTCTGACCTCCCTGTACAGTGCCACCTGGAATTCCGGACTGTCCTTTTTCTATTCATCCTGACATGCACTTGAGCTTCTCAACACTCCTGTGTCTCCTGTTCACTCTACCAGGGGCCTCAATTCGGAGGCGTAAGAGAAAACTTCCTCTGCAGTTTGGGCTCATCTCCTAAGTATGTGACAATTAGGCATTTAGCAAGCAAATACTTTCAATGCACCATTTCAACCAGGTGCGGTAGATCACCATCTGTTGTATCCAGGGTTGTATCTCTGTGTGCCTGCCCTATATGAATCAGACATTTAGATGTTATTTTGAACTGATTCTAGGATACTTATGCTGTTCTAAGCAGACGTTCCCATAAAACATTGTAGGAATGCATCGTAACATTGCCATATTATTATTAAACTGGATCCTGATTTGAAAAGAACATCTGAAATATTATACAGTGGCAAGATTACCGTGTTTTCTGCAGTAATTAGCAATAAAATGTGATCTGATCTTCATCTAAGTCACAACAATAGACAAACACAATGTGCTTAAACTGATAACACACAAACAATTCAAATGTATTGTGTCTTTACTGAACCCATTAACCAGATACTTGCCATATATTCCTGCAGCTCCTTTAATGTTACTGTAGGCCTCATGACCAGTTTTAAAGGTGGAAAAAATTCTGAAATGATTTATCTTTTTCTCTTTTTAATACATCACAGAAACCTGACATTTTAACAGGGGTGTGTAGACTTTTTATATACACTGTATATTCTCTTTTGGGGCCATATTTGATATTGCTTTTCCCCATACGGACAAGGGTTTATTCTTACCAAAGGTGTAAATAAGCTTCAAAATAAGCCCTTACTGACCTCTGTAGCTGCAGACACAATGGGGTATTTTGTTTATAATGTTCAGAACAAATGCACTAAAGGTTGTAGTAGGTTTCTCAACCTGTTTTTTGTTTACTTTAGAAACCAGGAAGACTGATGTTATGGTGCCCACCTGTTAAGGCACATAGTCTAAGTATTAGTTGATTTTTGCCAGAGCCCTTGATGGTGGAAATAGGCCGCAAACCTTAGTGGCCCCCGGTTTACTTTGCAGCAAACTGGCACCAGGTTGTGCCTCCCAGGATCACTCCATCAAGGGCTCTCTGGAACAAGAAGGCTAAGGTGCAGAGGTGTTTACGAGGCAGTAGTAAGGTCCAGAAAGAGGCAATTTTACGGTGGCAGACAAGAGGAGTCAGACCCAGGCAGAGGCTGCGCCAGTCGAGAGAGTAGTCAGGTCCAGGCTGAGGTCTAGACAGACTGCAAGCAAGTGAATAGTCAGGTCAATTCAGGTTAGCAACTGTCAGGTTAATATTATAGCACTTTTGTTCTCAGGAGAGTGTGGACAGAGAGTGTAAAAGCAAGGAGTGGCATGAGTGCCGTAGCAGCTGGCTGGTGATGTCTACTCTGTAGGTGGGTAGAGCTGGTAGTCACTGTCCTCGGAACAGGATGTAAGAGCAGCTTGGCACCAGAGCGTGGGACAGAAGCAGAATCAGGAGACGAGCAGCAGTCAGCGGCAACCGGGTAGTGAGGTACCAAATCGGCAGGAAAAGCAGGTCCAGAAGATAGACAGGGGCAGTAACAGCCTGGCAATGCGGTACAAAGTCAGCAGGCAGATCCAGTAAACATGCCAGGGTCGGGATACTAAGTAACAGAGCTAGAGCACAAGCAGAGGCAAAGTCCAAAGGCAAGCCGGGTAATACACGAGCAAACAGAAACAAAAGATCAGGTCTTGGGAAGTCGGGAACAAGCTGAAGACCACCCAGCGACTGTTCACAGTGATAGAGCAGTTTAAATAGGCCACTGGGCACCAAGTGCTAATTGGTATGTGCACATGTGTGTATTGATCCATGCATGCACACAAATACTTGCGCTATGAACTGGCACTGCAAAAATGACATTGGTCTTCCGCTTATAAATATTAGCATGTGTGCAATGTGCACGAGCATGAGCATGTATCCGTACTGGCCTTTTGGTGGTAGAGATCCGGTTTACCTTACAATAAGACACAGCACTAGCCACTTCAAAGGCTCTGGTAGTCTTGGAGTTAGTGCAAGTCCTAAGAATCTTAAAAAAATGGACAGATATCCTTTGAGGAATTCTGTAAGACTCAACTGGGATCCTACAAATCCTGCATGACCCAGCAGGGATTCTGCTAATACTGCAACAGCTGAAAAATCCCTGCTGTGGTAGAGAGCAGGGGGGATATAAGCTATAATGTCAGTGCTTCTGCTATGGACTTTGAGTATGAATTACTCCACAGTGCCTGCAGCTACAGAGGTCATTTACTGATTGTTTAGAATATGTCAGTGCTTGAATGTCCATAGCTTGGTCAAGGGTTCTCTTTGAAAAACAACCTTGTTTTAATTTTCTGTCTTAAATTTTGTGTATAGTTTTTACCCTGTCTCTTTCCATCACTCTGCTAGCTTTGTATGGGGGGAACCTTCTTGTACTAGGGCATATTTATCACTCGGGTCAATAGAAAGAACTGAGAATAGCCTTTTCAGCCAAGCACAATCTGCTATAATTAGATCTTAATGAGAGCAGTGTGTATTGTACTTTATACTCTCGTTATGCTTTTCACAGCACAGCTTAGGTCTCAGTTTGAAGAATTCTATTCATATGTTAAATTATAAACTGAACTTGAGAAGGTAGAAGAGCTGTTAGTGTGCTGATTATTATTCTTCCACATTTCTAACATTATTGTACTGCACTACATTAGCCTGCACATCTAAAGATTCTTTAAGCATCATGAAATAGAATATGACAAATAGGAGATTATAAAATGCAGAGCAAGTAGCAAATGTTTTATCTTGCATAGAGCAAGGTCACTAAATTCAGGGAGAAAGGTACGCACAGAATGTCATCACAATATGAAAAGTCTGTAATTTTAGATAATGTTTACTAGTGAATACAGTATCTTTCGTGAGTAACATTTGGAGATTGGCAGCTTAGGACTCCAGAGTTATTACCTCTTAATCTTTTATTGCTAATTAAAGGATAATGGTTCATGTTTTCAATGTTTTTTAGCATGTAAAAGACAACTTGATACAATCATCTCATCCATGTGTGTTAAGGTTTAAAAAAAAACTTGGCTCTATGTATAGTCTGTAATTATATTTGTACATGGGGCAGTCATATTTTTTTCTTTATTTAAAATGGAAGAAAAGCCCCCCCCCCCATACACACACATACACACACACACACACACATATCCTGCCTATCCTGTATAAACAAAATGTATGCACTTGCATATTTTTAATGTGCTGCCGTCCATACATGTGATACCACAGCTTCAGCTCCCTTGTATCTGTGAGAGGTTTCTGAATCCCATTGGGCAGCGTCATGACTCCTGGAATTCACAGCCAGTGTAAGGGAGTGCTTGACAATGGCTGTGAATTCAACCTCCACCTCTTCTTATTTGGGGAGGACATGGGGTGTCGCATCCTCAGCTCTGAGGGGCTCATTCTGGGACCAGTAGTCCTTCACTTTTGGGGGTCACACCCTCCAAAAGTGAAAAACTAAAAGTCCCAGCATGAAACCCCCCCCTAATTCTATTGGTCTCTAGGCTCTAAATATGCAATGACTGTGCCTGGCCCCTTTATAAAGACACTGCACACACTGTTCCAATTTTGCCTGTGCCCAGCCTCACCTTAGACTTTAGTTCCCTTCTTCCTTCAGAGAATGTCTGCGGCCAGGAGAAGATAGAGGAGCCGGGCAGACTGTGGAGACTACTCTGCACAGAGGAAGAGGAAGTTACATCCTCCTCTGCTTTGAATTCTGGGGCCACCTTAGCCTCCCTCTGCATTAGGGTGGGGAGTCGGGCTGTGATGTCACTGGTTGCTAAACACCAGGCGGCTCCAGCAACCAGTGGCCAGTAGAGCCTCAGCCAGCAGTGGAGGCGGAGCCAGCAATACGGCTGGGTTCCTGAACTAAAGCAGCTCTCAGTCTAGTCTATCTGCACCTCTGCGGTGGCCTATTTTCTGGGCATGAGATCAGCGGCCCAGTCTGCCCCTGTTCCCTGCATTCCTCGATGAGCGGACTGCTCGCTAGGTGCCACCCACCTGTAAAATGCCGCTGGAGGCAGACACGCCCCTGGATGGCACAGTTGTGTAAACTCTGGTGCCTGTTCAGTTTACAAATGTCTGACATAGATCAACCTCTGCTGCTACCTCTCATATTGTGATTGATAGCAGCAGCCACAAGGCTTCACTTCCTGATTCCCTTACCGAAGATGGTGGTGGCAGCATCCGTGAGCCGAGGGATAGATCTGTTTTGGGTGCCGACATTGCGGGCACCCTGGACAGGTAAGTGTCCTTATTTTAAAAGTTAGCAGCTGTGGTATTTGTAGTTGCTGACTTTAAAAATCGCTTTAAATTGTCTTTCAGAATTGTTTTAATAAAAAAACAGAGCACATGTAAAGATTATAATACTATAGCCTCTGGTCTGCTGAAATATTTGTGTCAAATGTATACACATCACAAAGATCTGAAATCATTTTATCTCTATAGAAACTGCATATTAAAACTGACAAAATTGCTTCTATCAGCAGTTTAATGGAATCATCTAAGGCGTTCTTTAGTGTTCTTTATATAGGATATGCATGTGCTACGTGGGCTAAACGTGACAGACATTACAGTTTTATATTCAGCTTTGCGTTTTTCAACACAGATATGTTGTGCTTCCTAAAGGAAACTTTAATAGTCTTGAATCAATTTCATTATGGGTTTGGGTTTTTAAAGATTTCAGATCCACATTTTATATCTTTTTAATTATTTTCATAAAATATTTAATTTCACAAATGAAAATGTAACATTTTGAATTTTATAAAGGGATTGATTTTTATAAAGGGACTGTAAAGCAGTAGATTTTTATCTTGGCAATTGTCTCCAACCAAATCTCTATCTGGCCCTATTTGACCAAGCAGGCAGGGAGGGGGTTTAACACATTCAGCTGTAAAATGAGCTTTAAAATTTAGCTCTGTAAACAGCCTGAAATAGTAAATTTAGCTGACTAAGAAATAGAAAAGAAAATATATACAGTATATACAATATCGACCACGAGTAGCGGGGGCATGGCTATGGGGAGGCGGCAGATTCGAACAAGAGAACCTCTGGATATGATGCTGAGCATGTGCACTCAACCCCTTTGGTCGACCATGGCATTGGCCTGTTCTGAGTGGAACCTGTCCTGTTAAACAACTGTTTAGTCTTGGCCACTGTGCTGCAGCTCAGTTTCAGGGTCTTGGCAATCTTATAGCCTAGGCCATCTTTATGTAAAGCAACAATTATTTTTTTCAGATCCTCAGAGAGTTCGTTGCCATGAGGTGCCATGCTGAACTTCCAATGACCAATATGAGAGAGTGAGAGCGATGACACCAAAGTTAACACACCTGCTCCCCGTTCACACCTGAGACCTTGTTACACTAACGAGTCACATGAAACCAGGGAGGGAAAATGGCTAATTGGGCCCAATTTAGGGATGTACTCACTTTTGTTGCCATTTATGGCTCTATGTTGAGTTATTTTGAGGGGACATCAAATATACACTGTTATATAAGCTGTACAATCACTACTTTACATTGTAGCAAAGTGTAACATAAAAAGATGTAATAAAATATTTACAAAATTGTGAGGGGTGTACTCACTTTTGTGAGATACTGTACATACTGTGTGTCTGAATATGTCTTGACACTATCCTCATAAAATCCTCTGTACAGCTGCCTTCAGACTTTAAAGGGGAGGGAGAACATGAGCATGGCCATATCAGTGTGCTGCTGTTACTTCATTGTCAAAGAAACTGTGTTAGTCTGCAGAGAGTTCAAGGACCAGACTGTTTTGTCTGGCAGGGGTGTTTGGCTTACAGAACTGTCTGATCAGATTTACTAATCCATTGACAGGTAGAATAGTTGATATATTTGTATTGCAATTGTTCATTAAGCTGCTTGGACAAAGACAATGTTGGCTAGATTAGTCAAAGAGAATAATAGGATATGAGAATAGCATTTTCAAAAATGAAGTAGAACCAATCAATATTTGTATTAACTAATAGAGGACAGGAAAGATAAGAAAGAATATACAGAAGGGAGAGTAGGTGAAAAGGTAAGACCTGTCAAGCCTACAAAATTAAAGTATAAGAGACTTTGATTTGAAGCTGACTATGAGCATGCTCTCTTGGACCCGAATTGACATCTTATAACTGCTTTTAGAGTCACATAGGCTAAGATCCCTGGGAATCATCTGGGTATTTCAATGGGAGTTTCACTTTTATTAAAAAGCAGATACATGTGTCTTTGTGAACCCAGAACAAGTACTGAAGATGTCTGCTTGGATTTTCACTAATTAACTGTTTGGATGTAGCTTTGAAGTAGATCTGAGGGATCTGCAAGACAGAGGGCTGTTTGGATTTTTATACTGCGATTTTGCTCTTGCCTTGGGGATACATTAAAATCAATAGCTATTTAAGGCTGAATCATGTGGAAAAATCAAAGCGGCTTCAAGTCTTCTAGTAGCCCTTATTATCTTTAGATTGAGTACTTTTTAGGGTACAGTGGGATACAGGGCGGTTTGGAGATGTGGGGCACAGAGTAAAATTGTGAAGCAAACTGTGCTACAAGCAGTGAATAATTGTATTATAATGCATGTAAACTATAACAATAAATGTATCTTCCCTCGAGGTCTGTTAAATTTACAATTGAAAGCATTTTGTTACGTTTGAATGACAAATGGGAAAAAAATTATTGTTGCTGTTCATACAGCCAAAAAACTTGTTAGCTGATAACTTCCTTTGCTCTTTTCCTTTGTAGTCAGCAGTAGCGACCCATCCATTAGGGGCGCACAGGCACCACCCCCGATCCATGTGTCCGGCCCCCTGATCTACATACCGGGTGCCGGAACCATGGATTCGAATTGGGGGGTGATTAGAGCCAGATGCTCTAATATGCTTTAAAAAAGGGTGGGCTCAGAGCACAGAGCCCTGCGCTCCGAGCCCACCCAGTTGTGTGAATGAATGAATATTCGCTATTGCCACACTAATCCTCCTCTTGGAAAATCAGGAAGCGGGTTGTGAGACTCGTCACCCGATTGGCTGAAAGGACTGGCGATCCTAATGGATGCCTGGTGCCTAGGAAGAGGACACAGGAGCTGCCCGCTACTGGCAACCCACCACCTAGATGGGGAAAGTGCCGGACTGACCGTCAGACAGCAATCGGACGGATGGGGGGTCTAGTGCCACCGTCCCCCAAAAAAGAAACACCAGCCGCCACTGGTAATCAGTTATCACTTAGTATTGTTTGCAGTTCTCTGTCCATTGACTACAAAACACCTCCCTCTATGTTATGGAGAGGGGGAGTTGTTCTATAGTCCTAACTCACTCACTTCCTAGAGAGACAGTGTTTCTCCTCTTAGGCACAGTAGTGTTGTGATCCTAGAAAAATACGTGTTTTCCTGACAGAATCCCTTCCCTCTCAATCACCCCCCCCCCTTTCACCCCCGCATTTTCTTCCCTTATTGAAATCCCCTCACTCCATCACCTCTCCCTTGTCCTGCATCACTGCTCTTTTTCACCTCCAATACCTCATCACTGGTATGTTTTTCATTTTTCAATCACCATTCTTCACCCTCATTCACTTATTTTAACTTGCTCTCTCCTCATCGGTCACTCACATTCTATGGTTGTCACCATCTTACTTGCCTTACCACTGGCATGTCTTCCATCTCTTATCACTATTCCCCTGTTCATTCACCTACACTTGCCCCTATCCCAATGGTCATTCATATCAATTGCCTTATAATACTTCATCTTATTTTATTTCATTCACTTGGATAGTTAGTCCATCATTTGGCATGTCCCCGCCTGCCCGCTGCAGGGGACCCCCTTTTTGTGGCGCCCAGTGTCCCAGGTCTAATGCCCTGTACAATCGGATATCTGATGGAATCTAATCCAAAGGGTTTTTTCGGCGGATGTCCGATGAAGCTGACTTTCATCGGTCTTGACTACACACCATCCAACGCGGTAACGTAAAACACTACGACGTGCTGAGAAAAATTAAGTTTAATGCTTCCGAGCATGCGTCAACTTGATTCTGAGCATGCATGGATTTTTCTCCGATGGAGTTCAACACAGACGATCGTTTTTCTTCTATCAGTTTTTTATCCATAGGAAAATTTTAAAACATGTTCTATTTTTTTTCACCGATGGATAACAAAACGTTTTCATCAGACAAACCAATCGTGTGTACAGGGCTTTATAGGGGCTCTAGGTAAGAAGCTAGGGTTTCTTCCCCCAATATATAATTTGTTTGTTTTTGTGCATGAGACTGTATTTTTGATCTATTCACTGTATAGTTCTCTGATTATATTATTAATTGATTGCAGACATTCTCCTGATGAAGGGGTAATTGACCGCAAAACTAGTAGAGATGCCCTTCGTGACCCATGTCCCACTGTGGTGGAAGAAACTCATACTAATGTCTTCATAAGTCACGTGTGTTTGCATACATGGTGAATCGTTTCGAAAGCCTTATGCCTTGTACACACGGACGGACTTTTGACCATACAAAAGTCTGCCGTGAAAGAAAGAGAACGGGTTCTCTATCTATCTTTTGTTCTTGGAAAGTCCGGCCGTGTGTACGAGGCATAAAATTAATTTATCCATTTGCATGCTCTTGCTCTGTAGTTATTACATTTAGCTGATGGTCTAGGATTAAATGAGCTATGGTATTAATCAGGTAACATTATTAGAAGTGCTTATAACATCACACAAAACATGTATGATCACAATACAAGCATCCATTGTGGTAACTGAGAACCATAATGTGGTTGCTGTGGGAAATTTCCAGAGCCTTCTTTGAGCATATAGTTGTATAGAATGTTTATGCATAATTACTGCAGTTGCTTACGAATAAATTAACAAATTCTAACATTCTTTTAATCATAAATCTTGTTTACTTTACAGCTGATGTAAAATTATCTTCAGGATTAGATTGAGGGAAAAGGAAATGCCTGTTTTAAGACTCTCCTTCCCTATGGGGCTGTTGTGGCAGTTAACCGCTTGCCGACCAGCGCACAACGATATAGGTTGGCACAATGGCACGGCTGTGCAAATGGGCATTCCCTTTAAGGTCCCCCCCCCATTTCTCCCTTTAGGGCATCCTTAAAGCATAGGCAAGTGTCAAGGCTCCCCACTCACATGTAAATACACATGATGAGAACTTTGAGAGGTCAGCTGATTGGTTGGAGTGAATTTTTTCCTCCTGGAAAATTCTAGAACAACTTGAGGGGCTATATAAAGGGGGTCCGGACCCCAGTATTTCACTCACCTCAGAAGGAAGCTCTGTGGTGCTCCTCTCCCTCCCGCCCCTGTTTATGTCACTGCCTATTATTATGTGGCTGGGTCACCTTTCATTTACAAAGGGGGACTTATGTTAACTAAGTTTTCAGCTTGAGTTTTATGACTGAGCTAATAGTGTTATGTCAAGTCTAAGTGTTGAATGTTTGGAAAGATTTAAAAAATAGCTATGCATTTTATAGCTTGAGTCGTAGTGACCGAGCCTTTTCTTTAAATAATAACTTAGAATATGTTATATTTTGAATGCTAAATAAGGTGTTTTTATTTAAGCCAAGTTTACTTCCAAAAGTTGTATGGTTTTATTAATTTAATTTAGATACTGCCTGCAGTCCCATAGATTCTTTATTATCATATTTAATACAATGATACTTAAAGGGGTTGTAAAGGAAATTATTTGTTTCCCTAAATAGCTTCCTTTAACTTAGTGCAGTCCTCCTTCACTTACCTCATCCTTCGATTTTGCTTTTAAATGTCCTTATTTCTTCTGAGAAATCATCACTTCCTGTTCTTCTGTCTGTAACTACACGCAGTAATGCAAGGCTTTCTCCCTGGTGTGGAGAAAGCCTCTTGAGGGGGGAGGGGGCGTGCAGGCAAGTCAGGACACTTTCTACTTTGCAGATAGAGAAAGGAGCTGTGTGTTAGTGGGTGTCCTGACACTCCTGCTCGCCCCCTCCCCCCTCAAGTGGGTCTATCTATTAGATAAATAAAGAGAACACATTACTGCCCAGCTATCACAAAGGGATGTTGTTAATTCTTTGTGATAGCAATAAAGTTAAATCAAAAAAATTTAAAGAAACCGTGTAAAAAAAAAAATGTAATAAAATAAATAGCTAGATGTGCCTGCATATGTAACATGAACTTCAGAGTCAGAGCAATAGTTCTAGCACAAGACCTCCTGTTTAACTCTATATAGGTAACTTGTAAAGGCTTTTAAAGTGTTACCTATCAAAAATTGAATGTACCATAGTTTGTTGCCATTTAAACGGCGATATGTTCGATAGCTATTTACTTAGGCATAACATCATCTTTTATATTTTTCCATTTAATTGGGTCTTTTTTGTGCACTAAAATTCATTAACCACCTCAATACAGAGCACTTAAACCCCCTTCCCGCCCAAGCCATTTTTCAGCTTTCAGCGCTGTCACACTTTGAATGAAAAATGCGTGGTCATGCTACACTGCAACCATGTGAAATTGTTATAGTTTTCCTCACACAAATAGAGCTTTCTTTTGGTGGTATTTAATCACTCCTAGTTTTTTTTTATTTCTCCAAAAAAGTTTGTCAGTAAATTTTGCAAATAAGTAATTTTTCTCCTTCACTATTGGGTGCTGATGAGGTGGCCCTGATGGGCACTGATAGGCTGCACTGATAGGTGCTGATGATGTGGCACTTATGGGCACTGATGAGGTGGCACTGATGAGGCAGCACGAATATGCCGCACTTATGGGCACTGATAGGTGGCACTGGTATGTGGTACTGATGAGCACTGATGGGCAGCACTGATGGGTGGCACTGGTGGGCACTGGGCACTGGGCACAGATAGGCAGCACTGGTGGCCACAGATAGGCGACATCAATAGGGGGCACTGATGGGTGGCATTGATGGGCAGCAGTGTCGAGCATTGATGGACAGCAGTGATAGCCAGCACTGACTGGCATGACTATTGGCCAATGATTGCTGGCACTTGTGGGCACTGAAAGCTGGCACTTGTGGGCATTGATTGCTGGCAGGGGTTGGCAATAATTGCTGGCACTGGTTGGCACTTAATTGTAATGAGGGCACCAATACAATTACAACCTAAAGAAAGTAAATGAGCAACTGTTTTCGATAATAAATGTTTTTATTAAAACAAGCCATTCCCAATATAGTACATCTAAACAAATATACTCAACTGCTTTAGGTGTTAGCCTGAACTATGCCCTCTCTCTTTGACCACACATGCAATCTGTTCAAATTGTACTGCCTTTATCTCTGCAACATTTTAAGAATTCCCAACTTTTTAATAAATTATACCACAAAGCTTCAAATTTACTAATTTGTTATCTCTCTTCTCGACTATTGCAACTCCCTTCTTGTTGGCCTACCTCTACCCAGGCTGCTCCCCCCCCCCTTCAGTCTTTAATGAAGGCTGCTGCCAGACTCATCCACCTATCCAACCACACAGTGTCCACCAACTTTTCCTACCAATGCCTCCACTGGTTTCCTCTCACCTAACATACAAAATTCCAAACATACAAAGCCATCCATATGCATTCAATCAGCCTCATCTCGAAATATCACTGTCCTTTTTGCTCTTCCCAAAACCTCCTAAGGAAGTCATGTGTTCCCTGTGACATAAGGTGTAGGAGAGGGGCTTGATGACATCATGACGATCATAGTTCGGATTAGTGGTTACTAGACCAGGGAATGCTGGTTTACATATTCTGACTGTATGTTATCTTAATGCTGGCAATAACTGGTGCACTTTAGTACATCTTAATGTAAGTGTATTTCTGCAATAGGTAGTGGGAAATAAATTGTTTTAAACATAAGGTACTATTTTGTCAATTTTTTTCCTGAGCAGAGGAGAGAGCTGGAGAGTGACTATGATAGTAAAATATATAATAATGGTGAGGAAGAAGTGAAGAAAAACAGAGTCCAAATAAGTGGGATACAAGCTCTTTATGACCCTGAATGTACTGTAAAGTCATGTGCTCCAGGTGAGAGCACATCCGGTGGTGGCACAGTTAATGGTGGTACAGTTACAAGCATGGATGGGTATCTTCCTTTTAAGAATATCAATATGTCAAGAAGAAAGGATAACTGAAGAAATTGTTTATAAAAGTGGACATTTGATTTATTCACAATTATTGATAATATTGGACCTTTGATGTATTCACCATATTGCAGAAATAAATAATGCACTCTTAAATTGTTTTAAGGATATGTTTATGCATTGTTGAATATAGCCTGCGTACCATATATCCATGTCTATCATTTTGGACTTAGATGTTCCCATTTGGTTGCACAAAGCAACCAAATGTTATTTTTTAGTCACCTGTTGTGATCATTATGGGATTGCCTTTCTATGACTTGACTTCATTTTTGGTGCTTTACAAATATAGAGGAATAAAAATACCGCCATCTGAAATAGAACCTGAGGTTGAGTGAGCAAAGCCGATGACCTTGGTGGAACAGCCTTGGCAGATGAAACTGCAAAAGCTGTAAAAGTTGATAAGTTTTCCTACTCACATTACTTTTTATAAATTAGCTGCCTAATAGCAAAGCAAAGATATAAGCATAGGACACTCCACCCGTTTTATACAAACTGAGGAGTAAGAAGTGTCTTTATTGTCTAGTGCAGCCAGTTGTATTTGAGCTGCCGTATTTCTACTGTAAGAAAGGGGACTTACCTTGCTCATTTTGTACATTTAGTTATTGGCAATTTTGATATTACTTTGCTAAAAATGAGGAGTTGCCTGTAACTTGAAAACCATTTTACCTTTTTGGCACACCTGAAAAGCGCTTAGTATTCTAAGCAAAGATAAATAGTACAATACCAGCTCAGAACAACTCAGCAATCATTGCTTACTGTAGACTGCAGTTCATTACATTCTGGAGAAGGTCAGGATTCCCGGCAGATGAGCTGAGCGAGATCATAGAATTGTGTTTCAGAGCTATCAGTGAACAGAGCTACATAGGGCCTGGGACATGAATAAAATGTTTCCCTTTTAATACTTTGTGGAACATAATGTGCATTTTGACAGCTTTCTGCATTGTTTTATATCCTTAACTGAGTCACAGATACCTCAAGCCAATACTAACACATAGTGGACCTCCTTTGACAAGCACATTGCCTCAGTGGTGCCATTCCATAGCTCAAGTTCTGACCAGTCCAAAGGCGTATGCAGTAAGTAATGTGAATGTGTGTAAATTAAACAAAAGCATAGAAAAAATGTGACATTTTAATGAAAGTGGCCAATGAATTATCTGTATTACCTATAAAAAAAAATACCTCCTTTTATTCTTTTTTTTTTATTTAACCTCTTCAGCCCCAGAATATTTTACAAACACAAATCCTGTGCGTGCGCTCGTGCATGGCCAGCGATGATCTGCAGCAGTATATCTGCGTGAGCCGGTCGGGAACCGGTTATAAAGGACCAGAACTGTGGGAACTGTCTAAAATTGACAGGAGCAGCATTGCCTGTGTGTAGGGGGGCTTCTGATTGGATGGGTGTGCAAGTCCCTACCCCCACGTTTTCTAGGATAGAACAACCTACCTGCTTGTAGCACTTGATTTCCTCTACTGTATATTGTACACATCTCCTTGCCATTAGCATTTATATTTAAGAAAAATAAATGTCCACACAAAAGATATAGTTTCTGCACTTTACTGTTTTTTCTCCTGAAGATCACATTGACACATCACATGACAAAGACATATTATCTGGGATTGCTTGCCATTAATTTGCCAATCACACATATAGTGGATGTACCGTAGCAATCATTATGTGAAAGCAGCACATTAAACAGCACTCCTCAGCCATCTTCCCTTTCGCATAGTCTCTCTCCTTGGGAGCATCACAGTGTTGAGACCCATGTTCATGCATGCTATATCTGCAGCATTCTGCTGTACTTAAACAGAGATTCTCAAGGTGAAGCATCCTGCTCTGTCGAGATTCACAAGGCGCCTTCTGTAGTAAACCAATCTCTCCTTCCAAGTTAAAGAATTAAAACAAACAGAGATAAAACAAAGTGTAAAAGCAATCCACTGGAAAATGCACCAGGGTCAGACTGTGATTGGTATTCTCAAACTTGTAAATCATCTTGATCAGTTTAGATTCCAAACATGGGCAATCCACTTGCCTACCTCTACTAGTAGGTATCTGTTGCCCATATCTTGGAATTTGGATGGGTTTTACAACAGATGAGTTTGGAATTGTATAGAGTTTCAATAACCCCATGATAATACTTCTCTGAGAATCCAGCTACTTTTTACTGGATGCCCATGCCTTCATCGCTCACTCCATGTTTTCCATTTACTCTTACTAAGTTAAATGTAATAGGAATTGTTTTTGTACTGTATATATTTGTGCATTTTGTTTTTTTCTGAACCTGTTTCTAAGACATATGAAATTGTGCCTAAACAGGAAGGACTAAAAGAAGAGGATACGGACTGCATCGTTAACCATGATGAACTGACAGCAGCGTATGAAGATACATCATCATCCAGTATGCCTCACTTTGCAGAGCAGGGAAAAGAACAGCCAAGTCCTGCAGAGAGCAGAGATAATGTACAGGATGTGGACCTCGGACTTGGGGGATTTGAATTTTCACAGGATCGAAGGTCTAAGCAAGCTCAGATAGACTTCCCAGTGGGGAACATACAGATCTAATGTGTAGTATTAAAGGAAACCTGCTCTGAGCAGTTTGTTAAAGCAGAACTCCAGGCTTAGACAGTAAAACAAATGAATTGGAAACAACCCAAAAACAAATGTAATTACATATATAATTCTATTAACTTTACATGTATCTATTGTCCCAGCTGAATGATCTACAAATTAGAAGTGCAGGTAACCCAACACATGATTGACATCTGTCAATAAACACATCTACAATTCGAACATCTGTGATATGCTCTTGCTGAGTTTAAGAATCCCCCTATTCACAGTCAATTCAGTTCCAAACATCAAGTCAGTCATAGAGTTGGGCAGAGAGAACACTGGGCACAGCCAGCTTAATCAGGAGATGCTTATTAATTGCATCATCTGTTGTTAAAACTGGCTGCTGTTTAGAGACCTTATTGTACCTAAATTATTTTCAGAGTGGAGAAATGAACAAAGGATAATTTAAAAAAATGGACTCACAATATATGGTGTTTAGATGAACCGATCCGCCCTATAGGCTCACTATGCAAGCCGCTTAGGGCCCCGCAAAGCTGCGGAGGGCCCCCCAAATTACTAGAGGCCCCGCCTGGTGAGCAGTAATTTTTTGCCCCTCACCCCACTTCTCAACTCGCTGGCTGCATGGGAGAAGAGACGCTTCTCAATGTAAGATGTCATTTCCGACAACAGAAACAGAACATCCTCTTCCCCATGCTTCTCAACTTTAATCTTTATGGTGACATGTCACTGTCGGCAGCCCCCCCCCCCGCTTCTCAACTTTAATGTGACATGTAATTTTGCTTAGGGCCCCAGAGGGGTCAGGATCGGCACTGAGATGAACTATATGGCCATGGTAATTTATACATTTCATTACTGACATTTCTTTTTTTCCTACAAACATTGCCTTAGAATCTCAAAATAACTCTAGTGATATTGCTGGTTTCCAAAATGTCTAGTAGGCCTTATTATGACTCCTTTAACCAAGTGCCTGGTCTCTGGTGAATGTATACACTTCTGTTTCATAAACATTCAGCTCCAATATGAGTGCCTCAGAAGAGTGCCTTGGGAATGTCATTGGCTTCCTGTGAATGAGGTGACTACAGACTTTTTCCCAGTTGCGTGTGTCTTTTGATTGTATGGTAATGGCAAGTGCCGTACACACTAGTACTACCAAACATATCAGTTTTAAAAATTTGGATGAAATTTAGTTCTTGTTTTAACTTGTTTTAAAAATGATCATTTACAGCTTTAACTTTAAATACAACACAGTTGCTCTTGTTTTCTGCACACATTGCTGCTTCATATTTGTTTCTCATTTTTCGAAAATGTAATACAGCGATCTGAAGTAAGGACCTATGATTTTACCCCCGACTTGTCTAATATGCATGCTATTTCCAGGTCAGTGATATGGAACGTACTGAAACCACAGAGTCAGCATAACACACAGCATACATACTTGCACTTTATAGCAGATTGTCCTCTTGTTTTCTTCCAGTGATGATAGCTCTGTGTTCTCCATTGCTTTTGCCATTTTTTCTGATTTTTCTTCATTCTTTTGCCTTTCTGCTTCAGTGATGGCAGTGTCCAGTGATGATGCTTCCATTTATGTGTGATGAAATTGCATTATCCCAGCACCCCGCTCCATTCTTGGCATTTTACATAATGTGCACGCATTGCTGGAAATATACACGTGTAAAAAATTTTTAATAGAGCATTTTTTCCATTGCCTCTTCTACCACCTAGCAATTTACATTTTCAGTTTGAGTTCTGTTTGAACAGCTAAACAGTTGTGTCTATAGTGCTCTCATGATAGCTTTTATGCTTGCAAGACCCAAATCTGAACAAAAACATAAAAAAAAGTGAGTTGATTTATATGGGCCACTGAAGAAACTTCATGTGTTGCAGTAATGACCATTGTTTGGTTGTGTTTTGATATGTTTTTAAAGATCTATAGATAAATCATTACATAACTATACTTGATATATATAAAAAAAAAAGAGTAATGCTGCGCTGTCAAATTCAAACAATATGTGAATATCAAAAGCAATTTAAGCAGCAACTTTCCTGTGAGATACAAATAATAAAAGTAACAGATAATTGTGAACATATTGGAACAAAGAAGTCCACTGGGTGACAAGAAATCCAATGAATCCCTCAGTGCTTTGACCTTTCACCAGAACGTGAATTTCAGAAAAAAGCTACCTCTTGGGAATGGCCAATTATCAGCTCCTTATGACCTCCTCTTATAGGAGGCCCTTCTCGCTTGTGGCTATATACCCAGCCAGAGTCTTTAATCCGGGCCTGGTCACAGTTGAACCCCAAGAAAAGATAAGGCTTCCATAGTGTAAAATCTTTAGACGTTTAATTATAAAAAAAAAATTGGTTGCACTTGCATCAAAAATGTTTAAAATAGACATAAAAGAAAAGCTGGCCAGCTTGATATAGTCCTTCCGGGACTTGCGCAAATGCGGTGATGTCAGCACGTCGCTTCATCCATTTTTTACACGTTTCGTCACAGATGATGTCTTCCTGGGGCACGGGTGGCGTACTGACTCACCGCAATAAAAACAATACAAGAAGCAATTTCACCTTGTTCTGAGCTTTGGGCAGTCACTATATGCAATGCTCCATTTTGAAAAAGGGCAATACCCACACATAAAAGAGAAAGAGTGGTTACAAGGCGCAACCACAACTTGACTATGCTAGCACCCAACTATCCCTGTACAAATTAGTGCATGTATACCATTAAAGTACTGGGACCTTGGCATCTTGAAATAAATTCTCATGGGCATCCTGATCAGATGAGGATAATCGGAACAGCCACTTTAAATTATTTTCACATTGGAGTTAACAGGTTGTTCGAATTATCCCCTACATATATTGAAAAGAAACTGGAAGATGGCTTAAAATCTTGTAAGGGGACACCCACCCTGCAGGGCGACAGTGGCCTCTATCGAAATAGACATAATATTAACAAAAATTTGATAGTAGATAGACATTATTGAGTAAATCTAATTTTTTAAATCAATGAAAAAGGAGATTCAATTAAAAAGTAGTAGTGACATTACATAAATGAGATCTCAAAGGCAGCCTCATATAAAAATAATGGATTAATAACAAACAGATAGGACAAATAAAAAGTACAATCTTTTTTACTGTTTAGTTGTAGAAAACAAAAAAATATGCAATAATATTAGATACGTTATATTAATAGGAGGAGCGACGTGCTGATATTACCATGTTTGCACTATATCACGCCGGACAGCTTTTCTTTGTCTATTTTAAACATTTTTGATGTAAGTGCTACCAATTTTTTATAATTAAACAGCTAAACATTTTACACTATGGAAACTATTTATTTTCTTGGGGTTCAACTTTCCTGGGCCCGTCTTTAGCAGCAGAGGCTTAACAACGGGATTCCTTCAGAGGATTGAAGGCCCTGGCTGGGTATATAGCTATATATGTTGAAGGCTTTTTTTCTGAAATGTACTTATCTTTCTGGTCAAAGCACTGAGGGATTCATTGGATTTCACGTCACTCAATTGCATTCTTTGTTCCAATATGTTTGCAATTATCTGTTACTTTTATGTTTGTGTAGCACAACATTATTTTGAACTATACTTGATATATGCAAATAGGAAATCAATCATTTTTTTTCTGTAAGGGTCAAGTATATCAACATAATCTTGATTACCTATTTTTTTTATTAAAAATGTATTTGGCCAAAAGCTAAATAAACTGTGAAGATATTTAAAAAATAATATAAATGATATGCATATCTACATATAGCAGGAGAACAGTATAGCTTTAATTATTTCTAGAATATCGTATAATTACTTATGTGCATGTTATATGTTGTACTGGAATATAAATGTATTGTTACTATATTTAACTATTGGTTATAGTTTCGTTTTTTTAAAGTTTTCTGAAAAAGGGAATTAAGGAACACAATTGTGACTTTTTATGTCAGAAAATACCCCCCCCCCCTCTCAGTTATCTGTGGCAGAAATTGAGTACCATGCCTAAATGATAATTGATATGATTTATGTGTTTTAATTTTGATTTCTAGAAACAGTTGTACCTTTCTTTAATACAGACCGGTGCTGACCTACAACGAACTATCGGTACCATAAAGTTCTAGGATTCAAATTTACCTTAAAGATCACCCTGGGAGATTATTACTGTGCAAGCACTAACTTTTTGATAGTAGAACATAAGCTTGCTTCCACCCTGAATGCCCTCTACCCATACAATCTGTTTGAAAGCTATTTTGGGGTATTTTGGGTACTTACAATCTTTTATATTTTATGGTATTTCTATAACATTCTTGGGGCTAGTACTGTATGGTGTTTGTAGTTGCTTGTTTTACCTTTTTCCAGAACTGGTTTCAATTTATTGGGATAAAGAATGCATGTAAAGTACTGTAACTCTTAACATAAAAAAATTACCCTCTCATTGACTACACAAAATTGGAGATAGTTGATTATGATTAGTAATTTTTGTTAATTGTCGAATAATGAGTTTACAGATCACAAAACATTTACAGCAAGTCACGGATGGAAAATCAAATGGCAGTAAAGCAGAAATCTGGCCTCCTGTATTTATTTTATACATTCCAATTCTTCAGTAAAATATCCTTCCCCACCTATCATTTTAATGGGACCAGATAAAAGCTGTTTTTATATTAAGGTGCATGAACTCAAAATCAGGGATGTAATATAAATATATGTTGTTTTTGCTGCTTAGCTGGCCTTAAGCCTATTTGTTCTGTGTACAGAGAGCTGTTAAAGCTTGGCAATAACTCCTGTCAAATAGACTAGTTGTGTATTTTCTATAGACTCTCTTTAAGATTTATAGTCAAGATGCAGTGGGCATAACACAAAGAATTTTGAAATCTGTACAATATTTTTTTGTAGTGTGAGACTTCATTACAGTCCATTTAAGTACAAAAATCCTAAAATTCTTGAAAGATTATGGCTCCTGACTATTGAATTGGTCAATGTACTCCACCCTTTAAATAATTACCAGTTTCACACTCTGGACCTGTATGTCTGTCATAATTATATCAGTCAAACCTCTTTAGGTGTCAGTCTGCCTATACCCTTGTTAAGTTTTAGTTAGACCATAACAAGTTGAATAGAAGATCATGTCTCTCAAATACTCTAGTAGCAAGATCTTTGGGTCAAATCTTTAAAAGAGATACGACGGAGTAACTGCTGTTACTCCGTCGTATCCCTGGTCCTAACTATGGAACTGATCCACAGAATCAGTTTCCCATAGTTAGGACGAAGATCCGACATGTGTAATTGAATTACAGTGTCGGATCTTAGGATGCAGTACCGCATCCACCGCTGGGGGCATTTCGCGTCGAAATGCCGCCTCGGGTATGCAAATTAGGACTTACGGAGATCCACGAAGCTTTTCAGCTTCGTTTTTTCTCCGTAAGTTTTATTTTGCAAACGCAAAATTAGGGCTGCTTTTACAAGGTGTAAACTGTTTACACCTTGTAAAAACAGACCTTTCTTGCTAGCGACGCGATTTGTTTTAATTAAAAAAATTTTTTTGGCGCCGTATCTTTTTTTTTACCCGACGCAACTTTATTGTCCCGTCGCGATCCACAAAGCCCGATGTAACGTAATTTTGCGCTATGCACGTCGGGAAAATGACGTCACGAGCATGCGCAGTACGGCCGGCACGGGAGCGCGCCTCATTTAAATGAGAATCGCCCCCTGGAGAAGAGGAACGCCTTGCGCCGGCCGGATTTAAGTTACACCGCTCAAAATTTCTAGGTAAGTGCTTTGTGGATCGGGCACTTAGGTAGAAATTTTGCGACGGTGTAACTTAAATAGGAAAAATTACGTTGCGCTGCTTCTTTGTGGATTACCCCCTTTGTACCCCAGCTCCCAAATGTGCCTAACTGTTATGGTGTTATAGAGATGTCTCACTCCCTCTGTAAAGCTGACCCTAGATTGGGCAATTTTTTTGTTTAATCAGCATGTTGAACATAAAAAGCTGACTCAATTCCCCCATTCACACATATGGGGAGGATGGGGGGAATCCTCCCCGCTGCATCATTGTATTCTGACATCAGGGACGTTTCCCCACTGTCAGAATACACTGATCAGCACAGCAGTCTATAGCCTGCAGTTCTAATTGAGAGAAAATTTTCCAGCAGGGCAGTTTTACAGAACTTGATCAATAGGTCAACTTCTATTCAACCACAGTGCCCAAACATGGATTAAAATTCAGCCAGTCCCCACCGAACCCGCTGAATTTTGATCCATGTACGGCTAGCTTCTCATTACATCGTGTTGACTTCTAAGATTCAGAAAAAATGTTTTGTTACATTTGCACTCATTTTAGCACCAATCCTAATAAATAAATTGTACATGATTAAATTTTAATTGCCAATATGTATCTGGGGCTAATGCTTATAGTCTTATAAACCAATTCCCAAAACTGAATGCCGTCCTGTAAACATAAGGCTAGCCCCAACAACCTAACCAAACATCAGCCTAATCTTTTCTCTTAACAGAATAGTTTTCTACTGTATATTCACATATTTTGCATAGACCCATTTACTTTAGACATCATCTTCCAAAGGCGTTAACAATCTAAAACCACCACCGCATTTATACACACAGTGGTACCAATAGGACTGGATGCAAATTAACCTACCATTATGTTTTGGATTGCCAGAGGAAACTGGAGCACCAATAGAAAATCTGCGCAAATGCACAGAGATCTTACAAACTCTTTGCAGAGGGTATATACCCCTAGTAGGATTCCTACTGAAAATGATAAGTCTTTAAAACATCTGTTAGCAATGCAGCCAAGTAACCACTACCAAATTACCCTTAAAAAAATGTCTGCATTGTATACTCCTGTTTTCATTTTGGAGTATTTTTTGGAGTGCAATAGTATTAGTGAGACAGGGCAGCAGAGCTAGCAGGCAGATCAACCCACTACATTGTCCATAACAGATATACCATCTGAGGGTGGCCAACCCAATTGTAAGAAAATAAATTTGCAAGATTAACAATGCTACATCTTTTATGTTGGAAATAAAAAAGCCATAACAGAGCAGGGTTTTGTTTTCTCAACAAGACAGGTAATTTGTATTTGTCTGCTGCAACCTATAAAATAAACAGGTCCCCCTTCCATGTAACCAGAATTTATTACATACAATTCTTTCCTATCTTGCTTTTGCCAGCTAACTTGTCACAGATGTCTGGCTGTTTAAGTTAAAAGCATAGTGGGAAGGGCTGCATGGAAAACAGATTGCGAGAACTTTTTGTAAGAACATCGCTGGCACAACATGGCTGTCATTTGGCACCAAATTATAGTTTTACTCATTATTTTGTGTTTGAAACACAATGGCACTTTTATAACCAAAGAATGTCTGTTTAGTGTCTAGCAATATAATCACGCACATTGGTTGGCACAAATTTTAAATGTAATGAAGTATTTTAAAATCGCAATATCAGAGCAAACTTTTAGTATACATTGAGAAAATATAATAGCTAGCAAGCAAATTAATAAATGTTATCTTTGTTTTAGATGTTTGATAAATAAAGGGGCAACTGCTTCCCTTTTGCAAAATAAAGCTCAAAGGGCCAGATTCTCGTAGAATCTGCGGCGGCGTGGCGTAAGCCATTTACACTACACCGCTGCAACTTACTGGAGCAAGTGCCGTATTCTCAAAGCACTTGCTCCGTAATTTGCGGCGGCGTAGTGTAAAAGGCCCGGCGTAAGGCCGCGTAATTCAAAGGGGGCGACTTGTATTTAAATTAAGCGTGCCCCCGCGCCGATCGAACTGCGCATGCACCGGCCGTAAAAATAGCCCAGTGCGCATGCTCCAACTCACGTCGGAAAACATCAATGAAGCCGGCGTGAGCGTCATTTCCGCAAATCCCTATTCGCGAACGACGTAAAACGGCGTAAATGACGGAAAAAGACGACGCTGTCCCGAGGCCATACTTAACATGGCATACGACGGACCTTCGTAAACTTACCCCTCATATAGCAGGGGTAAGTTTACGCTTATGGAAACGACGACGAGGCGGCGCAAAAATGTTCGGGAATCGGCGTATCAGGCTCATTTGCATAGTCAAATTAGAAATCGACCTAAACGCCACCTAGCAGCCGGCGTAACATTACATTTAAGATCCGACGGTGTAAGATTATTACACCAGTCTGATCTTAGCGTAAATCCAGCGTATCATGTTTTCTGGATAGAAAACAATGATACGCCAGCGGGAAATTCGAATTACGCCGGTGTATCTGTAGATACACCAGCGTAATTCTTTTGAGAATCTGGCCCAAAGTATTTTACTAACTTCTTCCAAATATCAAATTTATTTTATTTTAAACCAATTATTGCAAGATGCTTGATCTGTTCACTGTCCTGATTGGAGCCAAATAGGATTAAAATATGGGAGCTACCACAGCCACCTTGTTTAAAAAAAAAAAAATCAATATGACCCATAATTTGACAGTTATTCTTGTCATCAGTATCACAATATTTATTGCTTATCAATTGCTTTGTAAATGGCATGTACTGTAATTAGTTCCCTCTCACGCCACTCTAACTAATGGGGCCTCATTTATACCCTATAATGGCTCCTCAACTATATATATATATATATATATATACAGGGAGTGCAGGAGCCATTAGGCAAGTTGTATTTTTGAGGATTCATTTTATTATTGAACAACAACCATGTTCTCAATGAACCCAAAAAACTCATTAATATCAAAGCTGAATATTTTTGGAAGTAGTTTTTAGTTTGTTTTTAGTTTTAGCTATTTTAGGGGGATATCTGTGTGTGCAGGTGACTATTACTGTGCATAATTATTAGGCAACTTAACAAACAAAAAATATATACCCATTTCAATTACTTGTTTTTACCAGTGAAACCAATATAACATCTCAACATTCACAAATATACATTTCTGACATTCAAAAACAAAACAAAAACAAATCAGTGACCAATATAGCCACTTTTCTTTGCAAGGACACTCAAAAGCCTGCCATCCATGGATTATGTCAGTGTTTTAATCTGTTCACCATCAACATTGTGTGCAGCAGCAACCGCAGCCTCCCAGACACTGTTCAGAGAGGTGTACTGTTTTCCCTCCTTGTAAATCTCACATTTGATGATGGACCACAGGTTCTCAATGGGGTTCAGATCAGGTGAACAAGGAGGCCATGTCATTAGTTTTTCTTCTTTTATACCCTTTCTTGCCAGCCACGCTGTGGAGTACTTGGACGCGTGTGATGGAGCATTGTCCTGCATGAAAATCATGTTTTTCTTGAAGGATGCAGACTTCTTCCTGTACCACTGCTTGAAGAAGGTGTCTTCCAGAAACTGGAGACTCCATCCTCAACCCGAAAAGGCCCCACAAGCTCATCTTTGATGATACCAGCCCAAACCAGTACTCCACCTCCACCTTGCTGGCGTCTGAGTCGGACTGGAGCTCTCTGCCCTTTACCAATCCAGCCACGGGCCCATCCATCTGGCCCATCAAGACTCACTCTCATTTCATCAGTCCATAAAACCTTAGAAAAATCAGTCTTGAGATATTTCTTGGCCCAGTCTTGACGTTTCAGCTTGTGTGTCTTGTTCAGTGGTGGTCGTCTTTCAGCCTTTCTTACCTTGGCCATGTCTCTGAGTATTGAACACCTTGTGCTTTTGGGCACTCCAGTGATGTTGCAGCTCTGAAATATGGCCAAACTGGTGGCAAGTGGCATCTTGGCAGCTGCACGCTTGACTTTTCTCAGTTCATGGGCAGTTATTTTGCGCCTTGGTTTTTCTACACGCTTCTTGCAACCCTGTTGACTATTTTGAATGAAACGCTTGATTGTTCGATGATCACGCTTCAGAAGCTTTGCAATTTTAAGAGTGCTGCATCCCTCTGCAAGATATCTCACTATTTTTTACTTTTCTGAGCCTGTCAAGTCCTTCTTTTGACCCATTTTGCCAAAGGAAAGGAAGTTGCCTAATAATTATGCACACCTGATATAGGGTGTTGATGTCATTAGACCACACCCCTTCTCATTACAGAGATGCACATCACCTAATATGCTTAATTGGTAGTAGGCTTTCGAGCCTATACAGCTTGGAGTAAGACAACATGTATAAAGAGGATGATGTGGTCAAAATACTCATTTGCCTAATAATTCTGCACTCCCTGTATGTATATATATATATATATATTTACAAGAATGATATGGATTGGTCATAAAATGTGACCTGATCTTCATCTTAGCCACAACAATAGACAACCACAGTCTGCTTAAACTAATAACACACAAAGAATTTAATGTTACCATGTTTTTATTGAATACACCATGTAAACATCCACAGTACATGTGGAAAAAAGTATGTGAACCCTTGGATTTAATAACTGGTTGACAATGGCATCCCTAGGGGGGGCCAGAGGGGGCCCTGACCCCCCAACATTATGTTGGGCCCCACCATGTGCCCCCCCGATTTTGCTCAGGCCGCTGCTGGAGTAACACAGTCTCTCCTGAGAGGGAGAGCGTCCCCAGTCAGAGAGCCTCCTCCCTCCCTCTGCTCGCTGACACTGCATAATGCTCACACAACCACAGCCGCCCGGTCTGCTCCTTCCCCTGCATCCTCATTGGCATGGAGAAGAGCTAGTTGCAGGAAGGACTCCACGAGCACTGGGGGGGGGGGCAAGCCTTCATCTCAGTTACTGAAAAAACAGACTGATTTCTCCCATCCTTAGGACAGGAGAACCAGCCTGTATATTCAAAGAGTGGAAAAATGGAAATGGATGGACAGCCACACTCCAGAGGAACTTGAAGAAGTAGTCTTTATTAATAAAAGATGGACATGCAAATCCAAAAAATACAGTCACATGAGGGGACAGCCGATGCGTTTCGCACTCAGTGCCTAGCCATGACTAAGCACTAACTTAGTGCGAAACGCATTGGCTGTCCCCTCGTGTGACTGTATTTTTGGATTTGCATGTCCATTTTTTATTAATAAAGACTACTTCTTCAAGTTCCTCTGGAGTGCAGCTGTCCATCCATTTCCATTTTTCCATGTTTGCCTTGTGCATTGCCAGCACCTTGGACTTCTGAGAGGTTCCTCAAATTGCCTGCAAAGACCCACCTGGAGCGGTGACCCCCTCCCTTCTATATTCAAAGAGTAGTGACTGCAAGCTGAGCCGAGTGTCAGCCTATGACACTCTTTCACAGCCCAGCGAGTCCAGCCACCTCCCCTCACTCTCCTCACATACGAGCAGGGAGGAATACAGCTCCTCCTCCTTCCAGTCCTGCCCACACTATCCCGGAGTGCTGTATCTGAAGAGAGGGGATGTGTGGGCGGGAAATATGAAAATCAGCAGCATTCCTGGCTGTGTGTGAATGATGCCTGAGATTCTAGCTTGGACCGTGGGTAAGTGTGTGCACTGTAATCACTTATCGCCATCCCTTCTCTCCCCCGTCTGTCTCCCTCCCCCTCTCCTGTTCTTTCAAGACATTCACAATTTACTTTCACTTTCAGTTAGGCAGGTAATATACGGTGCACATTTCTTTCCTGCATCCACAGATTGCAGGAAAGAAATTGCGGCGGCAGCACATTGGAACCCAGTGCTGGTAACTTCATGGGGCTGATGTACAGGAGGGCCAGCACAATTTGTTGTTAGAGATGGGCTGGGCATGTTTAAAATTCCACATGCCAGAGCCTGCCAGGAAGCCCAGACTGCACAGTGCTAATCACAGGCAGTGAGACATTTCCCGGTCCGCAGCTGCACAGATCAGGAAATGTCTCACTGGCTGTGATTAGCACTGTGGAGTGTCGGCTTCCTGGCGGGATCGGGAATGTGAGATTTCAAACACACCCGAGCCCATCTCTGTTGGTTGTAGACAGTTGAGCTCCCTGCACGTTGCTTAGCAGCAGTAGAGCCTTCTCTGACATGCAGATCGGAAAAAAATCCAGGTGATGCTCCTAGTCAAATCCTAGTGTTAAATATCAGTGATTTTATTGATCAAAGCCCACACTTTACAGGCATGGAGCCCACATGGCTGCTGAACATACGGTTGATTATATATACAGGTGAAACTCCAAAAATTAGAATATCGTGCAAAAGTTCATTTATTTCACTAATGCAACTTAAAAGGTGAAACTAATATATGAAATAGACTCATTACATGCAAAGCAAGATAGTTCAAAGGGCTGTGAAAGGGCCCATTGTGGGATCGTAGTAAAGGCCCCAGGATATATATATATATATATATATATATATATATATATTTGCATTTTATAGTTGGCCCCCCCTACTTTTGTCCCTGTCCCCCCATGTGCCCCCCCTAAATATGAAAGCTGGAGACGCCACTGCTGGTTGAACCTCCTCTGACAGCAATAACTTCAACCAAACGTTTCCTGTAGTTGCAGATCAGACGTGCACAACAGTCAGGAGTAATCCTTGACCATTCCTCTTTACAGAACTGTTTCAGTTCAGCAATATTCTTGGGATGTCTGATGTGAATCGCTTTCTTGAGGTCATGCCACAGCATCTCAATCGGGTTGAGGTCAGGACTCTGACTGGGCCACTCCAGAAGGCGTATTTTCTTCTGTTTAAGCCATTCTGTTGTTGATTTAATTCTATGCTTTGGGTTTGGGTCGTTGTCCTGTTGCAACACCAATCTTCTGTTGCGCTTCAGCTGGTGGACAGATGGCCTTAAGTTCTCCTGAAAAATGTCTTGATAAACTTGGGAATTCATTTTTCCTTCAATAATAGCAATCCGTCCAGGCCCTGACGCAGCAAAGCAGTCCCAAACCATGATGCCCCCACCACCATACTTCACAGTTGGGATGAGGTTTTGATAGTGTGATGTGCCTCTTTTTCTCCAAACAACTCAACTTTGGGTTCATCTGTCCACAGAATATTTTGCCAGTACTTCTGTGGAACATCCAGGTGCTCTTGTGCAAACTGTAAAACTTGCAGCAATGTTCTTTTGGGCAGCAGTGGCTTCCTCTGTGGTATCCTCCCATGAAATCCATTCTTGTTCAGTGTTTTACGTGTTGTAGATTCGCTAACAGGGATGTTAGCATATGCCAGAGACTTTTGTAAGTCTTTAGCTGACACTTTAGGATTCTTCTTCACCTCATTGAGCAGTCTGCGCTGTGCTCTTGCAGTCATCTTTACAGGACAGCCACTCCTATGGAGAGTAGGAGCAGTGCAGTGAACTTTCTCCATTTATAGACATGTTCTTACCGTGGACTGATGAACAGCAAGGATTTTGGAGATACTTTTATAACCCTTTCCAGCTTTATGCAATTCAACAATTCCTAATCGTATGTCTTCTGAGAGCTCTTTTGTGCGAGGCATCATTCACATCGGGCAATGCTTCTTGTGAAAAGCAAACCCAGAACTGGTTTGTGTTTTTTATAGGGCAGCTGTTACCAACACCTCCAATCTCATTTCATTGACTGGAATCCAGTTGGCTGACACCTCACTCAAATTAGCTCTTGGAGATGTCATTAGTCTAGGGATTCACATACTTTCTCCAGCTGCACTGTGAATGTTCACATGGTGTTTTCAATAGAAACATGGTAACATTTAATTATTTGTGTGTTATTAGTTTAAGCAGACTGTGATTGTCTATTGTTGTGACTTAGATGAAGATCATATCACATTTTATGACCAATTTGTGCAGAAATCCATATCATTCCAAGGATTCACATACTTTTTCTTGCAAAAATATATATATATATATATATATATATATATATATATATATATATATATATATATATATATATATATATATAATTAGTTTTACTACTCCCATGTTTTGGCAGACCATGTAGTACCAGGATATTATAATGACAGGTTTTACCATAACACGTTTTTAAGAAAAAATATAAGAAAAGATGGAAGCTTTGATGGCTTAGTAGATTTAGCCTTTCACAGAATAGTTATGATTTTCACTGTTGCCTCCTCTGAAACTGAGATGACATCTGTGAAATTCTCATTCAAAGCTGAACTGTATCCATCAAAAGAAACTCAACAGTGGACAGCTGCAAGAGTGGTTTGTATTAAAAAGTATCTCTATCGAAATCTTTCAACTTTAAATGCTATTATGCTGTTAGAACTGGTCATCTGAACCTCTACATAGTGTGGAGCGAAAGGGGGCAGAGGGGAGTTGATTCTATGGAGGCAGTGACCCCAGTCAGATGGAGCTTCTGTGTGCAGTAGCAGCAAACTTTCCCTGTTGACATGCAAATGCTCTGCATTGGGGACAGATTACTTTCCATCAGATGCAATCATTTAAGCACACATGGTTTGCGATATTGAGACATCTAAAGAATAAATCAAACCCTGTCTCATTGGCTACTGTTTAGCTTTAAAAAAAAACTACCACTGCTGTATTGAAAAATATGCTCTGCAGTGGGCATTTTTTTGGCCCACCATGAGAAATACTTTTCTTTAACCCTGTCCCCTTTCTCTCCTAGTTCTTTCACCCCTTTTCACTAATTTTAGCCTGTTGTATCAGAGAATTGGTGCAGAATGCACATGGTGATAGAAACTATGGGGCGCATTCTCATTTAAACCCAGGGACCTTTGTGCCAGGCTAATGATGTCATTCATTCTGCCCTGTGCAATGAAATATTATTGTTAGAAAGTAAATGTCTGTTTTCGGAATCTAAAATAAAGTGGCCCGAAAGCTTCCTTTTTTAACCAATGTGCCTTTTATAATGTTGTTTTGTTTGCACTACCAAAAGATCAGGTTTTATAGTGTGTATGAGTCTTCAAATAATTTCTTTGTTATAATGCTGTTTTTATATGTGGCAGTAGGTCAGCATAGCAGCATTGTGTAGCCATGTAATAAACCTTCAGGTATTAATGTTGTAGATGTATCCTTATATCATTCCAAATTTTGGTAAGGGGAGTGAGTATGGCTTTGTAAGAGGAAAATATGTCTAAATATTTCAGTAAGATCTGAGGTTAATACTTTATGAATGTATGATCAATTTACAAAAATAAGAACAAACTTAAAATAAATCTTTAGCCACTAAAAACTATTGTTGCTGGGATTACACCTAACTAGGCTTGACATAAGAAAAGCGCAAGGTGCAAAGAGAACAAACTTTGTAGCATTCAATATGTTTGGCTTTTCACTAAGCTGACTTTTGGAAGCTTACAGGCTCATGCACATGGGGGATTAGACAAGTGAACCACCCAAATCAGTCCATATCTGCAGCGGGTATGACCAGGCAGGGCTTTTTTTTCAGCTGGAACTTGGTGGAACTCAGTTCCACCACCTCTGACTCAGGCCCTCTACTACCTACTCACCACAATCGCTTGTAAACACAAAAGTAACAGCTTTTCTCCCAACGGCTTCCAAAGATCTGATCTCCTGAAAGGCAAGTGAGATGTAGGTGTCCAGGGTGCAGTGCAGATGCCACACTCCCACTGGATAATCTCCCTAAAAGTGAGAGAGGTGGAGCCACCTACACTGTGAGGGGAGGTATTAGAGCTGGCTGGGTGCTTCAGCTTAATACAGCAGAAAAAGTAAGACATGTGGAGGACGGTGGAGCTTTTAAGGTGGGGGGGAAATGGGGACAGTGGAGAGGGGTTGTATGCAGAGGTCAGAGCTGAAGGGGGGTGAAATTGAGATGTGGATGGGGGATGCAGAGGTAAACGGCTGTGGAAGAAGGCTTAACTCAGTGTGTGTGGCGCACACGTCAACTATGCACCCCTGAACTCTGCACTCTGTATATAATGCACAACTGGTATTTAATGCCACTTTAGGGCCCTCCCACTTTTAGTAATATGGGGGTCGAGATGCATTTTGGGGGGTCATGGCTGAGTTCCTGCACCTATTTTATGAAGAAAAAAGCCCTGTGATCAGGTTTTTCCAATCAGTCGTGGACAGGTATCCTGTACAAATCGATGCACAGGGAGCAGTTACCTGTGGTTAGGATGCATTTGCACCCACCTGGCTGTATCCACCACAGAAATAAGCTGATATGGGTGGTGGACAGCAGTAATCTATTACTGTGTGTGCATGAGCTTGTACATGGTTTGGTTACTTTGTGGCTGCTGAACATTAGACACTTTTCACACTAGCGGACTGATCAGGTCCGTCTGTCAGTTTTTCAGGTGGACCTGATTGAACCCTCTAGTCTCCTCTATTGAGCAGCGGGTGTAAGCCGGCATGTGCCTATTTACGCCTGCCAAAATCCAATCCAATTATATCTGCTAAAAACAGACAGATAGGGATCCATTCCGCATCTGTCTGGTGGATTATATGACAGTCGGGCATAAACCAACAGGCGGTCTGCTTACATCTGACCACCCATAGAGGAGAGCGGGGTATGTGTCTGTGTCCGCTCTGCATAAGCGAACCTGACATGGATCAGCCATCCGCCTGCTCAGTGGGGATCAGTGGACAGATTCCCCACTGAGCAGGCGGACTCCAACTTAGACCTCCCCTGCCCTTTGCATTGCTTTATTATCCCCAAATCTGTCATGGCATAACTATGAATTTTCATAATGAAAAAAAAAAAACAGTAAGCTGTAAAATAAATCCTCTAAAACTGGGAAATGTAAATGATTCATGATTTTTTGTATGAGATATAGAGTATTTCTCTTCTTCTAGCTTTGGACACATTTTGCAAGGTGAAGGACCTTGCAGACACATTCATTTATCCAGATTCATATTGGCCTGTGATCTGGGGTGTCGTTGCAGTTTTCCAATGTGTCATGGTAAAACGGACAGTGCATAATTCACATAGTTCTGTCTTGATACTTTATGTCCAAATTTGGTTTAATTTAAATCCATCTCAGTGTATTGTTCAGCATCATCTATGTACCATGCAAATTGTTTTAATGATGCAGTGGTCTGTTTCTTTTCAGATGTTTCAACTTATTGTATTGTAAATGCCATTAGCAAATATGTTTAATAAAAATTTGCATATGTTTTACAGTACTTTGTAATTGCTGCTTATTTGTTTTGAAATGTTTACATGTTAAATATTATTTATAAGAGTAAATGTAAATGAAAATGTGGTTTCACCATGAAATGGAATTTACCTTCCACACACCTCACAAAAGCAAGGAAAGCTCATGACGCCTGCTGATATAAGAGTTGTATCTCTTAAACAGCAGTGGGTGTGTTAGACCTGTTTAGCGAGACAACTGCTTCCCCACAGAGAGCAGCGGTTCTTCTTTACAGCATGCCAGCAGGGGACAGGCTTTTCTACTCAGGCTGTGGTTTATTTTCAAAAAGATCAAAGCAGTCTATCTGCACATTCTGTTTTGGTTCACTTGGAATGTGTTTAGCTGATTTAAACTGAGAATTCAGTTGAGATTAAATTTGTTTACATTCTACAGGAAATTTCTTTTGTTTCAATACATTTTTTATTTCAATTCCCATATCAAGAAAAACAAACTAAGAAAACCAACTGGTAGATACACACATTGGGGGTTATCCACAAAGCCGCGGCGCAACGTAACTTTTCGGATTTAAGTTACTCTGCCGCAAAATTCCCAAGTTAGGTGCCGATCCACAAAGCACTTACCTGGAATTTTGCGGCGCTGTAACTTAAATCCGTCCGGCGCAAGGCGTTCCTATTCAAATGGGCGAGTCCCATTTAAATTAGGCGCGCTCCCGCGCCGGACGTACTGCGCATGCTCCGTCGGGTAAATTACCCGACGTGCATTGCGCTAACTGACGTCGCTCCGACGTCATTTGCTTAGACGTTAACGTAAATGGCGTCCAGCGCCATTCACGGACGCGGGAACGACGGCCATACTTAACATGGCTTAGGACAACTAGGGCTTAGCCCTAGTTTTACGAGGCGGAATTCGACGTAAACGACGTAGATTTAGATCGTCGAGCCCGTCGGAGCGTTCGTGGATCGCCGTAACTGGTCATTTGCATATTCTACGCCGGCCTCAATGGCCTCGCCACCTAGCGGCCGGCCTAGAATTGCATCCTTAAGATCCGACAGTGTAATTCAATTACACATGTCGGATCTTCGTCCTAACTATGGGAAACTGAGTCTGTGGATCAGTTCCATAGTTAGGACCAGGGATAAGACGGAGTAACAGCAGTTACTCCGCCGTATCTCTTTTGAGGATCTGGCCCATTGTGCTTCATCATACATTAAATTGCAACATTTGGTCATGCATTTGTTCTATGGCAAACAGTGGTGGAAGGGTATTGAGACATATTCATCATCAATATAGTATACTTATAGATGAGAAGGGTATTAATTACTTTCATTTGTTGTGAATAATTGGGTTGTTATGAGCTTTTATAATTATCTGTCCAGATTTTTTAGTTCCTATCAAAGTTTGTACATGAGAGGGAGTTAATTGCCAGCAAGCATTCAAGGGTAAAGTTTTGTTGCACTATTCTTGTCATTTCGGGGATATTAATAATTGGGAGCACCTTTTCCAATTACGATTCGAAGTCCTAGGGTATGAGCAGCTAGAAGAATATGGCAGACAACAGATCGAAAGTTGAAGGGGGGATATATAACTCTTCCTATGTGGAGAATTGCTAACACAGGGTTAGTGGGGATTATAATTCCTGTGATTGATGAGATTAGTTGGAATACCTGATTCCAGAAACTTGTTAAATTCGGGCATTCCCAGAAAGTGTGTAAGAGATGGCCTGTTTGGCCACAATGGCATCAGCATAAGGGTGAGGTGGCTGGGAAATATTTTGCTAGTCTATATGGCGTGTATTGCCATCTATTGGTTATTCTGAGCATCATTTCCTAGTGACCAACACAGTGGGAAGCTCTGTGAATTGCTTGAAAGGCAGATCCTACAGGAATTTTTAAATGTGTTGCATTAAGCTGCAATAAATAAACTTTTTACTTGCTGCAGTTGAGCCATGTTCCCCATAAAGTTCCCCAAAAATTCCAGCCATACATGGATCAAAAAGCAGCTGGTTCTACCGAATGACTTCTGTACAACCAGCCTGTCCGGCCGTGTACACACAATTGGTTAAAACGATGAGAATGGTCTGATGGACCGTTTTCATCGGTCCAAACTGATCGTGTGTGGGCGCCATCGGTTATTTATCCATCGGTTAAAAAAAAGCCAACTTGTTTTAAATTTAACCAATGGATTCCTAACCGATAGTTAAAAAACGATCGTTAGTAGGCACAACCATCGGTTAAAAAAACACGCATGCTCAGAATCATTGAACTTCGTTTTTTCAGCACGTCGTTGTGTTTTACGTCACCGCGTTCTGACACAATCGGTTTTTTAACCGATGGTGTGTAGGCACGACTGACCATCAGTCAGCTTCATTTGTTAACCGATGAAAACGGTCTATCAGACCGTTCTCATTGGATGGACGATTGTGTGTACAGGGCTTTAGATTCTCCCTGCTCAGTCAGCATTGCCCGTCATACGTCAGCAGCACTGATCAGCGTATTTTGACAATGGTGTATTTTTCACCCTTCTCAGCGCTGCTGATCTCCTCCAGCCTTTCAATCCACGTTTTGCCTATATTTACTTCCTCCTATGTAAGCTTCACATCATTGCTGTGAACTGGCTTCCTAATTGTAACAACAGTGGACCATGCCTTTGCATAATGTATAGGCAGGACTGCTTGAGACATGGTGAAAATGCAGGTGCACAACTGAGAGGCAGTTGTCACCCTAAAACAAGAAGTACTTGAACATTTATGGTACGATCATCAAGTATTCTTTTAATAAAAAAAGCCGATTTAAAAAAAACTGAAGATATCTTTGACACATTAAAGCTTATGTGAGATTTTAGCAATTATGTTTTGCTCTACTTAAAAAATGGAGAAAAGAAAATGAGTACACATACTGTAATTATAGTAGTTGTGAAATGCTAACAATCAAGTTTCACCTTTAACTTTATAAAAAAGAAACAAACTCAATTTTAATGGGTTGCCATGGGAAACCATTCCAATTTTGTGCTAATTCTCCTTTCTTCTGTGTTGATGCATCAGCCTTTTTGTATCATTCATTTTCATTCACAGCTGTGTTGTCTCAAAGTAAACAGGCTGTACATGAAGATTGTTGTGGCTGGCAAATATAGCCATTTTTCTAATATTTAGAAACGTTCTTTCTTTCCTGTAGTATGAATCGGAAGCCCTCTATCCAGAGAGATAACATGTGACTTTCCCTTATTTCATTATTTGTACAGTGGTGAATGTGTAGGTCACACGGTCTGATCTTGTCAAAGATTTGCTTTTGTTCCAAGTAAATCAAAACATTATTGCACTCATTCTACTTGCCATTCTCCAGAGATGTTCCAGGCTTCTGTTTTTTTAAATTGCTTTATTTTTACCAGCCATAGAGCATGGAAAATGAAAGTCTGCTGCATTAGGAACATAGGAACTCAGTGCCAAAATGGTCTGAGCCACAGGCTCTGGTGCCTTCCTGCAACCACATAGATCATCTAATGAGCCATGACTTTGTTCTGGGAACTAGTCAGAATATTGCAATGCTTTAATCCATTTTTTTTAGTAAACCTTTGACTGTGAAAAATTGTGGTTTAAACTGTTATATGATCATGGCTATAAAATGTGTGGGCCGGTCATTGTAATGTTTGCCCTCTTTACTTTCCTCCATGACTGTTTTTACTTTTGTCATGGCCCAGCTAACAGGTTTATATCTCGTAAGTGATGATCATTTTACATTTATAATTTAATTGTTATTCATACATTCATACAGGTTCTGTATTCTAAGTTAATTATAGGAAATGCTGGGCAAAGGCACATATCCTTTATAGGTTCACTAGAGCATCATACTGATTTATGGTGGTGCTGAACTTAAAGGGGTTGTAATGGTAAAACATTTTTTTTCCTAAATAGCTTCCTTTACCTTAGTGCAGTCCTCCTTCACTTACCTCATCTTTCCATTTTGCTTTTAAATGTCCTTATTTCTTCGAAGAAATCCTCACTTCCTGTTCTTCTGTCTGTAATGCAAGGCTTTCTCCCTTGTGTTGAGTGTCGTGCTCGCCCCCTCCCTTGGATTACAGGAGAGTCAGGACGCTCTCTTCGTTGCAGATAGAGAAAGGAGCTGTGTGTTAGTGGGCGTCCTGACTCTCCTGTAGTCCAAGGGAGGGGGCGAGCACGACACTCCACACCAGGGAGAAAGCCTTGCATTACTGTGTGTAGTTACAGACAGAAGAACAGGAAGTGAGGATTTCTCAGAAGAAATAAGGACATTTAAAAGCAAAATGGAAGGATGATGTAAGTGAAGGAGGACTGCACTAAGGTAAAGGAAGCTATTTAGGAAAAATAAAATGTACCTTTACAACCCCTTTAATGAGATAACGTTTGGTGTTAATTTTACATTTATTTATATTCTTGTCAATAGTATACTAACAGTATACTAAAAGTTAAGTAGCCTGTTTAAAAAACATCCAGGTTGCTGTACTGCTGTGTTATCAAACTGTTCCCAATAACTAATCATATCCTTAGTACTCAGAAATTGTATCTATCTTTCAAAAAAACATTAATGAAGGGGTGATGTCTGGCTCCTGAAATGCATTTGCTCTTGTACTTTATTTTAGGTTTGGAAAAAATATTGTTTTGAACTTGAATATTTTGGTTTGGCACTTCGATTCCAGATCAAAATATTGTGAGTGTAAAGATTTAGAAATGCATATTTATAAAGCAGTGAGTGTGACATTAACCAAATTTCACTAAAAGAAAATGTTCCTGGTCAATGTACAGTAAATTATTCACCACCAGCAAATTTTTGGTGAATGTATAAATACTGTAGGGCAGTGGTGTCACTAGGGTTGGTGTCACCTGGTGCGGTAAAACATGGTGTAACCCCCCAATAATTTTTTTCCCCATCGAACACTGCATATATTGGCAATAGTAGTGTTGTTAACAACAATCAAGAAACTAGCAAATTTGATTTGCTATATTAAGGCTTACCTGTAGGTAAAATGAATATCTCCTAAACAGGCACCGTTTAGGAGATATTCACACTAGATCCAGCACCTTCAGAGAACCATGCTGTAGCCGAGAGCTCCCGCACACATGCACGGGAGTGACGTCATCGCAGTTCTGCCCATACTTTGCATTATTTGCTGTCTTTGGGGACAAATCCGATCCAGAGATCCCACTGTATGGTGATCTCTGGATTGGATCTGTCCCTAAGGACAGCAGATAATGGCATCATTGGCATTGATGATTTGATTTGGATTTTGGAATTGACCTGCTGACAGTGTCTTGCTTGCTGGATGGATCTGATGTGGGTCATTGTTTGTCTACACCTGGGCTGCGGACCCCCCCCCCCCTTTATCAGACCAGCTTAGCTCAGCTACTATACCTAGGCACGGTAACAAGTGGGGGGGTTGTCGGCTTGTGATGAGGGGTGTCCTCGGAGCCGCCGCCCCAAGGTGAGGTGTGAAAGGTGGGGGGTTGCCATGGTGTCACCACCCAAACCCAGTTACACCTGAGCCGTGAAATGTGAAAAGAGGGAAAAACTGCGCTAATCTGAAAATAAAATAAAAAATAAGCAGCTACACAAGCAATGTGACAAAAATTGGAAAACAACGGTGAAAAAATATGTAGCGCTAATAAAAATACTTATAAGCAAAAAATGAGTGAAGAACCATGGATAAATAAATGAATATAATTAGACCACAGTAGCACGTGAATGAGTGTCCATTAATAATAATGGAAGCGCCAAAGGTCCGTGGCGCTGGTAAAGACACTTATGAGCAAAATAAATGAAGAACCGTGGATAAATAAATGAATGTAATTAAATCACAGTAGCACATGAGGGAGTGTCCATTGGTTGATAATAGAAGCACCAAGACAAACAAAAGTCCGTCAGTAGAAAATATATGGCCACATCATCATCCTAGAAGAGACATTCTGCATGAAAAAACAGGAGTAGATGGAATACTCTTAACGAATGACGTGGATCTGCTTGTCAGCGACAACAGATCATATGCGCATGGAAGGACTCCACTCAAATCGGCTAAGCTGGATGCAGACCCAATGGTAGATTCCCAGCAGGATATCCAGATATGAGGCTGTAGTCCTGGACTGGAACTTCACCCTGAGTGGATTCGCCCAGACTCGGATTCGAAGGCAAAGACAGAAGTCTGCTTATTTCAAAGCGGCAATCGATGATGACAAAGTGGTATCCACTCAGAGACAGTGGCACAATCTTGGAGTATGAAAAACTTAGTGACCCAACAGGACATGCAGGAAAAAGAAAAAACAAAGCTCCGGATGGTGCAGGTAAAAATGGGTAAGGTTTTATTGTAATAAAACCAATATACATAAAAGTGATCACTGTAGCATAAAAAAGGTAAAAGCAATATGGAGAGCAGGTGTACCAAGCCCGACGCGTTTCGTCCAACTGGACTTCAACTGGGGCAACTAGGGTGCTGGACACATACGCTCCTCTCTTCTATTACACCATCTCTGAGCGGCTCAGGTTTAACTGGGTCTGGGTGGTGACACCATGGCAACCCCCCACCTATCACACCTCACCTCGGGGTGGCAGGTCCGGTGGACACCCCTCATTACAAGCTGACACCTCCCAGACCGTAACCATACCAGCTTGGGGTCAAGGCAGGGCAGGCAGCTCAGGTAAATGGTATGCCTGGGCAGCAGCTGGAGAGGAGAGGGCAGAGATAGTGACAGGCTAAGCAGCGCAATAGAAGGAGGAAGACAGTGGCACTGGAAGAAAAAAAAATGCCAAAGGGAGGCAATGCTTTCGTCACCCTCAGGATGGTGTCACCCCTTCAGTGAGTGTCACCCAGGTGCAGACCACACCCCCCTGCCCCCCCAGCAACGCCACTGCTGTAGGGTGAAGAGGGTTCATAGTTACTGGACTTGACAATTACATTTGGCAGGCCCTAAATTGATAATCTTATGATAATAATGTAATATTAAAATATGTAATTATTTTCATTAATTAATTCCATTCAAATATTCAAAGCTTGAGGTGAGGGGTATGTGATACTACCTCTTATATCTTCCCCTTTTTTCTGTGATCCATGTTCTTAGGCTTTGCACCCTTCTCAGCAATAAAGGCAAAAATAAAAAATAAATGTATAGGCTGTATTTTAGCTGCTTTAAATATGTATAATGTATAGCCCCTGTGACCACATGATAAAAATACACAGCAGAGTGCACGATAAAGCAACAAAATACACCCTTGCTGCAAAGGGCAAAGCCTGTGTGTGTATGTAACCTAAAATTCCTAACTCAAAGAAAAATTAGATTTGCAAGTGCAATGTTGAATATCAATGAACCTGCTTCCAGGATGTGTTGAGATTTGGAATGTAACATGCTGCGTGTCTGTATTTTCACCCAGTCTGCCTGTGGGATTTGTTTATTTTATTTTTTTTGTAAACCAAACTTTATACACATGCACATTGCATGCATCTCAATCCAAAAAAGCAAATTGTAAGTTAAAGGAAACAGAAAACAAAGTCATGCTTAAAATTATAAGTTTGTGATATTTCTAAATCAGTGGCACATTAATCCTTAGACATGAAAGTGCATGAGTAAAAATCAACAAGCTCCGTAAGGCCCTTTTCCCACTGACACGTTTTTCAGGCAGTTCAGCGCTAAAAATAGCGCTGCTATACCGCCTGAAAAAAATTGTGTCCTTCAGGCTTCAATGTGAAAGCCCGAAGGCTTTCACACTGAAGCGGTGCGCTAGCAGGGCCGCTCCAAAAGTCCTTCTAGCCGCATCTTTGGAGCGATATAGGAGCGGGGTGTTTACCGCTCCTATACCGCTCCTTCCCATTGAAATCAATGGTAAACCGCGGTAATACCGCTGGCAATCCATCTCTAAAGAGGCGCATTGCCGGCGGTATTAACCCTTTTTCGGCCTCTAGCAGGGGTTAAAACCGCACCGCCAGCGGCCGAATATCGCTGTAAATACGACCGTATGAGGAGCAGAGTGAGAATGTCGGAGTGAGTGTGTGAGATCCTCCACTCCATACCCCCCTCTTTGTCGAAATAGCGTGCCTTGTTTGGGCTCAAATCATTATAGCCCTGATATCTCCTGCTCCCACTATTGTCACTGCGTCACACCCCCCTCCACCGAACACTGTGAGATCCAGTGACTCTGCGAGAGAGACTTGCCCTGCATTCGGGATTCTACCCCCACCGAGGAGCTGGGGAACTGAGTGGAGAGAAGTGTGTGGACTTGCGGCTTACCGTGCAGAGAAACGTGGAGCTGTCGGACTTGGAGGGGAGGCGCGGACCTCACCGCACAGAGCGCCGGGGGCTCTGCAACACACAGAGCCATACGTGAATCTCGTCGGAAGCCTCGCAAGATTACGGCAGGACAAGATTCAACTAGCAGAGAGGGGGAATGAGCTGGTATACTCTGCTGAGGCAAAGGCAGAGTGCAGGGAACGTGACTGGGAAGGAGACAACTGCTACAGCACATAAAGAAAAGCAACCAGGTGATATATCTGCTTATTGTCTACCTTTCCATGGTCTCTTGTTCTTAAATCATCAAGCAACAGCCTCTAATTATATTACTGTCATTGAGAATTAGTGACTATTATTTTATTAGTAAAAAAATCCTAAGGAAAAAACCAAAGGAAAACACTGCGCTAATACGTGATGAAAAAATTGTGAAAATAATAAGTGACAAAAGCAGCTGGTACCTATTGCTCTAAATACCCAAAGCAAAAAAATTACAACCAAAAAGAAGGTACAGCGCTGATGTGAATGAAACAAATTGTGAGTGAACAATACAATTATGAAAAATAATCAGTGACTGAATAAAAAAATTAGATATTAATAAAAATAATTCATAAAAATATCCAAAAGTGAATGTACTGATCCTTCACCAATCAAGAATTAAGTATAAGTGACAAACATAGCAAATGTAAATCGGTGAAAAAAAGAGTCCAATGATAAAAAAAGCAAAATTCTTATTTCTTTATCTTCCACCAAGTATGACACCCGTGTGATGGTATTCCAATCTGCTTACCAGAATGACTGACCGTGATTGCGGTCAGATAAAGCCCAGAGATCTTTTAGAGTCCTCTCAAGTGGACTAAATGGCAACAGGTTATACAGATCATCTACTGCTCCAAAGCTCCAGAGGGAATAGGGATACGCTCATATATTCAAAAAGAAGAAGAAACGAGAAAAAGCTCCATGGTGAAGTACTGTATGTAAGGTTGGTTTATTGAGGGAATGATAACACTTACAATTCAGATGATATAGACAGGCTTGTCACAAATCCCAGCGCGTGCAACGCGAACTGACAATCGAATCCTAGGTAGCTGGCAGCTACCTAGGAATCGATTGTCAGTTCGCGTTGCACGCGCTGGGATTTGTGACAAGCCTGTCTATATCATCTGAATTGTAAGTGTTATCATTCCCTCAATAAACCAACCTTACATACAGTACTTCACCATGGAGCTTTTTCTCGTTTCTTCTTCTTTTTGAATATATGAGCGTATCCCTATTCCCTCTGGAGCTTTGGAGCAGTAGATGATCTGTATAACCTGTTGCCATTTAGTCCACTTGAGAGGACTCTAAAAGATCTCTGGGCTTTATCTGACCGCAATCACGGTCAGTCATTCTGGTAAGCAGATTGGAATACCATCACACGGGTGTCATACTTGGTGGAAGATAAAGAAATAAGAATTTTGCTTTTTTTATCATTGGACTCTTTTTTTCACCGATTTACATTTGCTATGTTTGTCACTTATACTTAATTCTTGATTGGTGAAGGATCAGTACATTCACTTTTGGATATTTTTATGAATTATTTTTATTAATATCTAATTTTTTTATTCAGTCACTGATTATTTTTCATAATTGTATTGTTCACTCACAATTTGTTTCATTCACATCAGCGCTGTACCTTCTTTTTGGTTATTATTTTATTAGTGCTATGGTGAAATAGAGGTGCGTAACATTCTGCAATACCTGTATAAATTCCTGTACAAATTTGGAACAAAGCTGCTTCAGGATAAATTTAGAACAAAGTCACCCTCTATTAGTATGTCCAAGGGGCAAGTTAGAGCCTTGGTCACCCGCTCCGCTAAAAAGCAGGCAACGGCGTCAGTGAGAGCTACATCAGCAGCTATACACCGTGAGTGTTTCGCATGACCCCCCGGTCACCAGTAAAGGGGATCCACCAACAGACAGGGAAAGTAGGAACTTCCCAGAATAGAAAAAGTTTAGAGGCGAGAGGGGATAAACAACAGAAAGGGGCCCTCTTAATATGCCCAGGAAGAAGGGAGCAGAGGGACAGATAATACAGCTCCAGCACCAGCTACCCCAGGAAGGAACCCAGATAACACGGGCAGCAAAAAATCAAGCAAAGCAAACCAAGCGAAGGCAGCAGCAGCAAAACCAGAACGCTTTGCCTGAACCACCCTGTCGCCTGCAAAACTCCAACAGCTGGCCCAACCAGGACCTTCGACAGTAAGAAAGAGCCAAGTTAACGCTCAAGTACGAGCAAGTCCAGTAATGGCATCAAGTGCCAAACAAGCAAGTATAAAAGTGCCAGGGGGGGCAGGAAAATCCAGTGCGGTAATCACCACTACAAGCCCTCCCAATATAGTTGAGGTGAGCATGGAAGGTGGCTCGGTGGGAAGCGAAAGAGAGCCCACATTGAGGGACCTTTTGCATGCAATAAACGCATGCAAGGAAATGGTAACTGTCATGGACATATAGGTCAAGGGCATTAAAGAAGAACTAGTCTCAATGGGAGGGAAGTTGAGGGAGACAGTAGAAAGAACCGCTGCTCTGGAAGAGAGAGTAAGCGCAGCGGAGGACATTTTACTCCCACTTAAAAAAGAAGTCTTGAAACTGAAGAAACAAATGGATAAACAGGCCGTCAAAATCGATGAATTCGAGAACAGTAATCGTAGACGTAACATTACAATAATAGGCATGCCCGAACGGAGTGAGGGAGCTGACCCGGTAGCATTCCTGGAAGGATGGTTTAGGGAGACATTCGGGGCTACATAAGTTTCATCATTTTTATTGTATTGAACGAGCCCACCGAGTCCCCCTTAGGCAAGTGAATATCCGAGACCCTTGCTTATAAAAATGCTTAGTTACAGAGACAAAGCCACCCTGCTCCAAAAGGCCAAAGAAAAGGGGGAAATTGTTTATAATGAGGCAAAAATTTCATTTTATCAGGATTTCTCTCCAGATCTTCAGAGACAAAGAGCGGCCTTTAGGCCGATTAAACAAACTCTTCAGCAACATAAGATGACATATGCGTTGTTAAACCCTGCCCATTTGCGAGTAATCACACTGGATGGTACACACTTCTTTGATTCACCAATAAGTGTAGAAAAATGGTTGGAGGATAACAAAAGAGGGACATAGAATCTTTAACAAAACGGATCAAGATACTAATGGGACTCCCCTATGGGGCTATTTTTTTTTTTGTACTAGACAAGTAGAATAGTATTATTGGAAGGGGGGGAGGTTCGATAAATTTAATAATAGGCACAGTCGGTAAAGCACCTTAATAGCACTAGAGGGGGTGGGGAGGGTGAATGGCCCTAGAATAAGGGTTCAAAGGGATGCATGTTGGAGAGAAGGGGAGAGGGGATGAGTGGAGAGTAGAGGTTATGGCCCCCAGGGTAGGCCCAGTTGGGCGGGGGAGGGGGGCCACATCACAAATAGTTATTGGAAAAAGGCATAAATATGAAAAAATGTACACAGGTTCACTAGAGGAGGAAGGATCACTACATGGGAGCGGTGAGAATGGTAGTGGATTTGTAGGAAAATGTATTTTAAAGAGAAGCTCTATAGGAGTAGGTTACCTAGGTGGGAAAAAGTTATATGGCTCATTGTTTATTGGTGTACATGTAACTGTCTTTGTGTCAATGGTTAACAGGAATAATAAGGGTATATTATTTATGACATGGAATGTCAGGGGCCTGGGGGATAAGGTTAAAAGAAATGCAATGTTTAAATATTTTGATAAAATGAATATAGGTAATATGTTTGCAGGAAACACACATGCGGCCCGACTCTGTCCACCTGTTGAATTTGCGTAAATATCCAACGCAATATCACTCGACACACACATCCTATTCTAGGGGTGTAAGTGTGATGGTTTCTTTTAATGTTACTTTTGAATGTATTCAACAGCAGGTGGACAGAGAGGGGAGATATGTTTTTTTGCTCTGTAAAATGAATGGTTTAATGTGTATAATTTCTTCAATATATGTTCCCCCACCGTTTACAGCAGCGCCACTTAGAAATTTTGCGCAATTTATGGCTTCATCCCCGGATGTACCGGGATTAACCCTGGGTGATTTTAATAATACTTTGGACAGGGGCCTGGACAGAATATCCTTCTCACCCAGAGTGGCGAGGCGGACAACTGGTAAAACGACCTTTGCTTCCCTGCTATCGGAAATAGGACTCCATGATGTTTGGCGTGAGAGGCATATAGATGATAGATGCTATTCATGCCATTCCACCACGTATGATGGTCTCTCCCGCATAGATCTAGGTCTGGGAAATGAAGTGTTAATGCAGCGGGTAGAAGACTTGGCTTATGAAGCACGCTTAATATCAGATCACTCACCATTTTGGGTATGGCTCGATGTCTCTGTACCATCGGAAAGTGAATTCATACTGGCTGACCTTGTTCCCTCCATCGGATGGAATAAGAGAGGCAGTACGGAGTTTTTACATTTTAATAAGGGATCCGCCAGTGCAGGGATGATGTGGGATACACTTAAGGCATTTCTGAGGGGATGCCTTATTAAAGAGATATCTGGCATTAAAATTCGCTCCAGGGAATGGGAGAACAAGGTACGGGACGAACTGACGGTTAGAGAACAGGCATTGGTAGCAGACCCCTCCCAAGCTAAACATGATTCCTGGATAGAGGCGCAATCCTTGTATAACTCTGTTCTGCTGTCCGCAGCAGAGAAGAGCAGATACTTTCAACAGCAAAGTTATTTTGAGGAGGGGGAAAATACGGGCCGACTTTTCGCCCTTGTAGCTAGGGAACAGCGGGAATCATCTAATATTATAGCAATAAAGGCTAAAACAGGGGAGGCGCATACTCTTGGGGCTGACATTTTTAAAGGACTTTCAACAATTTTACAAGGACTTATACTCCTCTAAAGCCAGCTACAGTTCATCGGATATGGCTTTGTTTTTACAAACTTGCCCATTCCCACAGCTATTGGAGGTAGACAGGGAAATGCTGAACTCACCCATAACTCTGATTGAGTTGAAGGAAGCCCTGGATGGGGCCCCACTTCATAAATCCCCAGGACCGGATGGTATACCGGTAGAGGTATATTCCCATTATGGGGAGATCCTCTTGCCACCTTTGCTACAGGCATTGCAGGAGGTAATGGAAACGGGTATTTTGCCAGATAGTATGCAGGAGGCGATAATTAAAGTACTATTAAAGCCGGGAAAAGATAGGCTCCTGTTGAACTTGTATCGTCCGATTTCCTTATTGAACACGGATGTTAAGCTCCTGGCTAAAATTCTGGCCATGAGGTTATCACGGGTAATTAACAAACTGGTCCATTCGGATCAGTCTGGTTTTATACCCAATCGTTCCACGGCGTATAATATTAGGCAATTATATATGAATATACAGGTGCTGGCGGACAATCCGGGAGGTAGGGCCATTCTGTCACTGGACGCCGCAAAAGCGTTCGATAGTGTGGAGTGGCCCTACCTCCTAGAGATCCTGGCAAGATTTGGACTGGGGAGTAAGTTCACAGAATGGGTAAAGGTGCTTTACTCTAAACCCAGGGCCAGACTCCGTATTAATAACAAACTCTCGCCCGTATTTGATTTATATAGAGGGACCCAGCATGGGTGTCCGTTGTCCCCATTGCTGTTCGCACTAGCGGTCGAGCCTCTGGCCATCCTGATTCATACCGCCACAGAAGTGGTAAGGTTCTGTAGGGGCAAGAGGGAAGATAAAATATTGTTGTACGCAGATGACGCGCTGCGGGCAGTGATGGGGATAATAGGGGACTTCGGAAGCTTTTTGGGTTTTGTCATCAATTGGTCCAAATCAATCCTGATGCCTATAGACAAGCTAAGGGAACCCCTGCCAGCTGGAGCAGAACAGATCATGATAACTAACAGTTTTAAGTATCTGGGAGTGGTGGTCTCCCCAGACCTGGCTGAGTACCTCCGGTTGAACCTGGGCCCTCTGCTGGATAGACAGGAGGAGAAATGCAATAGTTGGTGTAAACTCCCATTGTCAGTGGTAGGACGGGCAAATTTAATAAAAATGGTATGGGCGCCACAGCTTCTATACGTCTTTCATAATTCACCCATATAGATTACAAATAATTGATTTAAACAAATTGATACATTGATGAGGGATCTAATCTGGAAGAAGAAGGTAGCCAGGAAAAGTTTAGCTACCCTACAGTATAGAAAAGACAGAGGAGGTCTGGCAGTCCCTCACCCTAAAATGTATTTCTTGGCTTCTCAGCTCCAGCAGTTGGCAGGATGGGGGCGGGAAATGAATGAGGACCCCATCTGCAAGCTGGTCACTATATCTGTTACCACATTAGAGGCAGAATCACACATGGAAATGGATCTGCCTAGTATACCATAATCTGCTCCAATATGCAATCATCTTAAAAGGGTATGGGGGGAGACCGGAAAGCTCTGGGAATAACTGGTTTGTTGCCTTTTACGCCGATATGGCACAATCCAAGATACCCAACGCTACAGGAACTAAGGGGATTTACCCCATGGAAAGAGAAAGGGATTCATTTTTTTGCACAATTGTATGAGGGGGAGGTATTAAAAACAAACGAACAGCTTTGCCAGGAATTTCAGTTAAGCCCAAGGCGGTTTTATCAATACCTCCAAATCCGACACGCTTTGCAGGAACAACAAAAAACACAATCATTGGCAATAGTGTCACCACCCCTGATAAAGGAAGTTCTTGAAACAGATGACCGGAGAGGACTAATATCAAAAATCGATATGAAACTGCTATCGACGGTGCAGAATCATACCTCTCTGAGATGCCGTAGCAAATGGGTAGAAGATATAGGGGATATAGATCAGAACCAGTGGGACAGAGCTTTAGAATCCATTACGGTGGTATCGGTATCTGCGTCACATAGATTATCACAAATATTTATTTTGCATAGGGCATAAAGAACACCACTACAAATGTATAGGTGGGGAGCAAGAGACACCCCACAATGCCCAAAGTGTTAAGCACATACACTTAATATGGAGATGCCCAAAATTACATCGGCATTGGGAAGAAGTTTCTTAGTGTATAATTAGACTGGCTCAGGTACCAGTCCCTTTAGATCCCTTGGTATACCTACTTGGTGTTATAGATGTCGAGCTGTTCTCAAAAGGAATGTATCTCATGATAACCAGATTGCTGTACCTGGCAAGAAAACGTATTGCATTACATTGGATGGCACCGGGGGTACCCACAGGGAGGCAGTGGATTCATTACGTAAACTCACTACTGCTAGGAGAAATATTGTCATATAGCCGTAGGGGGGAAACAAGCAAATTTGAACTTATATGGCAACCATGGTTGGAGGATGCCAGTCTCGTGTTACCCCAGCTGGTAAGGGATAGACTTCCGGAGAAAGGGAGCCTAGAGGGGCACAGAGGGGGGAAGGTGGAAAGAAGTTAAAAAAAAAAAGCACACGCACTAGACTTCGGAGAAGCCTGTGGGTAGAAGAAAAATGAAAGTTTGCCTCAAGAGGACACAAATAAGGTGATGGCGGAGGGGGGAGGGAGGTGGTGGTGGAGGGGCAGGGGGCAGGGAAGGAAATAGAAAAATTGAAATAATACACAAAAGGATACACGGTTGATAATAAGGTTTTATGGAAATGTAATTAAATGTTTTTTTTTTATGTATATTTTTGTATATGACTGAAGGCACAGTGTGTACCACAAGAGCAACATTTCTAAATAAAAATATCGTCACCACATCGTCACCACACCTCCACTGCCCCGTGTGAAAGGGGCCTTTTTGAAATTAACAAATCTTTTTTTTGTATCTTTTTATTGAGGTTTTTGAAAAAGAGTAACATACAAAAACAGAGCCTATTGGGCATACCCAGGCTCTGAACCTTTACACAACATAACATGACTTAGAGCAGTCAAAAACATTAGTTCCCTAACTGGCACTTAAACTAATAAAAGTGCGCTCCCAAATCTACAGTACACCTGCAAAGTGCTTGAAATTTAAAACCAGTCAGGGTCAATCTCTGGGTCTCGTAACTTTAAAGTAGGGGGTGGAATGTTTAAGGAGAAATATCAGGGTCTGCATTAGTGGAGGGGGCTTGACAGGTAAGTGGCCTTGTATAAGGGCAGATTAGAGTTGACAAGTTTTACAAATCTCTGTACTTAATGACATTTGGTGGACATACATTTTTCATATTTACTTTGGTTGACAGAACTAACATACTTACAGAAAAAAAAAAACGTATCTATCTATCTGACTATCTATCTATCTATCTATCTATCTATCTATCTATCTATCTATCTATCTATCTATCTATCTATCTATCTGTTTCTACAATCTTCCTATAGAAAGTGAATTACCCATGGAAGGCAGAATGTCTGTGTTTGCATAGTTTCTTGATTCCTCTGTACACAAGTATGGATTGAAAGTAACTGATATGTAATGTATGCACTATATTAGGACAATACAGGTCAATACAACACATCAGACATCATTAAACCTGATGCTTTTCATTGCAAAAAAACTCACTTCAGCTATGTGCCAATATAAGCCTCTGAACTATGTGAAGCAGTGTAGTTAATATCTGATCCTCAGTGGAAATGTAAAGTAGGGTTCTTATGACAGCATATTGCACAAGGGATTCACAGAAAGTCCTACACAATACAACAAATTAATGAGCATGAAATGTCTGGCAGCCAATCAACTTAACAACTTAACCAAACCTTGACAAAGGCAGAGTTTCCTTTAAGAACTCCTCACTGACACATCTGGTAGATTTGTAAAATCTTATGAGATGTATTATAGATGTTGAGTTCAATGACTTGATCCTAAAATACATGGGCACCGTTAGTGCACATTAGTTAAAAAAAAATCTTATATTCCCAGTTTAAACAATTTGTAATTTTTTTCATGGAATAGCACACAAAATATATATATATATTTTTTAAACCATTAATCTTTTAAATACAGTTTCATAATGTGGTCCTCTCAAATTTTCATAATTATTGTGCGCTCAACCATGGTTGCAGTTTAGTCCATTTGAATTATTTGCCATGTTACATTTTAAATTTGATTAATAATTTGATGAATAGATAGTGTCAATTATTGCTATCAAATTTTAGCAATTCATTACTGAAAATGTATAGGTATAATATTATCTTTTGAGGTCAATTGAATATGTAGTGTCCAAATGTTATGACTCGGTTTATATCTATCTCTGTAAAGTGTTTTACCTGCCAAAGGATTATAATTCTGTACAGAGAGTCCTGTAATTTACACATATTAGCCGCACTACACAGGTAGTCAGGTGAGACAATAACAATGTCCACAGACATTAGATGACAGTCTGGCTGTTTGTGCCCTGAACACTATTGTGTTACCCAAATAATCTGTAGCTGGATTTGTCTATAGCATGCCTCTTTTACCATTCTCCTTGAGCTGAATATAAACAGTTGCCTGAAGAAACCATTCATATTTAGGGCCATGACAGCTGGTATAAATGCCTAAGGGCAGTGCCAATGTGCCTGCACAGTGCAGTTTCAGCAATGCAGTTACTATAACTCTTTTTCCAGCCTTGCTTTTTTCTCAATGATTTAGCATCATCACCTCTGTCCAATTGGCAATGATTTGATCCTGGAAGTAGTACTGCTGTACCAGGAAGTAACATTGTGATCTTCCAGGCTGTGCAGCATGGAAAAACTTTGTAATATATGGCTAAAGAAAATTACAAATTGTTTGGCAGGTAAACAAATCTCATATTTTAAATGTTCATTTGACTGTTTGCTTGGAGTTTTAATTTAGTTTTGTTGAAATCTTCCAAGAGTATTTAGGTGCACCTTGGTTGGATCAATTTTAAACATTCAACTGTCACCCTAAAGCCTCGTACACACGATCGGATTTCCATCAGACAAATCCGTGGAATTCTGTGCGAAGGGCATTGGCCGTGAACTTGGTATGCATACAGCCAACATACACAAAACTACATGGTTTTTCAGATCTCTAGTGCCACCCTTTGGGCAACTTCTGCTAATGTTGTGCTATGGTTAGCATTGGTTCGGAGCATGCGTGTTTGTACTTTTGATTTTTTTCCGACGGACTTGTGAACACATGATCCGACAAGACACATTTGTTGTCGGAAAATTTGAAAGCATGCTATCCAACATTTGTTGTCAGAAAATCCGATCATGTGTATGAGGCTTTAGATGTAAGATGACTTGCAGCAGTTACTGTTCAAGTCTAAATGCAGTAAACTACTATAAACTCAGCACAGACAAAATGCAGTGGGTTAAAACACATCTTTGATCTTTGTGTGGTTCTTGAATAAATTATTTTGCATTCTCATTGGGCTGCAGATGTTTCACATTTTTTTGCAGAAACACAGATTTTTATGTGTTATTCCAACAGGTCTTAATATCCCTCTTATACCATGTGTATGAAAAACCTGTGTACTTGAATGAATGACTTGTATAGAGCTACACATGACACAAACTGAATTGCCTCTAGGTGCTTTTGCAGCCAGTGTCTTCCTGGCTGGTGCAGTCATTTACCCCGTAGGATCTCAACACACTTTGGACACACATATATACTGGGCCAATTTGGACAGGATCCAATTAACCTACCAGCATGTCTTTGGAGGGTGGGAGGAAACCGGAGTACCCGGAGGAAACCCAGGCAAACACAGGGAGAACATGCAAACTCCAGGCAGATGGTGTCGTGGTCAGGATTTGAATCAGCGACCCTTTTGCTGCTAGGTGAAAGTGCTAAGCACGTTTGGAGTGTCAAATAAGCTAAGCTCTTGCATGTGACAACAGTTAACATTTTGCCTTTTCCCCCCTGGTTTAATGTGATTTTTTTTACATTTTTGTAGAGATAAGATTATTTCCCTTTTATACATTGTAGATTAATCAGACAACTGATCACAGAAGCATGCCAACACACCAAACGATATCTGTGACTGAATCAAAGCTCTAAAATGGTTGCTGTGCTTCAGTTACATGCCCAAACAATCACTATATTAGAATTGTTTACGTTCCTAAAGACCATATATGATGTGTTTTGCCATATTTATAAATTTGCAGCATATTTACCATGACTTACCATGACTTGTTAAAGTTTCATAGGCTTGTCTGTACAATCTCACATGGTCAGTAGCTGAGCAGCAGCGATAATGGTGGACAAGCCTTCCAACTTGAGAAAGAAAGACACTTATTAACAAAAAGTATGTGGGTAAACGACACCCCACTGCTACATACCCAGTTATGCCGACCATGAAGAAATAATATAAAAAATAAAATGACCAAACCCACGTTTTTTCCACTTTTTTTGCTTCTACTGACTTCTCACGTAGTATATGCAATAACTTAGTGAATAGGTACAATGTTTAGTACGGTACAACAATTTTGAAACACTGCAGTTTTTATAGAAGTCTATACATCAGAACAAAAAGAGGGACAACTGAGGAGGAAAGAGAAAAACAGGAATTTGGTTCCAAAAAAGGTGGTAGTAGCAATTAGCCACAGCTCCTTTGCTATACATGTTAAAGCGGTAGTTCACCCTCCTTCACCCCATTATTCCATTACTTTCGGCATCGTAGCGCGAGCTACGGTATGCCGGTCTTAAATTTTTAAACCCCGTACTCACTGTGCTATTGTTGATTGAAGAATCCGACTCCCGCGGGGAATGGGCGTGCCTATGGAGAGGGAGGATGATTGACGGCCGGCTCTGGCACGTCACGCTCCCCGAAGACAGCCGGAGTAGGTCTCGGCTATTCACAGCGCCTGCGCACAGGCTATGCGCAGGCGCCGTGAATAGCCAAGCCTATTTCGGCTATTTCCGGAGAAGCGTGACGTGCCAGGGCCGGCCGTCAATCACCTTCTCTCACCAGAGGAACGCCCATTCCCCGGATTCTTCAATCAACGATACCGCAGTGAGTACGGGCATAAAAAATGTAAGACCGGCATACCGTAGCTCGCGCTACGATGCCGAATTTAATTGTCTAATAAAAAAAAACTTTTTTTTTTTTTTTTACAGGGCGAACCCCCGCTGAATTTTGACTCCAATTTAATAATGCTTAAAGGTTCATTATGTTAAGTTGATTGGCTGCCAGACATTTCATGCTCATTAATTTGTTGTATTATGTAGGACTTTCTGTGAATCCCTTGTGCAATATGCTGTCATAAGAGCCCTACTTTACATTTCCACTGAGGATCAGATATTAACTACACTGCTTCACATAGTTCAGAGGCTTATATTGGCACATAGCTGAAGTGAGATTTTTTGCAATGAAAAGCATCAGGTTTAATGATGTCTGATGTGTTGTATTGACCTGATGTCCTAATATAGTGCTTACATTACATATCGGTTACTTTCAATCCATACTTGTGTACAGAGGATATTAACACCTGTTGGAATAACACATAAAAATCTGTGTTCCTGCAAAAAAAGACACCTGTCCACAGAAGCAAGCAATCAATCAGATTCCAATCTCTACACCATGGCCAAGACCAAAGAGCTGTCCAAGGATGTCCGGGACAAGATTGTAGACCTACACAAGGCTGGAATTGGCTACAAGACAATCCCCAAGCAGCTTGGTGAGAGGGTAACAACAGTTGGTACGATTATTCGCAAATGGAAGAAACACAAAATAACTGTCAATCTCCCTCGGTCTGGGGCTCCATGCAGGATCTCACCTTGTGGAGTTTCAATGATCATGAGAATGATCAGGAATTAGCCCAGAACTACATGCGAGAATCGTGTCAATGATCTCAAGGCAGCTGGGACCATAGTCACCCAAAAAAATATTCGAAACACACCACCGTGAAGGACTGAAATCTGCAAGGTCCTCCTGCTCAAGAACGCACATGTACAGGCCCATCTGAAATTTGCTAATGAACATCTGAATGATTCAGAGGAGAACTGGGTGAAAGTGTTCAGTGAGACCAAAATCAAGCTCTTTGGCATTAACTCAACTCGCCGTGTTTGGAAGAGGAGGAATGCTGCCTATCACCCCAAGAACGCTGTTCCCACCATCAAACATTGAAGTGGAAACATTATGCTTTAGGGGTGTTTTTCTGCTAAGGGGACAGAATAACTTCACTGCATCAAAGGGACGATGGACAAGCCATTTACTGTCAAATCTTGGGTGAGTTCCTCCTTCCCCCAGCCAGGGCATTGAAAATGAATCCTGGGTATTCCAGCATGACAATGACCCAAAACACACAGCCAAGACAACAAAGGAGTGGATCAAGAATAATCACATTAAGGTCCTAGAGTGGCCAGATGGTCTCTAGACCTAATCCCATAGAAATTATGTAGAGGGAGCTGAAGGTTCGAGTCACCAAACGTCAACCTTTAAACCTCAATGACTTGGAGAGGATCTGCAAAGGGGAGTGGGATAAAAACCCTCCTGAGAGGTGTGCAAACCCGGTGGCCAACTACAAGAAACGTCTGACCTCTGTGATTGCCAACAAGGGTTTTGCCACCAATTACTAAGTCATGTTTTGCAAAGGGGTCAAATAACTCACTTATTAAAATGGAAATCAATTTATAACTTTTTTGAAATGCGTTTTTCTGTATATTTTAATTGTTATTCTGTCTCTCTCTGTTAAAATAAACCTACAATTAAAATTATAGACTAATCACTTCTTTGTCAGTGTGTATGTACAAAATCAACAGGGGATCAAATACTTTTTTTCCTCACAATATATCCAGTAAGGACATTGCTCAATATCATGACCCAGGTCTGGAGCTTGAGTGGGCTGGGAGCTACTCACTAATTTTGCAGTCAAAATTCCAGTGTCACATCTGATGTGTAATTGTAACATTTGGCTTCAAAACTATTAGAAGTTTCCTTGGTTTATGCTTGGACAAGGAACATCGGAAAAACTATTGATCTTTGAGTGATTACATGCAAGCTAGTTAAATAGAATTATTTTAGTCCAAGGAAGACATCCATTAAATCAATTAACACGAAAAATCGTCTTAAACATCCTACAAAAAAGTTTATTTCTGACATGATAATGATACAAATGATATGTTTCATAGGACGTAGTCTAGTCAGCTTGTCTGGCATCTAAAAAAAAAAAACATCATACTAAATATCCATTAAACTGGGCAATTACTTGAACTTTTAAAAAAAAAAATTGAATTAGAAGAAATGTAGCTTGTAAACTTAAATGAACCTCAGACTAAAAAAAAGATAATGACTGGCTACGTAGGTTATCTGCTTTGCACACAGAGTCTAATGCCTTGTACACACGACCAGTTTTCCCATCTGGCCATGACAGCTTTTGGCTGCGAAAACTGGCCGCGTGTATGCTCCATGGCAGTTTTCCCGACAGGGAAACCGCCAGAAATCCCAGCGGGAAAAATTAGATCATGTTTTTTCTTTTTTCCTGCTGGGATTCCCGGCAGTTTTTAAGCCGGTAGTTTTTCTATGGGGAAAGCCTGCGGTGGAGCATACACACGGCCGGGTTTCCCGACCAAAGCTCTCATGGCAGTTTTTCTGCCAGGAAAACTGGCCGTGTGTAGGGGGAAAAGTTACCGAGCAAGTTCTCGGTTTCCCACTTGTTTTTTCCGGCGGACTGTTTACTGCCAGGAAAACTGATCGTGTGTACCATAAAAGTTTCAACATACATTATTTGTCTGATAATTTAAAAAATCCCAACACAGATTATTGTGTAGGAACATCACAGCCTTATCTTACCTATGCTTATACATACACTATCAGTCATGTATTTTTCAAGGAAGAGCACATTCATAATTAAAAAAAATTAAAGTTGCCATAAACTTTCCACTAAAACAAGTGGTGCTCCTAATTTATGTGTAGTAGGGAGTTACAAGTTACATGTGCTTATTACCACATAGGGAGATATTTAAACAATGGGCCAGATTCATAGAAAAAGTACGTACTTTCAAATTTGCCGCGTCGTATCTTAATTTGTAATTCACAAACAAAGATACAACGGCATTTGGCTAAGATCCAACAGGCGTACGGCTTTGTACGCCTTCGGGTCTTAGGATGCAATACTTCGGCGCCCGCTGGGTGGAGTTTGCGTCATTTTCGGGTATGCTAATTAGCTGTTTACGGCGATCCACGAAGGTACGTGAGTTCGTTGCATTCTCTTACGTCGTCACTAGTCGGCTTTTCCCGTCGTAAAGTTGCGATTGCTGTTTAGGTGGTGTAAAATTAGACAGCCCATGTTAAAGTATGGCCGTCGTTCCCGCTTCGAATTTCAATTATTTTTTTGCGTAAGTCGTCCGGGAATACGAAAGTACGTAACGCATGTCGCCGTTCAAAACATTACGTTGGGTGACGTCATTTCGCGCAAAGCACGGTGGGAAATTTCAAAACGGAGCATGCGCAGTATGTTCGGCGCGGGAACGCGCCAAATTTAAATGGTACACGCCCCATTTGAATTAGGCGGGCTTGCACCTGACGGCTTTACGCTATGCCGCCGCAAGTTTACAGGAAAGTGCTTTGTGAATCAAGCACTTATGCTGAAAACTTGCGGCGGAGTAACGTAAACGGGATACGTTACGCCGCTGTAATTCTACATGAATCTGGCCCATAGTTCCTAAATATTCCTGTGAGTAGTGCCTGATTCTTCCTCTTCAATGAAGAAGAATAAAGGAACAAAATAACTGCTGTTGCATTTCTGTTGAAATAAGGAGAGGATTCTAGTTGGACTTGCCACTGGAGCAAGTTATTTCACAATTGGTATCTATTTCCTTCCCCACTCCAAGAATACATTGTTTCAAACTTTATAGTGTTTAGAAATCAACTCCTGTTAGGATCATGCCCTAATGAAAAAAATTACAAAATTACAATGTGTTCAAGCATTAAAACTGTACTGTACAATCCCGTCAGATCTACCCTGGATGGTAAGGTGCAGTTCATCTCTCCGCTCTGCCGTTTCGGTCTGCGGCTGACATGTACCTCCTTTGTTTCTTCCAGAAGGCATTCTGATGTCACTGGTCGCCGTGTAGTCCTGCCCAGATGGGTTTTGTCATTACGACTTCATCTGAGGGTGGGGCTACATGGCACGGCATCCCAACTTTAGTAAGCCGCCTTTAACAGCGCTTAACCCCTCGCTGCCCATAAATACTGATGTATCTATATACAGGCCGATTGAAACCCATGATCTGCATCACTGAAATCTCCCCTATATTTACTTCATTAGACTCTGCTTGCTATCATCTGGGGGTCATCTTCATATATATTAGATGGGCCCAAACCCATCCCCGTCAATAGTGCATAGATATAATTTATACACCACAGCATAGTCAAACACGCATCAATATTATCGAGACAAACTCAAAATATGCGACCCGCTCACATTATCCAGCTGGCTGTAAATAAAGAAGTCTCTGAAAAATAATGAAGCTATATAAATACATATTAAAAGGTACAAACATAGGCCCGGATTCAGAAAGCACTTACGCCGACGTATCTACTGATATGCCGCGTAAGTGCACGGATGCGCCGTCGTATCTATGCGCCTGATTCTGCAAGTAAGATACGCCTAGATTTTGGCTTCATACGACCGACGCAAGTTTCCTACGCCATCGTATCTTGTGCGCATATTTACACTGGCCGCAGGGGGCGCTTCCATTGATTTACGCGTCAAATATGTAAATGAGCGAGATACGCCGATTCACGAACGTACTTACGCCTTTCGCTGTAATCTGCGCCGTTTACGTAAGGCGTACGTCCGGCGTTTACGTTAAGCCTCATAAAGCAGGTGTAAGTCATGTTAGGGTATGGACGTCGGAACAGCCGTCGTATTTTACGTCGTTTACGTAAGTCGTACGTGAATAAGGCTGACGTAGGTTACGTTCACATCGTAGGCATTGAGCCGTCGTATCTTAGGGAGTAAATTCGACATGATTCTGAGCATGCGCGCGCATTCGCCGTTCGTTCGGCCCTTCATTTGCATTGGGTCATGGTTAATTTAAATGTATCACGCCCACTACCTTCCTACTTTGAATTAGGCAGGCTTACGCCGGCCAATTTACGTTACGCTGGCGCAACGTAGGGAGCGAGTGCTTTGTGAATAATGCTCTTGCCTCTCAGAGTTACGTCGGCGTAGCGCATATGAGATGCGCTACGCCGGCACAAAGATGCACCGATCTACGTGAATCCGGGCCATAGTTGTCAAAAGAGCATCGGGTTCCACATTATTTTACATTAAATCTGTTATGGACACAAAGCTTTTAGCATATAGATCTTTTTTATATAACGTTACATGCATACCAATTAGGCCCCGTACTCACGACCAAACATGTCTGCTGAAACTGGTCCGCAGGCCAGTTTCAGCAGACATGTTTGGTCGTGTGTGGGCGCGAGCGGGCCGAATTCCAGCAAACATTTGCCCGCCGGGCCTTTTCCCAGCGGACAAATATTCCTGGACTTGTTTTAAAACAGTCCGCTGGAATCCTGCCCGCTCGGACATGTACGGTCGTCAGTACAGAGCTACCGTACATGTCCAGGCGCCCGCCGTCCCTCGCATGCGTCGAATGACTTCGACGCATGCGTGGAAGCATTTTAAAGGCGGGCCGCCCACGTCGCTGCGTCATTGTCGCGGCGACACCGCGTCATCGACGCGGCGACACCGCGGACACGCCCCGCGTATTGTTTACGCGCGGACTTCTGTACGATGGTGTGTACAACCATCGTACAGAAGCCCTCTGGCAGACATGTATGGTGAAAACGGTCCGACGGACCGCTTTCACCATACATGTTTGGTCGTGAGTACCCGGCCTTAGAAGAATGATGATGGATAGTAAATTGCTAATCATCATCATCATTACCAACACCAAGATCTAGCTGTATAGAGAAACAAAGATTTTAAAGATCTCTCAACGAAACACCCAGCTATCCAATAATGTGTCCCTTGTGATAGCAATATGCAAAAAAAGTTTTTAAAGGTAGTGTAAAAAATAGTTTTAGATAAAATAAATATTAAAAAAAGTAAAGTGCCCCGCCCCCATGCTTATGCGCAAATGAGAAAGTATTATGTAAACAGTGATTTCACCACACATGAGGTATTGTCGCGAACATCAGAGTGAGAGCACCAGATCTTTTCTGTAACTCTAAACTGGTAACCTGCAAAAAAATGTAAAGCATCACCAATGGAGATTTGTACGTTTGGCACCATTCCACGGCCATGCGCAATTTTAAAGTGTGACATGTTAGATATCTATTTACTCTGCGTAATATCATCCTTTACATTTTACAAAAAAAAAGGGGAATTTTTTTTTCGTAATTGTTCAAACACCGTATGTCATAAAAAATGCCGCTGTGCAAATACCATGTGTCCTAAAAAAATTGCAAGAGCCGTCATTTTATTCTCTGCTAAAAAAAACTTTATAATGTTTGGGGGGTTTCAAGTAATTTTCTAGCAAAAAAAGTTGACTTTTTCTAGTAGGAGAGAAGTATCAGAATTTGCCCGGCAAGTTGTAAAGTCAAGGAACCCTTTTACCGCTTGCCGCCCACCCACTGCCAAATGACAGAGGGGCGGTCCTCCCAGAACGGTCACTCTCGTGCACCAACGGTGGCGCGCAGCGTGGTGATCACGGCCGCGTTGCTAGGACACCACACGACTCCAATCTCTGTAAAGCGCTGCAGCTCTTTAACCATGTGATCGGCTGTGTCCAATCACAGCCGGTCACATGTAAAAAAGGAAGTGCCGGTAATCGACTCTCATGACCTTACACTGTGTGTGGTGAGTAGAGCCGATCAGCGACATTTCCTCCCAGGGAACTTCAAGACATGTAATCAGGGCCCTAATAATCAGGATTACAATAACACGCCACAAGTGCCAGCAATCAGTGCCTATTAGGCCCCGTACACACGACCAAACATGTATGCTGAAACTGGTCCGCGGACCAGTTTCAGCATACATGTTCGGTCGTGTGTAGGCGCGAGCGGGCCGAATTCCAGCAAACATTTGCCCGCCGGGCCTTTTCCCAGCAGACAAATATTCCTGGACGTGTTTTAAAACCGTCCGCTGGAATCCTGCCCGCTCGGACATGTACGGTCGTCAGTACAGACCTACCGTACATGTCCGAGCGCCCGCCGTCCCTCGCATGCGTCGAATGACTTCGACGCATGCGTGGAAGCCTTTAAATGGCAGGCCCGCCCACGTCGCCATGTCATCGACGCGGACACGCCCCGCGTAATGTTTACGCGCGGACTTCTGTACGATGGTTAGTACAGCCATCGTACAGAAGCCCTCTGGCAGACATGTAAGGTGAAAACGGTCCGACGGACCGGTTTCATCGTACATGTTTGCTCGTTAGTACCAGGCCTAAGTGATAAAAGTCAGTGCTGGCTATCAGTGCCGCCATTATTGATGCCCATCAGTTCTGCCTATCCGTGCCCACCAGTGCCAGCTCTCAGTGCCCATCAGTGCTGACTATCAGTGCTCATTAGTGCCACATATCAGTGCCACCTGTCAGTGCCCATAAGTGCGGCATATTAGTGCCTCCTCATCAGTGCCACCTAATCAGTGCCCATAAGTGCCGCTTCATCAGTGCAGCCTATCAGTGCTGCCTCATCAGCGTACATGTGTGAAGGAGAAAAATTACTTATTTAGAAAAATCCTTGACAGAAACAGAAAAACGAAATTTTATTTCAAAATTTTCGTTTTTATTTAATTTTTTTTAAATAAAAAACCCAGCAGTAATTAAATACCACCAACAGAAAGATCTATTTGTTTGAAGAAAATAAAAAAAAATTAACATGGTTACGGTGTAGCATGACCGCACAATTGTCATTCAAAGTGCGACAGCGCTGAAAGCTCAAAAATTGTCCTGAGCAGGAAGAGGATGAAAGGGTCCTGTAGGCAAGTGGTTAAAATTATGGACAGTCTTGAGGCACTCAAAGTGTCAATATTTTGTGTGGCCACCATTAATTTCCAGCACTGCCTTAACCCTCATGGGCATGGAGTTCATCAGAGCTTCACAGGTTGCCACTGAAGTCCTCTTCCACTCCTCCATGACGACATCACAGAGCTGGTGGATGTTAGAGACCTTGCGCTCCTACAGCTTCCATTTGAGAATGTCCCACAAATGCTCAATAGGGTTTAGGTCTGGAGACATGCTTGGCCAGTCCATCACATTTACCCTCAGCTTCATTAGCAAGGCAACGGTCATCTTGGAGGTGTGTTTGGGGTCGTTATCATGTTGGAAAACTGCCTATGGCCTGTCTCTGAAGGGAGGGGATCGTGCTCTGCTTCAATATGTCACAGTACATGTTGCCATTCATGGTTCCCTCAATTAACTTTAGCTTCCCAGTTACGGCAGCACTCATGCAGCCCCAGACCATGACACTCCCACCACCATGCTTTACTGTAGGCAAGACACGCTTGTCTTTGTACACCTCATCTGGTTGCTGCCACACACGCTTGACACCATCTGAACCAAATAAGTTTATCTTGGTCTCATCAGACCACAGGACATTGTTTCAGTAATCAATGTCCTTAGTCTGCTTGTCTTCAGCAAACTGTTTGTGGGCTTTCATGTGCATCATCTTTAGAAGAGGCTTCCTTCTGGAATAACAGCAATGCTGACCCCCCACCCCTTCAATCTCTGCAGCATAGCTGGCAGCACCCATACGTCTATTTCCCAAAGACAACCTCTGGATATGATGCTAAGCATGTGCACTCAACTTCTTTGTTTAACTTCTTGGCCACCGTGCTGCAGCCAAGTTTCAGGGTCTTGACAATCTTCTTATAGCCTGGGCCGTCTTTATGTAGAGCAACAATTCTTTTTTTTCAGATCCTCAGAGCGTTCTTTGCCATGAGGTGTCATGTTGAAGTTCCAGTCACCAGTGTGAGAGAGTGAGAGCGATAACACCAAATTTAACACACCTTCTCCCCATTCACACCTTGTAACACTAAGGCCCCGTACACACACGGTCGGTTTGGTCCAATGAGAATGAACCGAATTTCATTTTCATCAGACCAAACTGACCGTGTGTATAGGCTATCGGTCTGGTTTCCTTCGGTCCAAAATTTTTAAACATGCTTCAAAACCGAACCGATGGACCGCTGCCCCATCGGACCAAACCGATGATTAGTACAGAAAAGCATCGGTTCAAAACCCGCGCATGCTCAGAATCAAGTCGACGCATGCTTGGAAGCATTGAACTTCGTTTTATTCTGCACGTCGTATGTTTGACGTCACCGCGTTCTGACCCGATCGGATTTTGGACTGATGGTGTGTACACATATCAGGCCGTACAGCCACTTCAGAGGTGAACCGATGAAAACGGTCCGACGGGCCAGTCTCATCGGTTTGGTCCGACCGTGTGTACGGGGCCTAACGAGTCACATGACACCAGGGAGGGAAAATGGCTAATTGGGCTCAATCTGGACATTTTCATTTAGGGGTGTACTCACTTTTGTTGCCAGCGGTTTAGATATTAATGGCTGAGTTATTTTGAGGGGACAGAAGATTTACACTGTTATACAAGCTGTACACTCACTACTTTTACACTGTAGCAAAGTGTAATTTCTTCAGTGTTGGTAAATAAAAAAATATAATAAAATATTTACAAAAATGTGAGGGGTGTACTCACTTTTGTGAGATACTGTACTGTAACTGTTTTAATGAGTCACAAATTCCTGGTCTTATCTATTAGTCTGTCTTTTCTAAAGGAATGTTACAGAAAGTTCAACCCTGAACATCTTTTTATAGCATTTGTCCATATTCATATTCATCTTTGTGACATCTTCAACAATTGTTTTATATTTCTGATGGCTATACTGTCTTTTCTCTTTTCCTTATGTATTATTTTTCACTCAACATTTTGACAGCCTCAGATATGTCTAAAAATGTCTACAACATTTACCTGCGGTTTAAATTGTTGCTCACTGGGGCGATTGTTCATACATTTCTTGCGTCATTTACTTCAGGACAGAGGCAGCAGACTGTTGAAGCAGTGCGGCTTTATGTGGATATCTGAGTCATGTAACATTTAAAAATATCATGCATATTTGTATTTTTCACACTCTGAGCCTTCTTTTTCATTCATTCTAAGATTATTTTAATTTGCATAAACAGCATATCCTAGCTTTAGTGTTTCCTTCATTTTTTTGAGAAATAGACTTCTTGCATTGTCCACCCAATTACAGTAACCATTTAAAAATGACCTAAGTCTGTGTTTGCCATAATTACGGTAACCCCTGTCCGTACTGTGCAGGCAGATCTTCATTATAAGTTGCAACTAGATATGAACCCTATCTGTCCTAACACAGGGTTAATTGTGTAGCTGCTGATCTTGAAATATGGAGATGAAACATTGCATAATTGATCTACTTTTCAATCAACCTATTTATTTATCTATATAAAGTGACAATATAGTCATTTTCATTCCGCTACAAAAGATAGTTGTTATGGATTTGATCCAAAATGGTAATCATGGATACCCCCAGCCCCTTAACATTTAAAGCGGTAGTAAAGTCTGGTAAATCTTTTCATTTTAGGGGCCTTCGGCAGGCATATGTCATAATGTTCTTGTATGTACAGCATATTCAGAACATTATGGCATACTTACCTGTCAAAGAAGCCCTGCGTTGCTGTGGTGTGATCGATCTGGCAGGTCCCGGGCGCTTCCATCTTCAGCCAGTCTTCCGACTGGGTTCTCTGCCTTCAGCCAATTGAATGGCTGAACCGCAATGACGTCACTCCCATGCGTTTGTGCAGAAGTCACATCCCTGTGGCACAGATTGAGGGCCATAAATGTACAGAGCTGAGCATGTGTGGATTTTATCACAAAAGAGACTGACAGATTTGCTTCTATCATAAATATCCTTCCTGTCAGCAAGTTTCTAGAACATGGCTTTGCTACTACTTTAATTCTTTGTGCCCAGAGGTGCCCCTGGTCTATTAGGACCCTGAACTTAAAGGTAATAAATATTTAAAAAAAAATTGTTAGGCATGCTGTGTGAATGGGAACACATAAAAAAAAAATTCTCAAATTTGACCGCAAAAGTGGAAATACACTATACCACTTGGATCTAGGAGGTTACATTTCAGATTATAAGCATTTTTTTTAATAAGGCAGTACAAAGGGCAATATACAATGTTCAGTATATGCTTTTAAGGAATCGGCTTTCAGTTCAATGTAGTCAAATTAGTAAAGATGGTTTATGATTCTTGTCTTTGCTGCTTTTCTTATTCAATAGGACTTGCTGATGGAATAGTCCCATAAATGTAAATAAAGGATTTATTGTATTTGAACTTCATTATCTTCCCATCATAACAGTAAAAATAGTATGACTACAGTCGGGGCTAAGATGTTGTCTTCATATGATCTACCTTACTAGCCTACCTGTTAGACAGCAATTGGGTGGGAGAATTTTGTAAGATAAAGTCAACCTTTCAATCTGCTACTTAACCTCCCTGGCGGTATGATTATGTCTGGAATTTTGTACCAAAAGCGGTACAATTATTTTGCATGGAAAGTTGGCGTTTTATACTGTAGGCCTGTAATTCTTAGGAATAACTTACTTAAATCTGTCCAAACAAGAGTCTAGTAGACATCCCGGGTATGATAAAGTTTGAAACACAAAATCATCAATTATAATATAATAAATAACTATAAATATGTATAACAAATAATAATGTAATTATAATAAAAAATATTCAATAATGTAATCAAATCAAAAACACTGAAATTTGCTCAGTTGCAGAATTGTCGCTATCATTACTTTTATTTTTTTTATGACGAATTTCCCCACAAATCACTATCGCTCAATTCTGCAAGTGATTATAATTTATTATCGCTGTTTTCTAGCTGCTCTAAAATCACTTTTGACATAAAGGGACACTTTTGGTTGCTATGGACAATCTACAGTTTGCAGGCAGAAAGAACAGTTTTTATTTTATAAGAGAACATGTAGGGCACTGGGCAGACCACTAGGGACAAGGGGGGTGTGTATTTTTTACATACAGTACTGTAATCTGTAAGATTACAGTATACTGTATGTAATGTGTTTATTTACTTTTTTGAATTTGGTGCCGTTCTCCGCCCCTGTGCGTCGTAACATCGCAGGGAACGGAGATCGGCAGCACACAGGGACACTGTGTGAATCGAGCGAGGATGCCGCTTGCTCACACAGCGGGGAGGCATCGCAGGATCCAGGGACAAGATAAGTAACTTGTGCCTGTGGGTGCTGCGAGGCGGCCCAGAGTCTGGCTGGGGGATACCGCTTTTGGTATAAAAAATTCACCCCGAGCCAGACTCGGGATTACTGCTGAGGAGATTAATTAGCCCATATACAGGTAGTGTTAACCACTTGGTGCAGCGAAAGGCATCATTCAGATATTGCTGTTTTGAGCCAGCGATTCCCTGCACCATAAGAATGATCATAGCAGCTGTTCTGCCACTTGATCGTTCTTATGAGCGGCGAAAGGGGACGTCCCCCCTCCTGCCGCCCTCTGGTACTTCTCCCGACTCACCAATGCGATCAGTGAGTCGGAGACAGGAACTGCCAGCCCCGGATGATGATCATAGAGATTTCCGGTGGACCAGATGGTCGCTGGAGTCTCTATGATCATCGGAGGCCAGCATGATGTTATGACGTCCCGGCCTCTGCATTAAAAAAAATGGTGCCGCTTCGGCTGTGAAGCGGTGATCGTTTTAATTAGTTTTTTATTTTAGGCTTCCCAGCCTAGTGGTGAGATGTGGGGTCTTATTGAACCCATATCTCATTGTAAAGAGGTCCTGTCATGTCATATTCATATTACAAGGGATGTTTACATTCCTTGTAATAGGAATAAAAGTGATCTTATTTTTTTATTTTTTTAGCCCTAGACCTCCTCTGTAACTCAAAACATGTAAAATTTAAGCGTCCTCTATGGGGATTTTTAAGTACCGAAGTTTGGTGCCATTCCACGAGCGTGTGCAATTTTGAAACGTGATATGTTGGGTATCTATTTACTCGGTGTAACTTCATCTTTCACATTATGCAAAAAAATTGGGCTAACTTTACTGTTTTGTTTTTTTTAAAGCATGAAACGTTTGAAAAATTGCTGCGCAAATACTGTGCGAGATAAAAAGTTTCAATGACCGCTATTGTATCCTCTAGGGCAGGGGTGACCAACCAATGGCCCGGGGGCCACATGTGGCCGGCGGAGCCCTCTGATGTGTCCCACGACCTCCTGCTCTCAGATGGCTGGTCGGCACGCCCAGATTGTGGATCGCCGATCCGTCATCCCAGAGCATCAGTGTTGTGAATGAAGCCGGCGGTAGAGAAAGCAAGTGACTGCGGAGCAGAGCCGCATAAGCCGATGCTTCCTGTATAGCACCAGCTCCTGTCACAGATGGAGTGATACCAAATATGGGCATATCTGTTCTGCAGTGGTTACTGGACTGCTTTCAAACTGATCCGCAGGTGCACCGCCTACCTCCAATCCGATCCGTTAAAAAAAAAAAATTCCGCCTGGGTGGATCGAATCGAAGGGCCCATAGAGTAGAGAGGGTTGTGTCCGCCTGCTCCACTTATTGTGGCCCACGACTGGTTACCAAGTCACTTAAGTGGCCCTAGCTTTTCAAAAGGTTGGGCATCCCTGCTCTAGGGTCTCTGCTAAAAAAAAAACATATATAGTGTTTGGGGGTTCTATGTAATTTTCTAGCAAAAAAAATATGATTTTTACATGTAGGAACGATGTGTCAGAATTGGCCTGGGCTTCAAGTGGTTAAAAGCAAAAATGTGTTGAATAATAATTTATCTTTTTAAAATAAACCCTGGGAGATATGAAATAGATATAAAGTGGGTGGTCCTGTGACCAAAGTGGACTATGTGTAGCTTTTACCCCATTGGGGTAATTGATTTTCCTCAGGTTCTCTTCCCAATTTAGTGCAACATGAGCCAGGCACACAGCTGCAACCACTCTACTGGCTCAATTAACTATCTAGGGGTTGCCTTTTTTTTACTTTATTGCTGAGTAACTTGAATGGGGCTTAGGGAGCTGTGAGATACTCCACAAAGGCTAAACAATGATCAGAAGACACTCTCCATTATGTCTCTACTTCTGAGGATAGTCTCTCTACCAAAGGCCCAGAGAAATGGACATCACTGAAACACCAAGAAAAATGTCTCAAGCCAGGCAAGCAATGGTACTGATGCACAAGATATAGCAGCAAACAGTCACCAGGATCCTGCAAACAGATCTGTACTCACAATGTCCCTGGATACTTGGATGCCTCCTTCCAATAACAGTGAACCTTTCAGACCAGATCCTCAGTAAAATCCCTTGATTAGCTCCAAAAGACTTTAAGGCAAACATTCCCCTCAGCTCTGCCACATCTGTGACCTTGATGAACACAGGTAGAGTTGCATTCAAGCTGGGAACTTTTCCTCCTAGGCAAGAACAGGTCTGCCTCAGTTTTCAAACTATTTATGTACTCACCCAGCCAACTTCTGGGCACTCTCCCCAGGGATTGGCTGAAGCTACATAAATATTAGGCTGCTGATCTGCCTTCCCTCCCACCCACTATATTCTGAAATATTTCAGGAAAAAAAAAACGTTAACTTTACCTATACTATCTAGCAGCCTATCTAGGAGGGTGCTACTTATGTTTGCATAATATATGTTTTACTGGTCACTTGTAGTCAACCAGAGAAGCCTGGTTGACAATCCAGGAGCATAATTTTAGACAGGGACAGAGAGTTGTCACCCTCTAACAGAAATTGCCTGAACAAAGACCTTCATGGCAGGATCACCAGGTATTATTTAGTGTAAGCTGTGGATTTAAAATACTTGAAAATTACTGTTTATGTACAATTTACATAATTAAGTTTAAGTGATTTTATAGTGATGGGGTTTACATACTTTAAGAACTGTGTGAATAGGTATACTGAACACCTGTAAATAAATGACTTTTCAGCTCATGCTCAGTTTATTCATGAGTATCCATTTACATTATAAAAAGTAGATCTTTTCTACTTAGCAATTTAATTAATTCTAATTAGAAATGAATAGATTGTGAGAAATAATGATGTGTGTAGCAAGCCTAAGGAAATCGTTTTCTGTGGTAGAGCAGAATGTAAAGTGAGCAATGAGAGGTGCCATACTTGTGCAGAGAATGACGAAGATCTACATTAAAAGCTTTTTCCATATTCTATTCCACAGCACAACCCCATAATAAACAGCGGCAATTGCTGTGCCTAGTCACTAAAGCCATCCATACATGGATCGAATTTTGTTCAATTCAGCTGAGACAGGTCACGATTCAATCCATGTATGGGCAGGCTGGTTGTTCAGAAGTTGATCTACTATAGTCAGCAGCACAAATCAGTATATTCTGTTGGTAGGGAAGTCTCCCTGCTGTCAGTATTCAAGAGCAATGCAGGAGGGATTTTTCCTGAATTCAAAAAAAAAATACTTTATGACCTTATTTCCCCATCCACACACTCATTGTGGTGTGGATGAGGAGGTATTTTTTTTTTACATTTGAACCACTGGTTTGAAAAAAAAAAGACTAATTAATGGACTGCTGTAACATACCTGAACATGGAGTCTGAAGTGCAGAGGTAGGCCTCTCTTACAGCTCGGGCTCAGGAGCCCTAGTAAGGTAACAGGGAGCACAGAGTGGCCTGTGAAGTCTTCTGCCAGCAGGGGCAGATGTGTGTTGTGACGTGAGTAGGAGGCTGGTGAGAAGCATACAGGTGGAGGGACCAGGCTGGAGACAGGCATGGGTCAGTGGGTGCAGATGCATCTATGCAGGCAAAGACAAGGTCAGGCAGTCAAGGTTGGCAACGTTCAAGCCGATTAGGACACAGGCAGCAGGCAATGGGATAGTCGGGAACCAGGCAAGGGTCGGTAACAGCAAGGCAGATAAGACAGGGGATCAGGCAGAAGAAGAGTCCAGAGACAAGCCAGGGGTCGGTACGGGCAGCTTTCGGCAGAGTAAGGTTCAGCAAAGGTCTGCAACAGAGGATCAGATACAAGAGCAGATACAGATGCTCAAGAGTGGATAAGACCAAACTACACTGACACAATGACATAGTACAGTTTACACAGCCCAACTGGCACCAATGCACACTCGCACCAGCAACACTGCCACCGGCAGGAGCTCTCTGGTTACTGTGCATAAGAGAATGTCAATGCCTTTCTTGACAACTGCTCAAGTAGTCATTCTTACAGTAGTGATTATTATAAAACTAGCAAAAAAAAATTTTATGCCATTTTTCCATTTTATGTGCTCATTGTACCATGTTTCAAAGGAAATATTTGTAATGTGTGGGTACAAGACAAAACAGGGCCAATAGGTGGCAGTGAAATATACCTACATATTATTATTTTGCCTAACTGTCTTCTTGTAGAAAGAATGTCCAAAGAGGGCGAAAAAATATGAGCCCGAGGTAATGGGCATGCGGCTGCCCCTCCCTCCTAGTTATTAAATTTATTTAAATAGGTTTTTTGATTCACCTCAGGAGATAAAAATGTATGGACGCTGGCCCTTTATAATTTAAGACAGGAGTTTGAGCGGGAAGAGAGTGTATCACGTGACATAGCAGAACCTTCTGAAAGGATTGGGGCTTATATAAAGAGGAGTCAGCTGAGGCAATTTGTCAGTGAGCCATCATCGGTACAGCGAGGTCCTGAATCCCCCCCCCACCCTTTGTCGCAAGGCACTTTATGTGGTGTTGGCACCCTTTAAGATAAAGAGGGGACTTGTGGTTATGTTTAAGTGTTTTAGTTCGAGTCCTTAATGACTACGTGAAATACGTTGTTTCTAGTTACTGTATTTCAGTTTATTTGATTATTGTGTTTTTTTATATATAGGTTGGTTTATTCTTTGAATGTATTTTTGATGTATTTTGCTTTACTACCACAAGAGGTCGCAACTCCTTATGTTTACAACTGCATATACTCCTTCCTCCCATTAGAGCCGGTTCACACTGGGCGCGGTCGAGAAAATGAATGAAAGTGAATTGGAGCCGTCTTAATGTACACTACTGAGGTCACTCCGACTTTAGAAAAGGTTCCTGTACTACTTCAATCCGACTTCTAGGCGACCTGTAGCCATTGATTTCAATGGAAGTCGCCTCCAAGTCGGATCCCCGTTCACAGTGAGGCAACTTTATAGGAAGTCGTCCCAGTGTGAACCTGTTCTAAGGCAAGCTCCTCCTTCCGACAGGGGAACTCCATGCCAAATTTTAAATAAAAAACCGGCATGGGTTCCCCTCTAGGAGCATACCAGGCCCTTATGTCTGGTATGGATTTCAAGGGGATCCCCCTACAGCGAAAAAACGTGTTCCACCCAAATCCATACCAGACCCTTATCCGAGCATGCAGCCCGGCCGGTCAGGCATGCCCTCAACATGGGAGGGTGCTTTGGGGCAGGGGGGCACCCTGTGGCCCCCCACCCCAAAGCACCTTTTCCCATGTTGATGGGGACAAGGGCCTCTTCCCGACAACCTTGGCCATTGGTTATCGGGGTCTGCGGGTGGGGGGCTTATCAGAATCTGGGAGCCCCCTTTAATAAGAGGGCCCCCAGATCCCTGCCCCCCACCCTATGTGAGTGAGTATGGGGTACAATGTACCCCTACCCATTCACCTGGTGGTAGAAAAATGTCAATAAAAAAAAAACACTACACAGGTTTTTAAAGTAGTTTATTAGACAGCTCCGGGGGTCTTCTTCTGACTTTGGGGGTCTTCTGCCGGGCACCACCGCTGTCTTCTTTCAGCTCTTTTACCAGCGGCGGCCCGGTCTTCTCCCTTCTTCCGACTTTGGGGGGGTCTTCGTCCGACTTCGGGGGGGTCTTCCAACTTCTCCCGCTCTCTGGTTCTTTTTCTCCTCTGCCGGGCACCACCGCTGTCTTCTTTCAGCTCTTTCACCAGCGGGGGGCCCGGTCTTCTGCGTCGCGTTCTTGCCTTCTTCTCTTCTTCTCCTCTTCGATGTTGACTCAACGCTCCCTCCTGCTGTAATGGCCGGTGTGCGGTGCGCGGCGATTTATATAGGCCTCTTATGACGTCACAGTCCCAGCATGCTCCGGGTGGTGATGTCAGAAGAAGACCCCCCAGAAGTCGGAAGAAGGGAGAAGACCGAGCCCCTGCTGGTAAAAGAGCTGAAATAAGACAGCGGTGCGGTGCCCGGCAGAAGACCCCCGGAGCTGCCTGATAAACTTTAAAAACCTGTGTAGTGTTTTTTTTATTGACATTTGTACCCCATACTCATTCACATAGGGTGGGGGGCCGGGATCTGGGGGCCCCCTTATTAAAAGGGGCTCCCAAATTCCGATAAGCCCCCCGCCCGCAGACCCCGACAACCAACGGGTTGTCGGGAAGAGGCCCTTGTCCCCATCAACATGGGGACAAGGTGCTTTGGGGTGGGCAGGGCCCCTCCCTGCCCCAAAGCACCCCCCCATGTTGAGGGCATGCTGCCTGGTACGGCTCAGGAGGGGGGGTCGCTCACCCGTCCCCACCCCCATTCCTGACCGGCCGGGCTGCGTGCTCGAATAAGGGTCTGGTATGGATTTGGGGGGAACCCCCATGCCATTTTTTCGGCGTATGGGGTTCCCCTTGAAATCCATACCAGACCTAAGGGCCTGGTATGCTCCTAGAGGGGAACCCATGCCGGTTTTTTATTTAAAATTTGGTGTGGAGTTCCCCCTTCCTGGAGGCGACCTCAATTCGTGTTGTGGTCGCGTTGTGATTCATACTCAAGTCGTGTTGAAGTTGCCTCACAAAGTCGTGCTGAAAGTCGTGTTGCCCCTGTGTGAACCGGCTCTTAGGCTAAATATTTATTCAGTATACCAATTGATATTATTTTAAATTTAGCTTTTTAGGCTCTATTTTTAATAATATTTCCTCCTTTCTGCTTTAATAGGCAGTATAACATACCCTTGTAATCAGTCATTTGACTTTTGATTGTTTTTTTTTCCCTTTAGGACCATGCTATTATTCATTTGGATCCACATTTTGGCCTGTTTAAGCTGGTCTCATAGGTTATTTGTTTTTCTCAGTGATTGGGATGTAATAATTTCCGCTATTTGGAACGCATCTCACTATCTGTTTCATATAATTTTGCCTTTGATACACAGTATGCTTCCGGTCGGTGGGCGTCATTTGTTTCTGGCCTGTGAAACGCATTTTAACCATGCTTTGTCTTTTTAGGAGAGGTGTGGTTCTGCAGGCTGGGAGCTAATTACTTACGCCGAGTAGAACGCACACAACTTCCGTTTTTTGTCCACTTCCGTCCCTTATTTAAACAACATCGCCAGACGTCATAGCCACGCCCCTGATGATGCACGCTGGTGACGAAACGTTGGGTGGAGTGAGGGACTATAGACATACGGTTGTTTGACGAGGAGTGGCCGTCATCTTATTGGTAGGAAGCGCTGGTCGCTTTCCTTTCATACTTGTTTATTTTAGATTTCATGTCAGTGTACTCATCATTTTAACAATAAAACTGCCTTCTTTTGGGATGTCTGCGCAATGAGATGCCTTCTTTAATTTCCCCACATATGTTACCATCGGTGCATCTCTGGAGCATACCTCTAGCCGAGCCTTTGTTGTGATTAATTTCACCCATACCCGGTTGGTTAGTGAAAGAAGGACCTTTAGTGGATCGGATAGGAGGAATCATTTGTGTTATTACCTTAATTCTTTTATGTGTATATCCCATACACTGACGGTAAGGGTCAGTTTTTTTGGGTGTTGGTGAAGGCTTTCTCCACTTTCCAACACATGACTTCTCACCTTTGATGGACTATGTCTAGATCCACATTCATTTAACTTCATGATTTTGGAGTGATCTTACATGAGTTTTCTGCATAATACTACCACTTTTTAGCGCTACACCCCTACCCCCCAAGTATTTATGTATTTGGGGGAGGGACAAAAGGTGAGGCCTGCATTCCCATAAGAACTGCAGGCTTACTCTGCAAATAAGAGAGTGATTGGCGTCCAGTCTCTCTGCCCCTGGTGATGTAATCTATGACAAAATGCAGCCTTCTATCTATGTGGCAGCTACCTCCAGTTCAGTTTGGCCAGAACCTATTTATAAATGATAAAAAAACAACAATATAGTGTATTACCTTTAAAATCATATGTTACTTGCAGTAGTTAACTAGCAATTTCTCCATATGTCAGCTCATCTTTCTGCAGTGCACATATTAAACATGAAGGTGCTGATGAAAGAATATTTCACCTATGCCAAAGTTAATTAAATGTCAATCCATCATATGCAGAGGAGCTGATAGTACATGTAATTAGTGAACATGGTCGTGTTTTAAACACTAGGCTCATTGACACCATAAGCGTGTGAATTCAGTAACTTGCTTCATAATGTGGCAGCAGCTAATGAGCCATAATTGCAAAAGTAGCAGAACTGCGAGCAGACCCAATTTTATGTAGGAATGTAATGATTTTTACACATGGCCTCTAGTATGTACCTGTACTGCAAAAGATTCTGGGATACAGCTCAGACAGTTTTGAATTTTTCATGTGGTAATGTGGACAATTTTAAATGTTTTCTATTTACATTACTTTTTTTCTTTCTATGTAATTTGCATATATTTAATTATAGTTACATAGTAAGGTTGATTAAAGACAACAGTCCATCCAGTTAAATCTGTTTAGGTGTGTGTTTTTTTCCCCATATTCTCGTATATTGTTTTTGCTACGATGCCCATCCAAGAGTCTCCACCTCCAATGGCGACAGATGCTGTATGGAGGCGCGGACGCCATTTAAAGCCAGTGCGCATGTCCAGGCCGCGCCAGATGTGATGTTAGACTTTGGACATCCCGTGTAATGACACGGATGCCGACAACAATGTCCAAAGGGAGTGGTAGTGGTAAAGGCCACAGATTTCTAAATGGAGATCAAGGCATACAAAACTGACAAGTAGCGCCACCTAATGGAGTCCAAGAGAAAAAATAGACGGCACCAGAATGATGCCCTGGGCATCCGTATGGTCACCCGATCCTGATCCAATCCCCAATGGTTCAATCTAACAACTAAGCACCTAAAAATAGAGATATCTCAAAAATGAGAAACACCATACATAACTTCCAACAAAAGCAACTCAGAAGCCAAAATAAAGTCAACCTTATTAAAGACCATATCTAGAATAGGAGCATATGACCCATACAAGTGTGATAATCAATCAATAAACTTTGCTGATCCAGTTTACAAATTAATTACAAACAACTGTATGATTTAAAGAAATGTATACAAAAATTATTAACGAGAAATTAATCTCATGGATAATGGCCAAGCTTATCCTACAGAAAAAGCTTAAAGCTGATGGAATCATTCAAACCCGGATGGATGGTGGAAGCCAGGGAATGAATCCATTTAGTCTCAGGTTGAAGGAGAATCTTATCCACATCTCCCCCTCTTTCATGACATGTGTGGGCACATACTCAAGAGCAAAGAATTTCATACTTTGATACTTGAAAAGAGTGGCAGTGTCCCATATGCCTACTGATTGGTGTCTCCATTTTCTTCTTTGATACAAGCAACACATGGTCCCTGATTCGATGAAAGAAAGGCCCTTTGGTCTTTCCCACATAGAATGCCCTGCACTCATACTCCATGTAGTAGACCACTCCTATCGACTAACAGTTTGCCATTTGAGAGAGCTACCTCCACAGAGTTCATCAGAAATCGCATCTCCCGCATGGAAGTGTACCCCTGTGATATTGTCCTGCTACCTTAGGGGTAAAATGGCTATGGACCAGATCAGAGATTTTGATTTCCTATAAGTAATTTGAGGATATGGGCTCACGTACTTATATATCACCTCATCAGTGGCCAGAAGGTGCCAATGCTTTTGGATAATTTGGCAAACTTTTTGTTTTTTATGTTATGTTTTTTATGTTTTTTTTATAGACAACTTTATAAAATGTATGAGCTTAATTACCTTCCACTTGTAAACGTTATGCAATCTCGTCTTCAGAAATGCTCACCAATGCGACACTCATGGCTGGGAAGGATGTCAGTCTTTAAGATGGACATCCTTCCTAGATTTCTTTATATTTTTTAAACAATTCCAATTAAGGTTCTGCGTTCTTTTTTTAGACTATATTACTAAAATATATTTGGCCTAGATTCCTGGCTAGACTCGGATATGAAATCTTAGTGAAAAGAAGAGATGCTGGTGGCACAGGCCTGCTGCACCTAGAATTATACCATGTGGCAGCTTTACTTAGTAGGGTGCTAGATTGGTTTCACCATGGATCTCTAAAGCAGTGGGTTACACTTGAGTCTTACCTAGTGCCTATACCACTGACTCCTCTCTCATGGCTTCTTCCTATTGATCGGCCACGTTCAACACAGTAACGCCTTTGATTTCATCTCTGTTATATTATGGGATAAATGTATCACATCATACAATGTATCTTCACGCCCAGGGCCATTGGCTCCAATATTGGGTAACCAAGGTTTTCCACCGGGAATGACAGAAAAAAGATTTCTTTGTTGGGAAATACTACATCCCTCACCAATTTGTCATTCATGTGCGGATAGAGGCTTGAAAATGGCTTCAAAATTTTCAGCTACGCAATTTTTATAAAGGGCTGAATAGCTTATATATTTGTAGTGACTTAACTCAGTTTGAGGAGATGTGCCTTTCTGATTCAAAATGTCCTCATGCATTATCTAAAACGTACGGTATTTTATTATCGCATGCAGTTCCAGATCGCCCTTTCAGTGTCCGAGACTGGGAGCGAGAACTAGGTAAAAATCTGTCCCATGATGAATGGAACAAGGTGTTCTACCTTACTTTTAAAATAACCTTATTGTCCTATTCACGGAAACATAATTATAATATTATGATGAGATGGTACTGCTGCCCGGTCTTACTAAATAAAATGAATACAGCTATGTCTGACCTATGATGGAGATGCGGTGAATCAAGGGGCACATTACTACATCTATAGTGGTCTTGTTCGAAAATAAAACCATTTTGGTCGGCTATATTTAAACTCAGCCATGTGGTCACTGGTAAAATTGGCAGGAGACTCCTGCTCTTTATTTCCTGGGTCAATTAAATCAAGTGAAAAGGGAATATTTCGATTTTTCTTTGATGGCAGGAGGAGCCTTAATTTCAAGACATTAGAAGTCCCAAATAATACCAACAATGTGGGAATGGGTAGTAGAGATGAGCCATATAATGTGCATGGAAGAGCTGATAGGTATAGAAAATAATGTTGAATGTAACTTCTGGGAAGTCTGGGCCCCCTGCGTGGAGTTGCTGGAGTCTCCTCGGATGTTATCCTTTCTGTAACTTTAATAGTTGGTATCCTGTAGGTTCAATACTATATTTATTTATTTTTTATTATTTTTTTTCATTTTGGTGTGTGGGCTGTTTGTTTTTCTATTTTTTTATTTTTCATGTGTGCATACATGTATATAAAAATTGGCATTGATAGCAAATATGTCGGTACATTATATTTAGGCAACTTTCCATTCTTTATTTTGTGAAAATGCAAGTGGAAATGGGAAGTATAAAGCTTGGTTAGTTTAAGGATATTTAGGGTATGGCCACTAAGCATAATTACTCCCTTTCGTTTTCTCTTTGTAATATTATTGTACAATGCCATTTTTTTCAATACAAATATAATAAAACAAACTTTTGAAGGCAATTGGTTCCACTAGATTTTAGTTAGGAGTATCAGAGTAAAGGGGGCTGAATACAAATGCACGCCACACTTTTCAGATATTTATCTGGAAAAAAAAATTGAAAACCATTTATCATTTTCCTTCCACTTCACAATTATGTGCCACTGTGTTGGTCTATCACATAACATCCCAATAAAATACATTTTTGGTTGTAACATGACAAAATTTTGAAAATGTCAAGAGGTATGAATACTTTTTCAAGGCACTGTAGCTTCCTTTTACTCGCCCACTGTACTGTTCACCTATGGTAAGAGGAGAAGAAGCCCCATGTGAGGTGTGGCCTGGAACTCATAAGGTCAAAAGGCTTTCTCTCATCCCTATTTGACAGTGCTAGGTACCTGAACAGCCAATCCTCAAACACCAATGCTGTCACATATGAGAAAGACGAGTGGGTCACATGCTCTGCTATACCCAGATGTACCAGATACCAAGTCACATTACTTCCACGTGTGAAATGAAGATTTGTAAAAGTGAAAGGAAGTGTTTGTCTCCGGCTTTCACATTGAGGTTGCTGGGCAGGAGTTTTTCAGGTGGTATAGCAGCGATATTTTTAGCGCTGTACCGCCTGAAAAACTCCTCAGTGTGAAAGGGGTCTAAGTGTTTTTCAATAAACTAAAGGAGTTGGCATATGTTTGTTGAAAAAACATATGTAAATTTAAAAAAAGGTTTTCTAGCACAGGAAAAAAATTGCATGGTGCGGTCCAGTCTCAGGTCCATCTTGATCCACGATGTGCATTAAACAGCATCAATTCTCAGGTGGCATGTTGGCATCTGCAAATGTAAAATCAATGAAGAATGTATAAATTAAAGTGGTTGTAAATTTATTCATGAGATTTGAATTAAGCACATATATCTGTAGTGTTTACGTGTCTCTCTCCACAGGCACTAAATTTTCTAGCACAGGAAAATGCAAGGGTCTACTGGTCTGCATTTTGTGATTTTCTTAATTCAAATGGAAATTTTCCAAAGCACAGCACATTTAAGACATGTTAGTGCAATGGTCTTTAATGCATGCATTCTAATGTGAATTTTCCCTCAGTATACAGGGAGTGCAGAATTATTAGGCAAATGAGTATTTTGACCACATCATCCTCTTTATGCATGTTGTCTTACTCCAAGCTGTATAGGCTCGAAAGCCTACTACCAATTAAGCATATTAGGTGATGTGCATCTCTGTAATGAGAAGGTGTGTGGTCTAATGACATCAACACCCTATATCAGGTGTGCATAATTATTAGTCAACTTCCTTTCCTTTGGCAAAATGGGTCAAAAGAAGGACTTGACAGGCTCAGAAAAGTCAAAAATAGTGAGATATCTTGCAGAGGGATGCAGCACTCTTAAAATTGCAAAGCTTCTGAAGCGTGATCATCGAACAATCAAGCGTTTCATTCAAAATAGTCAACAGGGTCGCAAGAAGCGTGTGGAAAAACCAAGGCGCAAAATAACTGCCCATGAACTGAGAAAAGTCAAGCGTGCAGCTGCCAAGATGCCACTTGCCACCAGTTTGGCCATATTTCAGAGCTGCAACATCACTGGAGTGCCCAAAAGCACAAGGTGTGCAATACTCAGAGACATGGCCAAGGTAAGAAAGGTTGAAAGACGACCACCACTGAACAAGACACACAAGCTGAAACGTCAAGACTGGGCCAAGAAATATCTCAAGACTGATTTTTCTAAGGTTTTATGGACTGATGAAATGAGAGTGAGTCTTGATGGGCCAGATGGATGGGCCCGTGGCTGGATTGGTAAAGGGCAGAGAGCTCCAGTCCGACTCAGACGCCAGCAAGGTGGAGGTGGAGTACTGGTTTGGGCTGGTATCATCAAAGATGAGCTTGTGGGGCCTTTTCGGGTTGAGGATGGAGTCAAGCTCAACTCCCAGTCCTACTGCCAGTTTCTGGAAGACACCTTCTTCAAGCAGTGGTACAGGAAGAAGTCTGCATCCTTCAAGAAAAACATGATTTTCATGCAGGACAATGCTCCATCACACGCGTCCAAGTACTCCACAGCGTGGCTGGCAAGAAAGGGTATAAAAGAAGAAAAACTAATGACATGGCCTCCTTGTTCACCTGATCTGAACCCCATTGAGGACCTGTGGTCCATCATCAAATGTGAGATTTACAAGGAGGGAAAACAGTACACCTCTCTGAACAGTGTCTGGGAGGCTGTGGTTGCTGCTGCACGCAATGTTGATGGTGAACAGATCAAAACACTGACAGAATCCATGGATGGCAGGCTTTTGAGTGTCCTTGCAAAGAAAGGTGGCTATATTGGTCACTGATTTTTTTTGTTTTGTTTTTGAATGTCAGAAATGTATATTTGTGAATGTTGAGATGTTATATTGGTTTCACTGGTAAAAATAAATAATTGAAATGGGTATATATTTTTTTTTGTTAAGTTGCCTAATAATTATGCACAGTAATAGTCACCTGCACACACAAATATCCCCCTAAAATAGCTAAAACTAAAAACAAACTAAAAACTACTTCCAAAAATATTCAGCTTTGATATTAATGAGTTTTTTGGGTTCATTGAGAACATGGTTGTTGTTCAATAATAAAATTAATCCTCAAAAATACAACTTGCCTAATAATTCTGCACTCCCTGTACATTAACATTAAATAGCATTTTTGGGGAAACTATAAAGCCCATCATGCACATCGTGGATCAAGATGGACCTGAGACTGGGCCGCACCACGCATCGTGAGACCCTGATGAGCCTGTTTTGTAATTGTGTATTGTAAGTGCATTTCTTTTGAGATTAAACATAGTACCTGAAATATTGCACTTAGGTGGCACTTTCCTTTTTTGTTTCCTTGACATACTATATCTGACTATCTATACTTTGGCATTGTGTTTATTTCCATCCTCAGGAATCCAGGGCATTAAACAGAACCAATTCTCAGGTGGCATGTTGGCATCTGCAAATGTAAAAGAAATGAAGAAAGTATAAATTAAAGTGGTTGTAAATTCCATTCATGAGATTTGCATAAAGCACATATATCTGTAGTGTTTACGTGTCTCTCTCCAAAGCTCTAAGTGTCGTTTCCCTCTGGTGCTTCATTCCTCTGTATGAGCCACTTCTGACAAGTTCTCTGACACATGAGATAACATGAGCTAAAAAATTGTGTCGGGGAGGGAGATTAGCGGTAGATAAGCAGAGAGCTTGTCTATTCAGAATACAGTTCTGCACATTTCTCTGTTCCTCTGCCTATGTTGGGATGGGAGGTGTTGCTTTCCTCCAATCAGCTGTCACACAGTGTAAGGCCCCTTTCACACGTGCGGACCGTATGTCTGCCTTTTCATCCATCCATTTGCAGATGAAAAAGGGACATAAATTGGTCCCCATATGATTGCAGATGGCAGCGGATGAACATCCGCTGACACCCGTAATCGCCCGCCTCCGAAAAGATCCGATTTTGCAAACGGAAGAAAACCCTATTTTTTCTTCCGTCTGCAGAGCGGATCGGATGAACATAGACATACAGTCCGTGTTCATCCGATCCCCCCATAGGATAGAGCGGAGAAAATACAGGGTGGTCCCTGCACAGTGTGCGGGGACTGCCCTGTCCTCCGCCGGCTCAGTGGGGATCAACGGAGCTATCCCCGCTGAGCTTACTGAGCATAAGGAGGTGGATCATTACTGATCCGCCCCGTGTGAAAGGGGCCTAAGAGTAGTCTCTCCACACTTCCCTATGTACTGCTGGCAGATGAAGAAAGATTTTTAAACACCATCTGCACCTTTAAAAGGGAAGACTGCAGATATACAAGTAAAAGTAAAATGTAGGAGAGCTTGTTTCATCCCAGTGTATCATCTGAGGCTAATTAGTTCACTGGATATATGTGAGCGTTTACAACCACTTTAAAAGTTTAAAACAAAAGATTGAAATTATGTGGTCCTCATGTGTCCTATTTTATAATCCTTTTTTTTTTAATCTTCCATACAAAGACTGTTGAAATGGGTTAAAAGCAAAGAAGTGGAAATTATATCATACAGTTACATAGGTAGGTTGAAAAAAATACACAAGTCAATCTAGTTCAACCAATAGAATTTTTTTTTAAACTTCTGTATACAAAACCCTTTACCCATAGTTGATCCAGAGGAAGGCAGAAAAAACAATAAAGCATGATCCAATTCGCTCCAGCAGGGGGAAAAAAAAACTCCTTCCTGATCCCCGAATTGACAATTGGATATTCCCTGGATCAACTACCCCTGTTTATTTTACCTATAAATGTTAGTATCCAGTGATATTCTGCGCATTTAGGAATGCATCCATCTTTTTTTAAACAATCTACTGAGCTGGTCAGAACTAGTTCTTGAGGGAGTCTATTGCACATTTTCACAGCTATTATGCCGCGTACACACCATCACTTTATGTGATGAAAAAAAATGACGTTTTTAAAAACTTCACTTTAAATGACCGTGTGTGGGGGAAAACGTCGTTTTATGTCTTGTAAAAAACGACAAAAAAAATTGAAGCATGCTTCAATTTTATGTGTCGTTTTTCAAAACGTCATTTTTTACTTCACAGAAATTGACCGTGTGTAGCAAAAAACGTTGTTTAAAACGATGTTTTTTCACCTGCGCATGCCCAGAAGCTACTTACTGTATGAAGCAAGCTTCAATGGAAAAACATGGTGAACGTAACCTCGCTTTGCTAGAACATTGTGAGAAAAACGATGGTGTGTAGGCAACTTCGTCTTTGAAAATTGAAGTTTCAAAAACGTCATTTTTTACTTCACAGAAAATGTCGTGTTTTTTTCATCACATAAAGTGATGGTGTGTACGGGGCATTACTGTGAAGAAGACTTTCTGTATTTGGATGATAAATCTATTTTTCTCCAGATGGTCTGCATTATAAATGATGTGTATACATAGTAAAATAGTGATAAAAATAATGATAAAAATCATCAAAAGTCTCTATCAATAAAATACAGCAGCGCTAGTGATCAGAACACAGTTCAAATCCGATCACTCATTCACATTCAAAGAGATAAATGAAGGTAAGAAAGTTCTCCAGAGATCAGAGGGTGCACAAATATACCGTGACAGAAAGGGGTGCTCTTCAAGACAATTTCAACTGTCCATGATTGGTGATATCACTCGTGAGCCGAGCAAAACATGTGAAAATCCAGTGACAATGTCCCCTCAAGGATGTCTACTCACCAGATTGATGTTAAAACAGGCTTTGAACAGTAATGTCATCGAATTCCCTCTTCCTCATGAAGATGATATTCCAGCAGCATGCAGTACTCCTAATGACCATCCGGTGTCAGGTCACATAAAAAAAGCTTGATATGGTGTGATACCATTTAAAAAACTTTTATTTTAACATGCTGTTAAAAATCATGCATACAAACAGCAACAAAAAAAGCTCCACAGAGCAGTAACTGATACAGAGTGTAATGCCTTTCAGCCGGTCAGCGGCTCACAGAGGGTGATAGATACCTCGTGAATGCGAGCGTTTACCGCTAGCACACCCGATCACTCTCCTAGTTGGAGCGCAGCTGGACCACAGCGTCAGGCGTACGTGTATCAAAATATCGCGAGATTGCGCCCTGACGTTTCGTCCTTCCGACTTATTCTGAGAGCGCAATCTCGCAGGTTACAAGTCACTGTTAAATAGTGTTCATATTGTGACAGCCACGCCTACTGCAATGTTAACACCTCGTATTCCTGCTACCACTACCGCACACACCTGCGGTGTTTCACAGTAATAAACTCACTGGGGCCACATTGCTGCACATATATGCTGCACTCAGATCACTCAAATAAACCTAGGGCATTAATGTTCTCTCAAACATAATATAACCTCAATATAATTACATACATATATATATTTTCATCTCTCCAGGAGGTTCAATCTGCATATAAGATATAATATATCTCTATATATACAGATACATGTAAACCCTCCGAAGTTGTAAATGCATCTCTCCATCCAAACGTGAGTGAGTGACAGAGTTACATATGTAACATAAAAATAAATCTTGCAGATAAACAATCTATCAAATTACAATACATAAAACCTCATATAAAATCGGTGTAACTCATAAAATTACACTCTACCTAAATATTAATAAATGCAACATTGCTTAAATCCATATAACAAAACATATTATAAAACCATATTATAAAATATAGTATAAAGAAACCCAAAAAACCTTGGAAAAGAATCCCATCATACTAGATCTACATAATGATACGTGGCCATTAAAAGGGGAACCAACAGAATTAATGTAAAAAATGTAGTTTAAACATTTCTATACTTTTGGGTATGTTGGCTCAAAACTCGAAAATCATGTATCGCTTATAAAGCAACTCACATTGAGTTCTACATTCCCATTATACTAGATCTACATAGTAATAAGTGGCCATTCAAAGGGGAACCAACACAATTAATGAAAAAATGTAATTTAAACATCTCTATACTTTCGGGTAGGTTGGCTCGAAACTCAAAAATCATGCATCGCTTATAAAGCAATTCACATCGAGTTCTACATTCAACCCCTTAGGGGTAAGTGTATCCAATAAATAAATCCAAAGAGTTTGACGTTTTGATAGATCTCGAACCATATTATTACCTCTCCATGTGGGTTTAATTACATCAATACCCCAGAATCTTAGTCCTGATGGATCCTGGTTGTGATGTATTTTAAAATGAAGCTAAACATTGTGATCCTTATATCCTAACCGGATATTCTTCACATGTTCGCCGATCCTCACTTTTAGCTGTCTCTTAGTGCGACCCACATACATTAATCCACAAGGACACTTTAAAACGTATACTACGTGTGTGATGTTACAGGTAATACGTTCTTCAATGTTAAACTCTCTATTGTTGACTGTAGACCTAAAATTTGTTATACCCCTCACAGGTTCGGACACTGATTTACAGCTTTTACATCTCCTGCAAGCGAAAAAACCTTTTTGCTCCCAAAAGATGCTGATTTCGCTGCTTGGTCCAAAACTTTTTTAACGACCTTATCTCCGAAATTCGGAGCTTTCCTATACATAAATTTAGGGTTTGCTGGAAGTACAGGTTTTAAGGTCTTATCAAGGCATAGGATGTGCCAGTGATTCTGTAGTATAGCCTCCACTTCCTTTTATTGTGAGTGGAAGGAAGACATAAAACTCCACTCATAATCCTTAAAGTCAGAGCTTTTAACTGAATTCTTCAGCACATCCACCCGTGGGATAATTTTAATCTCTTCAGATATAGCATTTAATTTTTGAGCATTATATCCCTTCTCCCTAAATCTGCCTTTTAAGATCTCTGATTGTTCATCATAGTCTTCCAATGTCGAGCAGTTTCTTTTTACTCTCGTCAGTTGACCTTTTGGGATATTTTTCAACCATGCAGGGTGATGGCCACTCTGCATGGGCAAGAAGCTATTACAATCTGTAGGTTTAAAAAATACTTTTGTTTCCAATCTATCTCATTTTCTATAGATAGTTACATCTAAAAAGTCGATTTTTTCTTTATTATAATGGCTAGTCAACTTAATATTATTAGAATTTTCATTTAAATAAATCAAAAAAGTTTCCAAGGAGGTTGGAGAACCTTCCCACAGGAACAGTACATCATCTATAAAACGCCTATAGAATAATAATTCAACTCGTCTATTAAAAAATACAAATTTATCTTCAAACTCTCCCATAAACAAATTGGCGATGCTCGGTGCAAATTTAGCACCCATCGCTACACCTTTCTTTTGGGTATAGAAGCGATTATCAAACCAAAAATAATTATGGGATAAACAAAAATCTAAAACATCTCTTAGAAATACTTTCTGATGGTAATTATAAATGATGTAGTTCTCTCATATAATCATACCTACAGGAAATTTGTTGCTTTTTGTCACAAATATAAATACCGTATTTGCTGGTGTATAAGGCGACCGGGCGTATAAGACGACCCCCTAATTTTACAGTTTTTGTATGATTGTTTGCCTGTACTCACCGTATAAGACGACCCCCCTTCCGAGGCTTCTGACACTTCATATTTCTTCCTTCTGGAGCTATATTCTTCTTTCTTCTTGCTGGAGCTGGAGACATATTCTTCCTTCTTGCTGGAGCTGGAGCCAATCACAGCGAGCGATTTATTCTATTAATGAATACAAAGCCTGCTTGGATTGGCAGAGGCTGTAACATCATCAGCCCAAGCCTCTCTGACTCTCAAAGCCAATCCGAGCAGGCTACTGTATGTAGCCTGCTCGGATTGGCAGAGGTTGTTATTCCAATCCGAGCAGGCTCTGAATTCATTTGAATACAAAGCTCACCGCGATTGGCTAAGCGGTATGTACTGTATGTAGCCGAAGCTGCGTACAGTATTACCACACATCCAACAGTCATCCGAACAGCTGTCCCGGCGTATAAGACGACCCCTGCTTTTTGGCCAGTTTTTTTAAGTGTAAAAGGTAGTCTTATACGCCAGCAAATACAGTATATAAAGTTTTGTGGAAACCAAAAGTAATAGAAATCCACCACAAAAGAAATCCACAGCTTGTTTCTTCTACAATTTCCTATAACATAACCACTATTAGCCGTCATTATTGCCTATAACCATTGTATGGATGTATGTGGGTTGCAGGTATTCTTTAGAATCTTTTTCTAACCAAATTTAATTGACTTAAGAAATGTAGTCTGACAGAGCAAACATCCATAAAGAAATTTACCTTTTCAGTTTAGTAAGTTAAAAACAGATTAGACTACTGCATAGATTGTCTGGTAAAGTATTCCATTTGTCTTCTGTATGCCTGTATTGCTCTAATATGTCTTATCATATGAATGCATTTATGCAGTTTTCAAAGGATATGTATCCCTTAACTTATGCAGCAGAGATGTGCTTAAAGTACATTTGAAAAATAGGTCCCTTGGTATCATTTCTCCGTCTGCACTATAAGCACATACAGTACCAGCTGCTGCCACAGGCAATAAATCCATCAGTAGGAAATACTAATGCAATTTAAAATAAATGTGCTGCTTGCTACAGGAATATTTCTGAACATACGTCAAAAAAGGTTTGAAGAATTTTTTTATTTTAACCACTTCAGCCCCAGAAGATTTTCCCCCTTAATGACCAGGCCTTTTTCTGCAATACGGCACTGCATCGCTTTAACTGACAATTGCGCGGACGTGCAATGGTGTAGCTAAACAAAATTGACGACCTTTTTTTCCCACAAATAGAGCTTTCCTTTGGTGGTATTTGATCACCTCTGTGGTTTTTATTTTTTTGTTCATAAATGACCTGGAAGATGAGATAAACAGTTCAATCTCTGTATTTGCGGATGATACTAAGCTAAGCAAGCAAATAACTTATACGCAGCAGGTGGAAACCTTGCAAGAAGATCTGAAAAAATGTATGGGGTGGGCGACTACATGGCAAATGAGGTTTAATGTGAAAAAATTTAAAATAATGCATTTGGGTGGCAAAAATATGAATGCAATCTACTCATTAGGGGGAGATGCTCTGGGGAAATCTAGAATGGAAAGGGTTCTGGGGGTCCTAGTAGATGCAATGCCAAACTGCTGCTAACAAAGAAACTCCAGGGATAAAGGGATAATTCTCCCACTCATAGGCGTGCACAAGGGGTATGCTTGGGCACACCCTAATCCTGGGGTTGGCAACCTGGCAGATGACAGGTAAACTGCAATCCTTCCTTGCCGGTGTCTTGTCGAACTAGTTCCCCTATCGATATGGTTCCCTGCTTGACAGACGAAGCCCACGGAAATCTCCAAACTTGATCAGCTGTACATGGCGCATGCGTGGCATCCAGGCTCATTCCTTAACAACCCCGTGGATTTGGAGGATGTTAAAAAAAGAGCCAGAAGGCCGAGCGAGCGCAGCAAGCACGTGAGTGTGACGTTCCTGTCCTGCTATATTTAAGTTCTAATTAATTGGATCTCGGCTGCGGAGGTTTCTCAGGTGTAAACCAATTAGTCACTCTAATGTATGTTTAAGAGTTAATGGTTTATATCATCACAACCTCAGATCGAGTACCAACACAATCAAAGAGCTTATTACTTCATAAGCTTGTATTTTGCAGTAAAGGTTAATGCCAGAGTCTATGTGCAAGTAGGTAAATGTAAATTCAGGTTTGCAGTATTACCACCTTGTGTTCCTGGTTTAAATGCAATACAGATGGAGCCAATATATAACAAGCTGGGATAGTACACAAGTGTATTCAGGCAGGTTTCTAGATAACAGGTAATGTACTAGATAGACATAAGTTTCATATATGTACAGCTCAGTATATCATGGCAATACTAATAACTTACGTAGAGATACTTGCGGTACTGCTGGTAGCATACAGAGATGAGTACTTTCAGGTCTGCACTGTGTAGTTTGAGAAGGGAAGCCTGAGAACCTGAGGGCTGGAGGGTGTGCTGATCCGAGTCCTGGATGGACACACTGTGAGTTTAGGGCTGTAGGGAGCGCTGATCCTGGTCCAGGAAGAGTAGTCAGTGCCTTTTCTTGCCAGCAGGTCCACAGGGATTTGAGGAGCGGGTCCTGGGTGACGGCAGGGGTCCAACAAAATAGCGGAGCACCCTGCCGTCATTTCTGGGGATTTAAATAGCCAACGGGGTGCGGGAAACAGGAGCGCAGCCGATGGTATGAGGTAAGGCTGCGCTCGTCTTGTACTGAATAACGCCAGTGGCGTTACAGTGAGGCCGACTGGCCACTTACAGCGAATTCCACGCCGCCCTGGACCTGTTGCTACAGCTGATCAGGTTCGGTGATTTCCGTTGGCTCGGATTGCGCCTGCACAGTCAAGGGGGGGAACCATACTGATAGGAGGAACCATATCGGCAGATCACTGGTCCCCAGAACCTGGACAGGAGAGGCGGCGGGGGCGGAATTTAGTGGAACCGATCTGTATTTTCCTCCTGCAGCAGCTAAAAGTAGGCTTCTCCTGCTTCTCCATTTTGTCAACATTCAGCTGCCACAGGAGGAAAATATAGGGGATCGTTACTAATATATGACACCTCTCCTTTCCCTGTTCCTCTTCCTTCTGTTGCTCAGATCACCCATTTGCTCCCTTGCTCTCCCTTTCTCCCATTGTTTCAGGATGGAGAGAGGGGAAGAGGCCGGTAAATATGTCAAACGCTTTGGGAGGTATGAAAATTACCTACACCCATAGCAAGAACATTATTCAAGTTTAGTCAGAGCTGCACCGTTTTCTATTACCTACAACCACCAGGGCTCAAGCCGCCCGAGCCAATCCTTCACTAAGCGACAATGCCCAGCTCGAGTCACTGTCGGGGGCAGGCGAACCTTAGTAATCCTTTATGTTACTGGCCGCTTCCTGTATATGGATTCATCGGGTAGTGTGCGGGTATTCCGTCACTTCCTCAATGCCGCAATGTCTCCTGGGAGCTTTTGTCATTGTTTCCAGGAGACATTGCGGAGGTCTGCCACAAGTTTTTGCGGGATTTAGAAAGAACATGTGGTTTAGTAATTATGCATATGAACGTATCATTTTTTTTATTTTTGGTGGGGGAGTGGATCTTGGGTGGGAGTTCCCACACTTTTTTCCCCAGGACTTGACCCCTGACAACCACCCCTTATCTGTATAGGCAAATTTTTGTAAAAGTGAACTAACCCTTCAGCAAGCTCTACCATTATCATAACTGTGGAGAATGTTCTATTGAAAACACTCTAATTTAAGCACAAATGCACATTAACTAGGTGGAAGGAAATTTACCAACTGAACAATAATTGAGAAGAGTTAATTTCCCTGCTTAAAGTGGAGGTTCACCCTAAAAAAAAATTCTAACAATACATTGAGAAGACTGATTACACTGCGGGTATGCTGTTTTTTTTTCTTTTTTTCGTACATACCTCGTTATCGCCGTTTCATCCCTCGGCTTCCGGGTATGATTCTTGCGGGTCTTGGTGTTCCTAGTTGATTGACGTTCCTCCGACCGACGCATACTGCGCATCACGACTTTCCAAAAGAAGCCGAACGTCGCAGGCGCCGTATAGAGCCGACTCTATACGGTGCCTGTGCAATGACATTCGGCTTCTGTCGGAAAGTCGTGACGCGCAGTATGCGCCGGTCGGAGGAACGTCAATCAACTAGGAACACCCAGACCCGCAAGAATCATACCCGGAAGCCGAGGGATGAAACGGCAAATCAACCTTTAGATTACACAAGGCAGGTTCTCCTGCTTTTGACATCTAAATGAAGTGACAGGAGAATGAGGGAAAGATATTTGTTGCTATGGTGGAGACGAGTTAAAGTTTCCCTTGCATGGGCAAAGCACAGGTTTGCTTTAACAGTACATGATACCAATGTTTGACAGTTATCAAAGCAAATATGAATGCTAACATTTGAATGCCAAAATGTACAGTTTTATATGAGACCCAACGTAGGGACTTTATAAATTATGCAAAAAATCCCCAATGTGGGTTACAAAAAAGCTACAAAAAAATACTAAGCTAAATAATTCTTCATGCATAAGGCCTCAATCCACATCAGTGGAAGGCACAAGTGCACCATTCAGCCTGGCTGCCTACAGCCTGTAAATCTCTATGGGAGGCTGAAAGCTGCTGCAGCTGGAAGAGGCTAGATGGTGTACTGATTGGTTCTAATGTTTAGGGCATAATGCACAGACTGCTTGCATTCCAGGCATTCATCCTTGGGGGCATACTGCCCTACACATTGTTATCACTCAGTGCACTGTCCAGCCACAGCAGATTTAAGCCACACTTAAAACGGTAAAGTCTCCTGTGCTGGAGCTAAATGCCATGCTCTGGGGGGTAAGGAAGTTACGTAAATGTTGCACTGCTACAAAATTAAAGTCCTATCTCTCCCAAAAGAGCAATATATAATACAATAGCATACACTACAAAAGCCTCATACACACGATCGGACTTCAAACAAACTTTTCAACACAACAAAACACAACAAAAACTGGATGTGCAGACTATAAAATTGTTGTCGTATGTGAACATAATGTCCGATTTCCGTTTAACCACTTAAGGACCCGCTCATGTACATATACGTCGGTACTTTAAAGATGGATATCTTGGTAACGGCAGCAGCTGCTGCCACAACCGAGATATCTATCTTTTCTTTGAGCGGTCCTGTAAACGATAACGGTGGTCTCCACGGTGGATTCGCCGCAAGATCACCGTTATCAGCGGTGGGAGAGGGGCTCCCGCCACTCTCCCGCGCCCTCAGCTGCTTACCGGAGCCGTGGGCAGCGGCGATCGAGTCCTGTCCCCTGCGCGGCTGGGATACGAGTGAGGGCAAGATGGCCCCCACCCGTCTCCATAGCATAGCAGGGCGGAAGCAATGTCAAAACGTCACTTCCGCCCATGCTTCTTAAAGCAATATTTTCTTGTTGTCATTTTTTCAAATGACAAATTAATTTTTTTTTGCATCTTAGTCTAAATATGGGATCTGAGGTCTTTTTGACCCCAGATATCATATTTAAGAGGACCTGTCATGCTTGTTTCTATTACAAGGGATGTTTACATTCCTTGTAATAGGAATAAAAGTGACCCATTTTTTTTTTTGTGTGTAAAAATTAATAAAACAAATAGAAATAAATAAGAAAACAAACATTTTTTTTTAAAGCGCCCCGTCCCGACGAGCTTGCGCAGAATCGAACGCATACGTGAGTAGCGCCTGCATATGAAAAAGGTATTCAAACCACACAAGTGAGGTATCACCGCGATCGTTAGAGCTAAACATGGATCCATGGGTCGTCCTATTCCATGGGGGAGAAGAAGGCTTAAAGAGGTACAGGGAAACACTTGTACCGCACCTCTTAAACGCCGCCAAGAGATTAATCCCAAGGAGGTGGCAAGACGCAGAGTGCCCCCAAACCTGGGAATGGATTGATGCGGTTGAAGAAACATACAAAATGGAAGAATTGATAGAGGGCTTAGAGGGTAATAACATATTACAAAGTACAAAATGGGAAAATTGGAGGACCTTTAAGAAATCATGGAGTTACGCAGAAAAGTTAAGGGAAGAAACCTAAATGATTTCCTAGAAGAAAATTAGAAAGAACTAGAGGTTTCAGAGAACGCCTAGGGTGAGACGGGGGGGGGGGAGGGAGGGGAGGGGAAGGGGGGTAAAAATTTGGATACATTTTTGATGTTTTTCTCTTTCCGTTATGTCCTAAGCAAATAGAGTAACATATCCGCATACATAGTATATTCGTATAAGTGCATGTTACAAATAGCTTATATAAAAAAAGAAAAGAAAAGAAAAAAAAAAAAAAGGGAGAAAGAGAGAAAAAAAAAAAAAAGGGGGAATAGAAAAAGAAAAGGGAAAAAACCCACATATAGAAAAGCGACACTAATGATGCGAAACCAAAATAGAGATGCAATGGGCTGGCACGCAGAACATGAGCATAAAATATGCACTCTATGAGGTAGAGTCTGAAGTGGAAGAAAAAAAAAAAAGATGCAACCTATAGAATTTTTTAAACGTCGCCTATGGAGATTTTTAAGGTTAAAAGTTTGACGCCATTCCACGAGCGGGCACAATTTTGAAGCGTGACATGTTGGCTATCATTTTACTCGGCGTAACATTATCTTTCACAATATAAAAAAGAATTGGGATAACTTTACTGTTGTTTTATTTTTTAATTCAGAAAAGTGATTTTTTTCCAAAAAAAGTGCGCTTGTAAGACCGCTGCGCAAATACGTTGTGACAAAAAGTATTGCAATGACCGCCATTTTATTCTCTAGGGTGTTAGAAAAAATATATATAATGTTTGGGGGTTTTAAGTAATTTTCTAGCAAAAAAAACTGTTTTAATCTTGTAAACACCAAATCTGAAAAACAGGCAAGGTCCTTAAGTGGTTAATTACCACAGTTTTCATCCAAAAAAAATCATCGTAAGAGCAAGACAAGGCATGCTCAGAAATGAAAGAACACATACAAAGCAATTTAACACATTACGTCACTTCTGAAGTTGAATTCGGTCATACGAGCATTTTTGTATGTTGACTAACCTCTTCGCTTTCCATTAAATTAGCACGCAACAAAAAACTGACAAAAATGTGTCCGATAATCTGATAGTGTGTATCCAGCTTTAGAAGAACTTATTGGATTATAGGCGCAGAAAAGATAAGTCTGATGTTGAACTAAGCCAAAACAAATGTTGATTTTCATCTAGAACCATGCTTCACAAACCAGTCTTCAGGGACCAATAACAGATTGATTTACAGATCTCCTCATAGAATTGAAATGATTAGTGTGCTTCTTTAAAATGTGATTAATGAACCCAGCTGTGCAAGGTTCTGATCCCAAAGGACAGAAAGAGAAACAATGAAATAGAAAAGACAGAATGAGAAAAGTGGAAGTGTGTCAGTGCTTAAAGTACCTTGGATCAATAACTACAAAAAAATACTAACATAATGGTAAACATTAAAGTTCAAGCTTAATTTTATATATATTTTTAATGCCTCAGGTGTTATTACAAAAAACAGCTTTGTGCAACACTTATCGTAAATTTGAAGCTGTACATCTTCTTTTGCCATAAGATGTACTAGGTCTTTTGAGGTACATAACACCACACATAACTCAACACAGAAGGTTGAGAACTCAAGGTAAATACAGGGCATCATTGCCCCACTTTCTGAAGCGTATGTCACCACAGTGTTTTTGGTTTACACTGTACTGGTGCAGTCAGTGCTGACATCACTGCCGTCGCTCTCAGCATCAGTATGGAATGCCAAAAGTGCAGACAAGGCCAAGGAAATCCCTGCCTCACAGCTACATGTAACAAAGAGGCAGGGAGTCATCCTTGACTTAAAGTGCTATAGATGAGCAAGTGCCCCTCTGAACCATACCAGGCCACATGCCCTCAACATGGGGGGGTGGGTGCTTTGGAGCCTGCCACCCTAAAGCACCTTGCCCCCATGTTGATGGGGACATGGGCCTCTTCCCGACAACCCTGGCCGGTGGTTGTCAGGGTCTGCCCCCTTTAACAGATCCTGCCCCCCCATGTGAATGGGTATCGGTATTCAACAAAAAAGCAGTGAAATGTAAAAAAAAAAAACAAGAGCTGGTTTTTGACAAGTCTTCCCGCCGTCATCTTCTCCCGCGATGCTGTCTTCTTCCTCATTGCTGGTTTCCCAATAAAAACAAAAAAGGCAGCTCTTGTTCTGAGGCTTTCTTCCTCTGTTATGACATCCCCCCGCTGTCTGATATATCTTATATAGCCATTGGGCGTTGTCATCCGATGGCATCACCCTTTGGGGCGGGCTCTCCGGGTAACGTCATCAGATAGAAAGGAAGAAGGGGAGAAGACAGGGGAGAAGACAGCTCCAGGAGAAGACGATGGCAGGAGAGACAGTGGCAGGAGAAGATGGCTCGGGGAGGAGACAGCACTGGGAGAGGCGGTGGCAGGAGAAGACCGCTCAGAGCTTTTTTTAGATAAAGGACTATATAAAGGACTCAAAAACTGGCTCTTGTTTTTCTTTCATAGCTTTTTTGGTGAATGGGTAGTGGTACGATGTACCTGATACACATTCTCATGGGGGGTGGCCGGGATCTGGGGCTCCCCTTGTTAAAGGGGGCTTCAAGATTCCGATAAGCCCGCCATTTACAGACCCTAACAACCACCGGCCAGGGTTGTCGGGATGAGGCACTTGTCCCCATCAACATGGTGGCAAGGTGCTTTGGGGTGGGAGGGCACATAGCTTTCTTGCCCCAAAGCACCCACCCCCATTTTGAGGGCATGCGGTATGGTTAAGGAGGGGGGCTCTCGCTCGTCCCCCTACCTTTCCTGACCTACCTGGCTGCATGCTCGGAGAAGGGTCTGGTATGGTCTTGGGGGGGGCCCCACACCGTTTTTTTGTAAAAAATTTTAGCCAGTATTTTCTTTTTACATTCAGCTATCAGTGGGGAAGCCCGCTGACAGCTGATAACTCATTGGTTGTTAAGGATGTGAACGTGTTCCATAGGAATTCATGTTAAAAAAATTCTCTGCATTTCTGCAAAATGCAAAAAGCATAAAAAAATTGTGTGAATGGAGCCTTACTGGGTCATCAAGTTGTAGCTAGCAAAAGAGTTTGCAGATATAGAGTTTGATTTACTAAAAGCAACTAGGCTGTACGCTTGGCAAGGGTTATCTTAAATAATATCTGCTTATCCCAGAATTCAGCTTTAAAGCCAAACTCAACGCAAAACATTTTTTTGTAGAATAATGAAGGGTTACAGAACATCTGCTGTGCCAACTGTGCCATGTCTAAACAAATTCATCATTTGTTGCAATACTGTTCACAAAAACAGCGAGCACTGAAAAGCATTCTGATGTCAGTCCCTGCCATTATTTAATAAGTATAACATACAGTAATTGCCACTCTTCCAGATGCAAATGCAGTTGGTAAATGGATAGTATATCTAAAGCTAACTTTTAGTTATGAGATAAAGTACAGAATGGTTAAAACGCCATTTTTTTTTCACCCACCTGTGTCTTACTAGGGAGATTTCAGGTCACATCCTCTTTTGAATATAAAACAAAAAGTGAAGGAAAAAAAATTAGATGATGTCTTCTTAGACAGTTGTCTCTGGAATAAGCGTCCCCATTGGAACATTCATACTCAATTTCTGTGACAGTGTAAAAAAAATATTTCCCATTAATTTCTACTTGGTTACCAGGAAAAATACAGAATGTAAATGTTTTTTGAGCAAGGATACAAACTGCAAAAAAACAACAACCCTTAGATCTAATTTAAAGACAGTTCTATAGCATTATAGCATTATAAATGTACAGGAACTTCATTAGATTTAAAAGCATTACCATACTAACGGACCCAATTGGGCTCCATTAAAGGATATCTATCAACAAGCTTAAAAGGTTTGGGCTCACGGAATTCAAAACCTAATTTGAATAGTTAAATCATTTAAAAAAAACTCAAGCTAACCCATTAAGTAGGCTTATCACATAGAATTTGGCCCACAACGCTTTAAATTTGAAGCTCAAATCTACCTTTAACCACTTAAGCCCCGGAATGCTGCCTAAAGACCCAAGGGGTTTTTACCGTTCGGGACTGCGTCGCTTTAACAGACAATTGCCCGGTCGTGCGACGTGGCTCCCAAACAAAATTGGCGTCTTTTTTCCCCCACAAATAGAGCTTTCTTTTGGTGGTATTTGATCACCTCTGCGGTTTTTATTTTTTGCGCTATAAACAAAAATAGAGCGACAATTTTGAAAAAAATGCAATATGTTTTACTTTTTGCTGTAATAAATATCCCCCAAAAACATATATAAAATTTTTTTTTTCCTCAGTTTAGGCCGATACGTATTCTTCTACCTATTTTTGGTAAAAAAAATCGCAATAATCATTTATCGGTTGGTTTGCGCAAAATTTATAGCGTTTACAAAATAGGGGATAGTTTTTTTGCATTTTTATTTATTATTTTTTTTTTACTACTAATGGCGGCGATCAGCGATTTTTTTCGTGACTGCGACATTATGGCGGACACTTCGGACAATTTTGACACATTTTTGGGACAATTGTCATTTTCACAGCAAAAAATGCATTTAAATTGCATTGTTTATTGTGAAAATGACAGTTGCAGTTTGGGAGTTAAACACAGGGGGCGCTGTAGGAGTTAGGGATCACTGTGTATGTGTTTACTAGTGTAGGGGTGTGTGGCTGTAGGAATGACGTCATTGATCGTGTCTCCCCTATAAAGGGGATGACGCGATCGATGCGCCGACACAGTGAAGCACGGAGAAGCCTTGTTTACACACGGCTCTCCCCGTTCTTCAGCTCCGGGGAGCGATCGCGACGGAGCGGCTATAAACAAATAGCCGCGACAGAGTCCCGGATCGCTCCCCGAGCGGACCCGACCTCCGCATGTACCGGGGGGGGGTCCCGATCGGACCCCCCACCCACGTCTAGCAGAGGACGTACAGGTACGTGATTGTGCCTGTCCGTGCCATTCTGCCGACGTAAATGTACATGAGGAGGTCTGGAAGTGGTTAAATATTAAAAAGCAAGGCTTGCCGTGTTTAAAAATAGCAAAGCATGACTTATCTTCTCTCCAGTGCAGTCAGCTACAGAAAGTCCATTGTGACACACCCCCTAGGTTCACAGTACTGCTGGATATCACCCTCCACCATTTCTGGGGGGAAAAAGAGGAGGGACCCATGATGTTAGCAAATCCACAAGACTGCAGCAGTGGTGAATTGTCACAGGTTATGCAGAAAGATAGCTCTGCTTAATAATGATTCACTGACACCACTGAAAAACATTTATCGCTGGGTGAATGAAACAATGTAAAACATAAATAAATACATCAATTTGATATACAGTATATACCGTGTTTCCCCGAAAATAAGCCTGGGTCTTATATTAATTATGCCAACAAAAGACACAGTAGGGCTTATTTTCGGGGTAGGTCTTTCCATGTAATGTGATGTCTTCTCTCTCCCTGCCTGACAGGAATCCCCAGTGTTAACGGAGTTAAAATGCTTGTAAAATTCTATAATCCACTCTATTACAGTATTATATAATGTACAATGTGTGTGTTTCTGTAATATAATTGTGCCAAATACCTTTGTTATAGAGCCGCTCTGTGCTATTGTGACCCACCGGAGCTCTCTTCCCCCGCAATTATATTACAGAAACACACACATTGTACATTATATACTACTGTAATAGAGTGGATTATAGGATTTTACAAGCATTTTTAACTAGGGCTTATTTTCAGCTCTCCTGGAAAATAACGCTAGGTCTTATTTTCAGGGTAGGTTTTATTTTTGGGGAAACAGGGTGTATGTATATATATATATATATATATATATATATATATATATATATTTTGTGACAGTAGGCAGGTTAAATCCCCTGGTTGCATCCAAGATGCTGTATATATTTCTCCTAGGTTCAGGCTTTATGCCAGTTTGTACCTCTAGGGGGAGTGCTGGCAGTCCACCTGGGAGGACTTGATGAGCCCAGATGTATCAGGTGGGCTCGTTAGGTCCTCTACAAAAACTCCCAGCATGCTAAGAGATATGCTCCAACCTGGAACCAGACCTGTGTGAATAGTCTGGGGAGTGATCTTTGTGCGGTGAGACAAAGCCTGTGTGGCTACTATTACCAAAACTCTAACCAGCAGGGAGTTAGGAACTGGGGCAGCACTAGGCTGTACCTAGGCGTTAGTTAGGGACACCAATGTGTTTAGTAAGCGGTCAAGTGACCAGGGTTTATTTTTGTATTTCCTTTGTTTCTGTCACATTTATTTTGTATATAGTTTAAATAAAATTCACACCTTTTTGTTTTCCTCCTACCACCATCTGCTGTGCCTAATTGTTTTTGTGTGCTGAACCCATCCAGGGGGTCACACACACCCGCTGACGGGCTAACCCCCTCACAATATATATATATATATATATATATATATATATATATATATATATATATATATATATATATATATATATATATATATATATATATATAATAGGGTGGGCTACTTCCTCCTCTCATTTTGTTTTTCTGGAGCAGTGTCAGGGTAGGCTCCCAACAATCCACCAATATTCATTAAAAAAAAAAAAACGACGGGACACAAACTCCAATGCGATTAATTTACTAGGCGCAGAGCCTGATGAAGAGCATGGTATGCTCGTAACAGTAGTCTGCCTTGTATTACTACAGATTTTCTGTCTTTGAAGGAGCAACCGGTAAATTAATCGCATTGGTGTTTGTGTCCCGTCGTCTTATTGATTTATATATACTGTGAGGAGTTAGCCCGGCAGCGGGTGTGTGTGATCCCCTGGAAGGGTTCAGCACACACAAAAAAACATTAGCCACCGACAGTGGTAGGAGGAAAACAAAAAGGTGCAGTTTTATTTGAACTATATACAAATAAAAATATGACAGAAAACAAAAGAAATACAAAAATAAATCCTGGTCAATTTGACCTGCTCGCTATAAACGTTGGTGTCCCTAACTAACAACTGGGTACAGCCTTGTGCTGCCCCAGTCCCTGACTCCCTGCTGTTTTAAATCTCTTAGCAATAGCCACACAGGCTTGGTCTCACTGCACAGACATCACACTCCCCAGACTATCCACACAGATCTGGTTCCAGGTTGGAGCCTCTCTCGTAGCATGCTGGGAGTTTTTGTAGAGGACCTAACGACCTGCAACCAGGGGATTTAACCGTCAATATATATATATATATATATATATATATATACCAGGGCTCGACAAATCCCGGGCGCCAAGTCGCCATGGCGACTAGAAATGGTGTCCTGGCGACTTGGCTTGGAAGGTGGGCAATTTTTTTTTTATTTGTGAGCTGGCGCCATCTGGTGGTGAGCCGTTGGTATTACAAGTTATTACCACCAGATGTGTGAGCTGGCGCCATCTGGTGGTGGCCGTTGGTATTACAAGTTAAGCATTACAAGTTAAACAGCAATTCTAATGTAATTTTTCACTATTTTTCACTGCCATCTTCTTCCCTCTAATTAGAACCCCCAAACATTATATATACATTTTTTATCCTAACACCCTAGAGAATAAAATGGCGATCGTTGCAATACTTTCTGTCACGCCGTATTTGCGCAGCGGTCTTGCAAGCGCACTTTTTTGGGAAAAAAATTACACTGGCCTGGATTCAAGTAGCAATTGCGCCTGTGTAACCATAGGTTACACAGCGCAATTGCTTATTTTCCCCAGCGTTACGAATGCTCCTGATTCAGGAACATCGTAACGCCGACTGCAGCCTAAAATCTGTGTGGCATAAGGCTCTTATGCCACGCATATCTTAGGTTGCATTCTAGCGATGACCGCTAGGGGGCGCTCCCATTGTGCTCAGTGTATAGTATGCAAATTGCATACTAACACCGATTCACAATGTTGCGCGAGCCCTGCGTACGCAATTTACGTTTTTTCCGTACGGCGTGTTTAGCGTAAGGCTGCCCCTTCTAATAGCAGGGGCAGCCAATGCTAAAGTATACCCGTCGTTCCCGCGTCGCGACGTTCGAATTTTACGTAATTTGCGTAAGTGATTCGTGAATGGCGCTGGACGCCATTCACGTGCGCCTAATTTAAATGATTCCTGCCCCCTACAGGATCATTTACATTAGGCGCCCTTACGCAGGGAAAGCTTACACAGCGCACATGCAATTTACGGAGCTACTGCTCCGTGAATCGCGGGTAGCGCAGTAAATTTGCGGGGCGCAGGGCAAAAACGCTGCCCTGCGCCTTCGCAAATAAGGGGCAAATCTACCTGAATCCGGGCCACTGTTTTTAATAAAAAAATAAGACAACAGTAAAGTTATCCCCATTTTTTTTAATATTATGAAAGATAATGTTACGCCGAGTAAATTTATACCCAACATGTCACGCTTCAAAATTGCGTCCGCTCGTGGAATGCCGACAAACTTTTACCCTTTAAAATCTTCATAGGCGACGTTTAAAAAAATCTACAGGTTGCATGTTTTGAGTTACAGAGGAGGACTAGGGCTAGAATTATTGCTCTCGCTCTACCAATCGCAGGGATACATGTGTAGTTTGAACACTGTTTACATATGCGGGCGCTGCTCACGTATGTGTTCGCTTCTGCGCGCAAGCTCGTCGGGACGGGGCGCGTTTTCTGGCTCCTAACTTTTTTAGCTGGCTCCTAGATTCCAAGCAAATTTTTCAAACCCTGATATACTGTATATCTTCCCTATTGTCAGCTTTTAAACCTGTTCCATGTGACAAATCATCAACCACTGCATGAATTCAAGATAAAAAACAATGGGTAGAGAAGTGCTCATGCAAAACAATACAACGGGTTAACTGTTATCTCTAATAATGTCACTCAGTTCCTCTACGTCTCAGGGCGTAATGGACCATTACCTTCTGAAATTATTCTTCCAAACCATTGTAGATGTAATGATGTACCTATGTTGTATTAGCAATAGCAAGTGAACAATCAGAACAGGATTTGCAATAGTTACAAGTGTAAGCAGGTCTGCTGAATGAGTCAAATAATAAAAAAAAGTCTTAAAAATGTGTAGGTAATAGCATAGACAATCCAAGTATTTTAAATGCATATTTTATTTTCATAACTTATTTTTATACACCTGCAGTGTGCCTAGCTTATACTTGCTAGGAAGTGTCATTTTCCTAGCACAGCCCTCTCCCATCTTGCATGTCATAGCTCTCTTCTCCTTTAGGAGGGACTAATTACTGCATGCACTGTGTGAATAATTTTACCTCTAAATTCACCTCAATACATTTCCATCAGAGGTTGCTAGGGGTTCCTTGAACTGTGGCTGGTTCACCTCCCATTTGAAAATGTTCCAGGGCCAACACCACATAGCTGTCCGTAAGGGTGCCATTCTGACCAACACTGTAAGGCCCGGTACACACGAGCAAACATGTACGATGAAAGCGGTCCGTCGGACCGTTTTCACCGTACATGCCTGCCAGAGGGCTTCTGTATGATGGTTGTACTAACCATCGTACAGAAGTCCACGCGTAAACACTACGCGGGGCGTGTCCGCGTCGTCGCCGCGGCGATGACGCAGCGACGTGGGCGGGCCTGCCATTTAAAGGCTTCCACGCATGCGTCAAAGTCATTCGACGCATGCGAGGGACGGCGGGCGCTCGGACATGTACGGTAGGTCTGTACTGACGACCGTACATGTCCGAGCGGGCAGGATTCCAGCGGACGGTTTTAAAACACGTCCAGGAATATTTGTCTGCTGGGAAAAGGCCCGGCGGGCAAATGTTTGCTGGAATTCAGCCCGCTCGCACCTACACACGACCGAACATGTATGCTGAAACTGGCCCGCGGACCAGTTTCAGCCTACATGTTTGTTTGTGTGTACGGGGCCTAAGGGTTATATTCTTAATGAGAACTACCAATGTGTAAGTGTAACTTTTCTTATTGCCCCTAGAGAAATTGGTCTTAGCAATGGTTCCACTTCCTTGAGACCTGAAAAGATTCTGTACAAAGTCACTTATGGTACAGCTCTGGGTCTCCTGGGGCTGCTGACATCACAACCAAGATAGTGGCACACTGCAGCATCATCAAGGCTTTTGGATGTCTACACAAGGGAAGCTTTTGCAGGTACAAAATATGAATAAAATACTTTAAGTGCACATATAATCTTGTAGAAGGATTTTTGTTGAAATTAATATTCTGGCATCAGGGCTTCTTTAATGAACCTACCTCCATAGTTAGGTGTAAAAAAAAGTTATATATACAAATATACGACTAAACCAAACAACTACAAATGATACTGCAAAACTTTATAAGTCAAAGCTAAAACATTGCTTTATTTCAAACCTCTGTTATAAATTAAAAAACTCCAAACTTCCTTAGAAATTCTAGTAGATTTGGGGGAAAAGGGAGTTTTTATAAAGGCATTGGTCAACCTTTCTTAGGAAATAAATTAATCCATTCTTGCCCCAAATGACAACTCAATAAATCCCTGGAACAGCTGAAAGGGGTATCTACATGCCCTTAGTGGTGGCCTTAAAGCCAGATTCTGAGCTCCAGAACCCCCCCCCCACACACACACACACACATTGCCCCCCAGTGCAGGATCCATCTTCTTTATGTTTCTTCTCAGGCACTGAGCAAGCCTTCATGATGCAGAGGGCAGGGCTGACTTCATGACAGTACATGGATCCATATGATGTCCACAGTGTTAATTTTGGCAGCAAATTTCAATTTAGCCTTAAGCCTCGTACACAGGGTCGGACATCCGACAAACTTTCCCTTGGATTTTTGTCCGAAGTGAGTTGCCCGGTCACACCCATAGCATACACACGCTAGGACTTTTCTGCAAACTTTTCTAAAACTTTCCCAACATCACATGGTTTTTCTGCTCTTTTCTGCTCTTTACCGCCACCCTTTGGTTAATTTCTGCTGTTGGTTGATTTTAACATTGGTTCTGAGCATGCGTATTTGCACTTTGTACAAAAGTCCGATGGCTTGCTGTACAAACGTTCGGACTAGGCACCATCAGACTTTTGTTGTCGAAAAGTTTGTCCGTTTGCAGACCGAACTTTTTGTCCGATGAAACCTGAAAAAGTTGGTTCTATGGAGCGTACACAAGATCGGACAAATTTGAAAACTTGTTGATTTTGAAGTTTGTTGGCCGAAAGTCCGACCATGGGCCAGATTCACAGTCAGCGGTGTAATTTTGTGCGGGCGTAACGTATCCGCTTTACGTTACGCATCCGCAACTTAGACGGGCAAGTGCTGTATTCTCAAAGCACTTGCTCCGTAAGTTGCGGCGGCTTAGCGTAAATCGGCCAGCTTAAGCCCGCCTAATTCAAATTTGGATCAGGGGGGCGTGTTTTATGTAAATCAACTGTGACCCGACATGATTGACGTTTTTGCCGAACGGCGCATGCGCCGTCCGTGGAATTTCCCAGTGTGCATTGTTTCAAAGTACGCCGCAAGGACGTCATTGGTTTCAACGTGAACGTAAATGACGTCCAGCCCCATTCACGGACGACTTACGCAAATGACGTAACTTTTTCAAATTTCGACGCGGGAACGACGGCCATACTTAACATTGGTACGCCGCACTTATGCCTAATATAGCAGGGGCAACTATATGCTGGGAAAAGCCTAACGTAAACGTTGTAACTTTACTGCGTCGGTCGGGCGTACGTTCGTGAATTCGCGTATCTAGCTAATTTGCATACTCGACGCGGAATTTGACGGAAGCGCCACCTAGCGGTCAGAAAAAATATGCAGTTACGATCCGACGGTGTAAGAGACTTACGCCTGTCGGATCTAATGGATATCTATGCGTAACTGATTCTAAGAATCAGGCGCATAGATACGACGGCTCGGATTAGGACTTACGACGGCGTACATGGCGCTGCGCCGTCGTAAGTCCTTTCTGAATCTGGGCCCGTGTGTACGGGCCTTATGTCTTAGGACTAAAATAACATTTTAGTTTTAGTCCCATTTTAGTCTTCTGCAATTGTTTTAGTTTTAGTCATATTTAGTCAACTAAACCTCCAGTAGATTTTAGTCGACTAAAATGTCCTACGTTTTAGTCGACTAAAATCTCCAGTACATTTTAGTCAGCTAAAACGAATTTTAGTCGTCTAAAATCTAATGGGTGTAATTAAATTGTAATGCATTAGTTAATATTTCTCTACAATTTCCAAACCTATTATATACTGCTAGAGTGAAGAATCGAATATGTTATTATTTATGGTATTGAGGTATGAACATGCACTACAAACCAGTGTTGATTTTGAAGACATGTTTCTATTTAGTTTTAGTATTTTGACGAAAATGGCATTTTAGTTTTAGTCCCATTTTAGTCTTTTGACAATTGTTTTAGTTTTAGTCATATTGTAGTCGGCTAAAATAGTATTCATTTAGTCGACTAAATTAACACTCGATGTCCATCAGGGGTTGGGTCTATGATGCCCTGCCCTCACAGTTTGTCTTAATTTGTTCTGTGTTCTGTGTTGAATGGCAATGAGTAACAGGAAGAGGACACAGAAGGTGTGGTACAGAAGATAATCAGGCCTTGTTACATGTGGAACCTGCCTATCTATTCCTTTATATCCCCCTCTGTCTTGGCCTGGGTCTCTTTTAGCCTAGGTTCACACTGCTGCGAATTCAAAATCGCGGTAAAATGTGCGATTTTACCGCGATTTTTCCGCGATTTCGGCCGCAATTTAATGTAAATCGCGGCCCGAAATCACAAAAAGTAGTACAGGAACTACTTTTTGAAATCGCAGATGCGGCGTCGCACTGATTAGGACAGTGCCATTGCCGACAATTGCCGCCGATTTGAGATGCGATTTGACATGTCAAATCGCATCTCAAATCGTTCCAAATCGTACCCAGTGTGAACCAGGGCTCAATGTAAGAATTGACCTTGCTATAATTGAAAGCTGCAGATTGATGATCTACTCAGATCTTTCTCAATAAATTATGTTCCATCTACTCTAGACTGTATGTTGTGCACATATTTTTAGACTACCAACATTGCATTTATTTACATTAAACATTTGTCATGCAGTTATCCAGGGCGTCTAGGTTAGCATGTATTTTGACAACATGTTCCATGGTTTAAAAATATAAAAATGCTGGCACTAACTCAAATAAAAAATATATGAAAAACATAATTAAAATACTTTGTTTAACTAGTATTGTTTTGTGTAGTATTCAATATGCACCAAATGTATTTATATGGTGTTTTTCATATATTTTTATTTGCGTTAGCGCCACCTTTTTTGTATTTTTAAATTGCTTGTAAGGTGATAGACTTAAAAAAGGGACAGCTCTACTCACTATTCACAATACTTTATATTGTTTGGTGCCACTTCTTTTTTATTTAAAATTATTCAATGTTCTATGGTTTGTATAACACTACAATACTCTGGGCCAGATTCAGGTACCTGCGCTGCGGCGTAACGTATCTCGTTTACGTTACACCGCCGCATGGTTTTCAGCGCAAGTGCTTGATTCACAAAGCACTTGCCTGTAAACTTGCGGCGGTGTAACATAAATGCGTTCGGCGCAAGCCCGCCTAATTCAAATGGGGCGTGTACCATTTAAATTAGTCACAAAATATTCCAACTGCACACCTTCCAGGAAAATGGCCAATAAGTAAAAGGGTGCTGAAACGATCACCAGCTGGGAATCGGAAAGCAAATCATGTACACATATTCGCCAGCACACCAAGGATCATTGAAAAAACGTCCAAAAATTTAATGCATAATAGCGATCCAAAAAGCAACGTTTCGAGGTCACGCAGGCCTCTTGCCTGACGAAGAGGTCCTGCGTGACCTCGAAACGTTGCTTTTTGGATCGCTATTATGCATTAAATTTTTGGACGTTTTTTCAATGATCCTTTGTGTGCTGGCGAATATGTGTACATGGTATACCATTTAAATTAGGCGTGTTCCCGCGCCAAACGTTCTGCGCATGCTCCGTTAGGAAATTTCCCGCAGTGCTTTGTGCGAAATTACGGCGCCCCGACGTGTTTTTTGAACGGCGACGTGCGTTACGTCCTTTCGTATTCCCGGACGTCTTACGCAAAAAAAAAAATTTGAAATTCGACGCGGGAACGACGGCCATACTTTAACATGGCTGGTCTAAATCTAAGCCATGAAATAGCAGGCGTAAGTTTGCGACGGGAAAAGCCGACTAGCGACGACGTAAGAGAATGCGACGAATGCGCGTACCTTCGTGGATCGCCGTAAACCGCTAATTTACATACCCGACGCGTAAAACGACGTGAACTCCACCTAGCGGGCGCCGGAGTATTACACCTACGATCTGAAGGCGTACGAAGCCTAAAGCCGGATCGAAGCCTAAAGCCGTCGTAACTTGTTTTGAGGATTCAAAACAACGATACGACACGGCAAATCTGAAAATATCAGTAGATACGCCGGCGTATTACAACTGTGAATCTGGCCCTTTGTATCTAAAAGTAGAAACATTAGTTTAATTAAAACTTTATATCATTGATAAAGAAGTGTCCCAAAACTAAATTCCAAAGAAGCAGCACCTATAATCTTATACTGGCAAATACAATTATTTCTTAGATCTGATCCGTTAGATACAAATCAAGGTATCTTTAAAATATAGTCACTCACATTGCATAGTTATTAGTAAGTTTGCTAATTTAGCAGATCATATCTAAGAAATATTTACTAGGTAATACATAATTGTTAACACAATTATTTATTTAAAAAAATTAACTAGTTTAACTAGTTCTGTAGTATTAAAGTGAACCTGAAAATAAAAGCATTATTGTCTTTCTGTTCCACAATCGTAAGTACCTTTTTTTGGGGGATGCCCCCTTTTCTTGCCTGGATGAAAATAACATAACCATTGGCCTACCTGTTCCGTTGTGGTGCTGATTGAGTGGCAAAAATCTAACAGTCTGGTCTACCCATCCCTACCGACCGATTTCTATACAACCAGCCTGCCCATACATGGATCAAAATTTGCCTTGTTCCTCCTGAACCAGCGAATTTCAGTCTGTGTAGGGTCTGCTTAATGCAAAACATTGCTTCTTAACAATGCAACAATGAGAGTGTTCTATCTTTTAATGTCATTCATTTCTACATGTGACTGCTTGAAATAGGACTGCCCCCCATCCCCCATTTTGTTCTTATTGATTTCAGTGATGTATGAATGATGTTTTCTTCTTTTGTATTGTTTTTACAAAAAAGGACAAAAGGTATTGTCTATGTATTGAAATTAGATGTATTTTTAAGGGTTTAACCTTCCTGTTCACAAAGAAAAGTTTTTTTCCCTCCAAATATTCGCCATCATCTGGCATAAGACAGAATGACCGCTTGAGTTGGGATAATACAGTATTCTTCTGTCATCCTCAGTAGAACATGATTTTACCGTGGTTAGGAAACAATATTTTGTATTCATTTTTCACATAGATGCTTCCTTTGTTTATTATAAGTTGTTGTGTAGCTCACACAAAAGAGGACAATGTACATAATGGTCCCAAAGAGTTTTCATTTAACGGTAAAGTGCCTGGCATTATCAGAAGCTGATTAATTATATACCCACACATGCTTCGCTGGCTCTATATTGTGGGTAAAGAGGAGCTTGCCATAGGTGCAGCCAGGGAAAACGCTGAGATTTTCTGTGTGTAGACAGTTATAGAGTTATAGCTCTGGGAATATGTGACGTCTGTGTCCCTGTTCTGTTTGTACATATCCAAGCACAAGCTGTCCCTGCATTCAAAAACTAAAAGCATATTTCTGACTTGTACTTTGTACAAGTGTAAAAATTGGATTATACAAGGAAATGTGCAATGAAAGAAATGGCTGTCTCTGGCTGAAATGCCTGTTATTAGTAGTGTTGCTCACGAATATTCGTATTGCGAATATTCGGCTCGAATATGGCATATTCGAGTATTCGCGATATATTTCGAATTTCGCGGTGAATATTCGCAATTCCGAATATTCGCATTTTTTCAATTTGATTTTTAAAACAGATCACATCCTATCGACGTCTAAAAGCATTGCTGGTATGATTAGAGACCCTGGGCCGAGTAGCTAAGCTGAGGCGATCCTTTTATGTTGCCGAATTGAAAAAAAAAAATTGCGAATTTTCGCTAATGCGAATGCGAAAATGATTGCGAATTTCCGATAACTGTGGTAGGAGAACTCTGATTGTCTCTGATGCAAAAGGGGGGGGGCTTTGTGTATGTTTCTGTTATGAATATTTGTATGTTTGATATTATTTTTTTTTGTAAGAAGGAAAAAATTGCGCATACCTTAAAAAAAGGGGAGAATACAGCAGCAACTCAAAAATGTTATACAACATAAATTAATACAAGACAGAAAATGGAGTCGCTCTACAAGAATAAAAAATATGTCTAGTGACAAGACATGTGGGCAAATTATAAAATAAGCAAGCGCAAATAACTTGTGAAATACACAGTGAAACAAATATATAAAGAAATATAGTCCCAATAATAGAAAAATAATCTTTCATAAAAATGTCTTTGATATGTGAAGTGAAAAAAAGTCCAAAGCATGCAGCATGAACGTGTTCAATCTTCAAGGTGTTTGATTGACAAACGGCTGTGACAGATGGATAGAGTAAAGAATCACCACCAATGCAAAACACTTTTTATTTTCTATTGTAAAATATCAAGAATATTCTGAGCCAATCAGAGTGCTCCTTCCGCATTTGCCGAATATTCGCAATTATTTTGTATTGTAAAATATCAAGAATATTCTGAGCCAATCAGAGTGCTCCTTCCGCATTTGCCGAATATTCGCAATTATTTTGTATTGTAAAATATCACGAATATTCTGAGCCAATCAGAGTGCTCCTACAGCATTTGTCGAAATTGCGCAGTAAATATCGCATTCGCATTTTGCGAAATTTCGAAAAAATATCAAGAATATTCTGAGCCAATCAGAGTGCTCCTACCGCAGTTATCGAAAATTCGCAATTATTTTCGCATTCTCAATAGAGAAAATTCGCAATCATTTAATTTCGATAAAATATCACGAATATTCAAATTTAGCGAATATATCTCGAATATTCGACTATATATTCGAGATATATCGCGAAATCGAATATGGCGTATTCTGCTCAACACTAGTTATTAGTAAGTGTTCAATAGTCTAGTTCCAGGAATACAATAACATTACCTAACTATACAGCAAACACCTTAAAGCCCATCTCTGGGCAAATATGGACTCCGCTAACCCCATATAATATATGTATATTTATTTACAAAATCTCCCTTAACCCTTTCATGCCTATGCCTATGTATGACATTTGGTGTTTACAAGTTAAAATCCATATTTTTGGCTAGAAAATTACTTAGAACCCCCAAACATTATATATATATTTTTAGCAGAGAATCTAGAGAATAAAATGGCGATTGTTGCAATATTTTATGTCATACGGTATTTGTGCGGCGGTGTTTTAAACACAACTTTTTGGGAAAAATTTACTTTCATGAATTTTAAAAAAATGAAAAAGTAAAATTAGCCCAATTTTTTTGCATAATGTGAAAGATGATGTTATGCCGAGTAAATAGATACCAAGCATGACACGCTTTATAATTGCACGCACTCGTGGAATGGCGACAAACTACGGTAACTAAAAATCTCCATAGGCGACGCTTTAAACTTTTTTTACGGTTACCAGGTTAGAGTTACAGAGTAGGCCTAGTGCTATAATTATTGCTCTCGCTCTTACGATCGCGGCGATACCTCACATGTGTTATTTGAACACCGTTTTCATATGCGGGCGCGACTTCCGTATGCGCTTTCTTTGCTGCGCAAGCTCGCGGGGAGGGGGGCGCTTTAAAAATTTTTTTTTTTTGTTTTCTTATTTATTTATTTATTTTTTCTAATATTACATTTTTTTTTTTTTTTTTTTTACATTTTGATCACTTTTATTGCTGTCACAAGGAATGTAAACATCCCTTGTGACAGCAATAGGTCGTGACAGGTACTCTTTATGGAGGGATCGGGGTCTAAAAGACCTCCGAGCCCTCCTTTGCACTTCAAAGTATTCAGATCGCCGAAAACGGCGATTCTGAATACTGTGTACTTTTTTAAATCCGGCGCCATTGGCAGCCGAGAAACCCGGAAGTGACGTCATGACGCCGCTTCCGTGGTTTCAATGCGCACACTGAATCAAAGCCGTTTACGGCTTTGTTTCAGAGCGCGCCGAGACGCTGGAGGCGCCGGATCGTGGATCGGGTCTCCCGGTGGGACGGGAGGCCCGGTCAGAGCGGCGAGAGGCGGCGGGAGGGGGGGGATGTCCCCTCCCGCTCCTCCGGCATAACAACCGAGCGGCTTTTAGCTGCATCGGTTGTTATGTTTGGAAAGCCGATCGCCCGCTCTAAACAACGGTACCGGGATGATGCCTGCGGCTGCAGGCATCATCCCGGTACAACCCCTGAAAGCCGAGGACGCATATATGCGTACGCTCGGCGTGAAAGGGTTAAACCCACTTTGCTGTTTACCTAAACTTGCCATCACATGTTTTGCACTAGAGTCTCTTCCAGAACTGGAGACTAGTGACCCAATGCAGCAGTCTGTGCCCCTACCTACCAATCCCCTCATGGCAATGTCATCATGCTGAAAGACCCCATGAGAAAGTTCACCCATAAACCTTACCACTCTGCACTGAAGAAGATAGACAGCTTGGCCCGGATTCACAAAGCACTTACGCAGACGTATCTCGAGATACGCCGCGTAAGTGTAAGTATGAGCCGTCGTATCTATGCGCCGTGCCCATAAACTGAGATACGCCTGAAAATAGGCTTCATTTGACCGACGTAACTTTCCTACGCCGGCGTATCGTGGGCGCATATTTACGCTTGGCGCATTTTCCGCTCCCATTGATTTTCTATGCACATATGCAAATGAGGGAGATACGCCGATTTACGAACGTAGTTGCGCCCGGCGCATAATATACGCGGTTTGCGTAAGTCGTACGTCCGGCGTAAAGTTATTCCCCATATAGGAGGTGCAATTCATGCAAAGGTATGGACCAGGGAACACAAGCCGTTGTATCTTTTGTCGTTGACGTTGTATGTGAATATGACTAGGCGTAGGTTACGTTCACGTCGTAGGCAGTGATTCGACGTATCTTAGGGAGTAGTTCCGACGTGATTCTGAGCATGCGCACTGGGATGCGCCCACAGGACGGCACATGCGCCGTTCATTTTAGGTACTTCTATGGCGCTTGGCCCATCATTTGCATGGGGTCACGCCTCATTAGCATGGCTCACGCCCACTTACACCTACGCTGGCTTACGCCGAGGAAACCCAGCGTATCTTTAACAGCGAGTGGGAGCAAGTGCTTTGAGAATCCAGTGCTTGCCTCTGTGCGCTGCGCCAGCGTAGCATAAAAGAGATACGCTACGGCGGCATAAATATGCGGCGATGTATGTGAATCTGGGCAGTTGTGTCTAGAAGGATGACAAGCAAGGAGAGATGCGCCTCTGGGTGCAATACTTTAAAACAGTTTTAATTTTTCAATAGCCAAAGATTAAAAAACACTCACATTTTGGTGGTGAAAAATAGGCATATAGGTAGAATTCTCCAGAAGGGAGAGGTAGATGTCATCTGGTGCGTCTATGTAAATCCTTCATCGGGTCCCTGGTGTAGCGCTGTGGAGTGAGGGGGTATCAGTCCTTCTGCCGCTGATGGTAGCAGGTGATTGCGGTGGACGGGACGATCCTCAACAGGCACTGGATGCGCGGGTATACCAGCGGGTGATGGGTGATGACGTCACCAGGCAAGCGACGTGTTTCCGAATGCTGGGCAGCGAGTGACACGGCTGCCGCATTCCTTTTTCAAGCTCAGCGGCAGAAGGACTGATACCCCCTCACTCCACAGCGCTACACCAGGGACCCGATGAAGGATTTACATAGACGCACCAGATGACATCTACCTCTGCCTTCTGGAGAATTCTACCTATATGCCTGTTTTTCACCACCAAAATGTGAGTGGTTTTTAATCTTTGGCTATTGAAAAATTAAAACTGTTTTAAAGTATTGCACCCAGAGGCGCCTCTCTCCTTGCTTGTCCTCCTAGATCTGGAACATGGTCTCTGTTCCCCACTGACGGCAGCCCTGAGAGCATACCCCTATCAAAGCAAACCCGCACACTTCCCAACCACAACAACAACAGCCTGAACTCTTGTTCTATGTGCTGTTAACACTGACTATGCTGCTGTGATATTAATATTCTGAGCTCTTGCGCATAATTTACTTGTTGTACTGTCTAGAAGGATGTTTTGCCATATAAGACATAATTAACAAGAAATGTCTCAGGTGTTGTTTTTGTCTTCCTCTGAATCCCCCAAACAGTGATTGCTAAAGTGGAAGACCTCATATACTGATTATGATTTAGTTTAAAGGGCTGCACATTATTTGGTAATCCTTGAGGGTTCAACTTTGTTGTAATGTATTACAAATAATTTATTAACCACTTCCCGATCAGCTCCCGTACATTTACGGCGGCAGGTTGGCTCCCCTGCGTGAATCGCCATACTTTTAATTTGGCTCCTTCAAGAGACATAGCAGGCGCAGGGTGCGTGCCCACTGTATGGTGGGGGACCCGATGCACGTGGCCGGTGAACGCGATGTCTGCCGGCCACCCCATTCTGACAGGAGAGGAGAGACGGGTTGTCTGTTCCTAGTAATTAGGAACAGTGATCTGTCTCCTCCTCCAGTCACTACACTGCCCCCACAGTTAGAAACACTTGACCAGCCCCTAGTGTTAACTCCTTACCTGCCAGTGACATTTACACAGTAATCAGTGCATTTTAATAGGACTGATCGCTGTATAAATGTCAATGGTTCCAAAAAAGTGTCCAAAGTGTCAGATCTGTCCATCACAATGAGGCAGTCCCACTAAAAATTGCAGATTGCTGCCATAACTAGTGAAAAAAACTCTTTCCCCTTTTTTGTAGACACTATAACGTTTGTGCAAACCAATCAATATACGCTTATTGCGATTTCTTTTACCAAAAAGAAGAATATAAAGAAGAATACATATCGGCCTAAACTGATGAAGAAATTGTTTATAGGGCAAAAAATTAAAACCGCAGAGGTGATCAGATACCACCAAAAGAAATCTTTATTTGTGGGGAAAAATGACATAAATTTTGTTTGGGTACAGCGTCGCACAACCACGCAATTGTCAATTAAAGCGACACAGTGCCGTATCACAAAAAATGGCCTGGCCATTTAAGGGGGCAAATTCTCTGAAGTGAGTGATTGAGTGAAAAACTTATATAGCGCAACACATGCGAACTGAATCGCCTCTGGGCGCTGTATCCATTTCCTGGGTAAAACCCTTTGACCTCAGTGGTTAAATTAACTTCTAGTCTATTTATTGTTAAATATATTCATGTTTCAAATATTACCCTGTAAGCTTGTCTATAAATTATTTCTGTATAATGGAAAATGGTGATTCCGTTCTCCAGGTTACATTTTTAAAATGTTAAAGAAGAACTCCAGCTTTTCCTCCCCAAAACAACAGATACATTGTGCATGTAAATGAATCGCAAATCCACTGTCAGTTTATGTGTAACTTACCTCCTTTAGCTGTATAAAATGGAAAATTGAGTATTTCGCTTTCCGTCATTTTCTTTTCCTGGTACCTATGCATAGTAGCATACACACGGTTTGGTTGCCAACCAACTCACAGGATCAATTTAATTCAATTTAAAAATAAAGAGTCATCTTGCTTGGGCTTTTCCTGGGTGGGCTGGGCCTACCACTCCACCCATACCTCCTACTCCAGGGGGGTGAGTGTGTTGGTCCACTGTGCCCTAGATTTTCAGTTACTGGACAAACGCATAGACGATGAAGGGCGGTATGTGACTTTGGTATGTAAAATATATTACCTGAAATGTATACTGGCTGCTGTGTACGTGCCCCCACCCTTTAATGCAGAGGTGTTGCGCATATTGCTATCGTTTCAACTGTGCCATTCTGATGTTCCTTTTATTGTGGTGGGGGATTTTAATTGTTATATGGATCCGGTTCTAGACAAGCACCCGCCTCCGACAGGTATCCGCAGCGGAGCCCGAACGGCATTGCGGAAGTTCACGGAGGAGGTGGGTTGGTCTGACCCATGGCGTAGCCGCAACCCACTGCAAAAGTTGTTTTCATGTTTTTCTAAAACCCACCATTCTTTGTCCAGGATTGACCTCTGCTTGTGCACACCTCAAACGGCACAATTAGCGGAGGATATCAAATACTTGGTGAGGGGGGTGTCCGACCATTCACCCCTTGTGGTCTCCCTAAATGCTAGACCTGTCACCGACCTGCCTAGGATGCCATGGAGGCTGAATGCCTTCTGGCTCAACCTATTCCCCTCCCATGAGCGGGTAGGAGAGGAGATAGCTGGGTTTTGGCGGAGCCATGAGGACCATCCTGACTTAGGGCTTACCTGGGAGACGTTCAAGGCGTTCCTCAGGGGTATCTTGATTACTGAAGTCACGGGAATTAAATCTAAAACAAATGCCATCAGGGAACAGACAGAACAGTTGGTGAGTAGGCTAGAGGCAGAGTTTATCGCAGATCCGTCTGATGATGCGAGGAAAGCGTGGATGGCAGCACAGGAAGCAGTTGATCGGGTCACAAGGGAGGCTGCGGATAGGAAGAGATTTTTTAATAGACAGGCCTTTTATGAGGAGGGCGAGCAGACAGGCCGGTTGTTGGCTAGGATAGCGAAGGCATCCCAAACCTCTCCGTCCATTGGCGCACTGCGTACTGTGGGTGGCAGGGTAGTAAACACTCCTAAGCTTATAATGCAGGAACTGGTCGGGTTCTATTCTGACTTATATAGGTCCCGGGTGGATTACTCGATGGATGACTTGCAGGAATATCTGCGGGGGGTGGAATTGCCTTGCTTGTCGGCCCCTCAGAGGGTTCTCTTGGACTCTCCTATAAAAATCGAGGAACTACAAGAGGCCCTTAGCCTTTTCCCGAGCTCTAAGGCCCCCGGGGATGATGGTCTTCCCATGGAAATCTTTAAACAATACGGGGGGCTACTCCTTCCGCGCCTACTGAAGGTCCTTAACTATGCGAGGGAACACCTGTGCCTGCCCGACTCCATGACCAGAGCTAGTATTGTGCTCCTCTTAAAACCTGACAAGGATCCATTGGATCCCGGCTCCTATAGGCCGATTTCGCTCTTGCAGAGTGATATTAAAATTCTAGCAAAGGTCCTGGCTCTGCGACTCAACAAGGTAATTTCCTCTATTATTCACTCTGATCAGGCAGGCTTTATGCCCCAAAAGTCCACAGCCATAAACCTCCGGAGACTCTACTTAAATATTCAAACACAGTCGGACACCACAGATAGGGCCTTGCTGTCCTTGGACGCCCATAAAGCATTTGACAGCATAGAGTGGGGGTGCCTCTGGGCTGTCATGGGCAGATTTGGCTTTGGTGAAAAGTTCCTGTCATGGGTGCGGTTGTTATACTGTTCGCCTAAGGCGGTCATCAGAGAGGCGGGTCACATTTCTGAATCCTTTACCCTGCATAGGGGCACTCGACAAGGGTGTCCGTTGTCCCCGCTCCTTTTCGCCATCGCCATTGAACCCATGGCGGCCTTGATTAGAGCTAACCAACAGGTGAGGGGTTTCAACTATGGAGGGATTCAGGAGAAGCTTATGCTCTATGCAGATGACACTATGCTGCTTTTGGGAGACACGGAAGGCTCCCTGAAGGAGGCGATGGCGGTGGTTGGCAAGTTTGGGACTTACTCAGGTCAAGTCCTCACTCCTGTTGCTAGACGAGGCCCAGAGTGGAGGGGAACGGTCGATTCACGGGGTGCCAGTGTCTACACGTATCAAGTATCTGGGGGTCTGGATTACCCCGGATCCGCAAGATTTTCTGATACTCAATCTGAACCCGCTGTTAAATAGAATTAGAGATAGAGTCAAAGTATGGTCGCGCCTTAAGATGTCTCTGGTGGGCAGGATAAATCTCATAAAAATGATTTTTATGCCTCAGATCTTATACTTCCTTCACAACACTCCCATGGTTATCCCCCTAAAATTATTCAGGATTATCAACTCTCTTTTTAGGTCCTTTATTTGGTTGAATAAGCCCCCCAGGGTTAGACTGGAGCAGCTACAGAAGCCCAAGGCGGAGGGGGGCCTTGCCCTCCCTAACCCTTGGGTATACTATCTGGCAGCTCAGGCACAGCATATTGCCCGGGCGATGCCAGAGGGACTGGGAACGGGGGAGGCTGGAGTGCAGTTTGACCCCATTAGGGCCCTAATGTGCCATGTCACCGGTCTGGATAGTGTGCCTACGGGTATGGAAGCTCTGGCGTATGCAAAGTCCAATAGACGATTCCCCACGTATGTTCTGATGCAAAAAATTTGGAATAAACTTAGACAATTACAAGGTGTGGAGGGATTCACAGAATACAGCCCGATCTGGGCCAATGGGTATTATGAGGAGTTACTCACGTTGGATTGCGGGGCGCGGTGGAGGAGGTGCGGCGTCACGCATTTGAGACACATATTTGCGGCGGGTAGCCTGATTCCCTTCACGGAGCTGAGGGAGCGTTTTCACCTCCCGCGGTCTATGCTCTTCCACTATATACAGTTGCAGCATGCCGTGAGGGCACAGTCGGGAGGGAACCCCTGGATTCTTTCGCATACGCACATATTTAAGTACATGGCAGGAGTTTCACAGTTCCGGGGTTTCATTTCTATGGCTTATTCCATGATTCTTTCCATATTCCTGGAGGGATTCCCCCTGGCGGCTTCAAGTAGGTGGGAGAGAGATGTAGGTGTGTTCGAGGATGAGCAGTGGGAGGAGGTGCTCCAGGGGGTACAACTGTGTTCCTTAAATGTGGCCCAACGGCTCTCACAACTCTACATTATTCTTAGAGTACATTATACGCCCGCTAGGCTGTTCAAAATGGGGATGAGACCGGATTCTAATTGCCCCCGGTGTGAGAGAGACCACGGGGACCTAATTCACCTGTTATGGAGGTGCCCCAAGTTACACCCATATTGGACAGGGGTTTTAGCTACAGTCAATAGAGTATTTCAGACCAACGTACCTACGGACCCGAAGCCATGTCTACTGGGTATTTTGGATGACATCCCCATGGACGATAATTCCAAACAGGCCATAACCATAACCAGAGCCCTGTTTCAATGTCTCATTCTGAGACATTGGAAGGCTACTGAGCCACCGACGATGAGGGAATGGATCGCCCAAATGGGAGACACCATTCGCTTGGAAAAATTTATATATCAGCATAGGGGTCGGCCGGGGAAGTTCGACAGACTGTGGGCACCTTGGTTGGATGCCCCCGGGCTGTCACCGGTCGATCTAGTGATGGACAGACTGCTGAGGTAAGGAGGTGACCCTCTTGTGGGGTAAGAGATATATATGATGGGGTGGGCTTATGCAATGAATATCCCCAGTGACAGTGAGACCTGTCTTTGTGTGTTTTAGGTGGTGGCGGGTGATAGCAATGCAGTTACCACATCCCTCTTGTACCGCTGATAGGGTTCCCTGCCGGAACGTCTGCCCTGTATATGAGCTGTGAAACTTCCTCCCCCCCCCTTTTTTTTTTTTTTCTCCCCCTTTTTTTCTTTTTCTTTTTCTCTCTTTTTTTTTTTTTTTTGCTACCTTGTTTCTCCTCAATAAGTTTCCCTGAGTTGAGGAAGGGAGGGAGAACAGAATTGGATGTGATATGTACAGCGCTAGGTATGACAATGTTAACAACTTAGTTTGGATACAGCATATATTGTTTAGTACCCTTGTGTACGAGTAGAAAGATATGTGTTAGGATGCAGCCTGTATCCAGTGTTTTTTATGCTGCACAATGTAACGGATGTGCTTGTAAAATTGTATGGTTCTTCTCTCTTAATAAAACCTTTTCTGATTTAAAAAAAAAATAAATAAAGAGTCAGCCCCCCCTCCCCCATATGTCATTTTTGTAACTAGTCTCCAACATTAAGGATTATAGAAAGGGTCCTAAAAGACCCCTGACATCTCCCCTTTGAGACATGGAAAGGGACTGAGGACACAGATGCCCCAGTCCCTTTCCATGTAGCCTCAGCTGCACTGGAGATGAATGGAGAGGAGATAGAGGGTCCTCTCCATTCATAAACGGAAGCATCATAAACACAGTTTACAATGCTCAGTTATGAATGGACAAAGTCACTGACTCTGTTCATTCAAGAATGAAGGATCCGGTAAATAACAGATTTACAGACTCCTTCCTCCGCTTTCGATCCTGACCGATCCAGGACAAGGAGGGACTGGAGGAGCACAGAGGGAGGAGCGGAGCACGGAGGAAAGAACGGAGCACAGAGGGGGACATGAGCACTGAGGGGGGAGAGGAGCACAGAGGGGGAAGAGAGCATGGAGGGGGAGAGGAGCACAGAGGGGGACAAGAGCATGGAAGGGAGAGCAAAGCATGGAGGGATGGAGGGGAGCACAGAGGGGGAGCGGAGCATGGAGGGGGACTGGAAGAGGATACAGGGACAGTCAGGGGTGATCAGTGCGGCGGTGGGTGGAGTTACAACCACCGATTCCCCAGTATAGATTTCAATATAGCAGCTGAAAGCCGCGGGGGAGGGAGATAAGGAGAAACGGCTGCCAGCTGCTTTATTGAAATCTATACAGGGGGATCAGTGCTTGTAACTTCCCCCACTGCCTCACCGATCACCCCTGACTGCCCAAGTATCGGGTCAAGCATCAGAGCATTTGCACGAGTACAAGTACTCGTGCAAATGCTCGGTTTCGCTACCAAAACTAGTATCGGTATCGGGACAGCCCTAGTCCTACCACTAACTTTTAAATGGCTCCATAGTGGAAGCACATGCATTCTGATTGATAGATAGAGGACAGATGGACTGAAGGTAGCCCATCTCTTCTTAAAGGCACCATGGGACACTGAACACCCAACACAGGTGTCAGTGCGTTGCCTGCAGATGATACAATATTGTGGAACTAATTTTGAATTAGCCAACATGTACTAGAGGAAAGGGCAGGGGTTTTACTTAAAGAATTAATAAACTGCATGCTCATACAGCAGTGAAAAACTAGCCAGCAGCAGGACAATTTTAAAAAGCAAGGCTTTAATTTACTACAGACAAAAATACAAACTGGGGTTTTATTTAAAAAGATTCTGCAGAGGTTACAGCAGTGTAAAACTGGGTAGTAGCAGGACAATTTTAAACAGGGATAATAGGCAAAAATATACTAGAGACAAAGAATACAGGCAGATGTTTTCCTACAAGAATCAATAGATCGCAAATGATGCATTAATGTAACATTGTTCAGCATCAAGACAAATATAATACAGTACAGACTGGGAATTTTAATAGAAGAATTAAGATACTGTAGAGCAGCCTTTCTCAACCTTTTTAACACAGAGGAACCCTTAAAATAAGTTTCCGGTCTCATGGAACCCCTGCTAAAAATTACTATATCTACAACTCACATTGGTGTGATGGTCAGAGGCAAGAATGCTCCTTACATGTGTGGCAATTGGGTAGAATTGCCCCCTTGTAGATTGCTAAAAAGATCAATGGTGTCAGTGGGAACTTATGAGGGGCAGAAATTGCTCATTGCTCAATGAACCCCTGCTTGAGAAAACCTGCTTGAGAAAACCTGCTGTAGTGGATACAACAGTGGCGGCTGGTGCTCAAAATTTTTGGGGGGCACAAACAAACTGAAAAAAAAACACATCAATAGCAGAACTGTGCCTATCAAATGGAGCTACTGTACCCATAAATTGCCGCCACTGTGCCATCAAACGCAGCTACTGTACCCATCAATTGCTTACCTGTCTCGCAGTGGGTCAGCGGCAGTCTTCTGCATGTCCTCCATGTCTTCTTCCGTCCTCTCTCAGGCATCCAATCACAGCGCCTGACGTTTTAGCCAATCAGGTAACCGGTAACAGACCGAGCAACCTGATTGGCTGAGAGGCGGTTCAGTGTTAGCAAAGCGAATTCCTTTGCTTTACTAACACACAGCGAACAGCAAACGCCCAGCATGGCACCCCCCTATGTCTCTAATCAGGTGCTTCCAAAAAACACCCCTGCCAGTGTAATTCAGGTGCTCTGCGCCAGAAAAGGGGCCAGACACCTAAATAGGGGGTGTCAGCGGCAACCATAGATAGATTCAGGCAATGCAAGAATATATCTATGATGGTAGAGCAGTGCAGGAGAGAGGGGGCGGCGTACGTACGTACATTCGCGAATCGGTGTATCTTGCTCATTTACATATTCAACGCGGAAATCAACGGAAGCGCCACCTAGCTGCCAGCGTAAATATGCACCCAAGATACGACGGCGTAGGAGACTTGCGCCGCTCGTATCTTGGCAGAATTTATGCGTAACTGATTCTTTGAATCAGGCGCATAGATACGATGGCGCCCATTCGGACTTACGCCGGTGTATCTGGAGATATGCTGTCGTAAGTCTTTGAGAATCTGGGCCTGTAAGTGTAAATTGCCTAGCAGCAGAACAGCTGTAATCAGGGATAATAAGCATAACTAGTTAACTTATTAGTTTATCTAGAGGGATAGAGGGTGCAGTGAATGCAAGTGATATCTTGTAATTTTGTTTAGGTGCATACTGTTCTTGTGCTTATTATTTTTCTCTCAACCAATGCAGCAGCATGCTGCAAACAAAAAGAAGCTTGTTACCAATGGCCTCTAACAAGTGAATAGTCTACTTTAAGTACTTCAAACTTAAAAAAGGCCCTATCAACATAAAATGTAGATAAAACAAAAAAGCTTCCTGGGGACGACTGTTGAAGCTATGCGTCATCGTGACCCAACTTCCGCCAACGCCATCTTTGGATGGGGACCCGACCCGCACTTCTAATCACAGAAGTAGGATGGCAGGCTTTCCTTACAAAACCAATGCTGTATGTACAAGGTGCCAGGTTGAATGCCCCCTTTACCAAGTGAGTGTATCCTATTAATTTTATTTAATAAATCAATCAAGCGGTTTTACACTATGGGCTTCCTTCTTGTTTTTATTTCCCTTCTGAATGGTATTACCAGGCTCTATATACCTTATTTATCTTACAATGTGAGGTAGTATACATACATACATACTATAATCACCTCATCCTACTTCATTTATCACTGTTTTCTGGAGTGAGAACTTTAAGCAATTAACACCATAGCAGCATTTCTACTGTTGTAACCAAGAGGTAGCTGCTTCTCATTAAACCTTTAGTCACCTATGAAGTTCCGTTGGTACTTTGGCTTAGGTATGTTTAGTTGTATTGGTTTCATGATAAAAATCTGTCTCTTTAATAGTTTAGTAAGACCAATTCAGTCCTGTAACCTAATAAAACATGATGCAGGTATTAACATTACCGAGCTGTGCAATTAATACGGATAATGCATTGAATTACTAGATGGTACTCTGATTACATGATCGGAAATATAAAGGACACCAGATGCAGTGTTATGCCAGTGTGTTTAGTTTATTTCATGAACTTTCAGCCTTAGTCAAATGTTCAGAAAGGTGTATCAATATATGGAAAACCTTTTTACATTCTTTGGTGGGACTATTTTGCAACCTACACAGTCTTAGTGCTGATGAAAAGATATACATGAATAAATGTACTGTTGTACTACAAAAAGTATATCTGCTGTTCTAGACTTTATGCCCAAACACTTTTTTTCACTGCTGATATAACTCTCAAATGCTAATACAAAGGAAAGATACTAGCAAAAATATCAATAGTATTCTTCTGACCTTGGCTGTAGTAGATACCTACAAAACTCATGAAAATGAGTCTTCTGTTTGTGAGTTCACTATAGTCTGTTTGACCGGAGATATGGTAAGGACATGTGTTTGACCTAAATATTTCTGCACAAAAGTGCTTGTCTGTAGGCAAGACACACTTGTTTTTGTACTCCTCGCACGCTTGACACCATCTGAGCCAAATAAGTTTATCTTGGTCTCATCAGACCACAGGACATGGTTCCAGTAATCCATGTCCTTAGTTTGCTTGTCTTTAGCAAACTATTTGCGGGCTTTCTTGTGCATCATCTTTAGAAGAGGCTTCCTTCTGGGTCGACAGCCATGCAGATGAATTTGATGTAGTGTACGGCGCATGGTTTAAACACTGACAAGCTGACCCCCCACCCCTTTAACCTCTGCAGAAATGCTGGCAGCCCTCATACGTCTATTTTCCAAAGACAACCTCTGGATTTGACGCTGAACACCTGCACTCAACTTCCTTGGTTGACCACGGAGAGGCCTGTTCTGAGTGGAACCTGTCCTGTTAAACCTGAAGAAGTCACGAGAGGTGACGAATATGCGTTCGAGTGTAACCAAGAGTCCACCAAGAGGTACCGGAGGTGACGTCGGCGAACGCACTTTTTCATTTTACATGCCTGATTTTATCACAGCTATGTGAGTACCCTAGTGTATTATTTTGTTAATAAACCTTTTTAAAACAATACTGCACTATTGGCACTTTATCTCCCTGGGTGTGAGTCACTGTCATTTCTCGGACGTGACCACCGAGAGGGATCTATCTCTTCAATTACAGTCCATCCGGATAACATCCTATGCAAATATGACCAGAAAGTGTATTTGGGCTGATATGCTGTTACCTTACAGCAGTAAGGTAAGGGGGCACCCTCACTTATTTTGAAGAGAACACCGGAAACCTACCTTTTCTTCACGTTATTTTGGCATCTACACCTGCATTTTTATTTTTGGATTTTTCCTTTGTTATGCTTATAGGCTTTTTGTTGCATGGACATTTAACTTAGCCTATTTCAGTCACTGTTGTGTGTTGTGTTGTTATGCATGCTGTACACCCCATTGGTTAACAGTACACCAATTATTATTGTATTACACTGTATGATACTAGCACTGTCACGTTTTATTATCCTACTTTTGCCAGCTGGATTAGCTGCACTGTAGCACGTTAATTTTGATGTCAATATTTTTTCACGTTGTCATTTTGATCATTAGTCAGACTGTATCTTTTTACATATAAGGATTTGCTACACTTCCTCTACACTTGTACCCCATTCCCTATTTACAGCGCAGCACTACCCTTTTCTTTATATCTATTATGGTCTGATACACCTTTCAGTGCCGCAGCCGTAGCCCCTTCCTTTTTCCCCTTCCCCCACTTCTTGGTAGCGCGGTAATACTAACTCCCTCATGTCCTGTTAAACCGCTGTATGGTCTTGGGCACCATGCTGCAGCTCAGTTTCAGGGTCTTGGCAACCTTCTAGCCTAGGCCATGGGTCTTAAAACTATGGCTCTCCAGTTGTTCAGGAACTACAATTACCATCATGCCTAGTCATGTCTGTGAATGTCAGGCCCCGTACACACGAGAGGATCCATCCGCTGGAATTGATCCGCGGACCGGCTCCAGCGGATAGATCCCCTGGTGTGTACAATCCAGCGGATCTGTTTCCGCGGATTTTTATCCCCTGGGATGGATTTCAAGCGGATAAAAATTTGAAGACATGCTTTCAAATCTATCCGCTTGAATCCATCCCAACGGATTGATCCGCTGGTCTGTACAGACTCACCGGATCAATCCGTCCGAATGAATCCCCCGCATGCGTCGTAATGATTCGACGCATGCGTGGAATTCCTTATATGACAGCGTCGCGCACGTCGCTGCGTCATCATCGCGGCAACGGCGCGACACGTCATCGCGATGGGATTTCGGTGCGGATTTCGATCCGATGGTGAGTACACTCCATCGGATCAAAATCCTTGCAAATCCTCGAGAGGATTTATCCGCGGAAACGGTCCGGTGGACCGTATCCGCGGATAAATCCTCTCGTGTGTACGGGGCCTCAGAGTTTTACAATGCCTCATGGGATTTGAAGTTTCGCAACAGCTGGAGGGCCGTAGTTTGAGGATCCCTGGCCTAGGCCATTCCTATGTAGAGCAACAATTCTTTTTTTCCGATCCTCAGAGAGTTCTTTGCCATGAGGTGCCATGTTGAACTTCCAGGGACCAGTATGAGAAAGTGAGCACAATAACACCAACTTTAACACGCCTGTTACCAATTCACACCTGAGATCTTGTAACACTAACGAGTTACATGACACTGGGGAGGGAAAATGGCGAATTGGGCCCAATTTGGACATTTTCACTTAGGGGTTTACTCCTGTATGTTGCCAGGGGTTTAGACATTAATGGCTGTGTGTGGAGTTATTTTGAGGGGACAGCAAATTTACACTGTTATACAAGCTATACAATCACTACTTTATGTTGTAGCAAAGTAACATTTCTTCAGTGTTGTCACATAAAAAGATATAATAAAATATTTACAAAAATGTGAGGGGTATACTCACTTTTGTGAGATACAGAATACAGAGCCCTGAGGATGTGTGTGCGGGCCCATATGGCACTAGTAACTTCTGTCTCTTTGAAGAAAGATGAGGCTGTGTATCTTCAGCTAGCCACTCTCGTTGGTGCACTTAAACTCCTGAATAGCAGGGCCAAACAACACAACTGGCCCAGATGATCAAGTAAAGAATGCAGGATCTTCCTCAGCAAGGTGAAAGGGAAATGGCATCTGTATACAGTGCCTCTTTATCTGAATGGCCTTGTGTCCTACGGCACTACAGATGTCAGCAAGGTGACTAGCAGCAATGATCTCTGTATACAGTGTCCATACAACTCTATCTGTGTGCAGTGTCCTTGTTTCCTGCAAATGGGCAAAAGCCCTCTCACCCAATCCTGAGGTCAAGGCCCAAACGAACATCCTGGAACAGGCAAGTTCTTCTAGTAACACAACTGGTCACCTCACCCTGGAACGCTTCACACCATCTGTGCAGGTGCATATGGATATGCACCTGGGATCCCCCTTTCTCAGGTTGGATGTCCAGACTGGCTTTGGATGCACACGTGATGAAATCACACGTGGACTGACATGGGAAGCCGCACCTCTCCCCAATGTCTAATCTCTTCCTCTGCCTCATGTTGTCTGAAATGTCCTTTGATCAGCAAGATGGAGTCTCTAGTTCATTTTCCCCCCAGAGCAGTCTGGATCTTGTAATTCTGTCTCCATAGAAAGCTATGGGGCTGTTTTAGATGGGGACTACATATCCCAGAATCCTTTGCAGCTGCTGATTGTTAAAGTCCTTCTGATTTGCTCCTGTCATTGTCTCTCCTTCTCTTGGCAATAGGGACACAGGGAAGGATGTAGAGTGAGCAGCTCTGTGTGTCTGTGTGTCAGTGAAGAGAAGAAAGGGGAGGGGGAGAAAATCCCCCTCAGATGCTGACAGGCACTTTTGTCCCTCACAGAAGAACCTTTAGACAGCTATATACATATATATATATATATAGATAGATAGATATATATATGCTTTTATTGCCATTGTATTGTTCATACAAAGGTAGGAAATGCTAGCACTGTTACACATAATTATATCTGATAATCAATAAAAGGGCCATTTGTCATAAACTAATATGCATATGTTAACACTTGTAATAAAATATAGACAACCACATCCTTAAGTGTCTCATTAACCGCTTAAGCCCCGGACCATTTTGCAGCTAAATGCCCAGGCCAGGTTTTGCGATTCGGGACTGCGTCGCTTTAACAGACAATTGCGTGGTCGTGCGACGTGGCTCCCAAACAAAATTGGCGTCCTTTTTTCCCCACAAATAGTGCTTTCTTTTGGTGGTATTTGATCACCTCTGCGGTTTTTATTTTTAGCGCTATAAACAAAAATAGAGCGACAATTTTGAAAAAAATTCAATATTTTTTACTTTTTGCTATAATAAAAATCCCCCAAAAACATATCTAAAAAAAAAATTTTTCCTCAGTTTAGGCCGATACGTATTCTTCTACCTATTTTTGGTAAAAAAAATCGCAATAAGCGTTTATCGATTGGTTTGCGCAAGATTTATAGTGTTTACAAAATAGGGGATAGTTTTATTGCATTTTTATTAATTATTTTTTTTTTACTACTATTGGCGGCGATCAGTGATTTTTTTCGTGACTGCGACATTATGGCGGACACTTCGGACAATTTTGACACATTTTTGGGACCATTGTCATTTTCACAGCAAAAAATGCATTTAAATTGCATTGTTTGTTGTGAAAATGACAGTTGCAGTTTGGGAGTTAAACACAGGGGGCGCTGTAGGAGTTAAGGATCACTGTGTGTGTGTTTACAACTGTAGGGGGATGTGGCTGTAGGATGGACGTCATCGATCGAGTCTCCCATCGATCACTCGATCGATGCGCCGCCACAGTGAAGCACGGGGAAGCCGTGTTTACATACGGCTCTCCCCGTTCTTCAGCTCCGGGGAGCGACCGCGACGGAGCGGCTATAAACGAATAGCCGCGCCGTCGTCATGGATCGCTCCCCGAGGGATCCCGCCCGCCGCACGCAGCGGAGGGGGTCCCGATCGGACCCCCCACCCGCTAGAAGGCAAGGGCGTATATATACGCCCTTCTGCCTATCCGTGCCATTGTGCGGACGTATATAGGCGGGCGTTAAGTGGTTAAGTTGTTTTAACCCTAAATCTGATACATCTAAACTCCAAATAAAGGGTGCTGCATCTATATAGTATTGGAATAGAACTAAGAATACATCTCAAGTCCCTAGGGGCCAAATCCACAGCCAGCGGCGCAAATTAAGTTTCTGAAAACTTATGTCATTTAAGTTACGGCGCCCTAAGTTGGTGTCGTAAGTGCCGTATCCACAGCGCATCTGCGCACAAAATTGCGCCAGCGTAACTTAAATTCCGAGGTGTAAGGCGGGGTTATGGCAAGTGGGAAGGAAGTGGGCGTGCTTCATTGTAATGAGCCGTGACCCCATGCAAATGAAGGGCCGGCAGTACTGCGCATGCGCGCACGAATCTGCTGCTCACTGCGCATGTGCAGAACTTTGCTCGGCGCAATCAGTGAGATAGGTAAAAGGCCAAGTGTACTTAGTTTGAAGATCGCCCTGTGCTTAAATAGCCCCAGTCAAACACACTTCCCTTGCAAAAGTATTTCCCTGTGTTCCCTTCCATGAGCAATTTGCTTCTGCTCTTAGTTTGTCAGTGTTTGTTGGTAAGTTGTGTGTGATAGAGAAGTGTTGGAGGAGTATTAGATTGTAGTTGTTGTTTGTTTCTGATAAGTGTATTTTTTGTTTGATTGTTTCTGCTAAGTGTTTTTTTTTCTGCTTGGATTTTGTGTTTGTTTTTTGGGTGTTTGTTTTTGACTTTGTAGTAGCTGTCTGCTTGTGTGTTTTGCTTTTTGTGTGTTTGTTGTGTTTGTATTTTTTGTTTGTCCTGTGAGTTTCTTGTTGCTGGGTGGTGTCTGTGATGGCCTCCAAACGCAGGAAGCTAAATTTTTTTCATGTTGAGAAGCAAATCCTTGCCAGGTATATCATCCAATATGGAAGATATTTACATGGGCCTGATAGCCGGAACACCTCCCCGGCCCAAAGGAAGAGGATATATGCTAAAATTACGGATCACATAAATGCGGCGGGGGGGGAGACGAGGACCCCCGCTGGCATCAAGAAAAAGATCAATGATCTGAGGAGCGTGGTCCGCAATAAGGTGGCAAAGCTCACTGCCCATAGGAGGGGCACTGGAGGAGGGGGACCATGCCCCATCTGGCTGACTGAGGAGGAATGGGCAGTGGCCCAGTGTTTCGAGCCAGAGCAGGTGGTGGGCCTGCCTGGTTATCAGTCTGATGTTCCTGTGAGGCCAGGTAAGGTTTTTGTTTTTCTATTTGGTGATTAGCATGTGTGGGTGGGGGAAGGGAAGATGTGGCAAGTGTGTGGATCCTCAAACTTGTGATTGTTTAGTGTCCTCCACAGATGACCAGGAGATTGCTGGCCCATCAGGCCAGGCTGCTGCACCACCCCAAAGACAGGAGGCTGCTGAGGAGTCCCCAGGGGAGGGGAGTGGCCAAACCTCCCCTCATGAGGAGGCTGAGGGGGAGGAGGCTGAGGGGGAGGAGGATGAGGGGGAGGAGGAAGAAGATCTCCAGATTGGCCGGGAAATCCTTATTGCCACTGATCTCATGACATTTGAGGATACCCTTGAGGCTACCCTTGAGGCTACCCCAGAGGCTACCCCAGAGGCTGGCACCAGTCAGGCCACCATCAGGGGTAGCCCCTCCCACTCCTCCCCCAACAGGCCGCAACCCACAAGGGTCGCTCTATCCCCTCCTCCCAGGCCACAAGCCTCAGGGGCAGGCAGGATGGCGACCCAGGAGACCAGGGGGGTGTTTGAGCGTCTGCCGGCCAGTCTGCAGAGGGACAATGCCCGGCAGACCCGCAGTCTGGGTGACATCAAAAAAACTATGACCAAGATGGAGCACAGCCTGAATGTAATGAGGGAGTCACTCAGTGATGTGGCCACCAATTCATTGGTGATCATCACCTGTTTGTGGTCCCTGCATACCGCCACAACAGGTGTGGCCCAGGAGGTGACTGCCCTCACACGGGCTGTGCAGGACAACACCCGGGCTGTGCAGGACAACACCCGGGCTGGCCAGGCCAATACGGCTGCCATCACTGTCTGTCTGAACAGGATAGCAGTGGCCTTGGAGGGCAGGCCAGCCGGAGGTCAGACACCAGGGGAGGCTCCTCCCCTGCTCACACACCCCCCCCCCATGAAGATACTCCCTCCCCTGCTCACACCCCCCCCCATGAAGATACTCCCTCCTCTGCTCACACCCCCCCGTGAAGATCCTCCAGTTGGCCGGGCCCGTGCCCGTGCCTGTGGGCAGCCCAGACGGAGCACTCGCCGCCGGAATTAAATTGCAGGGGTACTTGGATGCGCCGGTGTAATCATTTTAGGTAGGACGGAAAAAACGGATTTTTCGTTTTGAGGATCGGGCGCAAAGATACACGCGGTGTAAAATTAGAAATCTCGAGTTAAGTCGGCGCATCTGCTTTGTGGATTTGGCCCCTAATGTATCAAATTATTTCCAGCAAAGCAAGGTTCAGGGTGTTTACCCATGATCCCACAACCTCTCAAATTTAGCTATATTTCTCCTGTAAATTGATAAATTAAAAAAGGGAAAATCTCTGCGGGCAATAGCAAGAGGCCTACATGACTAAGCACTAGTTTTAGTGCGAAACGCGTCAGAAGTCAGGTTTTATTTTATTTTGCTGTGACTTGTAGTGCTGTCCTTCTTTTAGTAAAGGCTACAATTTGTTCAGAGTGCGGCTGTCCAGAGACAATCTTTGTTCCTGCTTTGCTAAGTGCATTGCCTGCACCTGAGTTGTCTGCAGCGGAGGATATTCGTCTGGGTTCCCACCTGGAGTGGCTACTCCCTTTTCTGATACTCCTAAAGAGCCTTATCTTTGCCTAAACATTGACATGCAGAATCACACAATTTTTATATTATGAATTTACAGTGCCAAGATTTTTATTTTTCAAAGGTCTTCATTTTGCTGTGGAAACTAATTGTATCTGTATATTGTGGGAAAAAATAGTAACAAAAGTTTCTGCTCATTCTTTTTTCTGAACTTACCATTTAAAATTCTTCAAAAGAGTTGGAGTGCATAGAAGACCAGTGACTGACACAAAAACATAGATCACAAGCAACGCTAAACCTGGTAACTGTAGCTATTTACCCTTCTTCATGTCATATTATGGAAATTCTTCTATACTTCTCTGCAATATTATAAATTACAAAAAGACTTCTCTGAGGTTATTATGATTATAGTTTATGATAAAATTAAGGATGCCATGTGCCTTTTTGGCACCATATACATAAATTCACAGTTTGACACTGCTCTGTGTGTCCTTGTCCAAACACAACATGTTCATATATTCACTGTGTGCTATGTATTTCAATATTAGATCATCAGGGCAATTAAAACTAAACTCTATATGGATATATATATATATATATATATATCTATATATCATTTGTGCAATAAAATAAATACATTTATTTTTACATGGCATAAACTCTGTGAACTATAACAATCCTTATTTGCCATAACTGGTATTTTGAGCAACGAGATCTTGGACATACCAGGGATAACCACCAACAGTGCCAGCAGTACCCACCAGAGATACCCCCCAACTGCACCAGCAGTACCCACAATGGATACCCACAAGCAGTGTTAGCAGTACCCACCAAGAGTGCCAGCAATACCCACCAGGGATACCCACCCATCAACAGTGCCAGCAGTAACCACCAGGGATACACACCAGCAGTTCCAGCAGTACCCACCAGGGATACCAACCAGCAGTACCCACCAGCAGTGCCAGCAGTACCATCCACCAGGGATACCCACCAGCCGTACCATCCACCAAGGATACCCACCAGCCATACCATCCACCAGGGATATCCACCAGTATTGCCAGTACCATCCACCAGAGATACCCATCAGCGATACCATAAACCAGGGATACCCACCAGCAGTGCCAGCAGTATCCACCAACAGTGCCATCAGTACCCACCAGAGATACCCACCCCCAGTGCAAGCAGTACACACCAGGAATTCCCACCAGCAGTACTATCCACCAGGGATACCCACCATCTGTACCATCCACCGGGGATACCCACCATGGATACCCACCAGTATTGCCAGTACCATGTACCAGAGATACCCACCAGCCATACCATCCACCAGGGATACCCACCAGCAGTACCCACCAACAGTGCCAGCAGTACCCACCAGCAGTACTATCCACCAGGGATACCCACCAACAGAGCCAGTTCTATCCACCAGGGATACCCACCAGCCATACCATCCACCAGGGATCCCCACCAGCTGTACCATCCACCAGGGATACCCACCAGCAGTGCCAGCAGTACCCACCAGGGATACTCACCAACAGTGCCAGCAGTACCCACCAGGGTTACCAACCAGCAGTGCCAGCAGTACCCACCAGGGATACCTACCAGCAGTTCCATCCACCAGGGATCCTCACCAACTGTACCCTCCACCAGGGATACCCACCAGCAGTGCCAGCAGTACCCAATAAACCAACCAAAAAATAAACAAACATGTCAAAGAATTACAATGTAATAAATTGCAATAATAAAAATCATACCACAAATCAGCCATGCCAGAAAATAAAAACAATCGTCAAATGGAGCGCCAGGAGGGATGGGGGATCAACACAGATCCATGTCCCACCTGCGGTTCAGGCCCTGAGCAACCCTGGTGTGCAACCTAAAGGTCCTCCAAAGAGGATCATTTGGGAGACATAAGACCATTGCCCAATCTGAATATAACCAGACAGATTGAGTGAAAATTCAATTTTGTCTGTAGCCATGTTAAAACTCTGGGACAGTGTCTGACGTTGTTTTGTGATAATTGTGTCAGACCTCAGATGCTTGCTTGATATGAGTGGATATTTTATTGTTCTTCAAATTCTTCCAAAATTGTTCTCCCTACACTAGTTGGATTTCCCCAGATCTTTGCAAGGTGCAGCAGGACTTATTATTCTACCCCACATGGACTTTTTGATATCTATGAACTTTAATTTTACTAAGAGGTTGTGGATTTGACCATGTGCACTACGATATACTTGTATCCTTCTATGAGTCCTTTATAAATAATAAAATATAACCAATAATGAGATACAACTATTTTTTTACATACTGTACATTGAAATACCCTGGATTTCACCGTTCTTTGGACTTTAATACTGCATATGGATATTTAATAAGGACTTATATACATATTTTTCTGTTTTTGATGATTCACTTGTGGGAACACAAAGGACTGATTTTTATTTTGGTTGGCGCAATTTTTTCCTTTTTTCTATTATTCTGTGTTAGGTCACGCTATTGCAGCCTTCCCATTTATTCACTTAATTTATTGTTTGGTTAGCGCAATTTTTTCTTCTTTTCATTGAAATACCAATGGTTATTGTAAACAGTTAGTCTAGGCAAATTTTTCACCTCAGTAAGGACGAGACTCTTTTTGAAAAGTCCACAATCTTTTGATCAAAGGCTTGAGAATAAAATAGGCTTTATTGTCAGAGGTAAATTACTGTAACATCATGGTGGCACATAAAATGTCTGTCTCTATTTAGACCATGGTCTAGAATTTAACATTTTTGTATATATACATTACCATTCCAGCCTTTTTTATGTGATTTAAAGTTCCCTCTCCGTACCATTACTGAGATAATTTATGCTATCCTTTACTTTAGAAAACACCAAAAAAATATTCAACAAAGTAGAAAATTATTGGAGAGGATACAATAAAAAAAGAAACCTTCTGGGCCAGATCCACATAGAAATAGATCGGCGCAGCGTATCAGAGATACGCTACGCCACCGTATCTTACCTGGCTTTAAATCAAATCCTGGAAGAATTTGCTCCGTAAGTTACGGCGGCGTAGTGTATCTCTGGCGGCGGAATTCAAATCGGCCATTAGGGGGCGTGATTCATTTAAATGAAGCGCGTCCCCGCGCCGAATGAACTGCGCATGCTCCGTTTCTAAATTTCCCACCGTGCATTGCGCTAAATGACGTTGCAACGACGCCTTTTTTTTAACTTAGACGTGATTCACGTCCATCCCGATTCACGGACGACTTACGCCAAAAAAATTAAAAATTTAGACGCAGGAACGACGGCCATACTTAACACGCCGCAAAATACCAGCTTTAACTATACGCCGGAAAAAGCCGACTAGAGACGCCGTAAAAAAATGCGCCGGCCGCTCGTACGTTCGCGGATCCTCAGAAATAGCTAATTTGCATACCCGACGCGGAAAACAACGCAAACTCCACCCAGCGGACGCCGAAGTATTGCATTTACGATCCGAAGGCGTACCAAGTCATACGCCTGTCGGATCAAACCCAGATGCCGTCGTATCTTGGTTTGAGGATTCAAACTAAAGATACGATGCAGGAAATTTGAAAGTACGCCGGCGTATCAGTAGATACGCTGGCATACTCTCACTGTGGATCTGGCCCTCTGGATGTACAAGGCTATTTCACTGGGGTTGATTTACTAAAGGCAAATAAACCGTTCACTTTGCAAGGGAAGTTTCACTATGCAAGGCAAATCCCTCTATAGATAGTGGATAAGGTGAAGCTCTGCTGACCATCATCCAATTATGTCTAAGCAAAAAAAAAAATTATTTCCCTTGGATTACCTGCGAATCCTGCCATGATTGTCCTTGTTCAGACACTTCCTGTTATAGGGTGACAGCACTTTGATGCTGTCTGCAAAATTCCCTTATACTTTTCCACCCTTTAATAGGGATTCTGAAGGAGACTATGGGGGTTATTTATGAAAGGCAAATCCCCTTTGCACAAAGTGCACTTGAAAGTGCAGTCGCTGTAAATCTGAGGGGTAGATCTGAAATGAGGGGAAGCTCTGCTGATTTTATTATCCAATCATGTGCAAGCTAAAATACTGTTTTTTATCTTCCTTGTATGTCCCCCTCGGATCTACAGCGACTGCACTTGTAGTGCAAAGTGGATTTGTCTTTAGCAAATAACCCCCCTATACGTGGCTCAGCATAGGTGCCAGACCCGGATCTGAACTTGTAAACTCAGTTATGTCTAGCAATGTCTCTTCTTGCTGAGCCACCTGAAATGCTGGACAGCTCGCTGCACAATTCCTTGAAAGATCCCTCCTTGACCCTTGTTTGTCTTGAACTTTGAACTCCTTGCTCCTCTCATTAACTTTCTATTTAAGCCATGCTTTTGCACTTCCAGTTTGACAAATTATTGTGCTCCCCCAGCCAATATCTTGTTCTTGTCAGCGCTGCTGCTGTCCATATATTCTCTACTACGTGTTACAGACCCTCGGCTTGTTTCTCGACTACACTTCTACTTAATGGAGCAATCCTGAGAACCGTGACCTGGTACTAACATGCAGCAAAACCCATCTCCATCATCACCCACTGAAGTGACCTGCTTCTGTACTTATGCAGCTGACTGGTGGGTGTCTCGCTTCTGCTATAACTACTGGTCTCCGAGCCTGACTGCTGACCATGACAGCAGACATGGTCTGCTGTTTTCACCAAAAGGTAAACTCTTTAAACAATGGCATCCTGCTTTTGTATGCCTCCACTGGGGGGCTGGTCCTAAATGTTATAGCTAAAAGCACTTTGTAATGGTGTGGCATTGTTCTTGCAGAATTCTCTAGTAAGCCCAGGACAGTTTCATGATGCACCTCTAGGTCCTTAAAGGGGTTTTCCAGCCATTTTTTTCGTTTATTAAAAGTCAGCAGCTACAAAAAGTGTAGCTGCTGGCTTTTAATAAACTGACACTTACCTGCTCCACGGCTCCAGCGACGCGCCGGCCGGGGCTCCGCTCCTCGCCCCCCCTCGCCGGCCGGCGTCTTCATTCTTACTGTGGGCACCCGGCAGTGACAGCTTTCGGCTTCACGGCCGGGCACCCACTGCGCATGCGCGAACGACGCGGCACCGTCCGATTGGACAGGCGCTCGCCTACAGGGAGGGGCTGTGAAAAGGCGATTAAGCTAATCGCCTTTTCAGCCCCTCGGCGGAAGGAGGAAGTGGGACAGGAAGTCCCCTTCTCCTGAAGCCCCCACTCCCCCCCCAAAAAAATTACATGCCAAATGTGGCATGTAAGGGGGCGAGGAGTGGGTTAAGCGGAGGTCCATTTTTAGGGCGGAACTCCTCTTTAATGTCCTAGGCTAGGAAGTGGGTTGAATGATGCAACCCAGAAGTGGACTGGCATTGGACATTGGAGTCTATGGGGGAAAGCGCTACAGAGGAGGTGAATATTGCAGTGAGAGCTGCATTTTTATTTTAACAAAGCCTGAGCAAACTTTTTTATTTCTTATGAGTGCAGTTGACCTTTTAGTAAACCTTTTTGATTTTAGATTCCCGAATCCATCATTCAAAAACAGATTTGTGGATAAGAGGATAATGAAATAAGATTGTTTAATATCTGCAGTGTTCTCAACAGAATAGCTCTAGAAGTGGCTCTTGTCTCTCCCACTTCTCTCTATATGTTGTTAATATATTGTAAAAGCCAGCAACAATGGTATGCTTTAATTCTGTGGTTAATACACACACACAGAACACAGCACAGTAAAAATATACAAAAGTTTGAGGTTGTGAAAAAATTTTGTAAAGTCAAGATCCTTTTAAAAATAATGCAATGAATAGTTTTTATTTATCAATTATTAACCACTTCAGCCCCGGAAGAATTTACCCCCTTCCTGACCAGAGCTTTTTTTGCGATTCGGCACTGCGTCGCTTTAACTGACAACTGTTGGAGACTGAACATTGTTTCATGCTATGTTATACATTGCTTGGTTTATTTCCCTGTGTATTTGGAGTATGTCCACTAGATGTCACTATACACAGATAGTCTATCATAATGTTCTTTGTGTTAACTATCTGTTACTGCATCTTTCCTGTTATCTATGGTTGTTGTTCTTCTATATCTTGTGTGCTAACATGAGCACCATGCTCTCTGCTGTATGTCTCTTCAATACAAATGAATCCAAGTAAACTACAGCCATCCATATATGTCTGATTATTCTTTGCATCATCTGCACCAGCCAACAAAGGTTATGGGCCCAGACAACGTGAATCATCAGACAGCTGGAACAGAGGCCTAGTCTTCATCTGCACACCATCTTTGATCAAGCTGCGGAGGAAATCTGCTCTGAGGTATCCAGGTGTTTGGAATACGAGCAAGGTACATTAATCATGGCTAGCAGCGGGGATCTTAAACTGGGGATCACTAAGCTAAATAGTGACAACTACCAGATGTGGAAGTTCAAGATGGAGATGTTGCTGAGCAAAGATGACACATGGGATGTCCTCACCACAGACAGGCCGGATGTAGACAACCAGGAGTGGGATAAGAAAAACAGACAGGCAAGAGCCACAATAGCCCTACTGGTAGAAGATGAACAGCTTATCCACATAAAAGGGGAAGATACTGCCAAAGGTATGTGGATTGCACTCCGTAGATTACATGAGAGCTCTAGCTTAAACAACAAGTTATATTTACTAAGGAAGCTGTACCAGTCCAAACTGACTCCAGAAGGGGATATGCAAGAACATATAAGAAGCGTGCTGGAGATTGTTGCACAACTCAGGGACCTCGGAGAGGAGATCAAAGATAACCATGTGACAGCAATACTTTTATGCAGCCTGCCAGAGTCATACAACCCTCTGATTAATGCATTAGAGACAAGATCTGAAGCAGAACTCACATTACAGTTAGTGAAATCTCGACTTTCAGATGAATACAAGCGCAGAAAGGAGCAAGCTTCTCACAGGCAAGAGAGCGATACAGGAGCAGCACTTAAAGCAACAGACACTAAGATGCCAAACTGGAAGGCCAAACTATGTTTCCGGTGTAACAGGGCTGGGCATCTCAAGCGCGACTGTCCATTGTGGAGGAATGAGCAGAGGGAAAAAGATCCCAATCAGGCACTCATAACCATGATGAAAAACAACGACCAAGCAGCGTGGCACGGAACTTTTAAAGTGACAGATGCCGTCACCAACCATAAATGGTATATAGATTCTGGAGCAACAAGTCACATGACTAACGACAGAGAATTCTTTGTAGAGCTCAATCCAGACAAGAAAGAAGCCATATATCTTGCAGACGGGAGTTGCACAACTGCTGAAGGAACAGGACATGGAATAGTCACTTGTAAAAATGAGGATGGACAAGTGTTAAAAATACCAATGACGGATGTATTGTATGTTCCCGGACTCAATGGCGGCCTTATATCAGTCAGGCGACTGGCAAGCAAAGGACTAACCACAACGTTTAAAGGTGACCAATGCACTATCCAAGATGGGGAAAGAGTGATAGCAACAGCTAAAGCGGGCAAGCACCTTTATGAACTTGATGTTGTTGAGCAAGAAACAAAGCTCTGCACACATAAACACAAGAACTGTATTCATTTATGGCACAGACGTCTGGGCCACAGGCACCCTGACAGCATACAGGAGCTGGCCAGACGGGATTTAACGAAAGGCTTCAAGTTAACAGGCTGCCCAAACACGCTAAGGTGTGAATGCTGCATCAAGGCCAAAGCCACCAGAGTAACCCCACCAAAGGCAAGTGAAAGCAGAGCAACAAGACCGATCGACCTAATACACACAGATGTATGCGGGCCTATGAGAACAACCACCCCAGGAGGAAATAAATACATATTAACTTTTATAGACGACTACTCAAGGTTTACAGTGACATACCTAATGAAGAATAAGTCAGAAGTATTCGACAAGCTGAAGGACTATGTTACCAAAGTAAGCAATAAATTTCACAGAAAACCATTAGTACTCAGAAGTGATAATGGTGGGGAGTACACCGGGTTTCAAGTTGAGAATACACTCAGGGAACTAGGAATAGAACATCAAAAGACTGTCCCATATACTCCAGAGCAGAACGGGGTAGCAGAGAGGAAAAACAGATCCCTGACTGAAATGATCAGATGCATGTTGACTGATTCTGGACTCCCTGAAAAATATTGGGGAGAAGCAGCACAAACGGCCACCTACTTACAAAACAGATTACACTCCAAGGCAACAACCAAAACTCCATACGAGCTATGGCACAGTCGAAAACCAAGCATAGGACACCTCAAGGTATTTGGAAGCAAAGCTTTTGCTTACATTCCGGGAGAAAAGCGCAGCAAGCTCCAGAATCGAGCAATTGAAGGTGTCTTTGTTGGTTATGCCGACAACACCAAAGGATATAGAATCATAGACCCGAAGACCGATAAAGTGACAATCAGCAGCAGCGTAACATTTATCGAGGACCCGAGAAATGAAGTAACGGAGCCAGCCATGCCAAGAGCAGAAGAACCAAATAACGCTGAGCAGGTTTTCTTTCCCATGGAACGAACCCCCGAAAGTGATACTGTGTCACAGAAAAGACTGGAACAAACTGAACCAGCTAATGACGCTGAACCAAGACGCTCAGTGAGGGAAACAAAGGTAAACCCCCCAACAGACTCTCGTACAAAGTAGAAACATCCTGCGTAAGAGAACCCACTTGTTGGAAAGACATAACACAACTCCCAGAGAGGGAAGCCAAGAGATGGATAAAGGCAGCTGAGGAAGAAATCATCTCACTACAGGACACGCAGGCTTGGGTACTAACGCAACTGCCGGCCAAAAAGAGGGCAATTGGGTGTAAATGGACTTTCAAGGTCAAGTACAACACTGATGGCACAGTTGAGAGATATAAAGCGAGACTCGTAGCCAAAGGATACTCCCAAAAATATGGAGAAGACTACGATGAGACATTTGCCCCAGTCGTCAAACATACCACAATCAGAGCTCTACTCACAGTTGCAACTACAAAACAAATGCTAGTAAAGCACTTTGATGTAAAAACCGCTTTCCTACACAGTGACTTAACAGAAGACATCTACATGGAGCAACCAGAGGGCTTTGTAGACCCACAAAAGCCAGAACAGGTGTGTAAACTTAAGAAGGGGATCTACGGGCTCAAGCAAGCAGCCAGAGCATGGAACATGAAGATTAATGAGGCGCTTTTGAGAGAATCCTTTCAGAGGAGCAAGGCCGATCCCTGCCTATACACCAAGAAACTAAATGGTAGGTGGATCTTTGTACTCATTTATGTAGATGATCTGTTAGTATGTTATGAGCAAGAAGGGGATTGTTCCAGACTGCTGGAGGTCTTAAACATGGACTTTGAAACAAAAGATCTAGGTGATGTCAAACACTTCCTAGGCATGCAGATAGAAAGAGAAGAAGATGGTAGTTTTCTTATTAACCAGAGTCACAAAATACAGGAAGTAATTGAAACTTTTGGGCTCAATGATGCCAAACCAGTCAACTCGCCTATGGAGACAAATTATCTTAAAGAATTAAACAACTCAATTAACCCCTTGCAAAATGACTCACAATTCAGAAGGGCAATGGGGAAGTTACTATACATAGCTACAGTGGCAAGGCCTGACATAGCTACAGCAGTGGGATTCTTATGCAGAAAAGTATCCCAGCCAACCCAGATGGACTGGAACGCAGCAAAAAGGATCATACGCTATTTGAAGGGAACAATAGACTTTAAACTGAAATTTTCATCTACAGGGAAGAGTGGTCTGACTGGATATGTGGATGCAGACTGGGCAGGTGACCCCAGTGATCGGAAATCCACCAGTGGACACCTGTTTCTATTTAAAGACGGTCTGATCAGCTGGACCACCAGAAAACAGTCCACAGTGACACTGTCCTCCACCGAAGCAGAATACGTGGCCGCATCACAAGCAGGGCAAGAGGTAATCTGGTTGAGACAATTGCTGGAAGATCTAGATCAGATCCAGAAAGATTCCACGCCAATCTATGAGGACAACCAAGGATGTATAGCACTCGCACAGACAGAGCGGATAAACCCGAGAACCAAACACATAGACGTGAGATATCACTTCTTAAGAGACTTGCAAGAGCAAGGACAGATGGATCTACAATACTGTCCCACTGAGGAAATGTTAGCAGACATCCTTACTAAGCCTTTGCCTGCAAAGAGACATATGGATCTTACAAGAAGAATCGGTTTGTCTAATTAAGCACTTCACAATGAGAAGGGGTGTTGGAGACTGAACATTGTTTCATGCTATGTTATACATTGCTTGGTTTATTTCCCTGTGTATTTGGAGTATGTCCACTAGATGTCACTATACACAGATAGTCTATCATAATGTTCTTTGTGTTAACTATCTGTTACTGCATCTTTCCTGTTATCTATGGTTGTTGTTCTTCTATATCTTGTGTGCTAACATGAGCACCATGCTCTCTGCTGTATGTCTCTTCAATACAAATGAATCCAAGTAAACTACAGCCATCCATATATGTCTGATTATTCTTTGCATCATCTGCACCAGCCAACAACAACTGCGCGGTCGTGCAACGTTGCACCCAAACAAAATTGGCGTCCTTTTTTTCCCACAAATAGAGCTTTCTTTTGGTGGCATTTGATCACCTCTGTGGTTTAATTTTTTGCGCTATAAACAATTTGGAAAAACACTATTTTTTACTTTTTGATTTAATAAATATCACAATTTAAAAAAAATAAATACATTTCCTCAGTTTAGGCCGATATGTATTCTTCTACATGTTTTTGGTAAAAAAAAATCACAATAAGCGTATATTGATTGGTTTGCGCAAAAGTTATAGCGTCTACAAAATAGGGGATAGTTTTATTGCATTTTTATTTTTTTACTAGTAATGGCGGCGATCTGCGATTTTTATTGTGACTGTGACATTGCGATGGACATATCGGACACTTTTGACACACTTTTGGGACCATTTACATTTATACAGCGATTAACGCTATAAAACTGCACTGATTACTGTGTAAATGTGACTGGCAGGGAAGGGGTTAACACTAGGGGGCGCTGAAGGGGTTAAATAAGTTCCCTAGTGAGTGATTCTAACTGTAAGGGGAGGAGACTCACAAGGGGAAGAGACCAATCTGTGTTCCTCTATACTGTGAACACACATCAGTCTCCTCACCTCTGACAGGACCTGGATCTGTGTGTTTACACACACAGATCCACAGTGCTGCCATGATCGCGGGCAATTTCAGGTGCCCGGTGGACATCACGGCCACCGGGCATGCGCACCGGGTCCCGGCGGACATCGCGAACCGCCTGGCACGCGCATCGGGTCCCGAGCGAAGCCCAGGACGTCATATGACGTTCACCCAGGATGGGAGATCACATCTGTGGATGTCATATGACTATGGGCGGGATTTCAAGTGGTTAAACAACCTACACAATGCGTAAAAATAACCTAAATCAAATAAATAGTTGTTTTCAATATCTTTTTATACATTTTTTAAACATTATTACATAATACAAAAATACAATAATTTCTGAGGGCCATATTCTCCTAGATTTCCCGCGGGCGGCGCGTAAGCCATTTACACTCCGCCGCCCCAACCTACAGGAGCAAATGCTGTATTCCCCAAACACTTGCTCCGTAGTTTGGGGCGGCGGAGTGTAAATGGCCCGGCGTAGCCACGCGTATCTCCAAGGGGGCAGCTTCTATTTAAATTAAGCTCGCCCCCGATTCTAACGAACTGCGCATGCGCTGGGCTTAAAATAGCCCAGTGCGCATTCTCCAGTTCTCGGCGTAAAACGTCAATGACGCCAACGTGTGCGTCATTGACGTATAGTCGTATTCAAGAACGACTTAGGGAAATGACGTAGCCGACGGAAAAACATGACGCGGACCCGACGCCATACTTAACATGGCCTACGTGGGACTTGCGTAAACTTACCCCTCATATAGCAGGGGTAAGTTTACGCTTATGCAAACGACGTTAGCGACAGTTACGCAACGCGAATTCGTTCGGGAATCGGCGTATCAGGCTCATTTGCATAAACAAATGAGACCTGAACGTAAACGCCATCTAGCGGCGGGCAGGGTAATTACATTTAAGATCGGACAGTGTAAGTGACTTACACATGGCGGATCTTAAGTGTATCTATGCGAAAATGATTCTAAGAATCAGTCGCATAGATACACGGGCCAAAAAAGAGAGATACGATGGAGTATCCTTACTCAGAATATGGCCCTCAGTTTCTATACACTTTTCCTATTCAACTGACCTGGGACCATATTTTATAGTTTAGGGATTAATATCCTTCACATTCCTCTTCATTTTTTCCCTTATCAGATTGTTAGGATCCTTCTAAAAATACCTTTATTTCTCATTCATTCATATAGACATTCAAATACATAAAACAAAATTAATAATAATAAAAAAAAAAAATCTGTTCCCTCTTATAGAAATGTTGTTAAGTTCACTGAGAGCCGCAATTCATCCCATTGTTGCCACATTTTTGGTAATTGATTTTTTACAAACCCTTCCTCCCTTATCTGTCTTTCCATATGTTTTATTTAGTTTATTTCACTTACCCATTCAACTATTGTTTTGGGTTTCTGTCTTCATCCATCTACAGGCTATTATTGTTCTAGTCGTTGTTATGTGGTGAACGATATCTGATTTTATAGTTTTTATTGATCTTGATGTTATAGATAATATTATATCCTTTATATTTAGTTGTATCTCTATTCCTGACACTTTTCGATAGATTTTGAATATCTAACTCCAAAAATCCCTCACCCGTCCACACCCATACCATATATGTGCCATTGTTCCCCTATCCTTAAGACATCTCCAGAATGTTTCTGTATTCTCTTTATTTATTTTATTCAGAGCTACTGGACTCCAATACCACCTCATCAAAATTAAATTATAATTTATTTCTTGATGTTTTACTGCTACTGGTGTTTTATGTATCATTGACATTGCCTTCTCCCATTCTATTAATGATATTGAGATCTCTGCCTCCTCCTCCCATTTTCTCATATATATATATATATATCAATTAATTAATAGGTCCAGAGGGAAGTAATAATTTATAAACTTTGGAAAGGCTTTTGCTCTCTTTTTGATTTTCTATTAGTAAATGTTCAAAATCCGTTAATGGTCTATTTAATACTGATAGGTGTATTTTTGATTCAATATATGTATTTAGTTGGTAGTATTGTATCCATTTGTCTTTATAATCCGGTCCCATATCTTGTGGTTTTAGTAATTTGCCCTCCACAAGGACTTGTATTAATCTTGTGGTCTCTGAGCTATTCAATTTAAAAAATGTATTAACTTTCTGCTGGAGGGAATTCTGGATTGCAGAACAATGGAGTCATTGGGCCGACCATCGTAGATAGTCCCCCCTTTTTTATTATTCTATTCCATATTTTTAAGGTATCTGAGACAAAAATCGTTAATCCTTTTTTTTTCGGGTCGGACCAGAGGTTTTATCCATGGAAGGATTTTAAGTTGTACACCTATGATACTTTCTTCTATGTTAATACACTGCTTAATTTCTGTATTATGGTACCAGTCTATTATACTAATCAGTGATGCAGCCTGTAAATATTTAGAGAAGTCAGGGAGCGCAAGGCCTCAGTTTTCCTTTATTCTAATCAATATTTCTCTTTTTATTTGTGGGGTTTATTGTGCCCAAATAAAACTACCATTTAAAATCTCTATATATTCGGAATACCTTGCATTTGTTCTTATTTTTGCTCTGGGACTCTGGTATAATGGCATAATCCTGCTCAACATCTTAACCTCCCTGGCGGTATGATTCTTTCTGAAAAAACATGCTGAAAGCGGTACAATTATTTGCAAGGAAATTTGGTGTTTTATACTGTAGGCCTGTGATTTTTAGGAATAACTCACTTAAATCTGACCAAACAAGAATCGAATAGGCATCACGGGTATGACATTTTTTTAAAAACAAAATTTTAAATTATAATATAATAAATAATTATAGCAAGTAATAATATAATTAAAATAAAAATTATTCAATAATGTAATCAACTCAAAATCACTGAAATTTGCTCAGTTGCAGAATTGTTGCTGTCATTATTTTTTTTTTTATGACGAATTTCCCGCAAATCGCTATCACACAATTCTGCAAGTGATTATAATTTATTATCGCTGTTTTCTAGCTGATCTAAAACCATTTTTGACATAAAAAGACACTTTTGGTTGCTATGGACAATCTACAGTTTTCAGGCAGAAAAAAAGGTTTTTATTATATAAAATGACATGTAGGACACTGGGCAGACCACTAGGGACAAGGGGGGTGTGTTTTTTTTTTACATACAGTACTGTAATCTATAAGATTACAGTATACTGTGTGTAAAGTGTTTGTTTACTTTTTTGAATTTGGCGCCGATCTCCGCTCCCGTGCGTCGTAACGTCGCAGGGAACGGAGATCGGCGGCACAGGAGGACGCTGTGTGAATCGAGCGAGGTCCCGCTCGCTCACACAGTGCGGTGACATCGATGGATCCAGGACAAGGTAAGCCAGCGCACGCTGCAGGCTCTGCATATCTACCCCGAGCGTGACTCGGGTTACCGATTTTGGTAGAAAAAATCAACCCCCGAGTCACGCTCGGGGATAACGCCAGGAGGGTTAAGTCCCATCCCTAACTGAATTAGAGTTTCTTTCATAAACCGCCATCCCACCCTATCAAATGCCTTCTCAGCATCTATTGATAGAAGACATGCTGGGATGGCGGCCTTCTGGACATACTCCATCAATGGACAGGTTTTTATCATGCTATCCCTCATCTCTCTACCTTTAGTAAATCCTGTTTGATCTAAATTTATATGTTTAGGCAAAATTTGTGACAATCTGTTGGCAAAAATGTTAGACTATAATCGTATGTCTATATTAGTAAGGGGGATTGGACGGTAGTTACTACATAATGTATGATCTTTTTCTGGTTTGGAAATTAATGTAATGTGTGCTTCCATACTTTTTTGATGTAAATGTTTGAGATGCCGAAATTGCATTATATGTCTTTTTTAATCAAATCAATAGTTGATGCCTGCTCTTTGCTTTTAAAACCTTATCATGTATCTAGATACCCTTGGATACAATTTGATGGGGAAATTCACAGGTATGTTTTTTCAATCAAAAATAATCTTTCTCCTGCGCTTGTGCGGGGGGGGGCCTTTAATATAGGTGGTAGTATTTTCGTGGTGGTGTTAGTGTGTGGTAGATCATGCATGCCCTGCTGCCTAGACCGACTATGGGAAGTCTGAAATGTTATATAGGAAAGAGAAAGGAAGGCACATGGCTTGATGCATGAATCCTTTAAAAAGTTTATGCAAAACCATGTGGTGTATACAGAAAAAACGACATACTCATGAGTGTAAATCTAATAAATAATAATAATAAATTGTGGATGGCTAACGCGTTTGAGGATTATCCTCTTCTTCATGCCTTATGGGAACAAATATGGTCTGCATGTTTAAAATGTAGAAGATTGGATGAGTGGTACAACACTTGATGGATTGTGTAGCCTTATAAGAAGATTCTCCTCAGCTGTAGAAAAGTTCATTCACCATCACAGCTATCAACCTATTTTTCATCCCTTGGCATCAATTTATTACCATTCAATCTAGTGATATGATTGTTTGATTTATTCGATTTACACTCATGAATACGTAGTATTTTCTGTATACACCACTTTGTTTTAAATAAACTTTTTAAAGGATTCATGCATCAGGCCACGTACCTTTCTTTCTCTTTCCTATAGGTTTTTTCAATCATCTAGGACAGTGGTCTTCAAACTGCGGCCCTTTGCTTGCCTTTATCTGGCCCTCGGGGTAGTGTTCCTCTCACTGATACAAGATACTATACAGTATCTACCACCTACAGTATGACACCAACAATAGGACACTATTCCTCCCACTGAAACCAACGATGAGGTACTAGTACTTCCACTGAAATCAACAAAGGGGTACTATTCCACCCATTGACACCAACAATGGGGCAGTATTTCTCCTACTACCAATGATGGGCCACTATTACCCTACTGACACCAATGGTGGGGCAGTATTCCTCCCATTGACACCAATGATCATGGGGCACTATTTTTCCACATGACTAATGATGGGGCACTATATAAACTGCAGTTCAATGTTTTTAAATGTAAAATAATGCACCTAGGAAAAAAGAATCCCTTGACATAGTACAACATCGGGGGTACAGTGTTGGCCAGCACTACAGAGAAAAAATATTTGGGGATACTTATTTCAGATGATTTCAAAATGAGCAAATAGTATTGCCAGGCAGTTGGAAAAGCAAATAGAATTCTAGGATGCATCACTAGAGGGATCACCGGCAAGAGGAAGTAGATCCTGTTTCCCCTATATACTGTAGATCTTTAGTGAGACCTCATTTAGAATATTGTGTCCAGTTCTGGAGACCTCACTTACAGAAAGATATTATAAGATCGAACTAGTCCAGAGACAGGTTACAAAAATGGTGAAATGTTTGGGAGATAGAATATAACTAGAGCAACTTCATAAACTTAATATGTACGGTCTGGAAGAAAGAAGGGAAAGGGGAGACATGATTGAAACCTTTAAAAAACTTAAAGGGGCTGAATAAGGTTCAGCAAGGCAGTATTTCCAATATAAAAACCAAAAACAAGACCAACTAACTGGAGGAAAGTTCCAAACTAATCTTAGAAAGTATTATTTTACTGAAAGGGTAGTTGATGTTTGGAATAAACTTTCAGCAGAGGTATTGAGCCAGTCAACAGTAAATGCCTTTAAACATGCCTGGGACAAACATTGATCTATACTTAGACAAAAATGTTAACAAAACAAAAGAAAAAAAAAACAAGAAAAAAAACGGGCAGACTCGATGTACCACTTGGTCGTTTTTCTGCCATAATTTTTCTAAGTTTCTGTGTACCTGAACTATTAATTGCAACCTATATATTCTCTTGTATGACCCTAGAAAAACTAAAAAATGGGATATGAGTATTCTATCAAACTCTAATGAATCACTCCATATCCTCTAAAACTCAGTCTCCATTTAAATAGGAATGCAAACTGGACTAAATTCACAGATAAACAATGGTTAACAGCCATATGTTCCTCACTCAACGCACAACAAAACACTGGAGTATTTTGTGTTAATGTGCAGGTGCATTAAGGCAATGCAAAATTTGAAGGGGGCCTTAGTGTTAATGCCAAAAAATATTATACATGAACCCCATTTAGAATCAATACGTTATTTTGGGGTTCCTTAATAAATGCCTCATTCTCGGGGTGGGTTAATTTAAGCACAGTTTTCAATGTCTTCTCCTAAACAATTTGGTAATTCCTTGTTTTACTACTATCCAAGTCTCTATTTAAGAGATTTGCCCGTCCCTGAGGCAATGGTTTCACCAGACAGGAAGTGAGGGGAAATATCCAACAGGAACACAGACAGAAATAAAAATGCTTTTCATCAAGGAGAAGGGAATGGTCAGAATTTTGGTCACCTTTTGTTGATGTTTGTGTATATGGTGCAGATTTTCCCTTACATCCTGTTTGGTGAAACCATTGTCAGTATGACATTGAGGGGAAATCTCTCTAATAGGGCACCAGGTAGCAGTAAAAAAAAAACAACAACAAGGGTTCTAGCCTTCAAATTCTAAAATCTTTTTTGGCTGACCCTGGATTCTCTGTGTAGCCAACAATACCCAGTTGTTTCTGGCAATGCTCAGATCATTGGCATCACTACCCACCCAAAATTTGCAACAATACAGCTAACATACAACGGACTAGGCCAGTGATGGTGAACCTTGGCACCCCAGATGTTTTGGAACTACATTTCCCATGATGCTCATCTACACTGCAGAGTGCATGAGCATCATGGGAAATGTAGTTCCAAAACAACCTAGGTGCCAAGGTTCACCATCACTGGACTATGCTGTTTGTGATAAAATAGTTGGAAATCCAATGAACACGTATTTCTCAAACAACATTTTATGCATTTGTTTAGAGCTTTCATATATTTACTGATCTTAAAATGTCACAAATTTAACAAAGGTACATTTAGGTGATTGTATTACACATAATTCTCTGCAGAAAATTGATTGAAGAGTAAGGATCAAAGATAAAAATCCTGATAGCAAGTTTAAATATTTCCTCTTTTTAGCTCACCATCTGGTTTAAGCATCATAGGCACAACATGCTCTCTCACAGAAAATATTCTTGAGAAAACAGATGTGATCCTTAACTTGAACCTTTTATCTTCCCCCAACCTACCAAACTGAACAGTTTGCTTCTTAAATCAAGATCATTACATTAAACCAACCCTCATCTACACATGGGGAGGCTTGCATATTTAACCAAAAGAGTGCTTAAAACAAGGCTGAAAGACAAAACATACATTTGAGATTTGGGTGAGCATAAAATACAATTTAAAATGTTCAGTATATCTTGTTTTTGTGTCCTAGAAGACGTAATTTCTAATGTACAGAAAATCAAGAAAGCTGTAATCAACACAAAGACAAAATCATGCCTGTCACAATACATACTAATTCAATTAGACCAACTTTCTATCGCTACAGGTGGCCACTAGGGATGAGCTCCGCGTTCGATTCGAACGTATGTTCGAATCGAACATCGGTCGTTCGATCGTTCGTCGAAAATCGAACAAAACGGGTCGTTCGCGCCAAATTCGAATGACACAAAACGTCCCATAATTCACTGGGGCGTTGAGCGCTGATGATTGGCCAAGCATGCTGTATGTCCCGCATGCTTGGCCAATCACAGCGCTCAAAAAACGAAGAGCCATAATTGGCCAAAGCCAGGGTGGCTTTGGCCAATTATGGCTCAGGGGGATTAGTACACGCCCCCCACTATAAAAGGCAGCCTGCACGGCTGGCTAGTGTAGTGTGTTGGCGGTTCTAGAGAAGATCAGTCAGTCAGACAGAGAGAGATAGAGAGATAGAGACACAGTGTCTTAACCAGATAGATAGATAGATAGATAGATAGATAGATAGATAGATAGATAGATAGATAGATAGATAGATAGATAGATAGATAGGAAGTGTAGTCAGTATAGTTAAAAGTACAGTTTGTAGAGAATATATTCACATCCTTAGGCGTTGTCAATATATTTATAAACTGTACAGCTCAGCTAGTTTATCTATTAGTATCTGTCAGGCAGGAGATTGTTCTACATGCAACGCTCTAACGTGTTGTATTGCCTGCATTAGGGATTTACTTTAAATATAATTATTCTGTGTTATTTAACGTGTGCTAGTTAATTGCACACACAGACGCATTACCTGTTACTACACGTGTGCAATTTATTTGCACAGAAGCGCAGTCGCTGTTAATGCAACTGGGCTATTGAATTGCACAGAAACGCAGTCGCTATTACTGCGTGCGTGCTGTTTAATAGCAACTAAAGGCAGTTGGTGTCACTGCGTGCGTGCTGTTAAATCGCATTTGACCGCAGTCGCTATTACTGCGTGCGTGCTGTTTAATAGCAACTAAAGGCAGTTGGTGTCACTGCGTGCGTGCTATTAAATCGCATTTGACCGCAGTCGCTATTACTGCGTGCGTGCTGTTTAATAGCAACTAAAGGCAGTTGGTGTCACTGCGTGCGTGCTGTTAAATCGCATTTGCCCGCAGTCGCTATTACTGCGTGCGTGCTGTTTAATAGCAACTAAAGGCAGTTGGTGTCACTGCGTGCGTGCTGTTAAATCGCATTTGACCGCAGTCGCTATTACTGCGTGCGTGCAGTTTAATAGCAACTAAAGGCAGTTGGTGTCACTGCGTGCGTGCTGTTAAATCGCATTTGACCGCAGTCGCTATTACTGCGTGCGTGCTGTTTAATAGCAACTAAAGGCAGTTGGTGTCACTGCGTGCGTGCTGTTAAATCGCATTTGGCCGCAGTCGCTATTACTGCGTGCGTGCTGTTTAATAGCAACTAAAGGCAGTTGGTGTCACTGCGTGCGTGCTGTTAAATCGCATTTGACCGCAGTCGCTATTACTGCGTGCGTGCTGTTTAATAGCAACTAAAGGCAGTTGGTGTCACTGCGTGCTGTTAAATCGCATTTGACCGCAGTCGCTATTACTGCGTGCGTGCTGTTTAATAGCAACTAAAGGCAGTTGGTGTCACTGCGTGCGTGCTGTTAAATCGCATTTGACCGCAGTCGCTATTACTGCGTGCGTGCTGCTTAATAGCAACTAAAGGCAGTTGGTGTGACTGCGACTATTTTGTTACTTTACACTTGAGCCAAGTCGCTCTTACTGTGTGGTTGCTGTTTAATACCATCTGAACGCAGTTGGTGTGACTGCGACTATTTTGTTACTTTACACTTGAGCCAAGTCGCTCTTACTGTGTGGTTGCTGTTTAATACCATATGGACGCAGTTGGTGTGACATCGACTATTTTGTTACTTTACACTTGAGCCAAGTCGCTCTTACTGTGTGGTTGCTGTTTAATACCATCTGAACGCAGTTGGTGTGACTGCGACTATTTTGTTACTTTACACTTGAGCCAAGTCGCTCTTACTGTGTGGTTGCTGTTTAATACCATCTGAACGCAGTTGGTGTGACAGCGACTATTTTGTTACTTTACACTTGAGCCAAGTCGCTCTTACTGTGTGGTTGCTGTTTAATACCATCTGAAAGCAGTTGGTGTGACAGCGACTATTTTGTTACATAACACTTGAGCCAAGTCGCTCTTACTGTGTGGTTGCTGTTTAATACCATCTGAACGCAGTTGGTGTGACTGCGACTATTTTGTTACTTTACACTTGAGCCAAGTCGCTCTTACTGTGTGGTTGCTGTTTAATACCATCTGAACGCAGTTGGTGTGACAGCGACTATTTTGTTACTTTACACTTGAGCCAAGTCGCTCTTACTGTGTGGTTGCTGTTTAATACCATCTGAAAGCAGTTGGTGTGACAGCGACTATTTTGTTACATAACACTTGAGCCAAGTCGCTCTTACTGTGTGGTTGCTGTTTAATACCATCTGAACGCAGTTGGTGTGACATCGACTATTTTGTTACTTTACACTTGAGCCAAGTCGCTCTGACTGTGTGGTTGCTGTTTAATACCATCTGAAAGCAGTTGGTGTGACAGCGACTATTTTGTTACATAACACTTTAGCCAAGTCGCTCTTACTGTGTGGTTGCTGTTTAATACCATCTGAACGCAGTTGGTGTGACTGCGACTATTTTGTTACTTTACACTTGAGCCAAGTCGCTCTTACTGTGTGGTTGCTGTTTAATACCATCTGAAAGCAGTTGGTGTGACAGCGACTATTTTGTTACATAACACTTGAGCCAAGTCGCTCTTACTGTGTGGTTGCTGTTTAATACCATCTGAACGCAGTTGGTGTGACTGCGACTATTTTGTTACTTTACACTTGAGCCAAGTCGCTCTTACTGTGTGGTTGCTGTTTAATACCATCTGAACGCAGTTGGTGTGACAGCGACTATTTTGTTACTTTACACTTGAGCCAAGTCGCTCTTACTGTGTGGTTGCTGTTTAATACCATCTGAAAGCAGTTGGTGTGACAGCGACTATTTTGTTACATAACACTTGAGCCAAGTCGCTCTTACTGTGCGGTTGCTGTTTAATACCATCTGAACGCAGTTGGTGTGACATCGACTATTTTGTTACTTTACACTTGAGCCAAGTCGCTCTGACTGTGTGGTTGCTGTTTAATACCATCTGAAAGCAGTTGGTGTGACAGCAACTATTTTGTTACATAACACTTTAGCCAAGTCGCTCTTACTGTGTGGTTGCTGTTTAATACCATCTGAACGCAGTTGGTGTGACTGCGACTATTTTGTTACTTTACACTTGAGCCAAGTCGCTCTTACTGTGTGGTTGCTGTTTAATACCATCTGAACGCAGTTGGTGTGACAGCGACTATTTTGTTACATAACACCTGAACGCATAACTATGGCTGGAAGGACAAAGAGAGGCAGAGAGTCACGAGGGCAAGCAGGCTCTGCATCTAGAGGTAACGCTGGTGATGGATGTGGTGCATCCTCTTCAGCACGTGGCCGTGGCCGCTCGTCCTTCTTTTCGGGAGCTGGCCGTGTTGAGCCTCAACATGCTGAGAAATTAGTTGAGTGGATGACCAAGCCGTCCTCATCCTCCTCATCCTCTCTCACACAGACTGATTATAGTTTGTCTGGCAAAGCAGCTGCCAAGGCGTCCTCTACCCTCTGCACAATGGGATCACACAATCCTTCCCTAGTCCCACCGTGTCCTCCTGAGGAGTCCCCCGAACTGTTTCAACACAGTGTTGGGTACATGCTAGCTGAAGATGCACAGCGTTTTGAAGACTCCGATGACGGAACACTGATAGAGGAAGGCATTGATGTGAGCCCAGGGAGAGGGGGTGGCCGAGAGGGACAACAATCTGGGAGTGATGTTCCCCCAGCTGGAGCATACTGCCAGGTTGTCGCCAGTGATGATGAGGAGGGAGGGGATGATGAGGTCATTGACTCTACCTGGGTGCCTGGTAGGAGAGAGGAGGAGGAGGAAGAGGACGAGGCACAGGCACATCTTCAAAGAGGCAGGAAGCCCTCCAGGGGTCAGCTTAAGGGCAGTACACCAACTGCATTACGTGGCGCTGCTGTGTCTCAACGGTACAGCAAAAGTTCTTTGGTGTGGGCCTTTTTTGAAACCTGTCCATCAGATGCTACCTTTGCTGTTTGCAACATATGTCTCAAGCGTATCTCGCGTGGCCAAAACATCACCCGCTTGGGCACCACATGCTTGTCCAGACATATGTCGACCTGCCATGCAGCTCGTTGGCAGGCATACCAGAAAGACCCACACCAAAGACCAAAGCGGTCCTCCCCTTGCCCTTCTGTGACCTCAAACCCCACTAGACCCCTAGTCCTCTCTGCAGCCTGCACCGAAGGTGTAGAAATAGGTGTGTCACAACGTAGTAGTGGTAGTACATCCGGCCAATCTACTGATAATACCAGACAAATTTCCCTGCCCCAGCTGCTGCAGCGCCGAAAGAAGTACGCTCCCAGCCATCCACATGCCCAGCGGTTGAATGCTAGCTTAGCAAAATTGCTAGCACTTCAACTGCTACCTTTTCAGTTGGTAGATTCTGCCCCCTTCCGTGAGTTTGTGGAATGTGCAGTACCTCAGTGGCAAGTACCCAAACGCCACTTCTTTTCACGGAAGGCGATTCCGGCTCTCTACCGGCATGTGGAAGGCAATGTCCATACCTCGCTGGACAGGGCGGTCAGTGGTAAGGTGCATCTTACCGCTGACTCATGGTCCAGCAGGCATGGACAGGGACGTTACCTGTCTTTTACGGCCCATTGGGTGACTCTGCTGGCAGCTGGGAAGGACGCAGGTCAAGGCACAGTAGTTTTGGAGGTTGTTCCACCACCACGCCTCCAAAACACTACAACTGCTTGTGACACACCTCTCTCCTCCACCCCCTCCTCTTCTTCTTCCTCTGTGGCCTCTTCCTGTGGTGATGTTGGCTCAGAATTTTGCTTTCCCAAAAAGATAATGCCACCCCCCCACCACCCCTAAAATAATCGAGATATTGTTCCCACACAGCACGTGCGCAACCAGTATTAAATTACTTTGTTCTTATAATAATTTTATGTTGTGCAGGGACATTTCAAAACACGTGCCACTACTAGAGACACACAGCAGGTGTGATATTTGAAGGAATTTTTCATTTTTTTTTTCACTTTAAACATCATTAAAATCGCTGCTCCGCAAAAACGTCCGTTTTTAAAATATTTTTTTCGATTGATACATGTTCCCTGGGGCAAGACCCGGGTTCTGAAAGACGTTTACCAACATTAAATTGAATATTGGTCTTTAAAATGATCGTTTTTGAATTCGAACGTTCGAGTCCCATAGACTTCAATGGGGTTCTAAATGTTCGCGCGAACCCGCGGTCTGTTCGAACGTTCTGATGCGAACCGAACCCGGGTATGTTCGGCTCATCCCTAGTGGCCACATGTGCTCCAATTTTCTATAGCCTCCTATGTGTGAGAGCTTACATTATTAGAAATAAAATTGAATTAGGTAGGTTCACATACTACATAGATGTTGATAAATCTAAATGGGATTGCACAGTGTTTTTACAAGCTTAGAATAAGTAATCTGAATGGGGGTGAGCAGCAAAAGCATGATTTTTGTAAAAATGATGAGCAAGACATTAACCACTTCAATACCGGGCTTTAAAACCCACCTCCTTCCCGGGCCTATTCTGGCACTTCTCTCCTACATGTACAAATCATCATTCTTTTGCTAGAAAATTACTCAGAACCCCCAAACATTATATATGTTTTTTTAGCAGACACCCTAGGGAATAAAATGGCGGTCATTGCAACTTTTTATCTTGCACCGTATTTGCGCAATAATTTTTCAAACGGCTTTTTTTTGTAAAAAAAATGGTTTCATAAATTAAAAAATAACAAAACAGTAACGTTAGCCCAATTTTTTGGTAAAATATGAAAGATGATGTTACGCCGAGTAACTAGATACCTAACATGTCACGCTTTAAAATTGCGTACACTCATGGAATGGCGTCAAACTTCGTTACTTAAAAATCTCCATAGGCTACACTTAAAATTGTTTACAAGTTGCCAGTTTAGAGTTACAGAGGAGGTCTAGTGCTAGAATTGTTGCACACGCTCTAACGCACGCGGCGACACCTCACATGTGTGGTTTGAACGACGTTTACATACGTGGGCGGGACTTACGTGTGCGTACGCTTCTGAGCGCGAGCTACCGGGGACAGGGGCATTTTAATTTTTTTATTATTATTTTTTATTTTACATATTTCTTTATTTTTTACACTTTTTTTTACACTTTTTTTTTTTTTCAATCGCTTTTATTCCTATTACAAGGAATGTAAACATCCCTTGTAATAGGAATGTGTGTGACAGGTCCTCTTTAAGGAGAGATGCGGGGTCAATAAGACCTCACATCTCTCCTCCAGGCTGGAAAGAATGAGATTGTGAAAAAAAATTCACAGATCTCATTCAAACTAGCCGCAATTGCGGTTTGTTTACTTACGGGGACCCGGGCGTGACGTCATCACATCGCGCCCGGGCCTCCGACGGTCATAGAGATGACTGGTGACCAGATGGTCACCAGTCTTCTCTATCGCAAACATCCGGCGGACGGCGATCATCTCTCCGGGCCCCCGGTGGGACGGGAGAGCCCGGAGAAGCACCGGATGGCGGCGGGAGGGGGGGATGTCCCCTCCCGCCGCCTGTAAGAACGATCTAGCGGCGGAACCGCCGCTATGATCGTTCTTACGGTGCGCAGGATCGCCGCCGCTAAAAAATGATATCTCAATGATGCCTCCGGGTGCAGGCATCATTGAGATATCCCCCCGCAAAGCCCAGGACGTCATATGACGTCCACCCAGGATAACAGGTCCCCGTTTTGGACGTCATATGACGGCGTGCAGGTGTCAAGTGGTTAAAAATGCTTTAAATACAAAATAACAGTTGTTAATATCTTCCTTTCTGCAAATAGTATTGCTTTATGGTTTTTCGTGTTAAAAGCACTGCTTTTTCAGTTTTACTACCTACCAGAAAGTGCTGGTTAAGAAGGTACCAAACTGAAACTGAACAAGGGGCCCATTCATCCCTATTGATCTTATGCCAACAATAGGTCCTATAAAAATATTTATATGCACATGCCCCTTTGGCATCAGCCATTTTCTGTACTAGAATAAAGAAGTATTGTAAACTGGAAGGAAACTTCAAACTTTTACCATATCGCCATGTTTTTTTTTTAAATGTATGTTGTGTTGAGGTTATGTAATCATTAAACTCAATGATGGGGCTGAATCATTAAAAATGGGAAAGACAAATGGTAACAAAGTGTTGTTGCTGCAAAGGTTAACAGATCAGGGTGTAGATTTTATTTTATAAAACTATTAAACAAGCCTTATGACTGGTTTCTATGGGTAACAACATTGTGTGCTGATATTCAGTAGTTTTAATGAGTAACATCCACTGTCAGTCTGTCAGAATTGTTGGTATTAAATAAAAATTGCATTCAAAGCAAGTTAAAAGCAAAGAAAAAGGTATCACACTGTTGAAAAGAAAAACAGCACACGGAGATTGGATTTTTATAAAAGTTCAGTTTGATAAAACAGAGTTTTAACAGCAATTAGTGACATAATCTGGTTATTGGTTGTATACCCTTATTGTTTAATTTAACAAGGATAAATCAACATGACAACGTATACAGCATTGCAAGTTTTAATGATGAGATGATTTATGTAGTTAGAAAAAAAAACTGAAGACATTTTTCTTTTACTGGGTTCTGATGTTTTAACCCTGGCTTATCCAAACAGACATCTGTGAATGTTCTACATATTAATGGTATTGATAAAAACAGTTTTGTTACTAGCACTGGGCTAAAATGAGGGGCAAAGCAGCAAGATTGTGAACAAATTGAAATGAAAAGCTAAAAGTTAAGGAAAACAAGAAAAAACAGAATGCTTGATTTTTCCCCACTGTACGAGTGCAAACAACTAGGCAAGAAGGCTAATTATGATGATGCAGGGTAAAAAAAAAAAATTAAAGACACGTTCATCATTTTTTTATCTGCAGTTTCAGGAGCAGCACAGAAGCATGATGGACTTTCAACATGAGAAGAAACATAAGCTAAACGAGCAGAGAGGTTGATGATGAAGAAAGATAAGAAAAATTGATAGAAAATGGATGGAAAAAAATATATATACAGTGCCTTGCGAAAGCATTCGGCCCCCTTGAACTTTGCGACCTTTTGCCACATTTCAGGCTTCAAACATAAAGATATAAAACTGTAATTTTTTTGAAGAATCAACAACAAGTGGGACACAATCATGAAGTGGAATTAAATTTATTGGATATTTCAAACTTTTTTAACAAATAAAAAACTGAAAAATTGGGCGTGCAAAATTATTCAGCCCCCTTAAGTTAATACTTTGTAGCGCCACCTTTTGCTGCGATTACAGCTGTAAGTCGCTTGGGGTATGTCTCTATCAGTTTTGCACATCGAGAGACTGAAATTTTTGCCCATTCCTCCTTGCAAATCCGCTTGAGCTCAGTGAGGTTGGATGGAGAGCGTTTGTGAACAGCAGTTTTCAGTTCTTTCCACAGATTCTCGATTGGATTCAGGTCTGGACTTTGACTTGGCCATTCTAACACCTGGATATGTTTATTTGTGAACCATTCCATTGTAGATTTTTCTTTATGTTTTGGATCATTGTCTTGTTGGAAGACAAATCTCCGTCCCAGCCTCAGGTCTTTTGCAGACTCCATCAGGTTTTCTTCCAGAATGGTCCTGTATTTGGCTCTATCCATCTTCCCATCAATTTTAACCATCTTCCCTGTCCCTGCTGAAGAAAAGCAGGCCCAAACCATGATGCTGCCACCACCATGTTTGACAGTGGGGATGGTGTGTTCAGGGTGATGAGCGGTGTTGCTTTTACGCCAAACATAACGTTTTGCATTGTTGCCAAAAAGTTTGATTTTGGTTTCATCTGACCAGAGCACCTTCTTCCACATGTTTGGTGTGTCTCCCAGGTGGCTCGTGGCAAATGACACTTTTTATGGATATCTTTAAGAAATGGCTTTCTTCTTGCCACTCTTCCATAAAGGCCAGATTTGTGCAGTATACAACTGATTGTTGTCCTATGGACAGAGTCTCCCACCTCAGCTGTAGATCTCTGCAGTTCATCCAGAGTGATCATGGGCCTCTTGGCTGCATCTCTGATCAGTCTTCTCCTTGTATGAGCTGAAAGTTTAGAGGGACGGCCAGGTCTTCATAGATTTGCAGTGGTCCGATACACCTTCTATTTCAATATTATCGCTTGCAGAGTGCTCCTTGGGATGTTTAAAGCTTGGGAAATCTTTTTGTATCCAAATCTGGCTTTAAACTTCTCCACAACAGTATCTTGGACCTGCCTGGTGTGTTCCTTGTTCTTCATGATGCTCTCTGCGCTTTAAACGGACCTCTGAGACTATCACAGTGCAGGTGCATTTATACGGAGACTTGATTACACACAGGTGGATTCTATTTATCATCATTAGTCATTTAGGTCAACATTGGATCATTCAGAGATCCTCACTGAACTTCTGGAGAGAGTTTGCTGCACTGAAAGTAAAGGGGCTGAATAATTTTGCACACCCAATTTTTCAGTTTTTTATTTGTTAAAAAAGTTTGAAATATCCAATAAATTTCGTTCCACTTCATGATTGTGTCCCACTTGTTGTTGATTCTTCAAAAAAATTGCAGTTTTATATCTTTATGTTTGAAGCCTGAAATGTGGCAAAAGGTTGCAAAGTTCAAGGGGGCCGAATACTTTGGCAAGGCACTGTATTTTCAGGATGTGATAGCACCACAGAAGCTTCTTAAAGTGGAACTCCAGGAGTTGCAGTACTTAAAAAAAATATGCTGACCTATATAGGGTTAAGTCCAACAAGATGTAGATCACTGCACAAACGTACCTCTTTTATTTACAATTTAAATTTTTACTGAGCTTTAGGAATATGAAAATCACTTCACTGCTGACACACTGACACTGGACATTTAGGTCACGAATACAGCAGCTGCAAAATTGTTTGCAGCCACTCTGCCCATCCTCTTCTCCTGTTGCCCAATCACAGTATTATGTAAATCCATTCACAAAACACCAGGGGCCAGATTCTCAAAAGAGATACGACGGCGTATCTCCAGATACGCCGTTGTATCTCTGAGTCTGGGCGGTCGTATCTATGCGCCTGATTCTTAGAATCAGTTACGCATAGATTTCTATTAGATCCGACCGGCGTAAGTCTGTTACGCCGTCAGATCTTAACTGCATATTTACGCTGGCCGCTAGGGGTGTGTACGCTGATTTACGCCTAGAAATATGTAAATCAGCTGGATACGCGAATTCACAAACGTACGCCCGGCCGACGCAGTACAGATACGCCGTTTACGTTAGGCTTTTCCCGGCGTAAAGTTACCCCTGCTATATGGACGTCGTTCCTGCGTCAAATTTTTAATATTTTACGTTGTTTGCGTAAGTCATCCGTGAATGGGGCTGGACGTCATTTAGGTTCATGTCGAAACTAATACGTCCTTGCGGCGTACTTTGGAGCACTGCACACTGGGATATTCCATGGACAGCACATCACGTCGGGTCAAAAGTTATTTACATAAAACACGCCCCCCTGTTCCAAATTTGAATTAGGCGGGCTTACGCCGGCCTATTTACGCTACGCCGCCGCAACTTACGAAGCAAGTGCTTTGAGAATACAGCACTTGCCCGTCTAAGTTGCGGAGGCGTAACGTAAATCGGAAATGTTACGCCCACGCAAAGATACGCCGATCTACGAGAATCTGGCCCCAGGTATTTAGAGGGGAGGGGTGGGCAGAGTGCCTGCTCTGTAATTGATTCCTTCTCTCCTGTCAGAGCACTGGGAGTATAGTGATAGCTCTACTTCTGGTGCTCAGTAAACATGTAAATAGTAAATAAAAGAGATAAGTCCACAAAGTCGTGTATACCACGTTTGTCTTAAAGCGGAGTTCCACCCATTTTTTTCATCTTTGGCTGTGCTGCATGTCCTTAGCCCATAGTTTTCACAATGGGAAATATTTAAAAAATGTTTTGGTGGTAAATACACTTTTTCACGTTTTTCTACATAGCTTCCTGGTCTTATTAGCCTAGGCAATTACGTCACTAGGCAATTCGCAATGGTTCCTGGGAGATAGGCATCATGTATCTCATGAAATCTCGCGTTTTTTGTACCTCGGAAATTATGCAGCGAATGGGAGGAGTTTGGCGCCATTGTTTTGAAGCACTGACAGAGGAGAGGGTGCACATTGAGCAGATATTGGTGCTGGAAGCTCTGTTGTGTGTGACACAGTCTTATCTAATTGTGTGCAGGGAGAGAGAGAGGAGCTTTCAGAATATTCAACGGCGACATCGGGGTGGGCAGGACAGAGCAGCTATTAAACACCAGGCAATTATTTGTGTATGCGGCTCCACCCTGACCCCATCCTATTGGCTCACGTTCGATAGCTGCTCTGTCCCGCCCACCCCGACATCACAGATGAATATTCTGAAAGCTCCTCTCTCTCTCTCTCTCTCTCTCTCCCTCCAGCGTGGGCTAGACATTTCTCTATAAAGTGACAGGTGTGTGTCACGGTCTTGTAATATAACTGTGTGCAGGGAGAGAGAGAGGAGCTTTTAGAATTCATCTGCGATGTCAGGGTGGGCGGGACAGAGCAGGCTTGGAACACCAGCCAATTATATGGCTTCTTAAGAAAGGGGGCGGAGCCGCATACACGTAGCGGCCTGCCCTGACCCCATCCTATTGGCTGTGGATCGATAGCTGCTCTGTCCCGCCCTGCCCAAAATCGCAGATGAATATTCTGAAAGCTCCTCTCTCTCCCTGCACATAGATTATAAAACAGTGTCACACAAAACAGAGCTTCCAGCACCAATATATGCTCAATGCTATATTATCTCAGCCAGCGAGGGCTACACATTGCTGTATAAAGTGACAGGGCAGACTCAGGAAGTTGTCAGTGAACAGAAAAAAAAAACAGCCAGGAATGTCAGAGGCGCCAGAGGTGTAATATTAAAAGAAATAAAGTCATGATTTATAACACCATCAGGATGGTATCCCCTGGTTTCGTACCACACCCCCTAGTGATGCCGGTGCATTCTTTGCCTAATCTGACTTCTCCTTTACTCGCCTGTGTTGTGATTGACAGGCTGCTATAGCATGGGGGCGGAAACTTCCGCTGACGTGACATTGCCATAGCAACCTGTCAGGAAGAAGGACGGCCTCCCTGAGGCATTACGAGATTTGTACGTGCATGATGGGCAGCACAGAAATCCAGGAAATTAATACGAGAGGGCTTCAGATGCCCACAACTAAAATGGAAACTGCCTGCTTCCGAGATCAGTAAGTAAATAACTATTTTTAAAGAAAGTAAAAGCGCAAAAAGTATGACAAGTTAGAAATGTTCATTTACAGGTTTTGACAGTTACAGAGCAGTGTTTAAAAAAAAAATGTTTGGGGACTGGAACTCCCCTTTAACTCCTTAAAACAACCTAATTTTTAGGCTACATGCACATGGACACACTTACCCGTGCAGCATGAAGACAAAGGGCCAGATCCACAAAGAACTTACGCCGGCGTATCTATTGATACGCCGCATAAGTTCTACGATGCGCCGTCGTATCTTTGTTTTGTATCCACAGATACGACTGAATGTGGGCTCGATCCGACTGATGTACGTCTTAGTACGCCGTCGGATCTTAGGTGCATATTTCCGCTGGCCGCTAGGTATGCAAATTAGCTAGATACGCCGATCCTCAAACATACGTCCGCCCGGCGCATTTTTTTACGTCGTTTACGTAAGGCTTTTTTCGGAGTAACGTTACCCATGGGTCTATTAGGCTTACGCAATGTTAAGTATGGACGTCGGGACAGCGTCAAATTTTCCGTTGTTTACCTTGTTTGCGTAAAACGTTCGCAAATAGGGCTTTGCGTAAATTACGTTCATGTCAAAAGCATTGACTATTTACGACGTGATTTCGAGCATGCGCACTGGGAAACCCCCACAGACGGCGCATGCGCCGTTAAAAAAAATGTCATTTACGTGGGGTCAAGAGGAATTAACATAAAACACGCCCACATCTTAGTCATTTGAATTGCGCGCCCTTACGCCAACACATTTACACTACGCCGCCGTAACTTACGTCGCAAATTCTTTCTGGATACGGAAACTATGCTCTAAGTTCGGCGGCGTAGTGTATCTGAGATACGCTATGCCTGCCTAAAGATAGGCAGATCTTTGTGGATCTGGCCCACAGTATTTTTCTTTTCCCAGATGTCCTAGAGCTGCCAGCAGCAGCCTATAGACATGAAGGTGAAGGAGCCTGCATGCAGCTAGTTGGGTAGATTAGCACACAGGCAGGGATGTAATGCACCTTACAACATAATAATACCCCAATAAAAGAATTTAAGGAACAATCCAAAAAATCTAAGAGTAGATGGCTAAATAAGGGTTATGCCAAGAAGTTGATTAAATAAAGAATAACCAGGGGTGAGCAAGTCATATTACCCGACACACGGGACATGCAGTTCCGGGCACTGGACAGGTTTTTTTTTTACAGTTATTCCTGCTGCTGGCAAGCAGAGGGGTTTTCTTTTTTTTGCCCCTTAACGGGGGGACCCTGGAGCTTGATTTGGATGCTCAGAATGTGCTTGCACTAAGCACCCAAGTGCTTCCGCATGTGAGGGTAACCTGAAGGAATAATGTATTTTTTTCCAGTCAGGTCAGAGTGAATTGGAATAAACATTACATTTCAATGGTACAGTGTAGGAGGAAGGCCAAAAATGTGTGACTTCACAGTGAGGGTCAATTAACTCTGAAGTGTTTTCTCAGTGGACACTGGTCTCTGCTTCTGTATCCCTTTCAGCACAGTCTGGTCTCTGAGACAAATGTGTGAATTTCAATTCAGAGGGTTCTGGAAAAGTTAATAGCTCGTAACCTCCTTCCTGTAGAGTGCATAATTATAAAACTTTCTGCAAGACCCTGGTTGCACAGAGACAAGATGTTAGTCTCCAAATGCACTAGCCTAATTGTATCATATGGAAGGATATTAATAATTTTGGACTTTTTTTCTGTCACTATGTATAACAGAACAACAGTTGAAATTGTAATGCCGCGTACACACGGTCAGAATTTCCGACAACAAATGTTCGATGGAAGCTTGTTGTCGGAAATTCCGACCATGTGTAGGTTCCATCGGACATTTGCTGTCAGAATTTCCGACAACAAATTTTGAGAGCTGGTTCTCCAATTTTCCGACAACAAAATTTGTTGTTGGAAATTCCGAGCGTGTGAGCTCAATTCCGCCGCACAAATTTCCACGCATGCTCGGAATCAAGCAGAAGAGCCGCACTGGCTATTGAACATCATATTTCTCAGCTCATCGTACGTGTTGTACGTCACTGCGTTCTTGACGTTCTCAATTTGACAACATTTGTGTGACCGTGTGTATGCAAGACAAGTTTAAGCCAATATCCGTCTGAAAAAAATCCACGATTTTGTTGTCGGAATGTCCGATCGTCTGTATGCGGCACAACTCTTTCTTTGGGATTCATCATTCAACACAGTTATGAGTGTTTAAAAATGTTGATAACCTAAATCCTACCTGTGCTAATTGGATAAAATGCAATGGCCACCATAGGCCATCCCAGTGGATAGTCTGGAAGGGTAGCAACAGACTTAAATCTCAACAGTACAAAATTAAGATCTGCAACTTAAATCTTGGTCATATCTGAGTGGTTCCATCTAATTTTGGGGGTACAATCCCCTTACACTGAATGCCAAAACCAAGAGAAAAAATGAATTTTGACTTGCCTGTAAATTCCATATCTTGGAGTAAAGTACAGTACACAGGAAAAGTATTTATAGATCCTTAGTTATAGGCTTGTACCTTCAGTTTCTTGGACACAGGCAAAGCCTGGGCTCTTTAAACCTTCCAAACTCCCTAAATCCTCAGTTTTGTAACAGGCAATACAGAGCAACCAAGGAATGAAAGGGTAAGTGGCCTGGGTCATGTACTTTACTTCAGATGATAGAATTTACAGGTAAGTCAAAATTCTGTTTATCTTAATCATACAGTACATGACACTGGCAAAGTATTCATAGACCCTTGGACCTCCTCAAGCAATGTATGAGAAGAGTAGGCATCAAATAGGCAAACGGAACTGGAGTTCATAGTTAAAACAATAAACCGTATTTTCCGCTCCATAGGATGCACCTAGGTTTTAGAGGAGGAAAACAAGAAAAAAAATATTCTGAACCAAATGGTGTAGTAAAATATTTAATAAAGTATAACAGAATAATATTTCAACCATGCAAAGTGAACAACAGTCAACAATGACATTGAGAACAATCATCACTGTCATAAACACATTAGGAGACACTTTAAGGTTTGAGTACTCTTCTAGTTTTCTGGGAATCCCAAGAAGTCATTATCGCTAGTGTCAGAATTTATGAAGCTCGGTTGCTCACACTGACTTCACTTTATTCGCTATGTTCATATACGATACTATCTTCAGTTCTATCTAAGGCATTGCTAATGCCACATATTTTGAATGACTGTACAACGATTTTCCCCTTTACTGAGTGCCATGATGTTTTCAACTATTCACAAACTTGAGTGATAGTGGGCCTCTTCATTCATCCAGTAGGTGTCAGATCATAATTACCAGCAGCCATCCATCTGTTCCACTCTTCTCGCATAAAAATTGTAAATGGTTTGTTGATGCAAATGTCGAGAGATTGCAACTGGCTGGTAAGACCCTAATGAATTACAGATAGATTAGTCTTCACTTCCTTAAAGCACTTTTTTGTAGTTTTGCTAATATGTGCTCTAAACTGGTCAAGCACTAATAAGGCAGTTTTTTTCAGAAGCCCTCCAGGCAGGGCCATCTTTAAGGCAGGGCAAAAGGGGCAGCTGTTCTGGGCCATGTCATTGTTGTGGGGCCCTAAGCAGCTATCTCATACTTGCCAACTATTCCATTTTAAATTCCCTTGTACCTTGAAGTTTTGATCCTGTGCTGATATCACAGTGTGAAGTGCTGCTACTAATGCTGCCCAGCTCTGCCCTTTTGTTGTGTACAGATGAATCACCTGCAGACCCTGTTCTTACATGTAAAAAAACTGCATTGATATGTAAATAGCGACTGTATTCATATGTAAATGTACGCAGACTGGGGGCATTCATATGTAAATAGTGGCAGCATTTATATGTATATCATGCCCCCCTGAGGTCATATTCACCATTACCTTTACTGAATGCTGCCGACTGGGGGGGTAAAGGGGCATGCTTGAAAGTCCTGCCTGCAACTGTGGTCAATTTGCCTAACATCAGCCTGTTATGCAAAGGTAAGCAAATTGGTGCAGGGCAGGGAAGTGTGGGGTTTGCAGATATAGGCAGAGAAGGAATTACAGTTTGGGTGCACAGGTAAGCAAGGAGGGGTGTTTAGAGTTAAGAAAGGTGGGTGCAAAGATGAACAGAGGAGGCAGGTAGAGTTGAAGGGGTGAAGGGGTAAAGGGTTGGAGTGGAGAAGATGGGGGAGGTTTGGGGTGCAGAGGTTAGCAGGGGTTTTAGGATGCAAAGGTGTACTGACAGGGTGGATAAAGATGTAGGTTGCATGTAGGGCAGCCCAATTATTTCAATGGGCTGCTCTATGCTCTAGAAATGCAGAAGAAAGTCCCCAACGCTTTTTCAAAATCACACGGTTGTACAGCACATGTCAGCAGATGCGTGAGGGTGTCATTAACATATAATGACACTGCTGTATATCTGCTAGAGGGCAGCACATTTCTGTGGTCTCAGAATAGCAATTTTACATGCGTTCCCGACACACACAAATGTGAAAACAGGCTAAATGTCACATTGGTGGTCAGTGTAAATCCTTTCATTACATTGGGGCTTGGTGTAGAATACAAGGAAATGTTTGCCCAGGGTCCAATGAATATTAAAGACGACCTCGAGGACGTTTTTAAACCCATACTCTTATTCAGAGCTTTTTTTCTCAGAAAATAGGTGCAGGAACTTAACCACGACCCCGTTCAGATTTCACAAACAGTAGAAGGGTCTTAAAGGGGCATTAAATACCAGAATTGCATTGCATACAGAGTACAGAGTTCAAAGGGGTTACATACAGAGTGCAGAGCTGTCACCTGTAAACACAGAAACCAGACTTCTGTGTTTGCAAGTGATTGTGGTGAGCAGGCACCAAAGGGTCTGAGCCAGAGGTGGTGGAACTGAGTTCCCCAAGTTCCCCCTGAAAAAAAGCCCTGCTCTTATTTCATTTTCGTCCATCTATCCTTTCTCATATATGAACATGTACAAAAACTCCTTGTGGAATCAGTTCTTTTGGAAATGTTTTCCTTTTGAAAATTAACATGGGCGGCAATGTGGTGCCATCTGCACAGCAGGACAACACAACTGTGTAATGGGTTTTCTCATGTACTGGGGTTTTCATGGTTATGGTTTTGGCACCTTTCAGATCAACAGTCCTATTAGATGGCACATGAAAGGTTAGCAAGACTTCATCCATATTCCCAATCTGGCCAAGTTCAAAAACATTTTGCCAGCAGGGATCCAGGAGTGGATGGTTCCCAGCTAAGGCATAAATGGTACCTGTAGTTTAAAAGTAGCCAAGCCGGCCACGGCCGACAATAATAGAACAGTGTGCAGTCTGCACACTGTTCTGTTTATAGGTCCCCAGCAGATGTAGTGCATAGCAGTAATTCGTGCCGCACTTCCACGTTCCATGGTGGAACGCATGCGGCACCGCATGATGACGTTATTGCGCAGGCGCCGTATGCGTTCATGCACAGGAACGCAATACGGCGCCGAGAGCCCCGTTATAGAGGTGGATCATCTTTTTTCCAACGTGCTGATATAAAAGATGTTTTAGAAGTGAATTTTTGTAATATTTGTACAATATGTCTGAATCATGGAGAAGGTAGATGGCAGGGGAGTCTACTAGAGACCATCTGGTGAGATCTTTAATGGACGATTTAACTTCTGACCAAAAGGTGGAGAGTGCTGGGCAGTCCCAGAAAATATGGAGACATGAACCTTACGATTTTAAACACCGGCGGCAGCACAGGGTTGGCACTTGGGGATTAATCTTATGTAAAAATTTAGGGTTTTGTAGCCATTTTCATGGTAGGTGTTAGCCAATGCTGCTTTGTTGGCAAATTGTAGAATCCTGTCTTTTTGGGCAGGAGAGAACGTTGTATGTAATTCTTTTAAGAAGCTTTGGTGTTTTTGATGTTCACCAGCAAGATTGGGACAGGGCATGTCTAATCGGTATCGCCTCGAGGCAGATGTTTTCAAATAGAGTTAGGGCTCTAATGGCGTCATATCTCATAGGTAGGGATCTCAGGCATGAGCCCAGTTGTAAACAAAAATAAAAGTCCAGATCTGAGCCAAACGATACCTGGAAACTCATGGTGGTCATAGGCTTGCTGCGATGAGAGAAATGGCATAACCTAAACTTTCCTTAAGAATAGAATCTGCTTTGTGAGTCTGTGAAATATCCTTTTCATCTCTAAGGCCCCGTACACACGACCGAGTTTCTCGGTAGAATTCAGCCAGAAACTCGATCGGAGCTGAATTCTGCCGAGAAACCCGGCGTGTGTACACTTTCGGCCGAGGAAGCCGACGAGTTCCTCGTCAAGCCAAATAGAGAACATGTTCTCTATTTCCTCGTTGTTCAATGAGGAAAGTTGGCTCGCCGAGATGCTCGGCGGCCTCACACAGAACTCGACGAGCAAAACGATGAGTTTTGCCCGTCGAGTTCCTCGGACGTGTGTACGGGGCCTGAGTATTATGTGGATGTGCAGGACAAATGGCTGCAAATAAAAAGGTACAACTTATGTAGAAAGATTTGTTTAAACTCTGTGTATCACCTGAGGCCATTCACTTCACTGGGTCAATGTAAATGTTTACAACCACTTTAAAGTTCATTTTTCAAGACAATTCTTAGATGCTAGATTCTTTATTGTGTAGGTTACTTGTATGGACCAGACAAATGTTGAACTAGTTCTGAATCTCCTCGATCCCAAATTTTTTAGGACTTTTTGCCTTTATTTTCAACAGCAAATAACACATTTCATGTCCCTTCATGGTATCTATGCATTGACGTATATGGTTGTCTCAAAGGTTGAACTTCAAACATGTCTGCTCTTTATTGCATAGTAGATTGATAGGACATGTAGTTTATTCAGGAAAAGTGTGTGCTTTCTTTTTAGCTCACAATAAGTGACAAAGATTTTACAAATGTTCTTAGCCTGATAAATGAAAATGAAGGCATTGGCGACATCTAAGGACTGATAAACTGAAATATTCATTTTTTGTTGTTAGATTTAGATTACAGTTACCATTCGTCCCCGGCATATTCCCAACTGTGAGGCAGTGCTGTGTGAACATTACCTGTACAACAAAATGGTGCTGCTGGACTCTGTAGCCAATTGCATATTTACAGCCAATTGCTTATGCACAGAAATACTTGTTTACAATTTTAACGGTAGCTTTGCACATATTTACAATATTTTTATGTTCTCTTCCCCTGTCAAGCTGATTTGAGGGGCTGCATAACCAGTGATCTTTAGGGCCACTTTTGGAATTATAACCCTACTGTTACCTTGTATTACACAGAAGAGTTGCAATTGTTCTTTTTTTATTGTTATGGATTCCTGACACCTGCTCTCCATATGTTTCTTACTCTTGACCTCTCCACTCTGTGCATTTAACACTCCTGACCCCTGCACTATGCACTTGATACATTTCTGGCCTTTTTACTCTGTGTATTACTTACTCCTGGCCTCTTTACTCTGTGTAAGTTTCACATCCCCAATCCTTGAATACTCTGCATTTACCCAGATAGCAAGCAAGTGTGCTGCAAGTTTGAAAAGCTATTGCTGGACTTACCAGGCTTCACACGTTTGTTGCACAATTGCAGCAAGTCTGCATTGCATGACTCCAGATCAACTTTCTTTGCAAACATTCTGCAAGTCTGCTGAAAGTTGTGGTTCAGTTATATCATGCAATGGTCATCCCACCACATGGGTCATTGTGACTGAATTTCCATGCTATAGATTTGATTAGGTCTTGCTGTAGGCTCACTACTGCAACTTTGCTGCTCTTGCTAGAGACTTGCCATGCAAATTTGCTACAAATTGGAAAAGTGTCAACTAGAACTTGTGCTTCAGGTGCTCTGCAAGTGTACAAGTTGCCAGTCAAAATTTGCAGCAAGTAAACAAGACTTACAATTCAAAACTGCCACACATTTGTGGAAATGTATCCTTGCTATCTGGGGTACATTTCTAAACATGGTTTATTTACTATTGACCTCTGTTACTACTGACCTCTGCTTTCTGTTCATTACGTGCTCTTGGCTTTTGTATTCTGTATGTTATATCGTCCTGACACCTGCACTCTGTGCATTACATATTTCTGACCCCTGAATTCTGTGTATTACATTTTCCTGACCCCTACATTCCGTACATTACACACTCCCGACCTTTGCACTCTGTGCTTTACACAGTGCTGACCCATACCAGAGGCTCTGTTTTTTTTTTTTAAACCATATCATTTTAAACCCCTCCCGCTGATACTACAATTTGACAACAATAGTATCTCATATTAGTATTTATCTACTTTGCCTAAAGAGGTCACAGGTTTATCAGTGTTAGCCAGGCCAGACTTCCCTTTACTAGATGAACACTTCCTTAGGAGATATAATCACTCTAAAATGTTTGGATCCTCTCTGCAGGATGTGCCTCAAACTGTTTAAGTGACAGAAGCTGGGGTTTAGGGGGAATCCATAGGATGAGAAAACTATAACAAATAGTTATATATCAATAACTCAAGGATATGTATTGTGCTATGACTTAAAAGCTGAATTTTCTGCAATGAAATAAGAAAAAGAGGAGAAGAAACAATGATTTTACGAGGCTCTAAACGTTATATGAATGTTATTTAATAAAACCTATCAAGTGATTTCTGTTTGTTATTCTAATTTAAACTTTTCGCTAGCTTATTTTTTGCATTACAGTACATTACTTATTTTTAAGACATGCAATTCATATCATCATTGGCTTCTATTCCCGACTTCAAATATAAAATCAAATTCATCTTTAAAAAATGTTGGAAATCCTCAGTTTAATGAAACACAAATAATTTTTTAATTTCAATATCCACTCTGAAATATAACATCATCTGTGTGTGTTCACATGTCAGCCTGTCAGTTTGATACTACATATTAGTTTTTTTGTTTTTTGTATTCATGACTAATACTTAGTGAGTTAAATGTCATCAAATATTTACATTCAATATTTCCCATTTTAACAAGTTTGGAAAATCAGCGACCCAAATCCCTGATAAATTAGAGAAAATTGTTGCTGCTTTCAAGGCATATAATTGTCTTTCAATGCTTCACATCACCCCGTCTAGTAATTACTTGTAGCAATAAGATGCATTTTGCATTTGTATTCCTTTTATCCTCCAGTTACTTTATCTAAACTCTAGAAAGAACACTAATTAGATGCTGAAATGGCACAATAAAGGTCACATTTTCACATGCTAATGAATGTTTATGCTGATGAACTGAAAATGACTAAACTCAGAAACAAATTACAATGATTTTATCATTTTTTTAATAATTTCTTATAGAGGCTTCTTCACAACTGTATATATTTTTTTTTTATCAGCGCATTTTCTCTGAAAAAAACTCTGGGCCATATTCTCAAACAAGTTACACCGGCGTATATGGAGATGCGCGGCGTAAGTGTAAAGATGCGCCGTCCTATCTATGCGCCGTAGTCACAGAACCAGATCCGCCAGAAATCAGGCTACTCCTGTCCGTCTTAACTAGTTTAAGTTTACGCAGCGTAGGCGTATATTTCAGCTGATGGCATCCTAGGCTGCCATAGAATTAGTATTCAAATATGCAAATGATGTAGATGCGCTGATTCCCGAACCTACGCGCGATCGGCTTAGGCTACGCGCTGTGCGCGTAAGACGATTGTCCGGCTGAAAGTTACCCCTTATAAAGCTCGGTTAACTTTGCTCCAGACCTGAGTAAGTTAGCTTGAAAAAAGCAAATACAGCAGCACCATCCCGGACGAGCTGAGCAACCAAATTTTTCGGACAACACATTCGTATGCCAACATGCCAGGGGCAGGCCTGGTCTTAGCACTGCTAGTGTGTGAGGAGGAAGAGGCACTTAGAAGGAGGAGGGCACGGAGGAGGGCACGTGAGAGGATCTACCCACAGCGCATTAGCCTCTTTGGCATGGCTGATTTGGATGTGTATCACCGTTATAGATTCAGCCCTGCTGCCATCCTTGAAATTACCAGAGCCCTGAAGAATGACATCAGCAGCCCAACACAACGATCCCATGCAGTGCAGCCACTGGTGAAGGTCCTGGCAACATTGCATTTTCTTGCCACAGGCTCTTTTCAAAGAACCAGTGGAGACGTGGTTGGGATATCCCAAACCAGCATGAGTAGATGCGTGCACCAAGTTGTCCCCGCAATACTCCGACGCATGTCGCACCACATAATCAGACCCACCCAGGAGGACATGCGGCTGAAGGCAATGACAGATTTCTGCCTAATTGATGGTTTCCCACGCACTGTGGGTGCAATTGATTGTACCCATGTGGCAATACAGCCCCCCCACGAGACCGAGCACATATACCGCAACAGAAAACATTGGCATTCCATCAATGTCCAAGTGATTGTGGATGCACATGGCCTCATATGGCACGTCCGTGCAAAACACCCCGGATCCAGCCATGACAGCTTTATATTCAGGCAAAGTGACATCCCAAGACAATTTGAGCAGAATGTGTATGGGGACAGTTGGCTGGTTGGTGAGTGACATGGGTGTCAGGTATGACTCTCCCCCCATGATGCAGACATCACGAGGGGCACATGCATTACTAACATCCTCCTGTCTTTTCCCTTCCAGGTGACTCTGCATATGCCCTGGGACCTCATCTCATGACTCCATTCCGCAATCCGCAAACACCAGGAGAGAGAAGATATAACGAAGCACACGCACGCACCCGTGCAGTGGTTGAGCGAACATTTGGCCTCCTTAAGTCACGCTTTCGATGCCTGGATAAGACTGGGGGTACCCTGCTGTATTCCCCCAACTTCGTGTGCCAAATCATAGCTGCATGTTGCGTGCTGCACAACTTCGCAGTGAGAAAGGGCCTGCAGATTGACCTACGTGATGACCTGACCCCCCAACCACCATGTCCCCCCCTAACCGAGGCTACCCCGTCTGCTGATGGTACAGCAGTCAGGAGATGTCTCGTGGAGCGAATCTTTGAACGTTAAACACAAACATTAAACATGGCACACAGAAAATGCACGCATGCACACCACTGTGGTCCCTAACACACACCCCACATGCACAGAACATTGGATTAGACCGAAGTACACCGCACGGTACTAAGGAGCAGCAACGCCGCGTCAAGGCCCCAATGATGTTGCTGTCCATTCATACGTCATTCATACGGACCTGGGGAGAACTTATCACCAGCGCCCGAGGGTGACCCCCCTTACTGGCAGGAATGTCACCACCCCACATTCACACACCATTCACACTGTACTCTGCAACACTGCCTGTGTGCAGCACCCAAAATTAAAAAAAAAGCTCTTAACCAGAGCAAATTATAAAATAAGCTCCTAACCAGAGCAAATAATAAAATAAGCTCCTAACCAGAGCAAATAATAAAATAAGCTCCTAACCAGAGCAAATAATAAAATAAGCTCTTAACCAGAGCAAATGAAGAATAAATAATCACTTGCCCCGGCGCGGTGCCCAGGTTCCTGGCCCTCACTTGCCTGGGGGGAGCTGGGGCATCAGGTGGAGGAACATCCCCAGGTGCCTCCCTGCCTGCCTGTCTGCCCTCCAAAGCTAGTGCTATGCGGGTGAGCAATGACTCCTGGGTAGCTGTCTGGGCCTGAACAGCCCTTCGCAGGCACCTGACCTCCCCCACAAGTTCGGCAGTTGTAGTCTGCAGCTCACCCAGGCTGGTGATTGTGGCTGCGCTGTTTCCAGCCACATCTTGGAGAGCATCTGGTACTGCTCCCGAGGAGGCCAAGCTGTCGGACAGGCGCCTCAACTCCACCACCATTTTCCCCATATGACGGCTTTGCTGGTCCTGCTGCCTGGCCAGATTCTCATGCAGCATTTCTGCCGCACCCCTTGTCCTGTGGGTAGCCCTCCTGGGGACAGGAGTGGCTGGGCCCCTTGCATAGAGTGAGGACCTTGAGGGGCTGGAGATGAGGGGGATGGGACGGGAGGGACTGGAGAGGGTGTTGGAGGACCCTGAGGGGCTGGAGATGCGGGGGCTTTGTGATGGTCCTGCCACCACATGCGACTCCTCCAAAAAAAGGAAGACCTCCTGCTCGCTGTGGACCACCTCTTCCTGGACCACCTCTTCCTGGACCACCTCTTCCTGGACCACCTCTTCCTGGACCTCCTCCTCAACAACCTCCTGCGCGGAGGACTGACCACTCCCCTCCACCAAGGCCTGTTGGCTTCCCAGGAGGTCAGTCACAGAAGCAGACTGCTCAGTGGATGATGGTCTGTGACGGCCACTGGCAGCATTGGATGGCCCCGCTTCATCCTGCTCACCTGTGGATGACACAAAACATTCACATGTTGGTGGACCCACACATTTGTCACATAACCCACCACCCCCACCACACATGCAACACACCAGATAGAAGATAAAACACACTTACCTGTCCTCATGGGTGGCTCACTTGAGTCATGGCCCTCCACCTGCTCCCTCCGAAGGCAGTGGGCAATCACTTCCTCCTCTTGAGTGAGCCGGGTAGAACAGGGTGGCCCCCCCTCCTGTGCCCCTGGCATGCTTTGCAATGATGGCCATCTTGTTCCTGACCACACCACGCAGGTCATTCATTTTTTTAAGAATTTCCTGGGGGGTCCTTGCCTCATGGCCTAAGGCATTGACCTGGGCAGTCACTTTCCTAAGGATCTCCTCCTTTTTGGTTTTACTTGTGCTGCCACTGTCAGCACCATGGAGTCTTGAATCGTATCTCTCCATGGCAGAGACTATGATGGCCCTCTCATCTTGGCTGAAATTTTTTTTTCTCCTTTCCTTCCTGGGTCCAGGCATTGCAAAGCTAAAGAGAAAAATCTCACGGACACCACCAACAGAATAAATGGAGTCACTTTGCACTCGTTGGGCGCATGTGGTGACGCTTTTATGCACTGGGCCGGCCCAACTCAGCAGGGATTTACGACTACTGTTGTTTTGCGCATGCGCAAAGGGCGGGGCACGTCCGGCGCATGCTCCGTTCGGTCTGGACATCATTTGCATGGGGTCACGGTTCATTAGCATTCTTCACGCCCACATCCCTCCTACCGTCACTTGCGCCTACTTACGCCGACACATTTCAGCTCCGCGAGCGCAACGTAGGACGCATGTGGTACGGGAATATGGGAGAGCTCTCTCCAAGTTAAGCCGGCGTAGCGCAACTATGATGCGCTACACCTGAGTAAATATGCGCCGATCTACGAGAATATGGCCCACTGTCATTTTAGCTACTTGTTATTAGGTGATGTAGAATGCTAGCTTTGGAATATACCAAACAACAAACTTCTTGTGCCTATCTTCTGGTGAGGCCTTTCAGAATCATGATGGATTGGACAATTGGTCCTTTCTGAACTCGATCACAGGTGTAACTTTTTTTAAGTAGATATGTACTTTTAGTTAAGAGCCCAGACAATGAACTGTCAGTGCAAGTGACTGTGGTAGGCTTTAAGAAAATGAATGCTATTACTTTTGAGTCCAGAGTTTCCATGCTTCTACATTGATGGAAAAAGATATGTTCTTAAATACCCAGAGAGGATGAGAACTACAGAGACTTGGGAGACAGGCAGGTGATCCCTTATCTTTTTCCTTTCTACCTTAGTTAGCTGTCCTGCTATAATTCAAGGACAATACATTCTTAACAAAGGGATTTTCTTATTTGAGACTGCTTTCAATTTAATTGGTCAGTCTCTAGCTGTGAAACACTGGATACAGACCCTTTAACATGACTTTAACAATAAGGAACAAAATAGTGCAAAGCCTCTCTTCATCCTTCCTATTTTATTGTAAATTACCTGAAATGTAAAGTGTTTGAACAGGCAGAAGCTTTTTCTTCTTCCTTAATGCGTTGTGTGCATCAACGTAAAAAACCTTCTGTGTGCAGCTCCCCCCTCAACCCCCCTTATACTTTACCTGAGCCCATTCTCAATCTATAACTGTGCTCGAGAGTAGTGTCTCTGTCCGCTGTCTCTTTCCTCACAGGGCAGACAGATAGCAGCGGTAAAAACAATCGAACAACAAGGTGCACCGGACTAAAGCCCTGTACACCCTGGCAGAACATCGGCAAACATTTGCCGGTACAAAAAATGCCAGCCGACATGCTGCTCGTGTGTATGTTGGTCTGTCCTTTTAGCCAGCTTCTGTAGGACATGCATGCTGGAAAACCAGCAGGCGACCGATTTCTGATCAGCGCTCTTACCCAATGGCCATCCCCTTATCAGAACACAACAGCTCAGTGGGGGTTATTGCTGGATTAACCTTGCATGGTTAGTACAGTGGCTCCCAACCGGAGCTGTCAGTACTGTAAAAACTGCAGTGTGTACCAGTCTTAAGTGTAGCAGTAGGTTCAAAAGGGAATTTATTAAGCAACAGCCAAAAGGCTATTCACATAAAAATGAAGATCAACAGGCATACAAAAGAAAGTGTCTGAAGTCACCGGGGGTGCCCCGGGATGAGCTACAGCAGGTTAGCTGGTCTCCTGGCAGGGTCAGTGTATCATCTAGCTGAGACCCTGCCTTGCGGTTTTGTAACCAGTGTGAAATGCACTCAGAGCCAAGACCAGGAGAACAGCAAACCCGCTGTAGCACATCCCAGGGCATCCCCAGTGACTCCAGACACATTATTTTATGTTCCTGTTGATCTTATTTTTTATGTGAGTAACCTCTTGGCTTTTGCTTAATAAATTCCCTTTTTAACCTACTGTTACACTTAGTCTGGAGCACCTTGTTGTTCCCTTACTTGTCTTCCAGAGAATTGCTTTACTCTAAAGGGAGCTGCCACAAGTGTTCTCGTATCTCATGGACTATATGACTATATTAAACTAGATGCATTACTAAGTACTTCCTAATTTTATTGTTTATTGTCACCTGATGATCCTGGTGTGTTTTGTAACATTCTCTGCGCCATTCATTTTTCTGTTCAGATAGTAGCGGGAGCCATTGGCTTCTGCTGCTGTCAATCGAATCCAGTGACAAGGGAGCGGACGAGCCACACTGTCTGTGTCAAGTCTGTAGGTGTGTCACTATAGAAAGTGGCTTCCCATGGTGGCACATCAAGAGAAGGGGGAGGCTAGGACTGCTGGAAAGGAACCTGAGAAGAGGAGAATCAGGGCTGCTCTGTACAAATCCAGTGAAAAGAAGCAGGTAAATATAACATGTTTGTTAATAAAAAAAATACCTTTATTATCACTTTAAGGCAACAAAACATTAATCAGAAAACTAGCGATTACTTCAATAATCGATCCAAATGTTTTCATTTAATGACAATGTAAAGATCCCATATTATGGACCTCAGTGCCCTTTACAAAGAAGCTATACTATTTGTTGTGATCATAAACTACTGTTTTGTTTTTTTTTTTCGTTTTTTTAGCTAGACAGGCAATGATTTTACATGCCTTTCCTTGTCTGGTTGATATTATTGACCTTTTGACTTGGTGAACATTTTTCTATAGAAGAAAAAGCAGTTTCCTCCTAAACCATAGGCTAAAAAGGATAGACAAATAATAATATGGTCCAATGTCTGCAAAGAGCAATGATTTTGATTAACTTAAAGTGGTTGTAAACCCTTACATCTACCCGGTAAAGTGACTGGTCGCATGTGATATACAGAGATGAAAAAAATCCTCTTACATAAGTTGTACCTCTCTATCTGCAGTCTTCTCTACTGTACATCTGTTCAAAGTGCTGAATTATAAAGCTTGCCTGAGAATTCAGAAAAAAGGGGGTGGAGAGTTGAAGTTACACTCTGCAGAGTTCAGTGAGGAGAGGTCTGAGAGCTGATAGGAGGGAAAAGACACCCCCCCCCTTAACACAGTACCAGGAACAGAGCTGGGGCTGTCAATCAGCTGGTGGTTCTTCTCTGTCAACATTTTTAACTTGGTTTTAGGAAAACTTGTGTAAAGTGACTTATGCAGATAACAGAGGAATGAAGCAGCAGACAGAAATGGCACTTAGTAAAAAGAGACTACGGACTCCCGTCAACATCCTAAAAATTGCCTTTTCCCTAAAGTTCTCATTGTGATCCTATAACACAACACCACAGCTACACCCATAAGAAGGAAAATTGGTATATGTTTTCTATGAAAAGTGGCAACCAGGGCCATGCCTTCCATGAGGCTAGCTGAGACAACTGCCCTAGGCATCACTCAGGGAGGCACTGTGTGGTACAGCATTGAGGCAGGAGTGTGCATGAGACACTCCGTCTTCAGTGCAGTTCAGTAACACAGAGCCTGATAAAACCACAGGCTCAACATTACTGGGCTCCCTGCCTGTCTGATGAGAATGCAGGCTCGGCCTCCCTGAGTAAAGTTTCTTCCACAGAGACAGTTGAGCCTCCTTGCAAAGAAGGCAGAGAAAAACATTTTAATAAGTTAAAGACCATTTTTTTATAGTGTGTGGCGGTGCTGAGGACAGTTGGGTAATATTGCATTTCCATATCACGCTTTCCCTGGACTTGCCACAACTTTTTACATGAGAAACTGGAAGTGGAAAGAATAGGATGAGCTAACTATTGAAATTTCTAGCCCTAACATCCAGGGAACCAAACAGTAGACCAGAGCTATGTGCTTAGTGACACTACTGATAAAAACAGTATTGCACAAATGCTAAAAATATAATATATAATAATTTTTCACAGTTCTTACATGTATAATACTAACTATACTCTATACAAGTTAGTTCCAGTTTCTGTTCCTGTTTTGGGATACTCAGAAGTCTGCACGTATATTATGGACACCTGAACTTGTTGAACAACTCTGCCTCCCAGACTACAGTAAGCAATGGGATTGGTGAAGGTGGCTCTTCTATTTTTACAGCAGCCTGCACCAGTTCTTCCATACCCTGGTGATCATGCAATGACTTTTACTGCTTTGATTTGTTGCATCTAAAAAAAACGTGGCTGCAGAATTATATACATTTTTGCAACATGGACAACATATGGCAACTTCACAGTAAAATGTATGGCAGTTTTGAGAGTTGGTTGTTACCTGTAAGTTTGGTGATCTAAGGTTCGGCATACAATTTCTTTCCTGCCACCACGGGTTGCAGGAAAGAAATTTGTCCGATTCCCCCATCAACACAGACAGTATTGATGCAGAAATTCCTCCTGGGGCAAGCCATTTTCAATGGGAGAAGACAGTGATTATCACTAGCAGCTATAGCAGCCCACATTGGAGAACAATTGCTCCTGGAACACAATTTAACTTGAACAAATTGAACTGTTGTTGCTGAGTCAAAAACCCTCAGTCAGGGGGTTACAGAGGCACAAGATGCACAGTGTAGTGAAAGCAAGAAAATGACGTGCAGTGCCAACAATGCAAGCAAATGGGACATTGAAAAAATTATTGAATTTTTCCACTGCTAAACAGGTCTGTAAATCTACCTCCCTGGAGGTTACCATATTAAATGTAGATCAATAAGTTCAATTCCAGATAAACATTTGTGCATTGTAACTATTATCACTGTTTCTGCTAACAGTGTCTACTTCATTCTACTGGTGCTTGATACAGGATCTGCTGTTTCTCTGATGCCTGAGGATAAGTACCAGAAGTATTTTGCATATGAACCCTATTCATGTGCTTAGTTTACTGCCAGTGGCCCAGATTCAGGTAGATTTGCCCATTAGTTGCACATGTGAAGAGCAGCTGATTTGCTCTGCGCTGGGGCAAATTGGAAAGATTGCCACCTGATTCAGGATTCCTTTTGTCTACTAACTTGCTCCTTTGTAAGGCAAAAATCAGGGCCTAAGGCAGCGCAAGTTAAAGTTGGTGTTCCCTATGCAAAGGATCTTTTTTCCACTCAGCAGTGGTTTGCGCCTATTTTCAGGGCAAATTCTGCCCAGCTGCTTGCACTGAGCAAATAAATAGGGGCAGACCTGCGCAGGTCCTGTGCAAAATTACATCCTGCTTCCCCCCCCCCCCCAACAAGGTAATTTTGCCCTTTTTGCTGATATGGCACCTCCTCATGAAAAAAAAAAAGAAAAGCTAATTTTATAGCCTCAGAGATGGAGATACTTCTTGCGGCACTCACGCGCCATAGTGATGTGCTGTATGGTGCCCAGCGGCAGCACTCCACTGTAGCCCAAAGGAGGGCTATCTATGATGGCATTACCCTGGACATAAATGCCCTGGGTAATGAAGAAAGGACGTGGGAGGACATTCAAAAGAAGTTGAATGACATGAAGCGTAGGGTCCGCGATAAGCTTGTGCTTATCCGTAAGCATACGAGTGGCACGGGAGGAGGACCACCCTGCAAGATCCGTCTAAATCCTGATGAGGAGGTGATCGCGCAAAGTCTAGCACTGGAGCAGGTGGAGGGAGTCCCAGGCTACGACTCCACTGTTGGGGACTGGTAAGTTTTTTTTTTTCATATTTGCTGTGTATCATGGGAGGGGGTAGAAGTGAACATATGAGGGGGTAGAAGGGAACATGTAACAAGTTTTTTGTTTTTCATATTTGCTGTGTATCATGGGAGGGGGTAGAAGTGAACATATGAGGGGGTAGAAGGGAACATGTAACAAGTTTTTTGTTTTCATATTTGCTGTGTATCATGGGAGGGGGTAGAAGTGAACATATGAGGGGGTAGAAGGGAACATGTAACAAGTTTTTTGTTTTCATATTTGCTGTGTATCATGGGCTATCTATGATGGCATTACCCTGGACATAAATGCCCTGGGTAATGAAGAAAGGACGTGGGAGGACATTCAAAAGAAGTTGAATGACATGAAGCGTAGGGTCCGGGATAAGCTTGTGCTTATCCGTAAGCATACGAGTGGCACGGGAGGAGGACCACCCTGCAAGATCCGTCTAAATCCTGATGAGGAGGTGATCGCGCAAAGTCTAGCGCTGGAGCAGGTGGAGGGAGTCCCAGGCTACGACTCCACTGTTGGGGACTGGTAAGTTTTTTATTTTCATATTTGCTGTGTATCATGGGAGGGGGTAGAAGTGAACATATGAGGGGGTAGAAGGGAACATGTAACAAGTTTTTTGTTTTCATATTTGCTGTGTATCATGGGAGGGGGTAGAAGTGAACATATGAGGGGGTAGAAGGGAACATGTAACACGTTTTTTGTTTTCATATTTGCTGTGTATCATGGGAGGGGGTAGAAGTGAACATATGAGGGGGTAGAAGGGAACATGTAACAAGTTTTTTGTTTTCATATTTGCTGTGTATCATGGGAGGGGGTAGAAGTGAACATATGAGGGGGTAGAAGGGAACATGTAACAAGTTTTTTGTTTTCATATTTGCTGTGTATCATGGGAGGGGGTAGAAGTGAACATATGAGAAGTGTGTTGCTCCAGCAACATGTGTTTTTTTGTGTCATCCACAGGTGGTGATGATGAAGCTGGGCCGTCGTCGGGTGCGGGGCGACCCACGCCATCCCCACATGAGCATGGGGTCCAGTCAGGCTCCATGGACATACTGGCCATGTTTGTTGAGGAGGAGATTTTACCAAGGCCAAGTATGGAGGAGGAAGTGGTGGAGGAGTCATTTATCCTCAACCTGGAGGACTCTGGCTACCTCCAGGAGGATCCCACCATCCCTGACCAACCCACCACCCCCCCGACCATCACGTCATCCCCCTCCAGGGCAAGCCCCTCCAGTGTCCCCCCCTCCAGTGTGGCCCCCTCCCCTTCTTCTCCCTCTGTTCATGCCCCAGCCTCTCCTCCTCCCAGGAAGGCTCTTTTAAAAACGAGGGGTGTACCCTCCAGCCTCCGTCAAGGTCTGCAGGAGGAGCAGGCCCGGCAGACCCGCCATCTAGGGGCCATGATGGTAGATCTGAGGCGGGTGGCGGACAGCCTGGCATCCTCCTCCTCCTCTGTTGAGCAGGCCCTCACCCTGCATGCTGACCGGGAGAAAAAAATTGCAGAGAGCCTGGAGGAAGTCAGTGTGAACTGTTCAGCCATGGTGACCTGCATGGTTGACCAGCAGGGCGCCACCGCTTTACTGACAGCGGAGGTGATCAGGTTGGCAGGTGCGGTGGAGGCCAACACTGCTGCTGTGCGTGAGGAGGGGAGACTTACCCGGCGTCACCACCGGAACACCACCACCCGGCAAATGCGCATGTTGGCCCAGACCAACACCGTCCTCACCCGCCTGGCCAACGCCATGGAGGGCATGCAGGCACCACCTGCCAGGAGTGTTGAAGTAGGGGTTGATGCTCCTCCCCCCCTCCATCCCCACCCCATGCTTCATCCTCACCACAGGCTCAACCACGGAGACTGAGGAGCCAGAGCCGGGGCACCCTTGGCCCAAAGATGTCCAAAAAATAATAATTTTTTTTTTCTTGGGCTGAGATTATGAGTTTTTGATTCTTTTGTATATGCTCAGAATATGATTTTTTGTTGGTTTGGTATATGCTCAAAGTTTGAGTTTTTATTTTATTTTGTAGTCCCTACACACGGTGAGGAGTGTATACTACAGTGTGACTGGTGTGTGAATGGGGGGGGGTGTCACTCCTGCTGGAAAAGGGGTGTCACCCTCTGCCATGTGAAAGGTGTATGAATGGACAGCAACATAATTGCAGCCTTGACGCGGCGTTGCTGCTCCCTAATACCATGTGGTATCGTTGGGTCTAATCCAATTTTGGGTGCATGTGGGGTGTGTGTGCTAGGGACCACAGTGGTGTGCACGCGTGCATTCTACTTGTGACATGATTAATGTGTGTGTTTAACGTGAAAAGAGACGTTCCACGAGACCACTCCTGATTGCTCTTCCCTCAGTAGACCGGGTAGAGTTTCTTGGAGGGGGGATTGCTTGGTTCAGGGGTCAGGTCATCACGTATGTCAATCTGCATGCCCCTTCTCTCGGCAAAGTTATGCAGAATACAACATGCCCCGATGATCTGGCATACAAAGTTGGGTGAATACAACAGGGTCCCCCCAGATTTATCCAGACATCTGAAACGGGATTTAAGGATGCCAAATGTGCATTCCACCACTGCACGGGTACGTGCGTGAGCTTCATTAAATCTTTCCTCTCCTGGGGTTTGGGGGTTCCGGAATGGGGTCATCATGTGAGGTCCCAAGGCATATGCAGAGTCACCTGGAAGGGAAAAGACAGAAGGATGTTAGTCATGCATGTGCCCCTCGTGATGTCTGCATCATGGGGGGGGACAGTCATACCTGACACCCATGTCACTCACCAATCAGCCAGCTGTCTCCATACATGTTCTGGTCAAACTCGGTTGGGATGGGGCTCTGACGGTAGATAAAACTGTCATGGCTGGACCTGGGGTGTTTGGCACGGACATGCCATATGAGGCCATGGGCATCCACGATCACCTGGACATTTATGGAATGCCAGTGCTTCCTGTTACAGTAGATATGCTCTAGGTGACGGGGGGGCGTAGTGCCACATGGGTACAATCAATTGCACCCACAGTGCGTGGGAATCTGTCTATTGAATAGAAATCGGTGATTGCCTTCTGTCATCCGTGGTTGGTTTGATAAATTGGTTGGCCATGCGCCTGAGTATTGCAGGGATAACTTGGTGGACACACCTGCTCATGCTGGATTGGGACATCCCAGTCACCATTTCACCTGTGCGCTGAAATGACCCATTTGCCAAAAAATGCAGGGTTGCCACGACCTTCACCAGTGGCTGCACTGCCTGGCCACGATGTGTCTGGCTGCTGATGTCATCCTGCAGGATTTTTGCCAATTCAAGGATTACTTCAGGGCTGAATCGAAACATGTGATACACCTCAATATCACTCATGTCAAAGATGTTGTGGCGCAATCTGTATACCCTCTCCCGTGCCCTCCTACGAGTCGGTTCACTCAATAAGATAGCAAGAACCATAGCTGCCCCTGGCATGTTGGCACACAGATGTGAGATCCAGAAAGTGTGGGTGCTCTGCTTGTTCAGCTCGTCCGTCTTGGTGCTGCTGTAGTTGCTCTCCAGCTGACCTGTGGCCATCTGTTGCTAACTTGCCCCTGCTTTTATAAAGTGCAAATTTGCCCCGGCCAAACAGCTTGCGCGCTTTGGGAGCAAAATGCTCCTCACACGCGCAAGTTTATGAATCAGTGGCAGTTCCTCATTTGCATATTTGCTGAGGGAAAACCATGAGAGCGCAAGTTGCTCCCTGAGCAAAATTGCCCCTTAATTGCGCCGGGGCAGAGAAACTGCCTCCGTGCAAAAATGGCACATTTCAGGCTTAGCTTGCTTTCTGGGTCACCCGCAAATTTGCCTGGGAGCAAATCTGTACTTGCGCGGCGCAAATCACACTTGCTCCCGCGCAAGTCGTACCTGAATCTGGGCCACTAATGACTGTAAAATTACAGACATCTAGTGGGCAAGCTGAATTCTACATTGTAAAAAAATGTACCACTTTACTGAGTAGGGATATTTTGCTGCACTAAATCTGGTTGCCCCTATGCTATTATATTCAAAGTTTTACCACTCAGAGACACCTCACTAAGCTGTGCAAAGACTTTGAAACCAGTATGTCATAAATGTAAATGCTTGTCCATCTCCAATAAGAAATTACTAGTATAAGCTTGTCTTGCAAGTCCAGTATGAGTACAAATATGGAACATTCTACAAAGCAAATGGCCAAAGCTAGAAAACAAAGATTCCTGTTTTGTGATCATATGACAGGATTAGACCTGAACTTTCCTTATTCAATAGTTATATTGTCTGGTGATTTCATCACTTATTAGTACCAGAGACCTTGAAAGCGACCGTTATGCACATAAGAGTCACCAAGGAATTTTGAGAACAAAACAAAAAATGTGAAATCTGCTTGTGGTCAGGCATGGATAACCAAGTACTAACACAATCTCACAAATTTGCTGTTACACGTATTAAACCACTCCAACCATGCCGTTTTCCTGATTCTGCTTGGGAAAAACTTGCTATTGATATTGTAGGTCCTATTATAGAGGTGCATGTGGACTGCCAACTTGATATAACTGAAATGGATCATTACAGTAAATTGCCAGAAATTGTATTTGTCACAAATATAACATCTGCTACTGCAATTTTATTTATTTATACAGTTTTCAGTGAAGAAGGTAAACCAAAGTAAGTATTGTCTGACAGCGGGCCACAATTTGTTTAATCTAAGATTCAATGCTTCCTAGGAGAGATAGAAATGTTGTGCATTGGAAATTCCCAGTTTTTAACCACAAAGCAAATGGAAAAATTGAAGGATTCAAAAGGAAAAAATAAGATTTTTAGACTGCAAATCTTGAGGGAAATCTTTGAAGGGTTTTAATAAAGATCTTTTACATGTGCACAGAGTTATTAGATATGCAACAACAAAACTACATGGAAGACACAATAAACCAGACATTGCAGACATTTAACTCCCTTAAAGTCCAAGATAAAAGGAGGTCAAACACTGATTGGACAGTACAAAGGAAATACTGTACACTTTTAGACAGGATGTCAAGCTAGAGTTAAGAATCCTGACTTAAGCTGGCCACACATTAATAATTTTCATATGATGTCATCTTATTTGTAACACAACCTTTAATCACCGTAAAAATTTTTAAATCTAGAACTAGTTGCCTATCAAAAGATCTCTGGCCTTTATGTTAATAAAAACCCCTAAACATTAATTTGTCAACTGCTGATGTTATTCATATTAAAACGCATTTTCCCTTTCCCTAGGAAAACTTTTTCTTACCTTATTTAGGCATTATCCCTTTATAATGCCAATTATCCATCTATTATACATTTTTTTTATAAATCTCTTTATTAAATTTTCTCTTTTTCTCATAATCAAATATATCTTTCACATTTGTCAACTTACTCCAAATTTCTATAAAATCATACATTACTTGAAATCTCTTCCTGAGACATGGAAAAAATATCAAATCTCATTACATCAATTAAAATGTTTTTTTTTGTTACCTAAATTACTTTATTTATTTAGAGTACTTCCTATTAATATCCCTTTCCCATATCCTACGATCAATTCAAAAATGTTTATTTTACTTTATATGGCAAAACCATAGCTGTTTCTAATATTTCCACTTATTATTCAGCTGCTCAAATAGCACAACTTACAGGTTATCATAACTATTCCGACCCGACCCTCTGGATTTCCTTAGATGCCTCCCAGATAGACCCTGTATCCATCGATACTATTCTCTGGATTCCTAAAAATTTTAGAAAGCCTATTGATAATCCCATTGTCAATCATTCCTTGTTAATTTGAGATGAATACAAAATTAAAGTTAACTTAATGTCCTCTTATACTCCCCAATTATCAATTATATGTAATCCAATGTTTCTACCGGGATTCCATAATCCCCTCCAATTTAAATGGTGGACTTCTAAAAATATTTACACTATTTATGATCTAATAACTCCCTCTTGGGTTTTAAGTCTTTCCTCCTTGAAACATACTCACACATTACCTCATCAAGCATTTTCTAGATACCTTTTAATTAAAACATTTGTTATCCAAACTATAGGATCTTCTTACAATCTAAACACTCTTTTTAAAAAAAATTGTAAACTTGATCCTACTACTAAAGGTCTCCTTTCATTGATATATTCATCTATACTTGATAAAAATAAACCTCATTCATACATGTTGAAATGGGAAATTATCTTGGTAAACCTATAACAGACAATGATGAAACAAATGAAACAAATCTGGTATACTACTTCCCACTGTTCTATTAATACAGCTGCTGTTGAATCTAACTATAAATTGCTCAGGAGATGGTACATGGTTCCCCAACGTCTAGCTAAAATGTAACCAACTATATCCAATAAATGTTTTAGAGGCTGCTTTGATATTGGAACCCTCTTACATATTTGATGGGAATGTCCTAAAATAAAACAAGTCTGGTCTGATATATACCTAATGATTTTTACCATATTTGGTAAGCAACTTTCCAAAAATCCACTTGAAGCCTTGTTGACTCTAAAGAACACGATCAGTCCATCCGATGAGAACGGTCCGAAGGACCATTCTCATCGGTTAACCGATGAAGCTGACTGATGGTCTGATGTGCCTACACACCATCAGTTAAAAAAAATATCGAGTCCAACACAGTGACGTAAAACACAACGACGTGCAGAGAAAAATGAAGTTCAATGCTTCCAAGCATGCGTCGACTTAATTCTGAGCATGCGCGGGTTTTTAACTGATGATTTTGCGTACTAACTATCGGTTTTGACCTATCGGTTAGGCGTCTATCGGTTGAGTTTTAAAAAAAGTTCAAAATTTTTGGACCGAAGGATAACTGACCGATGGGGCCCACACACGGTCGGTTTGGACCAATGAAACAGTCCTTCAGTCAATTTTCATCGGTTTAGACTGATCATGTGTACGCGGCCTAAGGCCTCGTACACACGATAGGTTAACCTAGAGGACAACGGTCTGAAGGACCGTTGTCATAGGTTAACCGATTAAGCTGACTGATGGTCCGTCACGCCTACACACCATAGGTTAAATAACCGATCATGTCAGAACGCGGTGATGTAAAACACAACAACGTGCTGAAAAAAACGAAGTTCATTGCTTCCAAGCATGCGTCGACTTGATTCTGAGCATGCGTGGATTTTTAACCAATGGTCGTTAAAACTTCAGACCGTTGTCCTCTGGTTAACCTTTCATGTGTACGAGGCCTAAAACCAAAGAGCTTTACTTATACCAAATTCCATCTTTTAACATTTTTATTCCCTGCTGCAAAATGGTGGTCTTTTATTCCCAATTCCACTTTGGTTAAAACCAAAATGAATTGGTTTATGTCTAACGAAAAACTGCTGCTGTTGTTTTGTTTGCTTGGATTACATCTTACTTACCTCAACATTTTGATAGATCTCTTTTACTCTTATGATATGTCCTTAGAAACTCTTGTACATCTGTTAATAATTTTGTTCAATCCATTATTTCCTTCCATTTTTAACTGTTACTTTATATCTGTTTATTTTAAAATGATACCATTTTTATACAATATATGTAAACTTTGTAATAATTTCCTTTCTTGAAAAAATAATCAATATATTTCTGAAAAAAAAATAATAATAATTTTCTTTCGCTCAATCAGCCATTAAATGAAAAAAAGAAAAAATAAATTGAATCCCCCATCCACAGATTTGATGTGGATGAGGGAATCACTCCTGCTGTGCTATTGTGTTCTGGTGGCAGGGAGCTTTCAGAATACATTGATCAGTGCTGCCAGCTAATGATCATTAGGGAATAATCCAATAGGGTTGATGTACAGAAGTCAATCCGTAAATCGACTTCTGTACAACCAGCCTGCACATACATGAATAGTTCTATGTATGGCTGCCCACATACATCTATGTGTGGCTGCCTGCATCCATCCATGTATGGCTTCCCACATACATTCATGTATGGCTGCCCTTACTGAAACATTGACAATCCAAGTTCTCTAATCCACTTAGAGTGGAGAGTCAGCGAGAACCATACAGTCTAATGGACACATACATTATATGTTGTACCAGTTAGGCAGAAACTTTTAAAAGCTTAATTTGACAAAGGACATTTATTTATTTCTATTGATAGCAACCACATTGAAGACCAGGATCCTGAACCAGTTGAACATTTTTGAAGAATCAAAAGGCCTGTGGACCAGGGATTATGGGCCAGATTCACGTACAAGTGCGGCGGCGTAACATATCGTAGATACGTTACACCGCCGCAAGTTTTCATCGCAAGTGCCTGATTCACAAAGCACTTGCAATGAAAACCTACGCTGGCGGCCTCCAGCGTAAGCCCGCGTAATTTAAATGGGCGTGTGCCATTTAAATTAGGCGCGCTCCCGCGCCGGACCTACTGCGCATGCTCCGTTTCAAAATTCCCGCCGTGCTTTGCGCGAAGTGACGTCATTTTTTCGAATGGCGACGTGCGTAGCGTACTTCCGTATTCCCGGACGTCTTACGCAAGAAGGAAAAATTTTCAAATTTCGACGCGGGAACGACGGCCATACTTTATACAGCACATACGTGTGCTGTGTAAAGTTAGGGCAGCAAAAACGACGACTAACTTTGCGACGGGAAACTAGACTAGCAGCGACGTAGAGAATGCGAAAAACCGTCGTGGATCGCCGTAACTCCTAATTTGCATACCCGACGCTGGTTTACGACGCGAACTCTCCCCAGTGGCGGCTGCGGTACTGTATCCTAAGATCCGACAGTGTAAAACAATTACACCTGTCGGATCTTAGGGCTATCTATGCGTAACTGATTCTATGAATCAGTCGCATAGATACTCTGAGAGATACGACGGAGTATCTGAGATACTCCGTCGTATCTCCTTTGTGAATCTGGCCCTATGTATTTAAAATGCATAGTACTGTTTTGATATTATTCTTTACATTGTGTTGTTTTTATTTTTCATTATAGAGAAAAAAAAAGACTCTTTTGTACTACGCCCATACCTCTGGCCTGTAGATGTCACTTTTTACAGTTTACTATACGAGTTTCTGATGAATCTCATATAGTGTTTTACCTTCACAAGGGCTCTTTTCATTGTGTAATTAAGACACAACTGGTTAGAATGTTCTAGAGATCCTTGAGCATTTGCAAGTATTTGATGTTATTAAATCAGCCTTTGTGTGATGCCTGTTTAATAACAATAGCCATCTGCAAAGTGGTGGAATGCTCCACTGTGCTTTATAATAAATACATTATAATTTATGACTAAACCAGAGTAAGAGTTCTTGAGAGTCTTCATTTTTCTGTCCTCTAAGAAGACAGAGGAGACATTGCATATTGTTGATGTAATGTGTGTTCATGCAGCAGAAAATGTACATAGCTATATCATCAATCTACATTTGTTTTAGCATATGATGTACAATTCTGAAGCTCCTTCTGGTGTGAATCATAAATTATATTCCTACAATCATTGCCTTCAAGGGCTGAAAACATTGACTACATTTATATTTCTATTACTAATTATAGTTAGTTCTTTCCTTCCACCTGATCATTTACTAAGGAATTACCATGAAAGGAACCGCTCACAAATCTGGGTAATTTAATGATGAAAATGCCTAGGCAGAGGTTCCTTTATCAATAATAGAGATACAAGCAACTTAAGTTATATCTAAATCTTCACTTTCAGATTTAGGCTTTAAACATACCACAGTGCAGAAGAAAAATAAAGATAAGTCTAATACATAAATCACAAGATATTCTTCCTATACATGGGGATACATTGGAAAACAAACAGTGAATTCAGTTATGTATTTATATAGCAATAATCAATAAATGTATTTAAAAATAACTAGTTTAAATACTGGAATGTTAATTGATTTTGTCTTGTGATCCCCTTTACAGCAATATTCACATTGGGAGCAGCAGTACTTAGAGCCATTCATGTGTTCTGCATGTGCCAACAAAGAACATGCCGACAGGGACAGAGAGCACAGAGTTCCCCTGACCAGTCTTGTCCAGCCACAGGTTGGTGGCTGGTAAATGACCAGGTTGTATTGTTTAAATAAATCAGAGTAAAGTCAGGTCACCAGACTGTCTGTAATGTTTAGCAAGGCTAAGCAAATCTCAGGATCATGATTAAACCCTCAGGCAGAAATATAAATAAAAATATATAAATTACCACGCTAGGTGAATCAAACAAACAAATTAATTATAAGAAAAGGCAAAAATACCAGCAGCTTAAAGTGAGATACACACTAAACAAATAAAAAATAAAACAATGAAGCCATGCTAATACTAACATACATATAAATGACAGCTAGTGAACCAAAACCACAAATAATGATTCAAATATAAATTCAAATATAACTTAAATTATATCAGTCCTTCAAATGCAGGTGAATGTGCATATCTTGTAGATTGAGACTGGTTGAGACAGCACCCAAAATACCACTCAAGCTTGTGAACCTTCACCACATGAAATGCGTGCTTACCAGAAGCAAGCTTAGTCGTGCTTGCGGCTTACAACCCAGCCAAGGCCTTTATCCAAGGGATGTGAAATGCTGACACGCAATAGTTTCTTGATATGTAGTTGGCAGGACACCAATCAGGGGGATATATGGGATCAAGGCGATCCAGACTATGGGCTGTTTGAATGTAACCTTGTAAACTATTTAATAAAAATTAATGTTTAAAAAAATAACAGCTGGATAAAACTGTGTCAGTCTCCATTTCCTTATATATATATATATATATATATATATATATATATATATATATATATATATATATATATATATATATATATATATATATTCGCTCTCATATCTACAAAACCACTAGTATAATTTTAAATCTGGATAAAACTATGCATATATAAAAGACACCGATTAATTGCACTAGTGAATACACAGCTTTCTTATTTTTATTTTTTATGTAAGCAGTGTTAGGGCCCTTTCACACAGGCGGATCCGGTGATGACCCGTTCAGTAAATATCCGCTTGATCCCCGCTGAGCCGGCAGATGACAGGGCGGTCCCTGCACACTGCTATCTCATAGGGATACATGTATGTCCCTTTTTTATCCATAAAAGGATGGATGAAAAACGGACATACGGTCCGCATGTGTGAAAGGGGCTTTAAGTAACTTAATTTGTCTTGGTATAAGCCTCTTACAGCCCTATACAGCAGAGCTCATAATAGGGAAGAAAGAAGCAGCACAAGGAGCCAATCAGTTGATCTGAAGTGCAAGGGTCATGCTGATAAGAGGAGAGAACAGAGTCTGCTGCTTTTTATTTCACTGTTCAGTCACAAGATGGGATGGGGGAGGGGAGGACACGTGTATGTTAATGAATTGCAGTAGAGAAAAATGAGGGCCCCTTTGTAGCTCCAGGTCTGCACTGTGTAGCACAGCTCTGTAAATCTCAGGACTGAACGGACAAAATTATAAATCATTTGGCAGCTAAAACACCTCCCAGAAATGTGGGTTTGTGCAGTTCAGCTTTAGGTCAAATCTGTCAAATGCAACTGTTTTTTTTTATTCTATATATCTCATCTATGAGGTATAAGAGAAATGGAAGTGAGGATCACTGATAATCAAAGGCACAATAATGTCAATAATGGTACCATTAAGAATAATTGTTCTCCATCCATCATGCCAGGGTGTGCTTAGGCTTTGTCCTGCATACAATGACCTCCGTCTTCCCAGCATTCATTAGAAATCTTATCTGATGGCTAATTTTCTAGCAGCATTATGTTCAGTCAGCATATCATTCAGATCAGGGCCTGGCTTGGAATATTATAATTCTTCTCACTGAAAACACCAGTGAGGATTAATAATGAACCTAAAATGGAATCTTGGGGCACAGCATAGATACAATTAATAGGCAGAGTATTCATTAAAATAACTAGTTGCTGAACAATATGTTTCCAATATAAAGAAACAAATGTGGTTAATTACCTATTCCATCTGTTTCATGTGTATGTTCATGTGTATGTGAACTATTTTGCCTGTCAAAAGGATTTTCATTCAGTTCTGTCACCCAAGGCAGGCATTCCAATTCGTTTACCAATATAGGCCCGGATTCAGAAAGATACGACGGCGTATCTCCTGATACGCCGTCGTATCTCTGAGTCCGGCCGTCGTATCTATGCGCCTGATTCATAGAATCAGGTTACGCATAGATATCCCTGACTTACACCGTCGGATCTTAGGCTGCAATTCCAGGCCGGCCGCTAGGTGGCGCTTCCGTATTATTACGCAAGGAATATGCAAATGAGGAGTTACGCCGATTCAGAAACGAACGACCGCCCGGCGCTTTTTTTTTACATCGTTTGCGTTCGGGTTTTTTCCGACGTATAGTTACCCCTGCTATATGAGGCGTAGCTAATGTTAAGTATGGCCGTCGTTCCCGCGCCGAGTTTTGAAATTTTACGTTGTTTGCGTAAGTCGTTCGCGAATACGGATGGACGTAATTTACGTTCCCGTCGATACCAATGACGTCCTTGTGATGTAATTTAGAGCAATGCAATGCTTCATTTAAATGATACACGCCCCCTACCCGCCGAATTTGAATTCTGCCAGGGGATTTACGATACGCCGCCGCAACTTTACAGGCAAGTGCTTTGTGAATAAAGCACTTGCCTGAAAAAGATCCGCTCACCTATCTGAATCTAGCCCATAGTGTATATTTGTTTCAACTACACACTTAGCAGTTTGCTGGGAGCTCTGCTCTTAACAGGTGATGGTGTGTATGATATTAAAGTCTTTTGTCTGTTTAAACTTATTAAATCTAATTTCAGATCTGTTACTATACAATGCACGTTTTCTGCATATCATCACTGCAATGCAATTAAATAAGTCCCATGTTCTTTATCTGTATATTATACCTAATAACTTATCACATTTTGTATAAATCACTATGTCATTGAAATGCTGTACATTGCTCTTTTAGAACCCATTGTAAAACAATTGGAACATTAGTTTTTATTGATACATATTAGTGAATATCTGAAACTGGATTTAATCAATGTGTTCTTTCTCTGTCTTATCTGTGAATCCATTCTGAATGCATCTAGAAAAGATTCTAACATTTACAGTTCAAACAGGATATGAGCAATGAAAGGTTTCCCAGGCCTAATTATTATTTAATGTTCGTTATGTCCTTAAAATGCATTCATGTCTGTGTGTGCAAATCTTTTCCTACAAAATTAAATGTATCTACCCAAGGTTCCTTAATATTTTAACAGATCAGTGTTTTAAATTTTTCCTATTGTGTCCAATAGGGGCGAGCTTTAGTTTTGGGTCAAGAATGGGTTTGAGTTAAACCTAAATCATTCTTGGTCTGGGAAAATGGTGGCCAACTACCAACAATGCACTTCCAGATTGCTTAGGCCTAGTACACACGAGAGGATTTATCCGCGGATACGGTCCAGCGGACCGTTCCCGCGGATAAATCCTCTCGAGGATTTCAGCGGATTTGGATCCGATGGAGTGTACTCACCATAGGATCGAAATCCGCGCCGAAATCCCCTCGCGATGACGTGTCGCGCCGTCGCCGCGATGATGACGCGGCGATGAGCGCGACGCTGTCATATAAGGAATTCCACGCATGCGTCGAATCATTACGACGCATGCGGGGGATCCCTTCGGACGGATTGATCCGGTGAGTCTGTACAGACCAGCGGATCAATCCGTTGGGATGGATTCAAGCGGATAGATTTGAAAGCATGTCCTCAAATTTATATCCGCTTGAAATCCATCCCAGGGGATAAAAATCCGCGGAAACAGATCCGCTGGATTGTACACACCATAGAATCTATCCGCTGAAACCGATCCGCTGAGATTTTTCAGCGGATGGATTCTATCGTGTGTACGGGGCCTTAGAATGCTCAATAACCTGTATGTTTTTTGTATCGGTCCCCTCAAAATAAAAGGCAGGGTTCCAGTCATTTTCCTTTTCTTTTTTTTGTTTAATATTTTTGGGTCAGCAGCATTAACTACTGATCAGCTACTGACAAAGGCAACGTTGCATCAAAGCACCACACCATTATTTCTCCTATTGCCATAGATATCCTTAAAATTAGGCAATCCTAATGTATTCAAATGTCAGTCAGGCTGAAATTGAAAGGCAGAGGGTCTACATATAGAAGTAGCAGGGGATAAGCAAGTCTTGCAGGACAAAGTGAGGATTGGGCTGCACCGAGAAGCAAGGCACATCTGTCTTTTCTTTCAAAGAGTGGCTGTGCTATACGGATGCAAAATAATTCCTTCACTTCAGATACTGTGAATGAGGAAGAGTGTCAGGAACATAGAAGGACCTGACATCAGGCAGGAATCATTAAGAGGCAGTAATATTCCTGGACCTGCAGTTAACAGCCAAGTGGGCTCCAGTGATGAGGATGGTGAGGATGAGTTGGCAGACCACACATGGGTACCAAACATTGGAGAAACAACTGTTGGTGTAGTTTTGCCACACCCAGAATATGTTGAAGAGCGTGATGCCTAATTATACTCTCCTGGGTAAGCATGCTTGAACCCCCCCAGAAAAAAAATATTTATGGCCCTGGGCTGGGCAGTATGTTCACCATAATTCACCCATCTGCACTGTTCTGGCTAATCCCATTATCAGTTATAAACCAGTTTTGAACACAAGTCGTAACTCTGAGTGCGGGCCGTCGCAACTCAGGGCCTGATTCATAGAATCAGATACGCCTCACAGTTGCCTAGATACGAGCGACGTAATTCTCCTACGCTGTCGTATCTTAGGGTGCATATTTACGCTGGCCGCTAGGTGGCGCTTCCGTATATTTCCGCATCGAATATGCTAATTAGCTAGATACGCCGATTCACGTATCAAGATACGTCGTTTACGTAAGACATATGCCAGCGTAAAGTTACCCCTCATAAAGCAGGGGTAAGCCATGTTAGGTATGGATGTCGGAAACGTACGAACAGCGTCGTATTTTACGTCGTTTGCGTAAGTCGTCCGTGAATGGGGCTGGATGTAAGTTACGTTCACGTCGAAAGCATTGACTATTTGCGGCGTAATTTTGAGCATGCGCACTGGGATACGTTCACGGACAGCGCATGCGCCGTTCGTTAAAAGCGTCAATTACGTTGGGTCACGATTCATTAGCATACAACAAGCCCACACCAGCCTACTTTGAATTACGCGGGCTTACACCAGCACAGTTACACTACGCCGCCGTAACTTAGGGCGCAAGTTCTTTGTGAATACGGGACCTGCCTCACTAAGTTACAGCGGCGTAGTGTATCTGAGATACGCTACGCCCGCCTAAAGATAGGCGCGTCTACGTGAATCTGGGCCTGTCTGTCCAAACAAAGGATTAAAGAAGAAGCTGCCCATCTATTGAATGTTAATGAAGAGAAACTATGGCTGGCAATATATTACACAATTTTCTTTTAACCAAAGGTTGGTTCACAGTCTTGGTTCACAGCCAGTATTGATGGGGAATCCTTCCTGCTGCACTATTGTATTTTGACTGCAGGATTTTTCCCCACCATCAGAATACAATCATAATTGCTGCCCGTTAGAGCCAGTGCAGTGATCATATGAAAAAAACACAACAGGCTGGTTGTACTCAAGTCCATTGATAGATCAACTTCAGTACAACCAGCCTGCCTATAGTTGGATCACAATTCGGATGGTTCCTGCTGATACAGCTGAATTATAAACTGTATATATGGCCGCTTTAGTCCCTCCATGTCATTGGAGACAAATTGAGTTTCCTCTCATTTCACATTGTTCAGAGTAGGTTTTTTTTTTCAATTACACAGATATGCTGTATGAATGGGAACACATAACAATTATATAGTGTGTTTTTCTCAGATTTGACAGCAAAAGTTGCAATCCGCTTTACAGAGCTCAGTCCAGTTCAGTGGTAAGTGTGTCTTTCACCTTCTTGTGAAGATGTGGCAATTCCATTGGGACATTACTTCATCTCCTTTATGCTAACCTGATCTGAAGGTGAAGTAAATAAGTGAGGTCACCGTAAACAATGACCTTCTGTTATCCTCAGGCCCCGTACACACGAGAGGATCCATCCGCTGGAATTGATCCGCGGACCGGCTCCAGCGGATAGATCCCCTGGTGTGTACAATCCAGCGGATCTGTTTCCGCGGATTTTTATCCCCTGGGATGGATTTCAAGCGGATAAAAATTTGAAGACATGCTTTAAAATCTATCCGCTTGAATCCATCCCAACGGATTGATCCGCTGGTCTGTACAGACTCACCGGATCAATCCGTCCGAATGGATCCCCCGCATGCGTCGTAATGATTCGACGCATGCGTGGAATTCCTTATATGACAGCGTCGCGCACGTCGCCGCGTCATCATCGCGGCACAGGCGCGACACGTCATCGCGATGGGATTTCGGCGCGGATTTCGATCCGATGGTGAGTACACTCCATCGGATCCAAATCCGCGGAAATCCTCGAGAGGATTTATCCGCGGAAACGGTCCGGTGGACCGTATCCATGGATAAATCCTCTCGTGTGTACTAGGCCTCAGTGTAACAGATGGCAAAGAAAAGATTAAACCTAAAAAATAAACATTTAGGCCCCTTTCACACTGGGGAGGGAGGTGCGGTGGCGGTATAGCGGCGCTATACCGTCAGAATTGCCATGGGATTCGGTCGCTAGCGGTGCTGGATTAACCCCCGCTAGTGGCCGAAAATGGGTTAATACGTCCCTTAATGTGCATCTGCAGAGGCGCATTGCGGACGGTATTACTGCGGTTTCCCATTGTTTTAAATGGGAAGGAGCGGTGAAGGAGCGGTATACACACCGCTCCTCTCACCGCTCCAAAGATGCTGCTTGCAGGAGATTTTTTTCTCTCCCGCCAGCGCATCGCCTCAGTGTTAAAGCCCTCTGGCTTTCACATTGAGAATGCTGGGCAGGAGTTTTTCAGGTGGTATTAAGGCGCTATTTTTAGCGCTAAACCGCCTGAAAAACTCCTCAGTGTAAAGGGGCCTTATTCTTTCATTGTAAAGAACTCTAGTCTAAGAACAGTCATGCCTACATTTTCAAGCTGTGGAATATGGAAATGACCTAATCTCCTACACCAGACAATGGCTGTCTTTTCCCTATTTGCTTTAAGAAAATTAAGTAATTAATGACCTAGATAATCACTGGGAGTCTTTGGGAGATGTGTTGTGTCTCTAATTTCCCCACCACTTATACTTTTGATATGCTGAAGAGGAGCAGTGAATAGTTTTCCTTAGGTAGCCCATAGATGGGTCATTTTTTTTTTTCCTTTTAACCAGTGGGTTGAATGAAAAAAAAATTTTTTTGATTTCCCCATCCAGAATTCTCCCCACTCTGCTACTGCATTCTGACAGTGGTAGATTAACTTCTGTACAACCTTCCTGCCCATACATAGATCAAAATTCAGCCAGTCTCTGCTGAATTTTAGATCCATGTATGGCTGACTTTATTCATGAGGAAGGCTGTTACAGGAACCACTTTCTAAAGGAGTGGTTTTATTTACAGAACATTTATTTGCATTTATTTTTTTTAATTGCACAGAGGTTATGTTCCATTGTCAATTTAGATGCAATTTGTGCCTAGTGGAGGTTTTCTTTAAATGTATATTCAGTGAATTAGAAGAATATGATTGTGACAGAGGAAGATACAAGTAAATGTCTCTTCAAGAAAAAGGGAAAAAAGACATTGGGACTTAATGCCATTATCGGGTCTGGTTCTAAAAATGATCAAAATCCAAGGTTTCTCAGAGTGATAAGAGTCCCCTGTATGCATTGAAAAAAATTCACTATTAAACACAGAATTGCAATAATGAGCTTTTGTCTTCTTTGCCATCTTGCATTTTATTTAAAAAAAATTTAAAGCTGCAAGAATTTCTGATGAGTACCTAGTTTAGAAAGAGAGCTTCCAGCAAAATGGCACCAGCATATGGTCAGATTCCTCAGAGAGAAAAAAACATAGTGCGGTACAAAAAGGTTTATTGCGGCTGACACCATCAATTGATAACAGGATAGTGCAGGAATTAATACTAAAAAATGGCTAATAACAAAATAAAAAGTAAATAAAATGTATACAAGAGGCTTGGGGTCTCGCTAAGTCAAAGCCATAGGCGGAGTCACGCACTTACGTTACTTCCGGGTACCGCCAGCTGGAACGCAGTCGGGGCGCACGCTGCAGTCTCCAGCATAGGCGTTTGTTTAGTACCCAGCTGATTTTACTGGACATAGGTTTTCACTTAGCGAGTCCTCAAGCCTCTTGTTCACTTTTTATTTACTTTTTATTTTGTTGTAAACCCCTGGAGGGGTTGTTGGAGCTGGTGAGTGGGGATCCTTGTGGGGGAGCACCGGAACCACAGCTCTTGCTGTGTCATAGAAACACCTGTCACTGCAAGAGCCTGCACTATTTCAAAGCCTTTGACCAATGGAACGTTAATATTGATGCGGACATTAATCACAAAGGTGATAGACTTTGTTCTACTACCACTTATTTGGGATCACATATTTGCATTTTGTTCTTTCTTTGTCAATTTATGGTTGTGTTTTATATGCGAGTTACTTATTAGCGATCATACCTCAAGGGAGACCACTATTTATATTTTGTATTTAGATCTTCAGCACTATAGGATTTCACATATTGTTGCACATTAAGCCCTCACCACTAGGGCTGATATTGTTTAGAACTCTTACTTACCACTATATGTTGCACATTCGATATTTCACTTAGTTTTCACCTCAGGAGGGTCCTGTGAGGGTCCCCTCTTTCTCTCCTTACAGGGGTAGGCAGCGCCATCACCCCCGTCCCCATTCTTCATCACTATTGTAGTATCGCCTATGGGGGACGATATTAGGGGGAGCAGCAGCCTTTGTTCATCCTTTTTCCTAAGTGCAGGATAACATTTATTTTATACTTGCATTATTTTATGTCACACGGTATTTGTGCAGCAGACTTTTTGGAGAAAAGGACATTTTCATGAATTAAAAAAAAAAAAAAACAGTAAAGTATGCACAATTTTTTTGTATAGTTTTTTGGTACAGATAACAAATTATTGCTCTCGCTATGACGATCGTGGCGATACCTCAGATGTGTGATTTAAACACTGTTTACTTATGTAGGCGAGACTTCCGTATGCCTTTCGCTTATTTATTTTTATATTTTTACATTGTGTTTTAAAAAAAAACTTTTATTGCTGTCACAAGGAATGTAAACATGCCTTGTGACAGTAATAGGTGGCGACAGGTACTCTTTATGGAGAGATCAGGGGTCTAAAAGACCTCCAATCCCTCCTTTGCACTTCAAAGTATTCAGATCGCCAAAAATGGCGATTCTGAATACTGTATATTTTTTTAAATTGGCAGCCGAGTAAACCTTAAGTGACGTCGCTTCCGTGTTTACATAGAGAAACTGGAACAAAGCCGTTTCCGGTTTCGTGCTTGTCTGTCTCTAGGCGCCAGAAGTTGCGCATTGCAGATCGGGTCTTCCGATGGGACGGGAGGCCCGGTAAGAGCGGTGGGAGGCCCCATCGGTTGTTATTACTGGAAAGCAGACCTCTATAAAACGGTACCAGGATGATGCCTGCAGCTGCGGGCATCATCTCAGTATAACCCCCTAAACCAAGGCCACATATATGTGTACGCTCGGCAGGAAGGGGTTAATGAAAGTGATACTAAAGTCTATTTTTTTGGGGTTAAAAATAACAAACATGTTATACTTACCTGCTCTGTGTAGTGCTTTTGCACAAAGCATCACCAATCCTCCTCTTCTCTGATCCCTCTTCGGTGCTTCTGGCACCTCCCTCCTGTTGAGTAGCTTCACAGCAAGCCGCTTTCTCTCCTCATTGGCTGACTGACTGACAGTCTTTCATTTAACATTGTGCTTGATTTGAGGTCAACTGTCACTTTGAGCAGCTGATTTGTCCATATCAACCATTTTTTTTTGCTGTGAGGCTTCCTTAAAAATAATTGATTCAGAAGGTGGTATTTTTGGTTTTACACTTTTTTTGAGGATTTCCTATATTTTTTTGTGAAGATAGTGCATGTTTAAGTTAAGTGTGCCCAAAGAGGAGCATTTATTTGTTACTGGCTATCTGTTTTTAGAGCGGTCTTTTGTTTGGAGCACACCGTTGCATTGTTTGCCCCTAAACCACCCCACATTATGTTACTCATACACTGCACCTATCTATCCCCATAGACAAAAAAGTTAGGCATATATCAGTTAGGCCTATCATCTCTGATTAAAACAGTGCTACTGCTGTACGAGTCTACACTTGTGCATCCTCTGCAGTATCTTATTTCTTGTAGTTAAAACCCAGCCTTTATCTTTGCGCCTTTACTTTACTTACTATTTAAAATAGTCTTGTAGCTGGCCAAATTTACCCCTTTCTTACTTCTTGTAGAAAAATGCCACCACTCGTACATTTTGGCCTATTATTCTTGATTAAAACTGTCTTGCCACTGGCCAGTTTTACACTGTTGTATCCTCTGCAGTATGTTAATTCTTGTAGTAAAGCCCCAGTCTTTGTAGTACATTTGGGCCTAGACTTTCTATTTAATATTGTTTTGCTGTTGGCCAATATTACACTGCCGTATCATTAATCATTGGTCTCTTGATAACTAATAACAACTCAATAGAACTTAACCAGAGGCTGGATAGTTTTGCATGAACAATAACAGGGACAGCCCCACTAAACATCTAGCCAATTTATATCTGCCAGTGAAAACAGGTCTATTACCATTTAATGAAAAAGTATGCATTGCTGCTGTTTTACAAGCCAATTTAAAAAAAATCAATTCCATAGCCAAATATGTGCTGCAAGTGTATGGTATCTCTGAGGCCCCATACACACCATAGAATCTATCCGCAGATAAATCCCATCAAATGGGTTTCTGCGGATAGATTCTATGGTGTGTACACTCCGTGGGATATTTATCCGCAGATAAATCTCCCCTGGGATGGATTTCCAGCAGATGGATATTTGCTGACATGCTCAACAAATCCATCTGCTGGAATCCATCCCAACGGATGGATCCGCTCGTCTGTACAGACTTACCGGATCCATCCGTCCAAAGGGATTCCCCGCACGCGTCGTAATGATTTGACGCATGCGTGGAATTCCTTATATGACAGCGTCGCGCCCGTCGCCGCGTCATAATAGCGGCGACGGCGCGACACGTCATCGGCAGAGGATTTCAGCGGGGATTTCAATGCGATGGTGTGTACACGCCATCGCATAGAAATCTTCTGAAATCCTCGAGAGGATTTATCCGCGGATACGGTCCGCTGGACCGTATCTGCGGATAAATCCTCTCGTGTGTATGGGGCCTGAGACAGTTAAAATCGTACTGTTCCATAACACCACCTACAGCATTGAGGCATCCCCAAGCAAGTTATGTCATGACTGTGTATTGAAACTGCCTGCCGTATGCATTTCTTAAAACATTTTGTTGCATTGTTACGTGTCCCCCATGGCATTTCCCTGCTTCCTATATATTTTTCAACAGTAGTCTATTAGCCCTAAAAAATAACCAGAATTTAACACCAAGATTCCAAGATTTGCTTTTGGGTTTATTGCCATTTTAAAACGTATTAGTAAAAAGATAGTATGGAGGTAAATAATTTGACTAAACTGTGCTTTCTTTGCCCAATTACCACTCTTCAACTCCTTAAATGAAGTTCTTTTTAGGAGACTAACTTTAGGAATACCGAATACAGTAGACACTTTCCTGCAGTAGCTTCATTTGAATGTAAGGTCATTTTGATTAAGCAAAGCTCTGACACTTGTGCCTCAGAATTTGCTTTCAAGCTGAGCCCCCACACATTTCTTGGATGCTTCACTAGCTACTAGAAAAAAATGGAAACTATAGAAGGTGAAGAAGGGGGGGGGGGGGGGGGTGGTCAATTTACAGTACTATGGGAAGTTCTGAAGCTTTGCATCAGAAGACTAGCCTAACGTTGAAATGAAGCTGTGGATCCTAAAAACTGCTGCAGGTATGGTGCCTGCAGTTCATACTTGTCAACATTTTTCAATATAAAGTACAAAAATTACTTCTAAGTACATACCGCTGACGCAACACTTTTCAGTTTATCCAACTATTATTTAATATACAAAAACAATAGTTTATTGAACATTGGCTACCAGTTAATTTTCTGGATTCCAAGGGCAGAAAACAGACTGTCTACAAATTGGTTAAATAGTATACAGTATACCGGTATTATCTGATAAATATAATGCAATGCAATTCAAAGTCTGTTTTCGAACTAATTTACAACGTTGTGATAATGCTGTTCCCTCTATGTACAGCCAAAATGAAGATGAAAGGAAGCACATGACAAAAATCGAAACACAAACAGAATTGTAGGGATCGATAAATTGTTTTGTGGACATAAATCATCTTGCCCAAGGTAGTCTAAGGAATTTACATTTGTGATAAATGTGTTGTAAATTAAGTCTCTGCATCGAAATAAGACATGATGTCACCTTCAGGAAGAACAAGTCAGTAATTGTTTTATTCCACTTTAAATTTACCCATAGACAATGGACACACATTATACATTTTCAAATTAGACTTTGCTTGGATGACATTCAGACATTCTATGAAGTACAAATATTTATAGAGTATATTCAGTTATGATCCAATGTCTTTATCTTTATCAATGTCTTTAAGCTAAATACAGTGCCAATGTAATTGTCCAAACATGCTTATTGGCTTATGACATATACTGTTTCCCCCCGAAATAAGCACTACCCCGAAGATAAGACCTAGCATGAGTTTCTGGGATGGCTGCAATATTAGCCCTACCCTGAAAATAAGCACTAGTTAAAGACCTTGTAAAATCATGTAATCCGTAACTTTATTGTGGAAAATACCTTATTTACAGTGCGACTGGGCGCTCACTTGACCCGCCGGAGCACTCTTCTCCTCCCGTCTGACGTCAGCATCCACTTCCTCTGCAGTGCTGGGAGTGGGCTGATGTCAGTGGGATCTGGGAACCTCCATCTGCAGTATTGGAAGAGGGAAAGATGAGGGGTCACGTGAGTGCCCAGCGGTATTGTAAATAAGGTCATTTCCACAACAAAGTTACAAAAGGAGACACACAGCACATCATATAATCCTTTTACAGGATTACTAGATTTTACAAGGACTTTAACTCAGGTTTATTTTTGGTATTACAGAATTTTATAATGATGACTCCTGAGCTGACAGGGGGAGAGAAGACAGGACACAGAAACTTTTTTGTACATAACGTAAATAAATAAGACATCACCTGAAAATAAGCCCTAGTTTTTGTTTTTGTAGCCAAAATAATACGTCTTATTTTTGGGGAAACACTGTAGATATCAAACTTGCTATATATAAAAGAAAAAACAAAAGCAAAAAGTCACATTAAAAAACCCTCCTAAGGCCAGATGTCCTTCCAACCATCAAAAGCATATACTACTTTGGATCTCTAAATGTCATCCAACTAGAATTTTTATATACTTACAGCAGAACTTCACGCTTCTTTGCACCCTCCCCTCCTCCTCTTTAATTATTGAAAGTTTTTTAGAGGGGGTAAGTGGTTACCTGGTTTCCCCCCCCCCCTCTTTTCCCTACAGCCTTCTGGGACACATCATAGGTCCCAGAAGACTGCCAAACCATTCACAAGGTGCAGCACAGCTTGCACATGCACAGTGGGAACCAGCTGTGAAGCAGCAAGGCTTCACTGCCAAAAATCTACCTTTAAAAAAAAAAAGGCTTCACTGTCGGTTTCCCTTACTTAAAAGGGTTGTAAAACCTTGTGTTTTTTCACCTTAATGCATCCTATGCATTAAGGTGAAAAAACACCTTGCAGTTAATGACCTCCTAGCCCCCCCGTTTTACTTACCCGAGCCACAAATTTTCCTCAGCAGGGACGCGCCGTCCCTCTTTCCACAATCTATCCAATCTCTTTATTGGATAGATTGATAGCAGCGCAGCGATTGGCTCCTGCTGCTTTCAATCAAATGCAATGATGCCGGGGTGGACCGAATCATACATTTGGCGGCTATGGACGCCAAATTAATGACTCAGGAGTGCGCCCGCAAGGTAACCCCCTAGGAGAGCTGCCGAGGGACCCCAGAAGATGGTGTTCGGGGCCACTCTGTGCAAAACATCCTTTAGACCCCTTTCACACTGAAGTGTTTTTACAGCGCTTTAGCATTAAAAAAAGCACTCATAAAACGCTCTCCGTGCATCTCAATGGACCCTTTCACACTGAGTCCTGCAAGCAGCATCTTTAGAGCAGCTTTTGGGCGCTGAAAAAAACTCTCCAAAAACACCCCTTTCCATTGAAATGAATTGAAAGCGCTGTAAAAACGCCTTACCCTTTCACACTGAGGCGTTGCACTGGCGGGGCGTTGAGAAAAGTCCTGCAAGCAGTATCTTTGGAGCAGCTTTTGGGCGCTGAAAAAAACGCTCCAAAAACGCCCCTCTCCATTGAAATGAATTGAAAGCGCTGTAAAAACACCTTACCCTTTCACACTGAGGCACTGCAAAAACGCCCTAAAACGTTAGGGTCTTAGCGGTGCTTTACCAGCACATTGGGATTGCAGATGAGGAGTCGCTTGAATAACGCTCGAATAACGCTCAAAAATCGCTCGAATAACGCCCCAGTGTGAAAGGGGCCTTACAATCAGCTCATGTGAAGACAACTCTGGATCCTTGGACAGGATAGTGTCCTTATATTAAAAGACAGCTGCAACAGTATTTGTAACTGCTAACTTTGAATTTTTGGAGGGGAGACTGGAGCGTCTCTTTAATGACATTATTATGAAGTATATATGCAAATAATGTGTTATACCTCAAATGTATGAAACCACAGAACAGCAGTAACCATCATTGCATCTTTACCTTGTAGTTTACACAATAAGTTGCAGCAAAAAGTACATGTAATTTATGTACACATGCCCTACTCAAAATGTTAGATATCAGTAAACATTAGGGAAACATTCACCCTGTTTAAAACTGCAATAACGGTTTTTCGGTACTCACTTGTTCTTGTTGTAGTAAAAGTAAAAGACTATTTTACTGCAAGAAATGCATGATTTACAGGAAATCATTACGGAACAAGTCTCAGTTACTGTGGTGAAAAGGCTATTAAACATACATGATATATCTAAATATGGATTGAACTGAGTGTGATTATAGCTCATTTGACATATTAATATTGTGTGAGTTATTAGGCTCTCCTGGAAAGTAAATGATTTTTAAATGAAGATAAGTTGGAAGTAATTGAGTAACTAATTCTCTCTACATAAAAACACCTGTTAGGAATTCAAAGCAAAGCCTTAGGACCCGCTCAAACCATGTTATGGTGGCGTGTTACCGCAACACGCAGCAATGCACGTTACATGTTTTCATGTGACCTGATGCCATTTATTCCAAATAAAACCCCAACACAGCTGACAATAGGGTGCATGCACTACTGTTTGGAAGTGCAGTGCACATTAGCTTCCAAAAGGTGAGTTGAGGTGCCATTTGGAATGAATGGCATTACACTGCACAGTGAAGGTAACATGCTCTGCCAGGTGTTGCAGTAATACAGATGTTACTGCAACAACATGGTTTGTACGCGCCCTTATGAAAATGTAACTAGCTAATTTGACATTACAGATTAAAAAAATAATGAAATGTAAATGCAGTATATAGATGCTAAAATAGTTTCTTATATGGTCTGATAAGATTGTATATTGTATGTATACTGATAGATTTTAGATGGAGACGATTTTGGCTTGAGTCAACAGGCTTTTGCACACATCAAACGGGATTTGAAATTCCATAGAAGCCTATAGGAATGCAAAACCCACCTAAAACTGATGCATGGGCAAAAGGTTGTGATGCACAATACACACGTGCAGGATTTCCGACAGGAAAAGTCGGAAATCCCGAGGGGAAAGCAGAGAACCTGCTCGGTCAGTCTTTCTCCCTGTACACACAAGAGGTTTTTGCGACAGGAAAACTGTGATGGAGCTTTGGTCAGGAATTCCAGCTGTGTGTATGCTCCATCGCAGTTTTTACCCATAGGAAAACTGCCAAAAACCGCCGGGCAAAAGTCTGCCGGTTTTCCCGGCCGGAAAAAAGAGAGCTGGTTCTCTTTTATTGTCCGGCGGTTTTTGGGCAGTTTTCCCGTCTGAAAAACTGCAAGGAGCATACATACGGCCGGGATTCCCGGCCAAAAGCTCTCCTTGCGTACGTGGCTTAAGACTGGAGAAGTGGTGATTGTGTTATTTATCCACACCTCCTCCAATCACAGAACAATTTGCATTCTTTTCAACGAATTGAGGATGTGTAGAGAAAGCAACCTTTTGTGATATCTGTACTGTAGCCATAACTACAAGTCTCAGCACCTGACATCTGATGCTGACAGGAAACTGCTGCCTGAGTAAATGTAAAATAGATTGCAAAAGATGCAGCAGTCAGAGATGGGGGAGAAGTAGGGGAGAATAGGCTGAAAGGCCCGATCTTACAGCATGAAGGGACCCACAGAAACACAGTATTACTGCTTTTCCACATCCCCCACTGTAGACTTAAATGAGCATTTAACTATTTCCCTACCTGTCCAATTCTGACATTTCTCTCCTACATGTGAAAATCATCATTTTTTTTGCTAGAAAATTACTTAGAACTCCCAAACATTATATATTGTTTTTAAGCAGAGGCCCTAGAGAAAAATATTGTGTTGTCACATGATATTTATGCAGCGTTTTTTTAAACACATTTTGTAAGTACAAATATATATATTTATAAATTTACTGTATATATTTTACAGTTTGTAAAATATAAAAGATGATGTTAGACAGATTAAATAGATAGCTAAACATGCGTACGCCTGTGGCATGACCCCAAACTATCTGAAAATCTCCATAGGTAACACCTTAAAAGCCTTTACAGGTTACCAGTTTAGAGTTACATGGGAGGTCTGGCACTAGAATTATTGCTCTCACTCTGATGTTTGCGGCAATACTGTAGCTCAGATGTGTGGTGCAGAGACCATTTACATATGCGTGTGGGACTTATGTATGCATTCACCTTTACACGTGAGCATGGGGGTGGGGGTGCTTGAAACTGTTTTTATTTTATTTTTTTACAATCTCTTTATTTTATTTGTACCACTTTCATTGCTATCACAAGTGATGGACATGTCCATTAGACCCTAGATTCATCATCTGCCCTTAAAAGCATCTGATCAAACAGAGATCTGTTTGATCGGATGCTTTCACATACTGGCGAAACTGGAAGTGACAAAATGAGGGTGAGGTTTCTTATTGGTGTCACTGACACCAATGATGGGTAAGTTTATTATTGCTGTCACTGACACCAATGCTGAGGATTATTATAACTGCCTCTCCCAAGCTGATTGTCACTGCTTAGAAACCCTTGCACAGCTGTGTCTGTGGCAGGGTATTGCTTCCATATAGGCTGGTGTGAGAGGGTGAAGCAGTACGTAGGAGTGAATGGGGCCCCTCCAGATAAAGCTACCTAAAAGGAGGTTATCCCTGTTAAATGTATATCTTTTGTTTTTTTATTATGATACCTGTGCTTGTCACCTGATGTTTTTGAATTGGAAATTGTATTAAAATTAGTTGATTTAGATGCAGCCATCCAACAGTTATTCCTGTTAAATTTACTGTATATCCTTTGTTTTATTATTTGTTATTATTTTTATGATACATGTGGTTGTTGTCATCTGATGCTTTTGAATTAGAAATAGATAAATAGAAATTAAATAAAAATTAGCTGATTTCGATGCAGCCATCCACTCAACCTGTAAATGCAAATGTGGCCTATGGGCCCTTTTAGAATGGACAGCAATGATGAAAAATAGTAGCATTGCTACTGTTAAATGTTTTCAGTAACAGAAATACTTAATAGGGATGAGCTTCGAGTTCGAGTCTAACTCATGTTCGACTCGAACATTGCCTGTTCGGCGAACAACGAACAATTAGGGGTGTTCGCGGCAAATTCGAAAAGCCGCGGAGCACCCTGTTAAAGTCTATGGGAGAAATCTAAAGTGCTAATTTTAAAGGCTAATATGCAATTTATCGTTCTAAAAAGTGTTTGGGGACCTGGGTCCTGTCCCAGGGGACATGCATCAATGCAAAAAAAAGTTTTAAAAACTGACGTTTTTTCGGGAGCAGTGAATTTAATAATGCTAAAAGTGAAACAATAAAAGTGAAATATTACTTTAAATTTCGTACCTAGGGAGGGTGTAAAGTTAGCATGTGAAATAGCGCATGTTTCCAGTACATATAACTGTCCCTGCACAAAGTGTCATTTCTGAAAGGAAAAAAAGTATTTTAAAACCGGACTTGCGGCTATAATGAATTGTCAAGGGAAGGAGATCGCGCTAAAATTATAATGACAGTGAATGGTGAAAAAAGTTCAAATCAATGTAGATAGTCCCGCCACACAGGCAAATTCATAAAAATAATCTCCCAGGTGCACCAACGAAATCCAAAGTGTTAGTCCTTGCAGAAGATTGGAAAGATCATCTGTACTGCACTGAAATGATGTTGGATTCAACTTCTTAGCTGCCTGTTGACAATTCGGTTTGGACAGACTGGGTCCATAATGCTGGAGAACTCATGATCACACAAGCCTGTTTCACTTGCTCTCCCCTGAATTCGGTGTGTTGTAGTGGTGGCCTACTTAACCAGCGTGAATTTGTCAGTGTATAATTCCTTTCATTTGGGAGCTTTGTCCGGGATAAAGTATTCATCCGAGCTTCTGGCTTAATGAGGACTTACTCTGATAAGGATTCCAATGCTGTGGCTGCCTATGTGATATCATTCCAATACCTCTTATCATGCTGTGTGAGATCTCTTATAATCTGGAGATCAATTCCATCCGGTAAGAGGCCCTTTGTAATCTTGGTGGAGGATCTTTCCTTTAAAGCACTCTTCTTGTGGATTTCGTTGGTGCACCTGGGAGATTATTTTTATGAATTTGCCTGTGTGGCGGGACTATCTACATTGATTTGAACTTTTTTCACCATTCACTGTCATTATAATTTTAGCGCGATCTCCTTCCCTTTACAATTTGTCTTTGTGTAGTATAACACTTTTTGATCGCAGCTTCACATATTTTTGCAAAACAAGCGCAATATTTTTCTTTGTACTATAATGAATTGTCGGCTCTGGCAATTCAGAGAGAATTCATTCATAAAAAATAAAAAAAATAGCGTGGGGGTCCCCCCAAATTCCATTACCAGGCCCTTCAGGTCTGGTGTGGATTTTAAGGGGAACTCAACCCCAAGTTAAAAAAAATGGCGTGGAGTTCCCCCAAAAATTCACACCAGACCCCTTATCCGAGTACGTTAACCTGGCTGGCCGCAGAAAAGAGGGGGGGACAGAGTGCGCCCCCCCTCTCCTGAACCGTACCAGGCCACATGCCCTAAACATGGGGAGGATGTCCCAATGTTGATGGGGACAAGGGTCTCATCCCCACAACCCTTGCCCGGTGGTTGTGGGGGTCTGCGGGCGGGGGGCTTATCAGAATCTGGAAAACTCCTTTAACAAAGGGGACCCCCAGATCCTGCCCCCTCCTATGTGAATTGGTAATGGGGTACATTGTACCCCTACCATTTCATGAAGGAAGTGTAAATAGTTGGAAAAAACACACACACACCGTAGAAAAAAGTCCTTTATTAATAAAAAAAATAAAAAAAATCCAGCGGTGGTATTCTACTCGGTCCCGACTTCCTGCTCCAACGTTGTCTGTATCCAGCGATGGGTGATCTCTGGTCCAGCGATGAGAAGATCCATCCATCCAGAGCGCAGCCTTGCCGACCTCCTCTCTCCGCTGGACACAGCCCAGCGAATGACGCGGCTAAAGCTGTGACATTTCTTATATAGGGGAGGCTACGTCACTGGGGAAGCCCAGTCTTCCCCCTTGCTGGGCTTCCCCAGTGACGTAGCAGAGTGTGCGTCAGAGGGGGCGGGGTCACGTGACGGGTGGTCCCGCCTCCCCTATATAAGAAATGTCACAGCTTCATCCGCGTCATTCGCTGGGATGTGTCCAGCAGGGAGAGGAGGTCGGCGTGGCTGCGCTCTGGATGGATGAACCTTCTCATCGCTGGACCGGAGATCACCCGTCGCTGGATACAGACAACGTTGGAGCAGGGAGCTGGGACCGAGTAGATTACCACCGCTGGATTTTTTTATTAATAAAGGACTTTTTTTTACGGTGAGTGTGTTTTTTTTTCAACTATTTACACTTCCTTCGTGAAATGGTAGGGGTACAATGTACCCCATTACCAATTCACATAGGGGGGGGGGCAGGATCTGGAGGTCCCCTTTGTTAAAGGGGTCTTCCAGATTCTGATAAGCCCCCCACCCGCAGACCCCCACAACCACCGGGCAAGGGTTGTGGGGATGAGGCCCTTGTCCCCATCAACATGGGGACATCCTCCCCATGTTGAGGGCATGTGGCCTGGTATGGTTCAGGAGAGGGGGGGGGGGCCGCACTGTGTCCCCCCCTCTTTTCTGCGGCCGGCCAGGTTAACGTGCTCGGATAAGGGGTCTGGTGTGAATTTTTGGGGGAACTCCATGCCATTTTTTTTTATTTGGGGTGGAGTTCCCCTTAAAATCCACACCAGACCTGAATGGTCTGGAATGTATATTTGGGGGGAAACCCCACGTCATTTTTTTTTTTTAATTGACGGCGGGGTTCCCCTTAATATCCATTCCAGACCTGAAGGGCCTGGTAATGGAATTTGGGGGGACCCCCACGCAGTTTTTTTTGTGAATGAATTCTCTCTGAATTGCCAGAGCCGACAAGTCCGGTTTTAAAAGACTTTTTTTCCTTTCAGAAATGACACTTTGTTTAGGGACAGTTCTATGTACTGGAAACATGCGCTATTTCACATGCTAACTTTACACCCCCCCCCCCCAGGTACGAAATTTAAAGTAATATTTCACTTTTATTGTTTCACTTTTAGCATTATTAAATTCATTGCTCCCGAAAAAACTTCCGTTTTTAAAACTTTTTTTTGCATTGATACATGTCCCCTGGGACAGGACCCAGGTCCCCAAACACTTTTTAGGACAATAACTTGCATACAGTGGGGATCGAAAGTTTAGGCACCCCAGGTAAAAATTTGTATTAGATGGAAAAATCTCCAAAAGACATCAAATTACAGATTAGACATTCTTATATAATGTCAAAAAAAGTTAGATTTTATTTATCAAAATGACAGAAAACAAAAAAATGGCGTCTGCAAAAGTTTGGGCACCCTGCAGAATTTATAGCATGCACTGCCTCCTTTGCAAAGTTGAGACCTGCCAGTGTCATGGATTGTTCTCAATCATCGTCTGGGAAGACCAGGTGATGTCAATCTCAAAGGTTTTAAATGCCCAGACTCATCTGACCTTGCCCCAACAATCAGCACCATGGGTTCTTCTAAGCAGTGGTCTAGAAAACTGAAACTGAAAATAGTTGACGCTCACAAAGCTGGAGAAGGCTATAAGAAGATAGCAAAGCGTTTTCAGATGCCAATATCCTCTGTTCGGAATGTAATTAAGAAATGGCAGTCATCAGGAACAGTGGAAGTTAAAGCAAGATCTGGAAGACCAAGAAAAATATCAGACAGAACAGCTCGCAGGATTGTGAGAAAAGCAATTCAAAACCCACGTTTGACTGCACGATCCCTCCAGAAAGATCGGGTAGACACTGGAGTTGTGGTACACTATTCCACTATAAAGAGATACTTGTACAAATATGGTCTTCATGGAAGAGTCATCAGAAGAAAACCTCTTCTACGTCCTCACCACAAAAATCAGCGTTTGAACTTTGCAAATGAACATATAGACAAGCCTGATGCATTTTGGAAACAACAAGTTCTGTGGACCGATGAGGTTAAAATTGAACTTTTTGGCCAGAATGAGCAAAGGTACGTTTGGAGATGAAAGGGCACAGAATTTAATGAAAAGAACCTCTGTCCAACTGTTAAGCATGGGGGTGGATCAATCATGCTTTGGGGTTGTATTGCAGCCAGTGGCACAGGGAACATTTCACGGGTAGAAGGAAAAATGGATTCAATAAAATTTCAGCAAATTTTGGATGGTAACTTGATGCCCTCTGTGAAAAAGCTGAAGTTAAAGAGAGGATGGCTTCTACAAATGGATAATGATCCTAAACACACCTCAAAATCCACGGGGGATTACATCAAGAGGCGTAAACTGAAGGTTTTGCCATGGTCTTTACAATCTCCTGACCTCAACATAATTGAAAATCTATGGATAGATCTTAAAAGAGCAGTGCGTGACAGACAGCCCAGAAATCTCAAAGAACTGAAAGACTTTTGTAAGGAAGAATGGGCAAAGATACCTCAAACAAGAATTGAAAGACTCTTGGCTGGCTACAAAAAGCGTTTACAAGCTGTGATACTTGCCAAAGGGGGCAGTACAAGATATTAACTCTGCAGGGTGCCCAAACTTTTGCAGATGCCATTTTTTTGTTTTCTGTAATTCTGAAAGTGTAAATGATGGAGATAAAAGCTAACTTTTTTTGACATATTATAAGAATGTCTAATCTGTAATTTGATGCCTTTTGGAGATTTTTTCCATCTTTCCTTGGCTTCGTTATGCACATTAATACAAATTTTTACCTGGGGTGCCCATACTTTCAATCCCCACTGTATTAGATTTTAAAATTAGCACTTTAGATTTTAAATGTTCGAGTCCCATAGACTTTAATAGGATTCTAAAGTTCACACAAACATTTGGTGTGTTCCCAGGTTCTGGTGCGAACCGAACAGGGGGGTGTTCGGCTCATCCCTAATACTTAATAAAAAAAGATTCAATTGGTACAGAGGTACCCCCAGCCTGTAAAAGAAATAAGTGGAAAGGCTTAAAAAAATATGAAAGTTTATTAATACCCTGCATATACTGTACATTATAGTAGTCAGCAATAAATACAGTCACACAATTAGGGTTCATGCAGACTGGGCTTAAAAAATGTAGCTTTTGCAGGCATTTTACTTATTTTTTCTACCTTTAAGCTAGATGTGTTTAGCAATTGAGCATTAATTAATTCCAATGGCCATAATAAATTAATATTCTGAGCGCATCTAAACACGTGTTTAGATATGAAAAATAATTTACTAATGAAAAAAAACAATAATGCACTAAAAATTGCACCTTGATTCCTACAGGCCTTGTGCACCCTTTAAGACTAGAGTTGAGCGGACACCTAGATGGACGGGTTCGGCCGAACTTCGGAAAAAAGTCCGGGTTCAGGACCCGAACTTGACCCCGAACCCGATTGAAGTCAATGGGGACCCGAACTTTTCAGTACTAAAATGTCTCGAAAAAACGAATGTTAAGGGCTAGAAGGCTGCAAATGGCAGAAAAATGTTGGTAGGAGCATGGCAAGTACTCTGATATGGAGGAAACACTGCAAACACTGGAGGAAACACTGCAATATATATTTTTTTGCCCTGAGTGGGTGTTTTTTGAATAGAACAATAGAAGAACACTAGCTAAAGTGTTTATCTCACACGTACAGATATGGAGAAAAACTGCAAACACAGGAGGAAACTGCAAAAAAAATTTTTTTTCCCTAAATGGATGTTTTTTGAATAGCACAATAGAAGAAAAGTATCTAAAGGAGAAAAAGGGATAGGATCTGACTGGTCTAGACTCAGTAATAATGTTTTTAACAATAGCACCTCATCCCAAAATTATATATGGGAAAGTAGAACAGCAGCGGGACTATAACGGTGCATGCAGAGACCAATAAAGAAAAATAGAACCAATACTATAAATTTTAATGATTTATTAAAAAGACACAAAGTAGCGTCAGGTTGTAAGGCATTTCATAGGTTATACAAAAGCCTACTACACAGATCAACAACCTGATCACTAATACAAGATTAAAAAGTTCCCGTAACAGACATTGGTACTCTAACAGAGATCGCAACCTGGTTGGTAAACCCTATATATTTCGCCCGGTTAGGCTTCTTCAGGGGTGGTTGGGATCAGAGTTTAGGATTCTGATAATGACATATGGAAAAAGAAAATTAGTAATTTATACATACATACATTAAATATACATAGACAATAAATGAAGTCGCTCAGCCAGTGTATAACACATAGTGCCCACCTGCTAGTCCGTAGTGGGAATAGAAAAATTACAGGGTGCGTATATACCCTGATTCCATCACATGCCTGGCAGATCAGGCCGGATGAGCACAAGTTGACAGCCACAAGGATACCCTAGGCAGGAGAAAGTGAGAGGCCGCCGCGGATGGAATTCACAGCGTCCCAAACCATCGGAGGGGTAAGGGGGGCACCCAAATAGCAGGGTGACCAACTGTGGAGAAGAATAACAACATCAGTGTCTAATACAATAAAAATGTTTAATAAGAATATTTATAGAAAATAATCAGAAAAAGTGTACACTCACAGTGCTTAAATGAACGGGTATAGCATCTGTGGAGGCATGCGCCCAGCTTGAGACCGAATGCTTGTCAAATCTGTAACAAGCTAAGTCAAATAATGTGTCACAAACTAAGCAGAGAAATAGTTGTTGGAAATCAGACAGAAAAAAGGGGGAATGAAAAAACAGTAAGAAAATGAAGCAAGAAAAAAGGATAGAATGAAGTAAACAATAGTTTACTTCTGTATTCCAAATATCAATATAATAATTATAATGGTCTTCAGCAAAAAGCTATTCCATAATAGGATCAAAGAATAAAAGTATAAAGAAGTATATTGAAGTAAAAAATCCGCTCATAAGAAAAAGTTTAATTAGAAAAGTAAGCCAGGAAGGGCTTGGTAGGAACACAGTTGGTGAGAGACATAATAGTTAGTTTAAGCAGGGAATGCGTTTTGTATAAACAGCAGCTATTAGGCATGATAGAGAAAATACCTGGTCAATCGCGCTGCAGCAGCACGAGTTGTCTCCACAGGAGTGTACAACACACTGACGCTCCAGCACAGGACATAGTCCTGATATACCCCTAGGCCCCTCCCACACGTCCGTGCGTCAGAGGAGGCGCGGTCGGGCGTGAGTGGACACATAGTGTCAGTGCGCAGACGCCCCACACTGATGCTTAGCGTGAGGCCTACAATCCCCAGCAGCCCCTGGGTTGGAAGGCGTGGACGGCCGAATGATCGGCCAATCACAATGCGCCGGGGGAGGGGCACCGTCAAAGAGCGGCGCGGCCAATAGGCAGGGAAAAGAACCCCATGTCTAAGAGCCGGGAGTGGCCAGAACGCCGGTGGATGGGGCGGGGGAGCCAGCAATCAGGGGGGTGAAGGAAAACCACTGACAGAAACGGGCTCACAAAGTGAAGCCCTTGGGTGTCCAAATGGAGGGAGACATACAGTGAAAAAGCAAACGCGGCAGCAACACAAATCCAGCAGTGTAAACAAAGGGGGGATGATCCAACGGGCAAAGAAAAAGCAACTTGGTATGATAAAAGGATATGTCATGGCCCAGAACTTAAAAAGGGCAGGGCCATTGAAAAGCCCAGTATGGAAATAGGCAGGGTGACACAAGCATATATAAAATGGCAGAGCGATTGACAACAGAGTTCATATATATCAATAGTGATTGTAAAACAAAATAGTAATTGAAATCAAACAGCATCTATAGCATTTGTATACACAAATAATATTTCATACATGTACATCAATTAGCAAAATGCCAGAATAGCCAAGAGAAGAAAAACAGACAAAGGAAGAGAAAAGGAAAAAGAAAAACAGGCAGAAAGATCAGGGGAGAAAGTGAGGCATATAGAGGGAGAGAAGGACAAGAAGGGGTGGAAAAAGAGGAAGGGGAATCAAAAGATAAAGGGAAGGGAAGTGGGAGAAAGTGGGACGGGGGAGGGGGAAAAAAAAAGAGGAAAGGAAAATAGAAAACAAGACAAAACAAACAAATGATGCAGAGTGACAGGCATCATATATTTCATGCTGGAACAACCCAGACGGTCGCCCGATGAGAGCATGGCAAGTCAAACAGTAGGGCGCAGGGGCAGCAGGATTAAGACACCTCAAATAGATAGCCCTTACAGGAAAGATTTAAAGCTGATATATTCATTCAGTCCTGGATAATGGGTGGCGTTTAAAGTTTGTATCCATTTGGTTTCGAGTTGCAGAAGACTGCGATCAATACCCCCACCCCTAACATGTGTAGGCACATGTTCCAGGGCAGTGAATTTCACCATAGTCGGCTCGAAATTATGTTCATGTCCAACATGCCGACTGATGGCAGTGGTGGACAATTTTTTCCGAATGGGTCCAATGTGGTCTGATATACGTTTGTGGAAAGGTCTTTTCGTCTTGCCTACGTAGAAGCACCCACATAGGCATTTGGCCAGGTACACCACGCCAACAGTCTGGCATGTGACCCGATGCCGGATAGTGTGGGTACGTCCACCAGGCAGGACGACTGTCGATCCACTTAAAATAAAAGGACACATATGGCATCCTTTACATGAAAAGGTGCCGTTGATTGTATGTGAGGAATGTTCTAGGGGATTATGATGACTCTGAACGAGTTTGTCCCGTAGAGATGGTGCTCTTCGGTAAGTAACTTCTGGTCGATCCTTAATAAATTTATTGACAGTATTGTCAGCCAGTAATAATGGCCAATACCTATCCAAAATTTCCCTAAACTGTGCATGGCAAGCAGAATACTGAGTAAGCAGACGTATTGGTTGCAGGGAGTTAACCCTTTTGGGGGGAAAAATCAGGTCTCTGCGGTCAATACTCGCAGCTCGATTGTAGGCCTTCTTCAGGATATTGTGACTATACCCTCTATCTTTCAAACGAAAATATAGACTTTTGGCAGCTATTTCATAATCTTTCTTAAGGACACAATTCCTTTTTAATCTAATGTATTGGCTGTAGGGTATGCTTTTTACAAGCGACTGCGGATGGCCGCTAGAGGCATGTAGAATGGTGTTACCTGCAGAAGGCTTACGAAAGAGAGAAGAGTAGACAGTTCCATCCGATCCAATGAAAATGGTAAGATCTAGAAAATTAATCGATTTTTGACTGCATTCCATGGTAAACTTAAGATTAAAGGTATTTTTGGCCAATCTGTTCATGAATAACTCAAGTTCCGTTCTGCCACCAGACCACAGTAGCAGAACGTCATCGATGTATCTGTACCACGAAATAACGTGGCACAGATACATCGAGGATTCATCATCGGAAAAGAGCTCCTTCTCCCACCCCCCCAGGTACAGGTTGGCATACGATGGGGCACATTTAGTCCCCATCGCAACCCCCTGCACCTGGAGGAAGTGGGAGAGTCCAAACATGAACACATTTCTGGTGAGGATGAACTTAAGTAGACCCAGGATAAACATATTATAGGGTTCTGCCTGGTCGCCTCTATCCTTTAGAATTTTGCCCACAACTTCAATACCCCTATCATGGGGGATTGCGTTATAGAGACTTTCAATATCGATAGCAACCAGCCAGGTATTGGGTGGGACTGATATGCCGTCGATAGTTTGCAAAAGATCAATCGTGTCCTTGATGTACGAGGACAGGGCGGTAACATGCGGGCGAAGATAATTATCAACCAGAGAGCTGGCATTTTCTGTTAATCCCGCACAGCCCGATACTATGGGTCTACCTGGTGGGCATTTAAGAGATTTATGAATCTTAGGTAGGGCGTACATTGTAGGAACCCTGGGTTCCTGAGTATTCAAAAAGTTCCACGTATCCTTGTCAATCAGGCCCTGTCGATAGGCCTGAGTGATAAGGGCGTAGTATTCATTATTAAAGTTTAGAATTACTGACTGAGATATGGGGCGGTACCAATCCTTATTTTCAAGGATCTTGTAACACATATGTTCGTAGTCTTTTACGTTCATGACTACTACATTGCCCCCTTTGTCTGAGGGTTTGATTACTATGGAGCGATTATCCTGAAGACTTTTAAGAGCTTGTCGTTGGTTGAAAGTAAGGTTTGGGGAATTGTTAGAAAGGTCAATGTTCTCCACTTCTTTTATGGTCTGCTGAACAAATGACCATATACTGGCATTTTTGTTCAGGAGTGGAAAATTTAACGATTTAGGTTTAAAGGACATAGGTGGGGGAAAGGTGACCTGTGGGGCACATAATCCCAAAGTGGGTGGTACCAGGGGGGAGTCATCATCCACATGACCCTCCTCCCATAGTTCCATCAAAGTCTCGATGGCCTGTATCTCATCGGCATCATTTTTAAGTTGCTCAAAATTGCTATTGTCTGACTCGATAGATGGTTTATTGTAGATGACCTTGAACATTAATTTCCGGGCAAAGAGATGAATGTCTTTAATCATTTGAAATTTATCGCCTCCCATGGATGGACAAAATGTCAGTCCAAGCTTGAGGACATCAATCTCATGTCCACTTAATAAAGTGGATGATAGATTGATGACCTCAAGATCCAGAGAGGGCGTACTCACTTCATCGTGGGTATCGGGGTGGATGACAATTCCATCTGTTTGCCTAAAAAAATTGGTGCAATCTTAGGATCTATACTTGCCGAACTCTGGGGAAAGAGTGAAGATACATGTGAGGATACATTGGGTTCGCTTACCCGTCTCGTCGGGGTGGTGTTGGGTGTCATTAACAGAGGCGACGTAAGTGCCGGAGCTCGCGGAGGGTGCGCTAATAGGGCATTCGTCACCTGTGGGGTATCAGGATGCAAAATTCGTGATAAGGAAGATGGACGAAAGTTGTCTAAAATAGAAGAGTTAGTAGGTAGACGCTTAGTGATATTGAGACCGGTTTGTGATAGAGATTCTGAGGACGTGGATTTTCGGTCATTTTTACGTTTCCGTGGGAAACGATCGTGAGACATCTCTCGGTATACAGTTGACTGACTTGATGCTGTGGAGGAAACAGAGGTAACATTTGGTATATTAGTCAAGTTAGCAGGCATGTTACGTGTAGGCGGGTGAGCTGTAGCTTTATTGAAAGTTGGTTGGTTCCATTTATAAGCATACTTATTGTCATAGGCAGCCTTGTCTCTAAGATATTTGCCCTCCTTAAAATTGATTAGGTCAGTGGTATACTCTTCCAGATGTTCTTTTAGGGATTTCTCCCTCTCAATGAACAGCGGATTGGATACTGATAATACAAGTTCAATGTACCAGGCGTTAACCTGAACATCCAGATCTTCGATTTCTGCCTCGTATTGGTTGCATAAGATGTTCATCATTTCAAATGAACAGGACTGTAAGTTCTGTTCCCATCTAAGTTTGAGGGCGTCATCTACCTTTTTGAGATTGGGGAATATTTGTATCCTTAGACCCCATGGGGTGATCTGATTTTCAACGTATTTAATAAAATATTGTTTATGCCAAAATATTCTGACCTTCTTTTCCAAAAGTCGTTGTAATCTAGAAAATGCTCGATCAAGCTCGGGAATAGTTATGTCAGCATTATTTGTATTAGACTGAATTTTAAACATAAAACCTTCCCATGCAGCACCACGAAAGTCTGCCATGCTGACAGCAAAAGACAACCTGAGAGGAAAGTCAGCAGAAAGACCGAACAGGTAATAACAGGCCAAAACAATAACAAAAACAAAAACACATATACCGGGTGCCCTGTAACTGGTGAAGTGGGAAACTGCACCGGCCAAGGCAACCAAGTAGGGGTGACAATGATGCACACTCAAAGTGCTAGAAACACTGTCGGTAGAAGAGAGCTAGGGGAAGGGAACAGAAGAGGATCCAAAAGGAGGATCAGAGAGAGCGTGGACTAAATGGCAAAGTGATGAAGACTAAGTCTTATGAAAATATTTACAATTTAACAATAAATGTATCACAATCCCAATATCATGGGTTCATAAATACAGCCCAACGAGCATTGCATTTAATCATACGTTGCTAGGTCAGTCAGGTCCAAATATGATGTACTAAAACATCCAAGAGAATATTTGGAGAAAAAGGGATAGGATCTGACTGGTCTAGACTCAGTAATAATGTTTTTAACAATAGCACCTCATCCCAAAATTATATATGGGAAAGTAGAACAGCAGCGGGACTATAACGGTGCATGCAGAGACCAATAAAGAAAAATAGAACCAATACTATAAATTTTAATGATTTATTAAAAAGACACAAAGTAGCGTCAGGTTGTAAGGCATTTCATAGGTTATACAAAAGCCTACTACACAGATCAACAACCTGATCACTAATACAAGATTAAAAAGTTCCCGTAACAGACATTGGTACTCTAACAGAGATCGCAACCTGGTTGGTAAACCCTATATATTTCGCCCGGTTAGGCTTCTTCAGGGGTGGTTGGGATCAGAGTTTAGGATTCTGATAATGACATATGGAAAAAGAAAATTAGTAATTTATACATACATACATTAAATATACATAGACAATAAATGAAGTCGCTCAGCCAGTGTATAACACATAGTGCCCACCTGCTAGTCCGTAGTGGGAATAGAAAAATTACAGGGTGCGTATATACCCTGATTCCATCACATGCCTGGCAGATCAGGCCGGATGAGCACAAGTTGACAGCCACAAGGATACCCTAGGCAGGAGAAAGTGAGAGGCCGCCGCGGATGGAATTCACAGCGTCCCAAACCATCGGAGGGGTAAGGGGGGCACCCAAATAGCAGGGTGACCAACTGTGGAGAAGAATAACAACATCAGTGTCTAATACAATAAAAATGTTTAATAAGAATATTTATAGAAAATAATCAGAAAAAGTGTACACTCACAGTGCTTAAATGAACGGGTATAGCATCTGTGGAGGCATGCGCCCAGCTTGAGACCGAATGCTTGTCAAATCTGTAACAAGCTAAGTCAAATAATGTGTCACAAACTAAGCAGAAAAATAGTTGTTGGAAATCAGACAGAAAAAAGGGGGAATGAAAGAACAGTAAGAAAATGAAGCAAGAAAAAAGGATAGAATGAAGTAAACAATAGTTTACTTCTGTATTCCAAATATCAATATAATAATTATAATGGTCTTCAGCAAAAAGCTATTCCATAATAGGATCAAAGAATAAAAGTATAAAGAAGTATATTGAAGTAAAAAATCCGCTCATAAGAAAAAGTTTAATTAGAAAAGTAAGCCAGGAAGGGCTTGGTAGGAACACAGTTGGTGAGAGACATAATAGTTAGTTTAAGCAGGGAATGCGTTTTGTATAAACAGCAGCTATTAGGCATGATAGAGAAAATACCTGGTCAATCGCGCTGCAGCAGCACGAGTTGTCTCCACAGGAGTGTACAACACACTGACGCTCCAGCACAGGACATAGTCCTGATATACCCCTAGGCCCCTCCCACACGTCCGTGCGTCAGAGGAGGCGCGGTCGGGCGTGAGTGGACACATAGTGTCAGTGCGCAGACGCCCCACACTGATGCTTAGCGTGAGGCCTACAATCCCCAGCAGCCCCTGGGTTGGAAGGCGTGGACGGCCGAATGATCGGCCAATCACAATGCGCCGGGGGAGGGGCACCGTCAAAGAGCGGCGCGGCCAATAGGCAGGGAAAAGAACCCCATGTCTAAGAGCCGGGAGTGGCCAGAACGCCGGTGGATGGGGCGGGGGAGCCAGCAATCAGGGGGGTGAAGGAAAACCACTGACAGAAACGGGCTCACAAAGTGAAGCCCTTGGGTGTCCAAATGGAGGGAGACATACAGTGAAAAAGCAAACGCGGCAGCAACACAAATCCAGCAGTGTAAACAAAGGGGGGATGATCCAACGGGCAAAGAAAAAGCAACTTGGTATGATAAAAGGATATGTCATGGCCCAGAACTTAAAAAGGGCAGGGCCATTGAAAAGCCCAGTATGGAAATAGGCAGGGTGACACAAGCATATATAAAATGGCAGAGCGATTGACAACAGAGTTCATATATATCAATAGTGATTGTAAAACAAAATAGTAATTGAAATCAAACAGCATCTATAGCATTTGTATACACAAATAATATTTCATACATGTACATCAATTAGCAAAATGCCAGAATAGCCAAGAGAAGAAAAACAGACAAAGGAAGAGAAAAGGAAAAAGAAAAACAGGCAGAAAGATCAGGGGAGAAAGTGAGGCATATAGAGGGAGAGAAGGACAAGAAGGGGTGGAAAAAGAGGAAGGGGAATCAAAAGATAAAGGGAAGGGAAGTGGGAGAAAGTGGGACGGGGGAGGGGGAAAAAAAAAGAGGAAAGGAAAATAGAAAACAAGACAAAACAAACAAATGATGCAGAGTGACAGGCATCATATATTTCATGCTGGAACAACCCAGACGGTCGCCCGATGAGAGCATGGCAAGTCAAACAGTAGGGCGCAGGGGCAGCAGGATTAAGACACCTCAAATAGATAGCCCTTACAGGAAAGATTTAAAGCTGATATATTCATTCAGTCCTGGATAATGGGTGGCGTTTAAAGTTTGTATCCATTTGGTTTCGAGTTGCAGAAGACTGCGATCAATACCCCCACCCCTAACATGTGTAGGCACATGTTCCAGGGCAGTGAATTTCACCATAGTCGGCTCGAAATTATGTTCATGTCCAACATGCCGACTGATGGCAGTGGTGGACAATTTTTTCCGAATGGGTCCAATGTGGTCTGATATACGTTTGTGGAAAGGTCTTTTCGTCTTGCCTACGTAGAAGCACCCACATAGGCATTTGGCCAGGTACACCACGCCAACAGTCTGGCATGTGACCCGATGCCGGATAGTGTGGGTACGTCCACCAGGCAGGACGACTGTCGATCCACTTAAAATAAAAGGACACATATGGCATCCTTTACATGAAAAGGTGCCGTTGATTGTATGTGAGGAATGTTCTAGGGGATTATGATGACTCTGAACGAGTTTGTCCCGTAGAGATGGTGCTCTTCGGTAAGTAACTTCTGGTCGATCCTTAATAAATTTATTGACAGTATTGTCAGCCAGTAATAATGGCCAATACCTATCCAAAATTTCCCTAAACTGTGCATGGCAAGCAGAATACTGAGTAAGCAGACGTATTGGTTGCAGGGAGTTAACCCTTTTCAGGTTAACGCCTGGTACATTGAACTTGTATTATCAGTATCCAATCCGCTGTTCATTGAGAGGGAGAAATCCCTAAAAGAACATCTGGAAGAGTATACCACTGACCTAATCAATTTTAAGGAGGGCAAATATCTTAGAGACAAGGCTGCCTATGACAATAAGTATGCTTATAAATGGAACCAACCAACTTTCAATAAAGCTACAGCTCACCCGCCTACACGTAACATGCCTGCTAACTTGACTAATATACCAAATGTTACCTCTGTTTCCTCCACAGCATCAAGTCAGTCAACTGTATACCGAGAGATGTCTCACGATCGTTTCCCACGGAAACGTAAAAATGACCGAAAATCCACGTCCTCAGAATCTCTATCACAAACCGGTCTCAATATCACTAAGCGTCTACCTACTAACTCTTCTATTTTAGACAACTTTCGTCCATCTTCCTTATCACGAATTTTGCATCCTGATACCCCACAGGTGACGAATGCCCTATTAGCGCACCCTCCGCGAGCTCCGGCACTTACGTCGCCTCTGTTAATGACACCCAACACCACCCCGACGAGACGGGTAAGCGAACCCAATGTATCCTCACATGTATCTTCACTCTTTCCCCAGAGTTCGGCAAGTATAGATCCTAAGATTGCACCAATTTTTTTAGGCAAACAGATGGAATTGTCATCCACCCCGATACCCACGATGAAGTGAGTACGCCCTCTCTGGATCTTGAGGTCATCAATCTATCATCCACTTTATTAAGTGGACATGAGATTGATGTCCTCAAGCTTGGACTGACATTTTGTCCATCCATGGGAGGCGATAAATTTCAAATGATTAAAGACATTCATCTCTTTGCCCGGAAATTAATGTTCAAGGTCATCTACAATAAACCATCTATCGAGTCAGACAATAGCAATTTTGAGCAACTTAAAAATGATGCCGATGAGATACAGGCCATCGAGACTTTGATGGAACTATGGGAGGAGGGTCATGTGGATGATGACTCCCCCCTGGTACCACCCACTTTGGGATTATGTGCCCCACAGGTCACCTTTCCCCCACCTATGTCCTTTAAACCTAAATCGTTAAATTTTCCACTCCTGAACAAAAATGCCAGTATATGGTCATTTGTTCAGCAGACCATAAAAGAAGTGGAGAACATTGACCTTTCTAACAATTCCCCAAACCTTACTTTCAACCAACGACAAGCTCTTAAAAGTCTTCAGGATAATCGCTCCATAGTAATCAAACCCTCAGACAAAGGGGGCAATGTAGTAGTCATGAACGTAAAAGACTACGAACATATGTGTTACAAGATCCTTGAAAATAAGGATTGGTACCGCCCCATATCTCAGTCAGTAATTCTAAACTTTAATAATGAATACTACGCCCTTATCACTCAGGCCTATCGACAGGGCCTGATTGACAAGGATACGTGGAACTTTTTGAATACTCAGGAACCCAGGGTTCCTACAATGTACGCCCTACCTAAGATTCATAAATCTCTTAAATGCCCACCAGGTAGACCCATAGTATCGGGCTGTGCGGGATTAACAGAAAATGCCAGCTCTCTGGTTGATAATTATCTTCGCCCGCATGTTACCGCCCTGTCCTCGTACATCAAGGACACGATTGATCTTTTGCAAACTATCGACGGCATATCAGTCCCACCCAATACCTGGCTGGTTGCTATCGATATTGAAAGTCTCTATAACGCAATCCCCCATGATAGGGGTATTGAAGTTGTGGGCAAAATTCTAAAGGATAGAGGCGACCAGGCAGAACCCTATAATATGTTTATCCTGGGTCTACTTAAGTTCATCCTCACCAGAAATGTGTTCATGTTTGGACTCTCCCACTTCCTCCAGGTGCAGGGGGTTGCGATGGGGACTAAATGTGCCCCATCGTATGCCAACCTGTACCTGGGGGGGTGGGAGAAGGAGCTCTTTTCCGATGATGAATCCTCGATGTATCTGTGCCACGTTATTTCGTGGTACAGATACATCGATGACGTTCTGCTACTGTGGTCTGGTGGCAGAACGGAACTTGAGTTATTCATGAACAGATTGGCCAAAAATACCTTTAATCTTAAGTTTACCATGGAATGCAGTCAAAAATCGATTAATTTTCTAGATCTTACCATTTTCATTGGATCGGATGGAACTGTCTACTCTTCTCTCTTTCGTAAGCCTTCTGCAGGTAACACCATTCTACATGCCTCTAGCGGCCATCCGCAGTCGCTTGTAAAAAGCATACCCTACAGCCAATACATTAGATTAAAAAGGAATTGTGTCCTTAAGAAAGATTATGAAATAGCTGCCAAAAGTCTATATTTTCGTTTGAAAGATAGAGGGTATAGTCACAATATCCTGAAGAAGGCCTACAATCGAGCTGCGAGTATTGACCGCAGAGACCTGATTTTTCCCCCCAAAAGGGTTAACTCCCTGCAACCAATACGTCTGCTTACTCAGTATTCTGCTTGCCATGCACAGTTTAGGGAAATTTTGGATAGGTATTGGCCATTATTACTGGCTGACAATACTGTCAATAAATTTATTAAGGATCGACCAGAAGTTACTTACCGAAGAGCACCATCTCTACGGGACAAACTCGTTCAGAGTCATCATAATCCCCTAGAACATTCCTCACATACAATCAACGGCACCTTTTCATGTAAAGGATGCCATATGTGTCCTTTTATTTTAAGTGGATCGACAGTCGTCCTGCCTGGTGGACGTACCCACACTATCCGGCATCGGGTCACATGCCAGACTGTTGGCGTGGTGTACCTGGCCAAATGCCTATGTGGGTGCTTCTACGTAGGCAAGACGAAAAGACCTTTCCACAAACGTATATCAGACCACATTGGACCCATTCGGAAAAAATTGTCCACCACTGCCATCAGTCGGCATGTTGGACATGAACATAATTTCGAGCCGACTATGGTGAAATTCACTGCCCTGGAACATGTGCCTACACATGTTAGGGGTGGGGGTATTGATCGCAGTCTTCTGCAACTCGAAACCAAATGGATACAAACTTTAAACGCCACCCATTATCCAGGACTGAATGAATATATCAGCTTTAAATCTTTCCTGTAAGGGCTATCTATTTGAGGTGTCTTAATCCTGCTGCCCCTGCGCCCTACTGTTTGACTTGCCATGCTCTCATCGGGCGACCGTCTGGGTTGTTCCAGCATGAAATATATGATGCCTGTCACTCTGCATCATTTGTTTGTTTTGTCTTGTTTTCTATTTTCCTTTCCTCTTTTTTTTTTTCCCCCTCCCCCGTCCCACTTTCTCCCACTTCCCTTCCCTTTATCTTTTGATTCCCCTTCCTCTTTTTCCACCCCTTCTTGTCCTTCTCTCCCTCTATATGCCTCACTTTCTCCCCTGATCTTTCTGCCTGTTTTTCTTTTTCCTTTTCTCTTCCTTTGTCTGTTTTTCTTCTCTTGGCTATTCTGGCATTTTGCTAATTGATGTACATGTATGAAATATTATTTGTGTATACAAATGCTATAGATGCTGTTTGATTTCAATTACTATTTTGTTTTACAATCACTATTGATATATATGAACTCTGTTGTCAATCGCTCTGCCATTTTATATATGCTTGTGTCACCCTGCCTATTTCCATACTGGGCTTTTCAATGGCCCTGCCCTTTTTAAGTTCTGGGCCATGACATATCCTTTTATCATACCAAGTTGCTTTTTCTTTGCCCGTTGGATCATCCCCCCTTTGTTTACACTGCTGGATTTGTGTTGCTGCCGCGTTTGCTTTTTCACTGTATGTCTCCCTCCATTTGGACACCCAAGGGCTTCACTTTGTGAGCCCGTTTCTGTCAGTGGTTTTCCTTCACCCCCCTGATTGCTGGCTCCCCCGCCCCATCCACCGGCGTTCTGGCCACTCCCGGCTCTTAGACATGGGGTTCTTTTCCCTGCCTATTGGCCGCGCCGCTCTTTGACGGTGCCCCTCCCCCGGCGCATTGTGATTGGCCGATCATTCGGCCGTCCACGCCTTCCAACCCAGGGGCTGCTGGGGATTGTAGGCCTCACGCTAAGCATCAGTGTGGGGCGTCTGCGCACTGACACTATGTGTCCACTCACGCCCGACCGCGCCTCCTCTGACGCACGGACGTGTGGGAGGGGCCTAGGGGTATATCAGGACTATGTCCTGTGCTGGAGCGTCAGTGTGTTGTACACTCCTGTGGAGACAACTCGTGCTGCTGCAGCGCGATTGACCAGGTATTTTCTCTATCATGCCTAATAGCTGCTGTTTATACAAAACGCATTCCCTGCTTAAACTAACTATTATGTCTCTCACCAACTGTGTTCCTACCAAGCCCTTCCTGGCTTACTTTTCTAATTAAACTTTTTCTTATGAGCGGATTTTTTACTTCAATATACTTCTTTATACTTTTATTCTTTGATCCTATTATGGAATAGCTTTTTGCTGAAGACCATTATAATTATTATATTGATATTTGGAATACAGAAGTAAACTATTGTTTACTTCATTCTATCCTTTTTTCTTGCTTCATTTTCTTACTGTTCTTTCATTCCCCCTTTTTTCTGTCTGATTTCCAACAACTATTTTTCTGCTTAGTTTGTGACACATTATTTGACTTAGCTTGTTACAGATTTGACAAGCATTCGGTCTCAAGCTGGGCGCATGCCTCCACAGATGCTATACCCGTTCATTTAAGCACTGTGAGTGTACACTTTTTCTGATTATTTTCTATAAATATTCTTATTAAACATTTTTATTGTATTAGACACTGATGTTGTTATTCTTCTCCACAGTTGGTCACCCTGCTATTTGGGTGCCCCCCTTACCCCTCCGATGGTTTGGGACGCTGTGAATTCCATCCGCGGCGGCCTCTCACTTTCTCCTGCCTAGGGTATCCTTGTGGCTGTCAACTTGTGCTCATCCGGCCTGATCTGCCAGGCATGTGATGGAATCAGGGTATATACGCACCCTGTAATTTTTCTATTCCCACTACGGACTAGCAGGTGGGCACTATGTGTTATACACTGGCTGAGCGACTTCATTTATTGTCTATGTATATTTAATGTATGTATGTATAAATTACTAATTTTCTTTTTCCATATGTCATTATCAGAATCCTAAACTCTGATCCCAACCACCCCTGAAGAAGCCTAACCGGGCGAAATATATAGGGTTTACCAACCAGGTTGCGATCTCTGTTAGAGTACCAATGTCTGTTACGGGAACTTTTTAATCTTGTATTAGTGATCAGGTTGTTGATCTGTGTAGTAGGCTTTTGTATAACCTATGAAATGCCTTACAACCTGACGCTACTTTGTGTCTTTTTAATAAATCATTAAAATTTATAGTATTGGTTCTATTTTTCTTTATTGGTCTCTGCATGCACCGTTATAGTCCCGCTGCTGTTCTACTTTCCCATATATAATTTTGGGATGAGGTGCTATTGTTAAAAACATTATTACTGAGTCTAGACCAGTCAGATCCTATCCCTTTTTCTCCAAATATTCTCTTGGATGTTTTAGTACATCATATTTGGACCTGACTGACCTAGCAACGTATGATTAAATGCAATGCTCGTTGGGCTGTATTTATGAACCCATGATATTGGGATTGTGATACATTTATTGTTAAATTGTAAATATTTTCATAAGACTTAGTCTTCATCACTTTGCCATTTAGTCCACGCTCTCTCTGATCCTCCTTTTGGATCCTCTTCTGTTCCCTTCCCCTAGCTCTCTTCTACCGACAGTGTTTCTAGCACTTTGAGTGTGCATCATTGTCACCCCTACTTGGTTGCCTTGGCCGGTGCAGTTTCCCACTTCACCAGTTACAGGGCACCCGGTATATGTGTTTTTGTTTTTGTTATTGTTTTGGCCTGTTATTACCTGTTCGGTCTTTCTGCTGACTTTCCTCTCAGGTTGTCTTTTGCTGTCAGCATGGCAGACTTTCGTGGTGCTGCATGGGAAGGTTTTATGTTTAAAATTCAGTCTAATACAAATAATGCTGACATAACTATTCCCGAGCTTGATCGAGCATTTTCTAGATTACAACGACTTTTGGAAAAGAAGGTCAGAATATTTTGGCATAAACAATATTTTATTAAATACGTTGAAAATCAGATCACCCCATGGGGTCTAAGGATACAAATATTCCCCAATCTCAAAAAGGTAGATGACGCCCTCAAACTTAGATGGGAACAGAACTTACAGTCCTGTTCATTTGAAATGATGAACATCTTATGCAACCAATACGAGGCAGAAATCGAAGATCTGGATGTTCAGGTTAACGCCTGGTACATTGAACTTGTATTATCAGTATCCAATCCGCTGTTCATTGAGAGGGAGAAATCCCTAAAAGAACATCTGGAAGAGTATACCACTGACCTAATCAATTTTAAGGAGGGCAAATATCTTAGAGACAAGGCTGCCTATGACAATAAGTATGCTTATAAATTGAACCAACCAACTTTCAATAAAGCTACAGCTCACCCGCCTACACGTAACATGCCTGCTAACTTGACTAATATACCAAATGTTACCTCTGTTTCCTCCACAGCATCAAGTCAGTCAACTGTATACCGAGAGATGTCTCACGATCGTTTCCCACGGAAACGTAAAAATGACCGAAAATCCACGTCCTCAGAATCTCTATCACAAACCGGTCTCAATATCACTAAGCGTCTACCTACTAACTCTTCTATTTTAGACAACTTTCGTCCATCTTCCTTATCACGAATTTTGCATCCTGATACCCCACAGGTGACGAATGCCCTATTAGCGCACCCTCCGCGAGCTCCGGCACTTACGTCGCCTCTGTTAATGACACCCAACACCACCCCGACGAGACGGGTAAGCGAACCCAATGTATCCTCACATGTATCTTCACTCTTTCCCCAGAGTTCGGCAAGTATAGATCCTAAGATTGCACCAATTTTTTTAGGCAAACAGATGGAATTGTCATCCACCCCGATACCCACGATGAAGTGAGTACGCCCTCTCTGGATCTTGAGGTCATCAATCTATCATCCACTTTATTAAGTGGACATGAGATTGATGTCCTCAAGCTTGGACTGACATTTTGTCCATCCATGGGAGGCGATAAATTTCAAATGATTAAAGACATTCATCTCTTTGCCCGGAAATTAATGTTCAAGGTCATCTACAATAAACCATCTATCGAGTCAGACAATAGCAATTTTGAGCAACTTAAAAATGATGCCGATGAGATACAGGCCATCGAGACTTTGATGGAACTATGGGAGGAGGGTCATGTGGATGATGACTCCCCCCTGGTACCACCCACTTTGGGATTATGTGCCCCACAGGTCACCTTTCCCCCACCTATGTCCTTTAAACCTAAATCGTTAAATTTTCCACTCCTGAACAAAAATGCCAGTATATGGTCATTTGTTCAGCAGACCATAAAAGAAGTGGAGAACATTGACCTTTCTAACAATTCCCCAAACCTTACTTTCAACCAACGACAAGCTCTTAAAAGTCTTCAGGATAATCGCTCCATAGTAATCAAACCCTCAGACAAAGGGGGCAATGTAGTAGTCATGAACGTAAAAGACTACGAACATATGTGTTACAAGATCCTTGAAAATAAGGATTGGTACCGCCCCATATCTCAGTCAGTAATTCTAAACTTTAATAATGAATACTACGCCCTTATCACTCAGGCCTATCGACAGGGCCTGATTGACAAGGATACGTGGAACTTTTTGAATACTCAGGAACCCAGGGTTCCTACAATGTACGCCCTACCTAAGATTCATAAATCTCTTAAATGCCCACCAGGTAGACCCATAGTATCGGGCTGTGCGGGATTAACAGAAAATGCCAGCTCTCTGGTTGATAATTATCTTCGCCCGCATGTTACCGCCCTGTCCTCGTACATCAAGGACACGATTGATCTTTTGCAAACTATCGACGGCATATCAGTCCCACCCAATACCTGGCTGGTTGCTATCGATATTGAAAGTCTCTATAACGCAATCCCCCATGATAGGGGTATTGAAGTTGTGGGCAAAATTCTAAAGGATAGAGGCGACCAGGCAGAACCCTATAATATGTTTATCCTGGGTCTACTTAAGTTCATCCTCACCAGAAATGTGTTCATGTTTGGACTCTCCCACTTCCTCCAGGTGCAGGGGGTTGCGATGGGGACTAAATGTGCCCCATCGTATGCCAACCTGTACCTGGGGGGGTGGGAGAAGGAGCTCTTTTCCGATGATGAATCCTCGATGTATCTGTGCCACGTTATTTCGTGGTACAGATACATCGATGACGTTCTGCTACTGTGGTCTGGTGGCAGAACGGAACTTGAGTTATTCATGAACAGATTGGCCAAAAATACCTTTAATCTTAAGTTTACCATGGAATGCAGTCAAAAATCGATTAATTTTCTAGATCTTACCATTTTCATTGGATCGGATGGAACTGTCTACTCTTCTCTCTTTCGTAAGCCTTCTGCAGGTAACACCATTCTACATGCCTCTAGCGGCCATCCGCAGTCGCTTGTAAAAAGCATACCCTACAGCCAATACATTAGATTAAAAAGGAATTGTGTCCTTAAGAAAGATTATGAAATAGCTGCCAAAAGTCTATATTTTCGTTTGAAAGATAGAGGGTATAGTCACAATATCCTGAAGAAGGCCTACAATCGAGCTGCGAGTATTGACCGCAGAGACCTGATTTTTCCCCCCAAAAGGGTTAACTCCCTGCAACCAATACGTCTGCTTACTCAGTATTCTGCTTGCCATGCACAGTTTAGGGAAATTTTGGATAGGTATTGGCCATTATTACTGGCTGACAATACTGTCAATAAATTTATTAAGGATCGACCAGAAGTTACTTACCGAAGAGCACCATCTCTACGGGACAAACTCGTTCAGAGTCATCATAATCCCCTAGAACATTCCTCACATACAATCAACGGCACCTTTTCATGTAAAGGATGCCATATGTGTCCTTTTATTTTAAGTGGATCGACAGTCGTCCTGCCTGGTGGACGTACCCACACTATCCGGCATCGGGTCACATGCCAGACTGTTGGCGTGGTGTACCTGGCCAAATGCCTATGTGGGTGCTTCTACGTAGGCAAGACGAAAAGACCTTTCCACAAACGTATATCAGACCACATTGGACCCATTCGGAAAAAATTGTCCACCACTGCCATCAGTCGGCATGTTGGACATGAACATAATTTCGAGCCGACTATGGTGAAATTCACTGCCCTGGAACATGTGCCTACACATGTTAGGGGTGGGGGTATTGATCGCAGTCTTCTGCAACTCGAAACCAAATGGATACAAACTTTAAACGCCACCCATTATCCAGGACTGAATGAATATATCAGCTTTAAATCTTTCCTGTAAGGGCTATCTATTTGAGGTGTCTTAATCCTGCTGCCCCTGCGCCCTACTGTTTGACTTGCCATGCTCTCATCGGGCGACCGTCTGGGTTGTTCCAGCATGAAATATATGATGCCTGTCACTCTGCATCATTTGTTTGTTTTGTCTTGTTTTCTATTTTCCTTTCCTCTTTTTTTTTCCCCCTCCCCCGTCCCACTTTCTCCCACTTCCCTTCCCTTTATCTTTTGATTCCCCTTCCTCTTTTTCCACCCCTTCTTGTCCTTCTCTCCCTCTATATGCCTCACTTTCTCCCCTGATCTTTCTGCCTGTTTTTCTTTTTCCTTTTCTCTTCCTTTGTCTGTTTTTCTTCTCTTGGCTATTCTGGCATTTTGCTAATTGATGTACATGTATGAAATATTATTTGTGTATACAAATGCTATAGATGCTGTTTGATTTCAATTACTATTTTGTTTTACAATCACTATTGATATATATGAACTCTGTTGTCAATCGCTCTGCCATTTTATATATGCTTGTGTCACCCTGCCTATTTCCATACTGGGCTTTTCAATGGCCCTGCCCTTTTTAAGTTCTGGGCCATGACATATCCTTTTATCATACCAAGTTGCTTTTTCTTTGCCCGTTGGATCATCCCCCCTTTGTTTACACTGCTGGATTTGTGTTGCTGCCGCGTTTGCTTTTTCACTGTATGTCTCCCTCCATTTGGACACCCAAGGGCTTCACTTTGTGAGCCCGTTTCTGTCAGTGGTTTTCCTTCACCCCCCTGATTGCTGGCTCCCCCGCCCCATCCACCGGCGTTCTGGCCACTCCCGGCTCTTAGACATGGGGTTCTTTTCCCTGCCTATTGGCCGCGCCGCTCTCTGACGGTGCCCCTCCCCCGGCGCATTGTGATTGGCCGATCATTCGGCCGTCCACGCCTTCCAACCCAGGGGCTGCTGGGGATTGTAGGCCTCACGCTAAGCATCAGTGTGGGGCGTCTGCGCACTGACACTATGTGTCCACTCACGCCCGACCGCGCCTCCTCTGACGCACGGACGTGTGGGAGGGGCCTAGGGGTATATCAGGACTATGTCCTGTGCTGGAGCGTCAGTGTGTTGTACACTCCTGTGGAGACAACTCGTGCTGCTGCAGCGCGATTGACCAGGTATTTTCTCTATCATGCCTAATAGCTGCTGTTTATACAAAACGCATTCCCTGCTTAAACTAACTATTATGTCTCTCACCAACTGTGTTCCTACCAAGCCCTTCCTGGCTTACTTTTCTAATTAAACTTTTTCTTATGAGCGGATTTTTTACTTCAATATACTTCTTTATACTTTTATTCTTTGATCCTATTATGGAATAGCTTTTTGCTGAAGACCATTATAATTATTATATTGATATTTGGAATACAGAAGTAAACTATTGTTTACTTCATTCTATCCTTTTTTCTTGCTTCATTTTCTTACTGTTCTTTCATTCCCCCTTTTTTCTGTCTGATTTCCAACAACTATTTTTCTGCTTAGTTTGTGACACATTATTTGACTTAGCTTGTTACAGATTTGACAAGCATTCGGTCTCAAGCTGGGCGCATGCCTCCACAGATGCTATACCCGTTCATTTAAGCACTGTGAGTGTACACTTTTTCTGATTATTTTCTATAAATATTCTTATTAAACATTTTTATTGTATTAGACACTGATGTTGTTATTCTTCTCCACAGTTGGTCACCCTGCTATTTGGGTGCCCCCCTTACCCCTCCGATGGTTTGGGACGCTGTGAATTCCATCCGCGGCGGCCTCTCACTTTCTCCTGCCTAGGGTATCCTTGTGGCTGTCAACTTGTGCTCATCCGGCCTGATCTGCCAGGCATGTGATGGAATCAGGGTATATACGCACCCTGTAATTTTTCTATTCCCACTACGGACTAGCAGGTGGGCACTATGTGTTATACACTGGCTGAGCGACTTCATTTATTGTCTATGTATATTTAATGTATGTATGTATAAATTACTAATTTTCTTTTTCCATATGTCATTATCAGAATCCTAAACTCTGATCCCAACCACCCCTGAAGAAGCCTAACCGGGCGAAATATATAGGGTTTACCAACCAGGTTGCGATCTCTGTTAGAGTACCAATGTCTGTTACGGGAACTTTTTAATCTTGTATTAGTGATCAGGTTGTTGATCTGTGTAGTAGGCTTTTGTATAACCTATGAAATGCCTTACAACCTGACGCTACTTTGTGTCTTTTTAATAAATCATTAAAATTTATAGTATTGGTTCTATTTTTCTTTATTGGTCTCTGCATGCACCGTTATAGTCCCGCTGCTGTTCTACTTTCCCATAAAAGTATCTAAAGGGTGTATCTCACAGTAACATATGCAGTGCTGGTGTAATTTGATTTCTGAAGCAGGACTGACTCCTATATATTTCTCTCCCTACAAGCAAAAGCATGAACCTTTCCCTAAAGTATCTAATGCAGAGTATCTCAGGCCCCGTACACACGACCGAGTTCCTTGTCGAGTTCAGTGTGGAAGCCGCCGAGGAGCTCGGCGGGCCGACTTTCCTCATTGAACAACGAGGAAATAGAGAACATGTTCTCTTTTCGGCCCGACGAGTTCCTCGACGGGTTCCTCGCTGAAAAGTGTACACACGACCGAGTTTCTCGCCAGAATCCAGCTCCGACCGAGTTTCTGGCTGAATTCTGCCGAGAAACTCGGTCGTGTGTACGGGGCCTCACAGTAACATATGCAGTGCTGGTTTAATTTGATTTCTGAAGCAGGACTGACTCCTATATATTTCTCTCCCTACAAGAAAAATCAGGAACTATTCCCTAAAGTATCTAATGCAGAGTGACTTGCCGTGCTATGTAGATCGCTGAGTAATTTGATTTATGAAGCAGGTCAGTCTGACTCCTATCAAAATCTCTCCCTCAGAGCAGCAGCAGCCTTTCCCTACCCTATCTAAAGCAGAGTGTCAAGCTGTGCTATGTGCCTATAGCTAATATAGAGGCTGGGTCACAAGCCGCGCTGGCCAATCACAGCCATGCCATTAGTAGGCATGGCTGTGATGGCTTCTAGGTCACACAAGTAAAACAAATGGTGATTGGCTGCCCTGCAGCGCGCCATTACATTGCCGAACACCAGACCCGAACCCGAACTTACAGTAAATTGTCCGGGTTCGGGTCCGGGTACCAAAAATCCAAAAGTCCGGAACTTTACAGTTCGGGTTCGCTCAACCCTATTTAAGACAAATGAATATTCATTGGGACTCACACTGCGGTTTATAACATTGCCCCAGTGCAAGTATTTGACAGCAACATAGATTAGGAGAATTACTGCTGAACATCAGATTCTTGGCATTTATTCTATCTGCATCCGGTGGAACAGATAAATACATGTTGTCTAATATAGGATCTATTTCGTTGTTTTCATTGTTACCTAGGGATTTCATAGGCGTGTCACCTGTATTGCAATAGTTATTTTCTAGTTGCACCTCTGAGAGAGTTACACATCACTGAAAATACTAAATGCAGCAGTTAAATACACACTATCACTCAAAATTAGAAGTGGCTGGCCATTGTGTCCCTTAGCTTTTTCAGGTCTCCATAAATCAGTCTACAAACTGGAAGACACAGTTAAAGGGGTTGTAAAGGTTTGTTTTTTATTTTCTAAATAGGTTCCTTTAAGCTAGTGCATTGTTGGTTCATTTAGAAGGGATATCGAAGGAAAAGGTAAATGAACCAAGCACTAGCTTAACCATTTCCCGACGGCCGTACGACTATTGTAGACGGCGTATCTACTGATAGACTCACGTAGACTTACGCCGTCGTAAGTCTACGTGAATCTGGCTTTTAGAATGTAAGAAAGTCTTCTTTTGTGACCTCTCTAAATAAATGTTCACTTTGTTGCTGAGATCTGTCTTCATGGCATGTCTACTGTCCACTGGATAGTATCATGTCAGTTGGAAAGGTTTGGCCAAAATGTCAGGCCTTAGTAACAAAGTAAAACTAAATCAGAAGTGGGTTTTCTAACCCTTGTATTCCATGAATTATGTGTTCCCAAACCTTTCACTCTGTGCGTTACATACTTGTTACCCCTACACTCTGTGCATCACATATGCCTGACTTCGACATTCTGTGCTTAGGATACTCCGACCCCTGCACTCTGTGCATTACACACTCCCAGCCCCATGCACTCTATGCATTACATTTTTTATTGGGAGGCTATAATTCTACATTAATGAAGTTCTTTAGTCTAAGGTAGGCTCAGATGAAGTGTTTGCTCCCTATTTTCTGTGTGTGGAAAAGCCTATGGGATTAAAGAATTTCAGTTTAATAAAAAGTATCTGTGGGGTTCTCCCTTGTGGCACAATATTTAAAGCATATGTTGTGGGCACAGGGACTGTGGCATATGTGTGCCATGTATACAGCAAGTAGTCTTATGTTTTATTTGACCATGCCACGTTATGCCCCTCCCTCTGTGAGAACAATTTGGTCACTCCACTATAACTGCACTACATCATTGCTCTCTTTCGGGTGTTCAAGTGTGCACCAGGTCTTTTACTCTCCTAGCAATATCCCTGCTAATAAAAAGGCATATTTTTGTGTCTGCTGTTAGGCAATGGTTTAAATGTTCCCTTCAACACTCATATAAATCTTAGTTCTATACTTCTAGTCTACTGTTAGCAGATTTTTTAATTAGAAGTGTCTGCAGTAACACACAAATATATGCTGACTAGACAATAACACATTCTGACCAAGTCAACATTATATCAAATGACTGGGTAAGAATATTTATGTGCTCAACTTACTTCGCTAAAACATTTCAGAAAGGGGCAGCCAACTTTCACTCTGCTTGTACTTGGCTGCTAAGTGGATCACAGCACTTCTTTCTTTCCGACGGCTTCTCCTGTTACCCATATGGAGTTAATCCTTGTCCCACAAGAATTGGAGTGTATGATCTAAGTGTATGATCATACACATCTATGTTCTAAGTGTACGATATAAACTAAGAACATAAAATTAAAGGTAAGCGCCAAAAAATGTGAAAAATCTCTGCCCAAACCAATAACAATCCCTATTTGACAAACGCTATATGCCTAGTTATTGCTGTTATCACTGATATGTGCTTCACACATCAAATAAACATTTATAATGTATAATAGTGAAGTGCAATCTATAAATTATTTTATAAGTGCTTGTACAAATGTAACAAAGTGTAGAATATAACTATTAGTTGTAGCTTTTACAAATAAAATAAACAGGAGATTAAAATCTATATATACCGTATTTATCGGCATATACCACGCGCCGGCGTATAGCGCGCACCCCAAGCTGAGGAGCTGAGGAGGAAAGTTTAGGGAAAAACTTACATTTTGGATGTCTTGCCCGGCATCCATCGGCGGCCTTGTCCGGCGTCTGTCTGCGGCCTTACGTGGGGTCTGTCAAGCCTTGTGGGTGTCCGTCTGCGGCGGGGTCCGTCGAGGGGTTGCAGCGTTGTGTGTTCGAATTTGGCGCGCTGTGCAGAGCCGGATTTCCTGTGCACTCGGCTCCTCTCGCGTGGCTGCGGGCGAGACGGGCGTGGCCGAGCCTAGCCGAGTGCGCAGTACACTCGGCTCGGAGATGTCGGAGACAGCAGGGTATCGGCGTATATCGCGCACCCACGATTTTCCCCTGATTTTAAGGGGAAAAAAGTGTGCGGTATACGCCAATATGGTAATCGTCCTTATTTTTTAAATGTCTATATGTGAAAACATATTTTAAAAAAAAGTCCAAAATCACCTCTGTGCAATGGATGCACTTTAACCACCTCAATACTGGACACTTTCACCCCCTAGTGCCCAGGTCATTTTCAAGTTTTCACTGTACATGAATGAAATATTTATCATTGTTTTACAGTGATGATCACTGTACAAGCAATTGTTTTAATGGTCCTGAATGGCTTTCATTCATGACAGCTTGCTTACTATTGTAAGTGGATAGCAGAGATCACAATAGTAAGCAAGCTGTCATGAATGAAAGCCATTCATGACAGTTGTGCGCTTACATGTTATCATGTGGATACCTGGGCCGATCGAAGCGGTCCAATACCGCGCACTGTAATTTGCTGTGTTTGTGTGACACAGCAGTTACATGATCACGCCGTTGCACCTGAGCAGGAGAACTGGAACTGGAGAGCACCTGCCTGGCCACAAATGTGCACTGGCCTGGGGGCAAGTGGTTAAAAACACCTATCAGTAAAAAAAGAAAATGTGCTAATAAAGAGTAGGGATGAGCCCGATGTTCGAGTCAAACGTAAATCAACTCGGACATTGGGTGTTCATCTGTTCGCCAAATAAATGGAAAAAGAAAATATGGACAGCCGCACTTCAAAAAACCTTGATGGTTTACTTTATTTAAAAAAGGAAAAATGCACTACAAGTCACAGCACACTATACGGGAGTAAAACAGCTGACGCGTTTCGCACTATAAATTAGTGCTTAATCACAGCTATGTTGCCTTGTGCATTGCCAGCACCCTTGATTTCCTGAGACCATACTGATCATCCTAACACAATCCACCTGGAGCGGTAACTTTCTTTCCTTGTTCGCCAAATAGCGTACAATTTGGGGTGTTTGCTGCAAATTCGAAAGCCGCAAAATACCCTTTATAAGTCTATGGGAGAAATCAAAAGTGATCATTTTAAAGGCTTATATGCAAGGTATTGTCATAAAAAGTGTTTGGCAACCTGGGTGCCCCAGGGGACATGTATCAATGGAAAAAAATGTTTTAAAACCAGCCGTTTTTTCAGGAGCGGTGATTTTAATAATGCTAAAAGTGAAACAATAAAAAGTGAAATATTCCTTTAAATTTCGTCCTCCGCTATTTAAGAGCTGTCACGGCAGGTGTATCGTCATTCGGCGGCCACCTCCCATGGAGGCGAAATCGGATTGTGACAGTGTTTTTTTTTTCCTCGGAACAGTGCTCAAGATGGATATACATTGCTGGAATTTATTTTATTTTTTTAATAAAGGACTTGTCCCAAGCTGTCTCCTGTGTTTTTTACAATTTTTTACACTTTTTTTGTCAAATGGTAGGGGTAAAATGTACCCCGTTAGCAATTCACATGGGGGGGGCCGGGATCTGGGGGTCCCCTTTGTTAAAGGGGGCTTCCAAATTCCGATAAGCCCCCCCGCCTGCAGACCCCCACAACCATCGGGCAAGGGTTGTGGGGATGAGGCCCTTGTCCCCATCAACATGGGGACATGGTGCTTTGGACCTCAACGCATCCTCCCCATGTTGAGGGCATGTGGCCTAGTACGGCTCAGGAGGGGGGCTCTCTCACCCCCCCTTTTTTCCAGCGGCCTGCCAGGTTGTGTGCTCGGATAAGGGTCTGTATGGATTTTGGGGGGGCCCAAAATGGGGACAGTTAGGTAGATTCACAAAGAGTTAGGCCGGCTTATCTACAGATAAGCCGACCTAAATCTGAATCTAAGTCGACCTATGTTTAAAGCGGTGGTTCCCCTAAAAATAAAATTTTAACATTGCTTTTCCCAAATAAATTACGATTAGAATAGGCCGGTTTTATAAAAAAAAAAAGGTCCGTACATACCGTTTGTTTGTTTTCGTTCCCACCGCCACTTCCGGGTACGATGCCGGCGGTGGGCGTTCCTAATTGATGGACAGGCATCCGACCAACGCATCCATCGCGTCACGAGATGCCGAAAGAAGCCGAACGTCGGTGCGCATGCGCCGTATAGAGCCGCACCGACGTTCGGCTTCTTTCGGCATCTCGTGACGCGATGGATGCGTCGGTCGGATGCCTGTCCATCAATTAGGAACGCCCACCGCCGGCATCGTACCCGGAAGTGGCAGTGGGAACGAAAACAACAAACGGTATGTACGGACCTTTTTTTTTTTATAAAACTGGCCGATTCTAATTGTAATTTATTTGGGAAAAGCAATGTTAAAATTTTATTTTTAGGGGAACCACCGCTTTAAGTGTATTCTCTAACAGAGATACACTTAAACATATCTAAGATAGGACGGCTTGTGCCGTCCTATTTTAGATTGCAATGTTTTGGCTTACCGCTAGGTGGTGCTTACATTGCGGCCGGCCTAGATTATGTAAATGAGAATTTACGACGATTCCCGAATGAACGCGAGCCTGCCGCAGTCGATTAACGTTGTTTCCGTACGCGATAGGCCGCCTAAAGTTATTCCACCTATGAGGTGAAATAACAATGTTAAGTATGGCCGCCGTTCCCGCCGCGAGGTTCAAATTTTTTACGTCGTTTGCGCAAGTCGTCCGCGAATCGGGATTTACGTCGTTTACGTACGCGTCAAAATCAATAGGCCCGTACGGCCTACTTAGCCGCAATGCGCACTGGGAAATGTAGTCGCCCGGCGCATGCGCAGTGTAAAAAAACGTCAAAAAACGTGAGGTCAAGCCTCATTTCCATACTACACGCCCCCCTTCCAGTCATTTGAATTAGGCACCCTTACGCCCGCTCGTTTTAGGCTACGCCGCCGAAAATTTGAAGGTAAGTGGTTTGAGAATCACTAATAGCCTAAATAATTAACGGCGGTGTAGCCTAAAAAGACTAGGCTAGGCCGTCCTAATTTTAGGCCAATCTACGTGAATCTACCTAAGTATGTTGGTTATGCATCCTACAGTTGTATGTGCAGATTTTCCTTGTTTAGTAAAGCAATGATACATTATAGAAGTCTAAGCTTCCTTGGTTTTACCACAAGAACTTAATAGATAGACGGAAAGCATTACAGAGTGGCAAGCCATTCTTTGACATGAGAAATTACAAAGTTTGTAGAATAGAGATGTTCCTGATGTGCTCTTGTGGTCTTCTGAACTCAGTGACTTTTCTCTTCCCACATCAAGCCTCTAATTTTCATCCTGGCAATTATCTAATAAACATCCTTACAGCCGCTAGTGAATTCATCTTCTGGAAAGCCCTAAATGTAAGTCAGGGACAATACAGGAATGTGTGCTTACTGGAGTACACTATAGTGGTTTCATAAAGCATATAAATTAAATATCTTTGTATTTCCATTTTTGAGATTAGAAAAGTGAAAACCTTTAACACAAAGTATATAGGTTAGAGGAACGCCTTACCACCAGCAGAAAACATCATTTGTGTAGTCTGGCTTCTGATATGTTTAAAAAAAGTGTTTTGGCAGGAATGGTAAAAGATTGTAAAATCATATAATCTAGGGAGCACTGAATAGGTTACTTTCTCATTCTGGTCTTCAATGAAGATTTTTAAAAATAGTTTTTATTGTGTAGGCATACCAAACAGCATGTTTTTAATGTTTGATTAGGATAATGATGAGCTCTTTGGATGGATCTATGTTATAAAGTTGCGTATTTGCTTTCATTGGGGAATATAATAAAGCATCAATTAGTGCAAATCGCAAAAAAAAAAAAAAAAAAACTATGAAGTGCAAACTGTGCAAATAATACATAAAGACATCAAAATAATGCACAAAATCAATTCATATATATATATATATATATATATATATATATATATATATATATATATATATATACACAGTATCTCACAAAAGTGAGTACACCCCTCACATTTTTGTAAATATTTTATTCTATCTTTTCATGTGACAACAATGTAGAAAAGACACTTTGCTACAATGTAAAGTAGTGAGTGTACAGATTGTATAACTGTAAATTTGCTGTCCCCTTAAATAACTCAGGGCCCAAAGTGTGAATATTTTTTTTGTGGCCACCATTATTTTACAGCACTGCCTTAACCCTCTTGGGCATGGAGTTCACCAGAGCTTTACAAGTTGCCACTTTTCCGACATCACGGAGCTGGTGGATGTTAGAGACCTGACGCTTCTCCACCTTCTGTTTGAGGATGCCCCACAGATGCTCAATAGGGTTTAGGTCTGGAGACATGCTTTGCCAGTCCATCACCTTTACCCTCAGCTTCTTTAGCAAGGCAGTGGTAGTCTTGGAGGTGTGTTTAGGGTCGTGATCATGTTGGAATACTGCCCTGCAGCCCAGTCTCCGAAGGGAGGGGATCATGCTCTGCCTCAGTATATCACAGTACATGTCGGCATTCATGGTTCCCTCAATGAACTGTAGCTCTCCAGTGCCGGCAGCACTCATGCAGCCCCAGACCATGACACTCCCACCACCATGCTTGACTGTAGGCAAGAAGCACTTGTCTTTGTACTCCTCACCTGGTTGCCCCCACACACACTTGACACCATCTGAACCAAATACATTTATCTTGGTCTCATCAGACCACAGGACATGGTTCCAGTAATCCATGTCCTTAGTCTGCTTGTCTTCAGCAAACTGTTTGCAGGGTTTCTTGTGCATCATCTTGAGAAGAGGCTTCTTTCAGGGACGACAGCCATGCAGACTGTTTTGATGCAGTGTGCTGCATATGGTCTGAGCACAGACAGGCTGACCCTGACGCATGTGCACTCAAGTTCTTAGGTCAACCATGGCAAGGCCTGTTCTGAGTGGAAGCTGTCCTGTTAAACCTCTGTATGGTCTTGGCCACCATGCTGCAGCTCAGTTTCAAGGTTTTAGCAATCTTCTTATAGCCTAGGCCATCTTTATGTAGATCAATAATTATTTTTTTCAGATACTCAGAGAGTTCTGTGCCATGAGGTGCCATGCTGAACTTCCAGTGACCAGTATGAGAGAGTGAGAGCGATAACACCAAATTTAACACACCTGCTCTCCATTCACACCTGAGACCTTGTAACACTCATGAGTCACATGACACCAGGGAGGGAAAATTACTAATTGGTGTACTCACTTTTGTTGCCAGCGGTTTAGACATTAATGGCTGTGTGTTGAGTTATCTTGAGGGAACATCTCATTGGTACTGTTACACAAGCTGTACACTCACTACTTTACAATGTAGCAAAGTGTAATTTCTTTAGTGTTGTCCCATTAAAAGATATAATAAAATATTTACAAAAAGGTGAGTTGTGTACTCACTTTTGTGAGATAATGTATATATCTCAGTATTAAAGTATTAAAGTCTTTTCTAATGTGAAATAAAAGTATTTTTGCAACACCAGCTATGTGCACATCCACTGATCAAAATGTATTTTTTGTCACATATGGGAGGTGCGTGGCCCTTTAAAAGATTGTGTATCCATCCGGAGTGGGCTCAGATAACAGAGGGGGTCCCCTCTGAAGTACCCTTGAACAATTGGATTTTATAGAAAGAATAACACTTAAGCCTCGTACACACGCGCGGTTTTCTCGGCAAGAAAACTGCTGGCAGAGCTTTCTTGCTGAGTAAACCGTGCATGTGTACGAGGCTTTGAGGTTTCTTGTCAAGAAAACTGCCCAGAATTTAAAACCTGCTCTCCATTTTCTTGTTGTGATTCTCGGCAGTGTTTTCCTGCCCACAAACCCAAGCACCTGTATACTTACCTGTCGCTGTGGAAACCCGCGCATGCTCGAAATGACTTTGCCGCTTGCGCGGTAGCTTCCTAGGCATAGGTAGGGTGTAGCAAGATGGCGGCGAGGCGGCATTGAATGTGACGAGCGTTCGAGTCATTCAAAAGAACGGCAGTTCTTTTGAATGGCCCATGTGTACACTCGGCCGGCAAGAGAATCTTGCCAAGAATCTCGTCAGGAAAAAACACGTTTTTTTCCTGACGAGATTCTGGGCTGTGTGTACAGGGCTTAACAAGACTATGCAAAGACAAAGCCTGTGTTTAGAAGTGAACATGACGCTGCAATCCAGTTATGAGACATTAGATCACTTTTAATATCATCTTTAGAATACCTGCTGAAACTTGCATGAGGAACCTAAGCTTTGAATGTTTTTGTTTTAATGATGTCTCTCCCCATATGCAGCCAAAGGGGGAGTTTTTTGGGGTTTCAAACATCTTGAGTCCCGGAGCATTTAAATTTCCTTAATTTCTGTCAAATGTGTTGGGAGATGTCAATGTTTTTGGGTTCTTTGGATCGTCTATTGGTATTCTAAGTGGTAGTTTTTTTATATTGTAACTGAAATCCATCTGCTCTGAACATATAACCAAATTAGACACATTAGGTCTTATCTCTGTATGCCAGAGAGGCTACTCTAAGCAATTGGATTTGCTTTACAACACCATATCCTCACCGAAATCTTTAGTTTAATGCATTATCCACTTACCGACCAGCCGCTGCAGTTATAGAGGTCAGCTCTATTGCGCAAATTGCCTAAGCTCTACGTCGCTTCTAGCAATAAAGACAGTGGGCACGTGCACTGCGCCAGAGCAGATGCGCGTGGCCACCAGCCGTCATGTCCGCCAGCTACCAGCGATCGCTTCACAGAGAGCCAGAACAGGGATCTGTCAATGTAAACAAACAGATCCCCGTTCTGTCCGGGGAGTACAGAGTAATTGTCTGTACATAGTGATTAGGAACAGCGATCTCTCTGTACTCCCTGTCAGTCCCATCCTCCCACAGTTAGAAAAACCTCCCAGGGAACACATTTAACTCCTTGATTGCCCCCTAGTTTTAACCCCTTCCCTGCCAGTGTCATTTATACAGTAATCAATGCATTTTTATAGCACTGATCGCTGTATAAATATCACTGGTCCCAAAAAGTGTCAATACTGTCCGATCTGTCTGCCTCAATGTCGCAGTTCCACTAAAAATCACTGATCACCACTATTACTAGTAAAACAAAATAAAAAAATAAATGCCATTCTATCTATCTATCTGTAATCTATCCCCTATTTTGTAGACGCTATAACTTTTGGGAAAACCAATCAATACACGCTTATTGAGATTTTCTTTACCACAAATATGTATAAGAATACAAATTGGCCTAAACTGATGAAGAAATTCTTTTTTTTTTTTTTTTTTTGATCGCAAACATTTTTTAAATATATTTTTTCCCCCCAAAATGTTCTATTTTTTTGCTTATAGCGCAAAAAAAATAAAAAAATAAAAAACACACAGGTGATCAAATACCACCAAAAGAAAGCTCTATTTGTGGGGAAAAAGGGACATACTTTTTTTTGGGGGTACAATGATGCACGACGGCGCAATTGTCAATTAAAAATCACACAGTGCCATATTGCAAAAAATGGCCTGATCATTAAGGGGGTAAATCCTTCCAGGTCTGTAACATTTGATTTGCACATGCTTTTTAACAAGCAGGGGGGGGGGGATGTTTCTATGGCAATACAATTTACAATTAACTTTCAATTTGCATGAATAAATCAAATAGGGAGTCCTACTTTAAGACCCCTTTCACACTGAATCACGCAGCATCTTTGGAGCAGCTTTTGAGCTCCAAAAACGCCCCTCTCCATTTAAATGAATTGAAAGCGCTGCAAAAACGCCCTAAAACGTTATAGTCTTAGCGGTGCTTTACCAGCACATTGAGATTGCAGATGAGGCTTCGCTCGAATAACGCTCGAAAAACGCCCCAGTGTGAAAGGGGCCTAAAGGAACATTATCTGCATTCAACCAATAGTAAGATAGGAACATATAATGGGTTATGCTTCAGAGGTCTCTGCACCTGTGGTAGGTCTCCTATTGCTTATTTGATGAAGCTGCACATCCACGTCAGGCAGATAAACACCAGAAAGGACTGGGAACTACTAGTGGTAAGACCCCTTTCACACTGAGGAGTTTTTCAGACGGTACAGCACTAAAAAATAGCGCTGCTATACCGCCTGAAAAACTCCTGCCCAGCAACCTCAATGTGAAAGCCGGAGGGGATTAATACCGCACCGCTAACGGCCGAATCCCATGGGAAATCCTAAGGTATAGCGCCGCTATTTTTAGTGCCGCTATACCGCCACCGCGGCTCCCGCCACAGTGTGAAAGGGGCCTTAGGGATGGTACCGGGTGGACAGGACTCTGCTTGGTTGTGGAGAGCCTCCTCTGGTGCTTATTACTGCTGATGCAATGGTCATTGCCTAATGGTCAATTTGAGTCTTCAGCAAGACATTTCTCAGTACTAATGATGTTTTCCAGTTGTAGACCCCATACACACTATTAGATTTTTGTCTTCAGATTTACCAAAAACATATAATATGCGGTCAAACCTTAAGAGCTTCAATTTGTATGCAATCAGGCAGGCCCTTGCACTATATTGTTTTGGTAAATCTGAAAACAAAAATCTGCAGAAAATCGGAATCATTGAACTTAATTTTTCTCGGCTCGTCGTGGTATTGTACGTTACTGCGTTCTTGACGGCTGGAATTTTGTGTGACCGTGTGTATGCAACACAAGTTTGAGCCAAAATTCAGTCGGAAAAAAATCTACGGTTTTCTTGTTGGAATTTCCGATCGTGTGTACGCGGCAATTTGAGTCTTCAGCAAGACATTGCTCAGTACTAATGATGTTTTCCAGTTGTAGACCCCATACACACTATTAGATTTTCTGCAGATTTTTGTTTTCAGATTTACCAAAACAATATAGTGCAAGGGCCTGCCTGATTGCATACAAATTGAAGCTCTTAAGGTTTGACCGCATATTATATGTTTTTGGTAAATCTGAAGACAAAAATCTAATAGTGTGTATGGGGTCTACAACTGGAAAACATCATTAGTACTGAGCAATGTCTTGCTAAAGACTCAAATTGCCGCGTACACACGATCGGAAATTCCAACAAGAAAACCGTAGATTTTTTTCCGACTGAATTTTGGCTCAAACTTGTGTTGCATACACACGGACACACAAAATTCCAGCCGTCAAGAACGCAGTGACGTACAACACTACAACGAGCCGAGAAAAATTAAGTTCAATGATTCCGAGCATGCGTGTTTTTTTGTGCGTTGGAACTGCATACAGACGATCGGAATTTCCAACAAGAACTTTTCCCGTCGGAAAATTTATGAACTAACTCTCAAATTTTTGCTGTCGGAAATTCTGACAGAAAATGTCCGATGGAGCCTTGACACGGTCGGAATTTCCGACCAAAAGCTCACATAGAACTCTTCTTGTCGGAAATTCCGATCGTGTGTAAGGAGCATAATAGTGTGTATAGGGCTACACATGGGCAAAGTAAAACCCAGGAGACTAGAAAGGTGGAGAGGCGCCCTGGCTGGGGACTGAGAGCTATGAAACCTTGGGGGACTATCTTGATTGCTGCTGCCTGTTGGACTGCACCTGTGGGGAATCAAGTCTTCTTGTATCAGATGATCTAATTAGATGAGGTGAGCAGCAAAAATCATTGTATATATTACTGATAGATGAAAAAGTAAATAGTATATTAACCACTAAAGCCCCGGACCAAAATGCAGCTAAAGGCCCAGGCCAGGTTTTGCCATTCGGCACTGCGTCGCTTTAACTGACAATTGCGCGGTCGTGCGACGTGGCTCCCAAACAAAATTGACGTCCTTTTTTCCCACAAATAGAGCTTTCTTTTGGTGGTATTTGATCACCTCTGCGGTTTTTATTTTTTGCGCTATAAACAAAAATAGAGCGACAGTTTTGAAAAAAATGCAATATTTTTTACTTTTTTCTATAATAAATATCCCCCAAAAATAAATAAAAAAACTTTTTTTCCTCAGTTTAGGCCGATACGTATTCTTCTACATATTTTTGGTAAAAAAAAAAAAAAATCGCAATAAGCGTTTATCGGTTGGTTTGCGCAAAATTTATAGCGTTTACAAAATAGGGGATAGTTTTATTTCATTTTTATAATACTACTAATGGCGGCGATCAGCAATTTTTTTCGTGACTGCGACATTATGGCGAACTCTTCGGACAATTTTGACACATTTTTGGGACCATTGTCATTTTCACAGCAAAAAATGCATTTAAATTGCATTCTTTATTGTGAAAATGACAGTTGCAGTTTGGGAGTTGACCACAGGGGGCTCTGAAGGAGTTATGTTTCACCTAGTGTGTGTTTACAACTGTAGGGGGGTGTGGCTGTAGGTCTGACATCATCGATTGTGTCTCCCTATAAAAGGGATGACACGATCGATGCAGCCGCCACAGTGAAGAACAGGGAAGCCGTGTTTACATACGGCTCTCCCCGTTCTTCAGCTCCGGGGAGCGATCGCGAGGGGGCGGCTAGAAACAAATAGCCGCCCCCTCATCCCGGATCGCTCCCAGGCGATTTCCGACCGCCGCATGTACCGGGGGGGGGGGTCCCGATCGGACCCCCGACCCGCGGAAAGGCAGGGACGTACATGTACGCCCATCTGCCTGTACGTGCCATTCTGTGGACGTACATGTACATGTGACGGTCGTTAAGTGGTTAAGGAAAGCTGAGAATGTAGAAATGCAAATTTTATGTTAGTTCAGGGTATAACAGAAACATAGGACAGTACCAACAACCATGTACTGTTTAAAGTCACTTAAATCCCCCTTTTCCCCCCATTCTGATGCTTGGTTTGAACTTCAGCAAGTCCTCTTCCCCATGTCTAGATGCCTAAATGCATTCAGTTGCTATCACGTGATTGGTTGATTAGCATTTTGTGTCACCAAGCAATTGAACAGGTGTACCTAATAAAGTGGCCCATGAGTGTATACATAAAGCACTATGTAAATTGCCAGCACTATATAAGTACCTGAAATAATTATATCTGAGGAAGGAAGATCCACAGAAAAATGGCCAGGATAGACATACATACTTTAAATCGGGACTAGAGTTGCTGGTGACATTGATTTCTTTTGGAGTGTGCTCTCAGGCACAAGGAAGGAGATCTACTGAAGAAAAAAAAAAGAGATAGATAAAATGGAAACTTTGTTTCTAATTAGAGGGGCTTTTAAGGTGAAACTATAAGCAAAACCTTCTCCCTGAGTAAGGCCCCTTTCAGACTGGGGCGGGAGCTGCGGTGGCGGTATAACGCCGCTAAAAATATCGGCGCTATACCGCCGGAATTGCCGCGGGTATCAGCCGCTAGCGGTGCGGTATTAACCCTCGCTAGCGGCCGATAAAGAGTTAATACCGCCCGCAATGCGCCTCTATAGAGGCGCATTGCGGGCGGTATTGCCGCGGTTTCCCATTGTTTTCAATGGGAAGGAGCGGTGAAGGAGCGGTATACATGCCGCTCCTCTCACCGCTCCAAAGATGCTGCTGACAGGAGATTTTTTTGTCTCCCGCCAGCGCATCGCCTCAGTGTGAAAGCCCTCGGGCTTTCACATTGAGTCTGCAGTGAAGGAGTTTTTCAGGCACGATAGCAGCGCTATTTTTAGCGCTGTACCGCCTGAAAAACTCCTCAATGTGAAAGGGGCCTAAGGGAGGGTTATAACCCCTTTCAAGTTTTTGCCCACTGGGGAGATTTACCTTCACTTCCTGTCCCATAGCCAAAACAAGAAGTGAGAGGAAATCCCTAAATTAAAGGGCTCCCAGGTCATTAGAACTAGTGAACCTAGGCTCTATGCATACTATCACTTTTGTTGTTTGTTATTAGCATATTTTTTTCTGCTCCAAGAAGCTAAACAGCGTAATTCTATGTGTCCATGCACACTACTGTTTTTTTGAGCATCAGCATCTAGGAGCAGAATTTTGTTTTTTCTTTTGTATAATTTTTGGGAGCATTTTCCATAAACACTTCTAACATCTTTTTTCATGTACTGCAAAAACACTAATAAAGCATTAAGGCTCCTAAAACGCTACTAGAAGCCAGCACTAAAACACTATTATCAGCATTTTTCATCCAGTGTTTTTTGAGCTTAAAAAAAACGCTAGTGTGCCTGGAGCCTGCAAAGGGATTCTAAATCCACTCTATCCAACACAAAAATAAATAAAAAAAAGTTTTTAGATATACTTTAAGTCCTGGATTTCTGCTCGCTCATAGGGTGGGGACATGAGTCAATGAGTAGATTGACTGCTTTTGCCCACACAGCAAGTGTCATTTTGAAAGTTGACGAAAATCCAAAGACAAGTAATTGCTTTGTGCAAGTTTGTGAGATGAGTAAAATCACGTGGAGTTTCACGAGAAGGCTTGTGGGCGATAAATGGACAAAGAATGCTGCGCTTATATAGGAGTTGCCAGTTGTAATTTGGATAGGCATCTGAAAACCATTGAAGGGGGAGGCTCATGATACTATTTAATCGTAATTCGAATCTCTCAGAATGAGGAAGTGGCCTGATGTTAGAAATGAACGCATTGTATTGAAGTATTAGGGAAAAGGAAATCTGACCAGCATTCTACAAAATAATTGGTAGGATTAAGTGAAATACTTATAGTATGTAGATATAAAGTTTCAGATATTTTTTTTGCTTTTCCAAAGAGAAGGCCGTAAGAAACTGCAAACAAAAACCTGCAAAAGGCTGACCTGTAATCACTACCTACTAGGGGTGCGCCAAATGGAAATTATGGTGCACAAACCAAAATCTTTGCTGAAAACCGAAAATGACCGTTTTTAAAAAATATTTATATTTTTAAATAATTTGATTAAGGCTGGCCAAAGACCAAAGATGCTGCTGACAGGAGATTTTTTTCTCTCCCGCCAGCGCATCGCCTCAGTGTGCGGGCTTTCACATTGAGTATGCAGTGCAGGAGTTTTTCAGGCGGTATAGCAGCGCTGTTTTTAGCGATGTACCGCCTGAAAAACTCCTCAGTGTGAAAGGGGTCTAAAGGATTAGTTGTCGCGATCAGGCGCCGTCAGGCTCAGAGGCCAGTAGCTATAGCAGTTGAAGACAGGTGTACAGACAGTCGCTTCTGGCAGATGACGCAGGCTCACCTGAGGTGCGGAGTCTAAGTACTAGCTGTTTTTGCGGGTATCGGCTTGTAGTTCTCAATTAACTACTAGGGTGCTGTTGAGGTATGAACTAAAGGATGATCATCCCATGCCTGATGAAGGGGTCCTGCATGACTCTAAAATGTCTCTGTGATGTTATCTCTCTGCAATAAAAGCCTTTGGACGGTGATTGCAGATCCATGGTGTGTTGGCAAATATGTACACTTTCTTGATGGTTCCAGGACCCAGTTGGTAATCGCTGTAGCACCCACCATTTGATGTTTTCTAGGAATGTGTATTAAAAAAATGAAATAAAAAAATATACATGCACATTTATTACCTGCAAAAGATGTGCATTTATTTTTTACAAAGGTGAACGTATCATTTAAAGCTAAGATGCCCAACCAGTGGCCCGTGGAGCCCTTTGATGTGGCCCGCAACCTCCTGCTCTGGGATGGTGGGTTGGCAAGCCCAGATTGCGGTTTGCCAATCTGCCATTCCAGAACATCAGTTTTGTTAATGAAGACAGCGGTAGCGCAAGCAAGCGGCTGCGTAGCAGAGCCACATAACCTGATGCTTCCTGTATAGCACTGGATCCTGTCATTCAGTGGGGATCGAAAGTTTGGGCACCCCAGGTAGAAATTTGTATTAATGTGCATAACGAAGCCAAGGAAAGATGGAAAAATCTCCAAAAGGCATCAAATTACACATTAGACATTCTTATCATATGTCAAAAAAAAGTTAGATTTTATTTCCATAATTTCCATCGAAATTACAGAGAACAAAAAAATGGTGTCTGCAAAAGTTTGGGCACCCTGCAGAGTTAATATCTTGTACTGCCCCCTTTGGCAAGTATCACAGCTTGTAAATGCTTTTTTGTAGCCAGCCAAGAGTCTTTCAATTCTTGTTTGAGGTATCTTTGCCCATTCTTCCTTACAAAAGTCTTCCAGTTCTTTGAGATCTCTGGGCTGTCTGTCACGCACTGCTCTTTTAAGGTCTATCCATAGATTTTCAATTATGTTGAGGTCAGGAGATTGTGAAGGCCATGGCAAAACCTTCAGTTTACGCCTCTTGATGTAATCCCCCGTGGATTTTGAGGTGTGTTTAGGATCATTATCCATTTGAAGAAGCCATCCTTTCTTTAACTTCAGCTTTTTCACAGATGGCATCAAGTTACCATCCAAAATTTGCTGAAATTTTATTGAATCCATTTTTCCTTCTACTCATGAAATATTCCCTGTGCCACTGGCTGCAATACAACCCCAAAGCATGATTAATCCACCCCCATGCTTAACAGTTGGACAGAGGTTCTTTTCATTAAATTCTGTGCCCTTTCTTCTCCAAACGTACCTTTGCTCATTCTGGCCAAAAAGTTCAATTTTAACCTCATCGGTCCACAGAACTTGTTTCCAAAATGCATCAGGCTTGTCTATATGTTCATTTGCAAAGTTCAAACGCTGATTTTTGTGGTGAGGACGTAGAAGAGGTTTTCTTCTGATGACTCTTCAATGAAGACCATATTTGTACAAGTATCTCTTTATAGTGGAATAGTGTACCACAACTCCAGTGTCTGCCAGATCTTTCTGGAGGGATCGTGCAGTCAAACGTGGGTTTTGAATTGCTTTTCTCACAATCCGGCGAGCTGTTCTGTCTGATATTTTTCTTGGTCTTCCAGATCTTTCTTTAACTTCCACTGTTCCTGATGACTGCCATTTCTTAATTACATTCCGAACAGAGGATATTGACATCTAAAAACGCTTTGCTATCTTCTTATAGCTTTTTCCAGCTTTGTGAGCGTCAACTTTTTTCAGTTTCAGTTTTCTAGACAACTGCTTAGAAGAACCCATGGTGCTGATTGTTGGGGCAAGGTCAGATGAGTCTGGGCATTTAAAACCTTTGAGATTGACATCACCTGGTCTTCCCAGACGATGATTGAGAACAATCCATGACACTGGCAGGTCTCAGCTTTGCAAAGGAGGCAGTGCATGCTATAAATTCTGCAGGGTGCCCAAACTTTTGCAGACGCCATTTTTTTTTGTTTTCTGTCATTTTGAAAGTGTAATGCCGCGTACACACCATCGTTTTCTGCGATGGAAAAAAACGTCATTTTCAAAAACGTCAATTTAATTGACCGTGTGTGGGCAAAAACGTCGTTTTATGTCTTCTAAAAAACGACAGAAAAAAATTGAAGCATGCTTCAATTTTATGTGTCGTTTTTGGCCGACGTCGTTTTCTGTGTTCTAAACATTGACCGTGTGTACGTAAAAACGTCGATTTAAGCCCGCGCATGCTCAGAAGCAAGTTAGGAGACGGCAGCGCTCATTCATGTAAAACGACTGTTCAGAATGGAATCAGCACATTCGTTAAGGTGTTTTTCAGCTTATAGACAAGAAAATAAACCGCATCTTTAACCCCTGCTTTTAACTGCTACCCAGAAATGGACGTTTGTTGCGGCTGATCTTGTTGCATAGTTATGACAAGCTTTTAATTAGTTTCTTTCTTGTTTGATAATGTTTATGTTTGTGTTCTGTTATTTAGTTGTATCTTCCATCTTAAACATTTTAAATATATATATTGGTCCACCTTTTATTTTTTTTAAAAAATTTTCTCACCAATTTGATTAGTAATCTCTATTATTTTTTTATTTAGGAGTGTGTGAAGTGTATGCAACAACCTAATTTTTTAGTTTACTCACCCACAAGCATGTTTTTTTACCTTGTTAATGTTTTCATTATTTTTTTTGTCATGGGTCTGCCCACTCAATACTGATCTCTCAAATCTACAATAAAGAAACATGTTTAAATTTGGCTGAAAATTAAATTTTTATTTTAGTCTTCATAAAAATTTAGAAAAAAAAAAAGTGGCAAACCAAAAACACAACATAATAAAAACAAAGATGCCAGGGTAGGCAGCACTTTAGAGCATGCTTGTTTTTTTCTGAAAACAAGGGTCCCCGAAGCCACAAATACAGCCTGTGAGTCCACATAAAAATTCCATCAGGGGCACCGTATTATTTCTTCGCCCTTTTCTTCCCAGCAGCCTTCCCTGCAGTCTTCCCTGCAGCCTTCCCGGAAGCCCGAGTCCTTGGGGGCTGGGTTCCTGGAGGAGATGAGGTGGCAGGAGCCATAGCAGCCTCATGAGGTGGAGAAGCAGGAGCAGGAGCAGGTGCAGGAGCAGGAGCAGGAGCAGGAGCAGGAGCAGGAGCAGGAGGAGCAGCAAGGACAGGAGGAGCAATCCGCACAATGTGGGTGTCGTCATCGAGCTGCCCCAGGGATGCCATGGTTATGGCTTCGAACATGAGGAGTTCGCAGCGCACACGCTGGCTCTGCTCCAGATTGTACAGCTTGGCTGCAATGAGCGCTGCGAACCCCTCAACTTCACTGGGTGGCTCTCGGATGGCTGCAGTAGCTTGGCGAAGCAGGCCCTGGGTCTCCTCCTCCATCTGTCGCATACTCCTGAGCCGTTTATTGGGATTGCGGAATGGAGGGATCCGGGAGATGGTATCCCGCCGGCGTGCCTCCTGGGTCCCACTGGGGCCTGCCACCTCCTGGCTCCCAGTGGGCTCTGCCACCTCCTGCCTTGCAGTTGGCCCTGGCTCCTCCTGGCTCCCTGTGGGCCCTGTCTCTTCCTGGCTCACTGTGGGCCCTGGCTGTTCCTGGCTCCCTGTGTGCCCTGGCTGTTCCTGGCTTGGGTCTGCCTGTGTATGAAAAAAAGGAACATATGTTATTTGTGTTTGTCATTAATCACACACATTTTTACAATCATGAGTGATGCAAATTGAATGTCAATATATATTACACACAGGGTCGCCATCCTTAATTATGTGGCCCCTTAAACACCTTCAGACATGGTCCCCCTGGAATTATGTGGGTTGTTGCATGCCTAATTTAGTAAATAAGTGGCCTTTTACCCAAAAATTAGGTTAATCAATTTAGTGTCAACTAGATAGTACTCAAAAAGGGTGTCTTCCATCTGGGACCCCTTGCAGGTGTATTGCGTTACTCCCCCCCTACTGGCCTATCTGAAAATGCCACCCACTCCTTCATCAACATTATTAATTTGCCCATTTTGACCCCATCATGTTTTCCCACTACTGACTATTGATCCTATCCCTAAACTTTACAAGATTCACATAGAATTTAGAACAATAGTAACATACATTTACCATTATTACTATACTTGTCATATACTAACTAAATTCAAACAAAAAACACATACCATTCTCCACGGCTCACAATTGGGGTCCTCCAGGAACTCTTCCTCTTCCTCCGAGCTTGTCTGCTCTTGTCTGCAGGGAAGACTGGAGGATTGGCTGCTGGGAAGCTGGGAGCTACCTCTTGGGGGAAGGGTAGACAGGGATGGCCTGGTCTCTATGTGGTCGTCCAGGAACTGCAGCTGACTGTAGTACCACAGGGTTGGTTTGTAGATGGAGTCAGCTGCAGCCCCAGACCTCATTGAGGCCAGGACTTGGACCCGTTGGGCCCTGTAGGTGCCCCTGATGGAATTGATTTTATTTTTCACAGTGGCTGTTGTGGCGTTGGGGACCCTTGTTTTCACAAAAACAAGCATGCTCTGTCTAGCTTTCTCCCTGGCATCTTTGTTTTTATTTAGTGTGCTTTTGGTTTGCCACAGAACTGGATGTTCCTTCCATTTTTGGATGAAGTCTGTCAGGAAGTCCGCATCCTTGAAGGCATCCATTCTTTCTGCACATGAAACAGAAGCCAAAACATAATGTAATTAAAGGCACTAGCTTACTTCCCCTAACTAGCCCACAAACTCATTCCCTATTCACTATAATAAAGTCGGAATTAAAAACTTACGTCTCGTCGTTATTAGGAAAGATCGGGAATTACGACTTCTTCCACAGACTATGCAGGCCGTTTCCAAACACGTCCCATCCCTTTTACACTACGCACGCGTGACGCTCCGCACGACACCCCGCCCCTGACGTTCGGTATCGTCCTTTCCACGCCCCTTCTCTGTCGTTTGGTGAGGGAGAAAAGATGGACAACATGGAGGTGTATTCCAGCTCAAGCCAGGAGGCAGGCCAGGCCCAACCACGCCGCAGATTCCGCTGCAGAGCCTCCAACATGTCATTTAATGAAATGGTGGAGATGGTCACCATATTGAGGAGGGAGGACTATGATGCCAAGCATGGCCCCTACATGCATCCCAATAAAGTAAAAGCACAAATTATGGAGAAGGTCATCCGTAGGCTCCAGCGGAAGTTTGGTAAAACCAGGAGCAGAGAGCACCTGCGCAAAAGGTGGTCGGATTTGAAAAAAAGGGAACCCCACCAACTTTACCGAATTAATAAGGTGATTCGAAGAAGAAGTAAGTTTTTTCCATGTGTATTTAATTATTTTTGTGTGTTCTTTGTGCCCTTTTTTTTTTGTGCCAGGTTGACCATAAAATGAATATTATGAATGTGGACGCATGATGCAGTCGTCGTAGTCGTCGTTCATTCGGTGACTTTCAATAATCCAAGACCATATTAACGAGAAATGGCATCATGCCTAGTTGGCATGTGCAAAGGGGAGTTGAAGCACTGTATCTGATCAAAAATCGTAAATTGAGGAATTGTGGGCGAATGAACGACGACTCCTATGACCAATTAGTCGACACAAATATGAAAGTTGTGACATTTTTGGGGCTTAAAAAAAAGGTGTATTCAATTCTGGACTAGATGGAAATGTGTTTCAGCTTATTTTAGAAGAAACGTAAATACCTTGAGATTCACAAAAAGGAGCGTTTGCTACTCCTTTTTTTATTGAACATGTGTACTCAGTAGCACAATTGTTTGTCACAATCACAACCTATGTTGGGTCACACACAGGGGTGAGCAGATCCAGGGGAGACTTGTTTAGCTTACATATCTAAACGTAAAAATTGTGTTAACTGATTTGAGATTACTTTGTGAATGGATTAAATATTGGTCTATTTTATTGATAATTGTTTAAAAATCAACAATAGTGACCTTTTGTTTATCATTTTTTAATTTTTGGGTGTCATTTCAGGCCGCTCTTAATGGTTGAACCTCATGTTTTCCCTTTCTTCAATCTTGTAGGGCACAATGAAGCACAAAGGCAGGAGGCACAAGCCAATCAAGCCACACCCCCGAGGGATGTAGAGGAAGAGGAACCTGCCTCAACATCCGGTAAAGTAACATCTACCACATTTTCTGTGAATATAGATATAGGCATACAATCTTTTAACACATGTTTTGGTTCCACATTTCAGGAGGAAATCGGGCTGGTCAGGGACTGGACACGTATAGTGCCCAGCTCCTCATCGGCGAGGTTCTCACCTGCAGGGCCCAAGTTGAGGACATACGTCTGGCCTGCCGTGAAATACGCCACAAAGCCAAGACGCTGGAACGGCAGCTAAAAAATTTTATTAATGTTTTGGGGAGGGTTTAATTTTTGGTGTATTTTCTTTTTTCCTTGAATTTAAAAAAAAAAAAAAAAAAAAAAAAAAAAAATATTTTCTAATAATCAAAAAAGACCAACAAAAATAAAAAAAATATTATATTTTGTAATAATCAAAAAAGACCAAAAAAATAAAGAAAATATATTATATTTTGAAATAATCAAAAAAGACCAAAAAAAAAAAAAAAAAATTATATTTTGTAATAATCAAAAAAGACCAAAAAAATTAAGAAAATATATTATATTTTTAAATCATCAAAAAAGACCAAAAAAAAAAAAAAATATTTTATATTTTGAAATAATCAAAAAAGACGAAAAAAAAAAAAAAATGATTTGTTGTACTAATCAAAACTAAAAAAGTAACAAATAAATAACATTTTGGACTCCAAACAATTTGTGTGTAGTTATTGGTATCAATGCAGACTCATTAAATTAATCAGGCATATTTGTAGAGTTATTAAGATTTAACACTCATGGGAATTTATTACATCCCAAACACATGGCTGGATGAGAACCTACGAAAAAGAAACATTACCCCCCAAAACTTACAAATAACTAAAATCAAACAAATAAACACTGTTTCATCAAACAAAAAGTAAATTTATTTTTTTAAACAAGATCAGGCATTGCAATGGCCCCCCTCCCCATAAAATAGTCCACATAGGATTGACGCACTGCACGTGCGGTTTGGGGGGCCAAGCCTCTATGGCTAGCCTGATGTCCCGGCTCCGGAGCCACAAGATCAGCCTCATCAGGCAATACCGTCAGGTACGTTTGAGAATTTCTTTTCAAAAAATTGTGCAAAATGCAACAAGATAGTATAATATAATTCCACTTGTATTCCGCCATGTTTATTGCTGTTAAAAACAATCTGAATCGGCTGGCCATGATTCCAAAGGCATTCTCTACCACACGTCTTGCCCTGGCCAGCCGATAATTAAAAACCCTCCTCTCATGGGTGAGGGTGCGTACGGGAAATGGCCTCATGAGGTGGGGACCCAAACCAAAAGCCTCATCTGCTACAAACACGAAGGGCAGACCCTCTTCGTTCTCCTCCGCAGGTGGCAATCCTAGGTCCTCCAACCGAAGCCGTTGTGCGAACTCCGTCTCCGCAAAGACACCGCCGTCCGACATCCGGCCATTTTTCCCAACATCCACGTACAAAAACTCGTAATTTGCTGAGACCACCGCCATCAAAACAACACTGTGGAATCCCTTATAATTGAAGAAATGGGATCCACTATGGGGTGGGGGCACAATGCGGATGTGCTTGCCATCAATGGCTCCTCCACAGTTCGGAAAGTTCCAACGCTGGGAGAAGTCCGCTGCCACAGTCTGCCATTCCTGTGGCGTGGTGGGGAACTGGATAGAAAGAAAAAATAAAAAACATTAGAACAAAGATTTTAAACAGAATATAGCTAAAATTACAAGGGATCCCACCAACAATTCAACAAAAAAGGTTAGTATTAAAAAAAAAAATGTGAACAATTAAGCATATTAAACACCCCCCTCTGATGTTTAAAAAATATATTTAGGGGGAGTGGGGCTCAAGATGAGATGAGAAACAACCCCCCAAAAAATATCTAAATAAGAAAAATAATTATTAGTATGTATTTCAAAAATCTAGGGGGGGGGGTTTGGACAATGGAGGCCACAAATAAACGGGGATATAGGGACACACAAAATGCAGCACTACAATGGAGGCCACAAATAAACGGGGATATAGGGACACACAAAATGCAGCACTACAATGGAGGCCACAAATAAACGGGAAGATAGGGACACACAAAATGCAGCACTACAATGGAGGCCACAAATAAACGGGAAGATAGGGACTATGCTAGGTGGGTTTGCCCACAACATAGAATGATGGACAGGTTGGCTAAATTAAATAAACATGTAGGGCTTTACTAATTGTGTAGAACAGCATACATAGAGACAAAGTGAGCATTCTGAGCATATTAGAAAATTATTACTTTTTTTTTTTTTTTTTTGGAAATTAGTTTGACCATTGAAAGAACACCACTTACCTTAACATAGTCCTCCTGAAGAACCTGAATGATGGCCGAACAGGTCTCAGGGATTATGAGGCCCAGAGCCTGGGGGGAGATGCCCGTCGAGAACTTCAAGTCCTGCAGACTTCTCCCTGTTGCAAGGTAGCGCAACGTAGCAACTAGCCTCTGCTCAGCAGTGATGGCTTCCCGCATAACGGTGTCCTGCCTGGTGATATATGGCGACACCAAAGCCAAAAGCTGCTGAAATACGGGGTCAGACATCCTAAGAAAATTCCTGAAATCATCAGGGTTATTTTCTCGGATCTCCCGCAGCAGAGGCATATGAGAGAACTGGTCCCTGCGTAGCAACCAGTTCTTGGTCCACAACCTCCTCCTCACCCTGTTCATGGACCGTCGCTGGGATGCAGCACACATCCTAACAACAAGCACAGCACGATCTCGGCGACGAGTTCGTACCCGCAACATGGCTAGAAAACGGTCGTCAAATCAGATCAGACTAAAAATTACGCCCTGAAGTAAAGAATGGCCTTTGAAGAACGACCTGCTAAACAGCACCGTGCACACCAAACGTAATGCCTAAACAAATACGTCCTTAGTACAAGCACTGTATCACAGATCCGACAACAAATAGACAAACTGTACGACAGAAAACGAAATTTAAAGCACAGTCACTGAAAATCACGAATCGTATCTCACCAAACTTTTACTAACACGCAGCAACACGATATCAGCAAAAGAGGCCGTCTTCCGCATGGAAACGACCCTTTATAGTGACGTAGTGCGTGATTGACGGAACTGCGCTGTGCTAGAGCGTTGTGAAAAAGCGATGGTGTGTATGCTACGTCGTTGTTCAAATTGAAGTTTGAAAAATGACGTTTTTTTAAAGCACATAAAGCGTCGCTTTTTTCCATCGCAGAAAACGATGGTGTGTACGCGGCATAAATGATGGAAATAAAATATAACCTTTTTTGACATATTATAAGAATGTCTAATCTGTAATTTGATGCCTTTTGGAGATTTTTTCATCTTTCCTTGGCTTCGTAATGCACATTAATACAAATTTTTACCTGGGGTGCCCAAACTTTCCATCCCCACTGTAGGCGGAGTGATGCCAAATGCACTTTGCCTGGGGCCACAACAGCCGGTGATACCCGAATAGAAGACTTATTAAAGGTAAGTTTATTACTTAAATCACAGGGTATATATGGGCATATCTGTTCTGCAGTGGTTACTGGGCTGCTTTTAAACTGATCCGCAGGTGCAGCGTGGTGCACCTCTGGGTTACCTGCATTGAGCCATAGGCTTCTGTTTTTTACCTGTGGGTTTGGTCCAGTTTCAGAAAGGTGCACCACACCTGCAGGATATAATAGAATTCTACAGCAAAGTGCAGCTTACCCACAGGAAAGCCACAGGTGCGATGTGGGTAAACTACAGCGCATCAGTGTGAAAGAAGCCTTAGGCCCCTTTTATAGAATCGGTCCGACCCTCCATTTATCCCTATGGAGCGGCAGATGTAAACGGTCTTGTGTCCCTTCCATCTGGGCTGATTGGATCAGAGGGCCCATAGAGTAGAGTAGAATGGGCTGTGTCTGTGTAATCTTTCCATATGTATAGTGGACATGAGCCCGTCATCCACCCATTCCGCTCATTGTGGCCCGTGACCGGTTACTAAGTCGCTTAAGTGGCCCTCGCTCTTCAAAAGGTTGGGCACCCCTGCTTTAAAGTGAGGTTTTGCTTTGTCCATGCACGGCAAAGCAAATGGTTCACTTTAATACTGGCCCTCCAGTAACATTTACTTGCGTTTGTCATCAACAGCACTCAGGCATTTGGAGAGCTACACCTCTTCCAGAAACATTCAGCAATCTATAGATCACATCAGTACATGCATAACCCAGAGATTATTTTTTCCCAGATAGCTTTGCATGTCCACACTTTGTTGTATATGGTAGTCTTCCAAATCCAAACTCTTTATGCTTTCAGGCGTATAATTATTCAATTGGCAAACCTGGTTGGATAAAATAAAAATCGTAAGTTAATTGTTTCTCAGTTCTTTTTTGTGTGTAAAAACAATTGAAGAGATTGTTTTGAGGTTTCCAGCCAATCCAATCATATAGCAGCTCATTGCCACTTCTCACAATTCGATTTTCTGCACTCAGCAATGCAGGCGCTCTAGTAAAAAAAAGAATGTTATACATATTGTGGGTTATTTACGAAAGGCAAATCCACTTTGCACTAAAAGTACAAAGTGCACTTGGAAGTGTAGTCGCTGTAGATCCGAGGGGGACATCAAAGGAAGATAAAAAACAGCATTTTAGCTTGCACATGATTGGATGATAAAATCAGCAGAGCTTCCCCTCATTTCAGATTAGAGGTCGGCCGCTTGTTGGCACTTTTTAATTAATCGGCAACGGCCGATTGTTTTTAAAAAGAACAAAACAATTTACTTCAGCGCGACTTGCAAATAACTTCTGTATCATAGAAGTCAACGCAAGTTGCCTGAAGTTTCCGTGGAGCGACTTGTCTCTGGGCAGCCTGCCAAGTGTGAGAAAAGAGATAAAATGTTTCTACTTAAAATCAATGAACTGAAAGTGTGTAGAAGTTCTCAGTTTAACCATTTAAAGACAAAATCTTTTCTGACACTTGTTGCTTACAATTAAAAATCCTGTATTTTCTGCTAGAAAATCATTTAGAATCCCCAAATATTATATATTTTTTTTAGCAGAGACCCTAGGGAATAAAATAGCTGTTGTTGCAATATTTTATGTCACACAGTATTTGCGCAGCGGTCTTTCAAATGCATTTTTTGGGGGAAAAAATACACTTATTATATGTTTTAAAAATAACAGTAAAGTTAGCCCGTTTTTTTTTTTTCCTTCGTCCAGAAGTTTTGATTACCTGTTTTTGTGCCTGCTTTCTGATTCCCTTACCAAAGATGGCCAGGGCAGCACCCGAGCGCCGAGGGAGAGATCGGCTTCGGGTGCCGAGTCTGCCGACATTGCAGGCAGCAGCTGCAGTATTTGTAGCTGCTGACTTTTAATATTTATTTTTCGGCAGGAACTCCGCTGCTTTCACACTGGAGCAGGCAGGCGTTGACGGCGAACACCACTAGTTTTAGCAGTGCTTTACCATCATTTTAGTGGCGCTATTTGGTTGCTAGTGGGGCGCTTATAACCCAGTTAGCGGCCGATGAAGAGGTTAAATGCGCCTGTGTAGCACCACTGCATGCGCTTCGGCAGCAGTGCCCATTCATCTCAATGGGCAGGAGTGGTGGAGGAGCAGTATACACCGCTTCAAAGATGCTGCTTGCATGACTTTTTTTTAACGTCCTGCCAGCGCACTGCCTCAGTGTGAAAGCACTCGGGCGTTCACACTGAGACTGCAGGGGAGCCGTTTTGCAGGCACTTTACAGGTGCTATTTTTAGCCCAAAAGCTCCTGAAAAACACCCCAGTGTGAAAAGTGTCCAACTGTTAGATTTTATGAGATGAAGGGGAGGAAAAAAAAAATTAAAAAATCGGCCTAACATATTGGCAAAAAAAAAAAATCGGCATCATATATCGCCCATTGGCCGCCGCAATTTCTAAATATCGGCATCGGCAAGAGAAAACCCCATATCGGTCGACCTCTATTTCAGATCTACCCTTCAAATTTACAGCGACTGCACTTCCAAGTGTAATTTCCAGAGCACTTTGCAGTTAAAGTGCAAAGTGGATTTGCCTTTCGTAAATAACCCCCACTGTGTAATATCTGCTGAGTTACCATTAGTTTACTATTACAGCATTAAGATTTAAGTTAGAAGATTGGAAACACTACTAAGCTACTACACAGGAAGACAGCACAACTTCCCAAAGGTGATGACAGCCTCTATGTTCTGCTTCAAATACTTGGAAAGCCCCCAAGTAGTAACAGGAAAGCAGCCAGGGTAGATGACAAACATACAAGTAAACTACTTCATAAGTCTATTGTTCTTTCATGTCTGTGTGGGGAATTCAGTAACCCATCATACGACCATGTCAATATAAATCTAAATTTCCCCACTTCATAATTCTTTTACAAAATAAAGAACATAATAGAAGGCAAAGACAAAAGTTGGAGCAAGGGCTTTTCTATAGGTGCCATCAGATATACCATCATCATCAGGGCCGTCTTTACCGCAGGGCAAATGGGGCAGGTGCCCTGGGCCCTGTCACTTTTGGGGGCCCAAAGCAACCCCCTTTAAAAAAAAAAAAATTTTTTTTTTTTTTTTTTATTTTTTTTAGGGGCCAGGAGGACCCCAGGGGCCCGGAGGACCCCAGGGCCCCAGATGGCAACCCCCCCTTTTTTTTTATTTATTTTTAAATAAAAAAAAAATTATATATTTTTATTAAAGGGACAATTTTTTAATATATTTTTATTTTATTTTTTATTAAAGGGCCAATTTTTTTTAGAGGTCTGGGGGTCCCCAGGGGCCCATAGTTCCCCAGGGCCCCGGATGACAACCCCCCTTTTTTTTATAAAAAAAAATCTGTTTATTTATATATATATATATATATATATATATATAAAAATGTTTATTATTATTATTATAGGACCCAGAGGTCCCCGGATGGCAACCCCCCTTTTTTTTATAAAAAACATTTTTTTTATATATTTTATTTCTTTTTTTTCTTTTTATATATATATATATATATATATATATATATATATATATATATATATATATATATATATATATATATATATTATATATATATATATATATATATATATTTTTTTTTTTTATTAAAGGGCTCAGAGGTCCCCATGTGGCAAACACCCTTTATCTTTTTTTATAAATGTTTATTTTTTTATAAATGTTTATATATTTTTTTTATTTATTTTTTATTTAAGGGCCCAGAGGTCCCCAGGGCCCTGGATGGCAACCCCCCCTTTTTTTTTTTATAAATGTTTCTTTATATATATTTTTTATTAAAGGGCCCAGAGGTCCCGGATGGCAACCCCCTTTTTTTTGTAATTTATTTTTATTAAAAAAAAAATATTAAAGGGCCCAGAGGTCCCCAGGGCCCCAGATGGCAACCCCCTTTTTAAAATATATTTTTTATATATATTTTTTATTTCTTTTTTTCTTTTTATTAAAGGGCCCAGAGGTCCCCAGGGCCCCGGATGGCTACACCCCTTTTTTATATATATTTTTCTTTATTTCTTTCTTTATTTCTTTTTTTGTAAAGGGCCCCCCGCTTCTAAATTTGCGGCAGCCCCCCCCCTGCTTCTCAATTTCAGGCGGCAGCACCCCCCATCCCGGTTCTCTGCTCCAGGGGGCCCATGCCTGAAGCTGTGTAAGTGGCCCTATAATTCCTGATGGCGGCCCTGCCTCCCGTTAAGCCCCTGTGCTGCCTACAAATCAGGCCGAAAATCATCAGCGGCACGCAGCCAGTGACAGTACTGCTTCCCTTCCCAGTGTTTTAAAATGTACAGCACCCCTGACTTCCCTTTAGACGTGCACTTCTCCCTTCCTGCCACTGGGTGCTGCTTGCATATAAAAGTGAATTAGAATGTGATTTTATAACATCCCCAGTTTGCTCTTCCTGAGGCTGACTTCTTCATGTCCTGCTCCTCAAGGTATGTCACTGTTTGCTAATCTATATTGTAAATTGAAGTTTTCTGTAGAGTGTGCCCAAAGTCTTTATATTTGATGATTCACTGCAGGTCTGGTCAGTGTTTTAAAAAGTTCCTCTATTTTACACATGGCATGGCATGGGGGTCACAGCACCGTCTGTCCATTCTGCTTTAGCGCCATGGGACCCCATGCCATGCCATGTGTAAAATAGAGGAACTCCTTAAATCACAGACCAGACCTGCAGTCCAGGCTGAGTAAAGCCTCAGAGTACATGACATTACTGTCTGTATTTAACTGCTTGATGGGCTTATTTTGGGCCTGGCTGGTTCACATGTATGTGTTTTGGCGGCCCACATTTGCGCAGGCACAGCAGCCCATTCATTTGAATGGGCCGCCATGCCTGCGTTTCCTGCAAAGAAAAGCGCATGCCTCATGTAATAGGCTGCGCACACGGCACGCCTATGCCCATCAAGCACTGAAATACAGCACTGTCTGTCCATTCTGCTGTCTGCTGTGACTTATCTGCAGTTCCCGCACTGTCAAACTTGCTGCATTTTTAGATGTTTAGGCCACGCTTTTAAAAACACAGTGCGTTTGTGTGTGCAAGAACTGCAGGTAAGTAGCATGGTGCAAAAGCAGAATGGATTTCAAGGCAACTGTATTTTTAAAATGCTGAATGCACCTTTTTTCTGCAGGAAACAAAGGCATGGCAGCCTATTCAAATCAATGGGCTGCTGTACCTGCACAAATGAGGACCGCCAAAACATACATGTGAACCAGCCAGGCCCAAAATAAGCTGGAGGGGGGCCCAAAAAAAATGTTTGCCCTGGGCCCAAACCATATTAAAGACGGCCCTGATCATCATGTGCGATCAATGTTGACTCCTCCTAGCAATCACATGAATAGTGTTTCTCCAGAAGAATCTGTCTGTCCTCGGTTTGGGTCCCAAGTATTCCCAAAGGCATGTTTAGAATTTTTGTGAGTATATCATTTTTTTAGGTACTTATATAGCGCTGTCAATTTACGCAGCGCTTTACATATACAATGTACATTCACATCAGTCCCTACCCTCAAGGAGCTTACAATCTAAGGTCCCTAAGGCCCCTTTCACACATTGGGGCGGGAGGCGCGGTGGCGGTATAGCGCCGCTAAAAATAGCGGCGCTATACCTTCGGATTCAGCCGCTAGCGGTCTGGTATTAACCCTCGCTAGCGGCCGATAAAGCGTTAATACCGCCCGCAATGCGCATTCCGGGCGGTATTACTGCAGTTTCCCATGGGAAGGAGCGGTATACATACCGCTCCAAAGATGCTGCTTGCAGAAGATTTTTTTCCCTCCTGCCAGCGCATCGCCTCAGTGTGAAAGCCCTCTGGCTTTCACATTGAGAAGGCTTGGCAGGAGTTTTTCTGGCGGTATTTAGGCGCTATTTTTAGCGCTGTACCGCCTGAAAAACTCCTCAGTGTAAAAGGGGTCTAACTCACATTCATGTACTAGGGCCAATTTAGGTAGAAGCCAATTAACATACCAGCATGTCTTCGGAGTATATCTATCCACCTTATTGCTGGCTGCCCCCTTCTCTTTAACTTGTTTTAAGCAATATTGTCTTTTTTATCAAGTTGGTTATGTTATGTCCAAAATAATTAAAGTGAATGGAAACCCTCACCTTGAAAATAGAAAAGAAAGGCAAAATATTTGTGTGTAGATATAAAAACATTATACAGTAAATACCTTTTTGTCCCCCTCTTTTGTATAAGTGATCAAATTTCCTCTGTTCTCAGCTGCATAAGACGGGGAGAAAGAGCAGCACCTTGATCTTCCCAGTGAATAGCTGTGTGTTCGGGGAGTGTCAGGACAAGTTCTGTGAACTACAGCTAAAGAACTGATCAAGTGCTGCATTTCTGAGCCGAGCCACCACATCCCACAATACCCTGCAGCGGCAGCGGGGATGACAGGCCTTCACTAGACTTCACTCTGCTGGCTGCTCCAACCAAACCAATTAACCACTTGACCATTGGGCACTTAAACCCCCTTAATAACCAGACCAATTTTCAGCTTTCGGTGCTCTCACATTTTGAATGACAATTACTCAGTCATACAACACTGTACCCAAATGACCCACTGTACCCATCTTTTGGTAGTATTTAATCACCGTTGGTTTTTTTTTATTTTTTGCGCTATAAAAGAAAAAAAGACTGAAAATTCTGTAAAAAAATTAATTTTTCTTTGTTTCTGTTATAAAATTTAGCAAATTTGTAATTTTTCTTCATAAATTTTGGCTAAAATTTATACTGCTACATATCTTTGGTAAAAATAAGTACAAATTGATAAATATTATTTGGTCTTTGTGAAAGTTATAGCGTCCACAAGCTATGGTGCCAATATCTGAAAATTGTTCGGGGGTATTGCAGAGTATTGCGTAGGGGGTATTGCAGAGTATTGCGCGGGGGTATTGCAGAGTATTGGGCGGGGGTATTGCAGAGTATTGCGCAGGGGTATTGCAGAGTATTGCGCGGGGGGGTATTGCAGAGTATTGCGCAGGGGGTATTGCAGAGTATTGCGCAGGGGGTATTGCAGAGTATTGCGCAGGGGGTATTGCAGAGTATTGCGCAGGGGGTATTGCAGAGTATTGCGCAGGGGGTATTGCAGAGTATTGCGCAGGGGGTATTGCAGAGTATTGCGCGGGGGTATTGCAGAGTATTGCGCGGGGGTATTGCAGAGTATTGCGCGGGGGTATTGCAGAGTATTGCGCGGGGGTATTGCAGAGTATTGCGCGGGGGGTATTGCAGAGTATTGCACGGGGGTTATTGCAGAGTATTGCGCAGGGGGTATTGCAGAGTACTGCGCAGGGGGTATTGCAGAGTATTGCGCAGGGGGTATTGCAGAGTATTGCGCAGGGGGTATTGCAGAGTATTGCGCAGGGGGTATTGCAGAGTATTGCGCAGGGGGTATTGCAGAGTATTGCGCAGGGGGTATTGTAGAGTACTGCGCAGGGGGTATTGCAGAGTATTGTGCGGGGGTATTGCAGAGTATTGCGCAGGGGGTATTGCAGAGTATTGCGCAGGGGGTATTGCAGAGTATTGCGCAGGGGGTATTGCAGAGTATTGTGCAGGGATGGCTGAGCAGGGATGGCTGGATTTGTGACTGCAATAGTTCTCAGCTGCATAAGACGGGGAGAAAGAGCAGCACCTTGATCTTCCCAGTGAATAGCTGTGTGTTCGGGGAGTGTCAGGACAAGTTCTGTGAACTACAGCTAAAGAACTGATCAAGTGCTGCATTTCTGAGCCGAGCCACCACATCCCACAATACCCTGCAGCGGCAGCGGGGATGACAGGCCTTCACTAGACTTCACTCTGCTGGCTGCTCCAACCAAACCAATTAACCACTTGACCATTGGGCACTTAAACCCCCTTAATAACCAGACCAATTTTCAGCTTTCGGTGCTCTCACATTTTGAATGACAATTACTCAGTCATACAACACTGTACCCAAATGACCCACTGTACCCATCTTTTGGTAGTATTTAATCACCGTTGGTTTTTTTTATTTTTTGCGCTATAAAAGAAAAAAAGACTGAAAATTCTGTAAAAAAATTAATTTTTCTTTGTTTCTGTTATAAAATTTAGCAAATTTGTAATTTTTCTTCATAAATTTTGGCTAAAATTTATACTGCTACATATCTTTGGTAAAAATAAGTACAAATTGATAAATATTATTTGGTCTTTGTGAAAGTTATAGCGTCCACAAGCTATGGTGCCAATATCTGAAAATTGTTCGGGGGTATTGCAGAGTATTGCGTAGGGGGTATTGCAGAGTACTGCGCAGGGGGTATTGCAGAGTATTGCGCAGGGGGTATTGCAGAGTATTGCGCAGGGGGTATTGCAGAGTATTGCGCAGGGGGTATTGCAGAGTATTGCGCAGGGGGTATTGCAGAGTATTGCGCAGGGGGTATTGTAGAGTACTGCGCAGGGGGTATTGCAGAGTATTGCGCAGGGGGTATTGTAGAGTACTGCGCAGGGGGTATTGCAGAGTATTGTGCGGGGGTATTGCAGAGTATTGCGCAGGGGGTATTGCAGAGTATTGCGCAGGGGGTATTGCAGAGTATTGCGCAGGGGGTATTGCAGAGTATTGTGCAGGGATGGCTGAGCAGGGATGGCTGGATTTGTGACTGCAATAGTCACAGATCCAGCCCACAGCACTGCTGACACCCGCTCTCCTCTCTCTGTACCGATCGGTACAGAGAGAGGAGGGACAAACCGGTTTGACGCCGGTTTGTTTCATGTGATCGCTCCGTCATTGGACGGAGTGATCACGTGATAAACAGCCGCTACCAGCGGCAATTTACCGCAATCCGTGATGTGCCGGGTTCTCTGGACCCGGCGGTCACGGACATTCCCGTGTGCGCGCCCGATTCTGGGAGGACGTCCATGGACGTCCTACCAGAGTTAAGGAACCGCCTTGTAGACGTATTTTTACCAAAAACATGTAGCATAATACATATTGGCCCAAATTGATGAATAACTTCGATTTTTTTTTTAATGGGAATGTTTTATAGCATAAAAGTAAAAAATATATATTTTTTCAAAATTGTCTTTTTTTTGTTTATAGCTCAAAAAAAAAAATGATCAAATCCCACCAAAAGAAAGCCATTTGTGAGAAAAAAAGGACATCAATTTTATTTGGGTACATTGTCGCATGACCGCGCAATTGTCAGTTAAAGTAAAGCGTCCCATATTGCAAAAAATGGCCTGGTCATGGAGGAGGATAAACCTTTTGGGGCCAAAAAGGTTAAGAACAGAGGCTGCTCCAGGGAGTTACTCCTTGCAGATATCCCAGCCACTAACAATATATTTTGTAAGGCTCGTTTCACACTGGTGCGATGTGGGAAACCCTGCGAATCCAGTGCGGGTTCCCGAATCCCCTGCGGTTCACACTGCCCTATGCAAACCACTGGGGGTGTCAATACAAAGTTAATGACACCTCCAGATCAGTTTGCAGTTCAAACTGTGAAATTGGACAGGAATCGGATCACCCATGCGATCCGATTCTGATGTGGACAAAAAAAAAAAAAAAGAAAAGGGACCTGCATGAGTTTCTGAGAACGAAAAAAAAGGTCAATTGTCTACATATGCAGGGATTTTAAATATATAATCTGGAGTCACTACACACAACAGTAACACCACTCCACTGAAGTAAGACATGTACATGTGTCATGAATTGGCTGCCAATACACAACAGATGAAAAAACAATGCATGACCCCCACCCCAAAAAAAAAAAAAAAAAAAGGCAGCACACCACAACACCTGGTGCATTGTATTCTACTATACACAATGAGCATAGAGCTGCTGCACTGCCACACCTTTTGGTAACATACATTTGAGACCAGGCCTTTTCTGGAACTTTTTGCTTGTATTTTTTTTATAGAAAATTATATATATTTATATATATATATTTTTTTTAGCAGAGACCCTAGAGAATAAAATGGTGATCATTGCAATATTTTAGATCACGTAGTATTTGCGCAGCGGTCTTTCATCCACATTTCTTTGGGGAAAAAGTATAAACCTTGAATAAATAAAACAGTAAAAAGTTAACCCCATTTTTTTGTATAATGTGAAAGATGATGTTACGTCGAGTAAATAGATACCCAACATTTTACCCTTTAAAACTGTGCATGCTCATGGAATGGCGACAAACTAAGGTACTTAAAAATCTCCATAGGCGACATTTTAATATTTTTTACCTGTTTAGAGTTGCAGAGGAGGTCTTGTGCTCGAATTATTGCTCTCACTAACGATCGCAGTGATGCCTCACATGTTTGGATTGAACGCTGTTCACATATGTGGGCGCAACTTACGCATGTGTTGGCTTTTGCGTACAAGCACAGGGGCACTTAAAAAAAAGTCTCTTATTTTTACACTGTCTCTTTAATTTGATCACTTTTATTTCTATTACAATGTAAACATCCCTTGTAATATTAATAGGGAATGTTGGGTCCTCTTTAAGAGATCTGGGGTCAAAAAGACCCCAGATCTCTTATTTACCCATAAAAAAAAAGGGGGCATTTTCCCTTTAACAAAAATAAAAATCAGCTGTGAGGCGGAAGCGACATTAGATGTCGCTCCGGTCCTCCAAGGGCATAGAGTCGAGTGAGGGCCAACTTGGATTCACTCAATTTCCTGCCCATCACTTCAGAAGATCAGATTTTTTCCGCCTCTACCGAATGGGAAAAACAACCGAATGGGAAAAACAACTGTAAAGCATCTTCTGCTGCCTCTAAAAGTGATCCTGTCAAAAACAGGTCCCTGCTCCCCCCTGAAAGGTACCAAATGTGACACAAATGTGTAATTGAATAGACATGTTACTGGCCGCTCCCTTAGATGGGGCTGCCAATTCCGTTTGGAACAGCCACAGAGTCGGCTGAAAAAATGGGGGGGGGGCAGGGCTTTTTCTGTCCTTGGCCCGAGAGAATGGAATCTACTTCCCCTAAGTCTTAGACAGAGTCCTGACCTACCCACATTCAGGAGGGATCTAAAAACCTATCTGTGGGCAGAGGCAGATTGATAGGAAGAGTGAGGTTAGGGTCATTCTGGAGGGAAGCACTGCTAGATCTGTTTGTGTGGGGAATTGTGTGTTGTCTCTCCTTGGTCTTATGTGATTTCTATGGTTTTTGTACTGTTTTGGTTTTATGGTGTCATATTGTTGTTTTATTAGTTGATTTTAACTGTGGTACATATCTTATATTGTTATTATGTTAATTTATGCCTGTAACACTCGGTCTTGTTGTGAATTGTTAAGGTCTGGAAGCGTTTCGATGCCTTCGGGTGATTCTACGCTATACAAGCAATAAACAATAAACACCGGAAGCAATTAAGCGGAGGTTCCATTTTTGGGTGGAACTCCACTTTATGGTGGGTACACACTACAAGATAAATTGGGCGAATGATCGTCTGGTTTTCCTCGATGTTTCACAGCAAGTTGGAACTGAGGAAGGAAATGATGTATGAAAATTCCCGCACAAAAAAAAAGCTTTTTTGATCATGCATATCGGATTTTGCTCTTACGAAAACTGTACTAAATCAGTACACATTAAACAAAAATCGTTGGTTCTGTTGGATTGGATGTCAAAAGTTGTGTACACATTATAGGAAAATCGATTGATCCTGCCTCGCACGTCATTTTCTTCCGATTTTCTCCTAGTGTGTACCCAGCTTTACTGCCATGTCCACCAGTCACATAATGTAGCCATTATTCCGATTACTGCACTTATCAAGGCCATAGGCACACTTCAACGCTGTAGCCTTGGGAAGTTTTAGCAACAGAAATAAACCTTGTTATCAAAACCAGCTGTGACATTACAGGATCTGCTGCAGTATATTTTAGCATCTGAATACACAGGATGGAAAGAAACGTCACATCTGTTTTTCTGCTGCTCTTGCCAGCTTGGAACACAAAGAACTTCTGGTGTTAATAAATTAACCTAGTCTTGAATCTGCTTATTTCATATGTAAGCACTATAATATCACAGTGCATATAAATGAAGGCAGCTCATGTAAATGCAGACGGCTGAGTGTGTAGTTACATGCAAATGGTGCAGAAGACATAAAAAAAAGAATATTGTCTAGAAGACTAAGGTATGGTGGTGGGTTATTGGGCTCTGAGGGAATACAGGCTAATGAACATACTTTTGGAACTTTACCAAGTTATATTAGGCTTCACCTGCAAGTGTGACAATTATTCTCCTTAGCCAAAATCAACAAGAATAGTCAGAAATATTTGTCATGGCGCTGGGATTGCGTTTATTCTTTTGCATACTAAATGTCATTCAGCCCTGGTTCACATTGGTGAATTTTGACACGTCAAATAGGCAACAATTTGTGATTTCCATTGACATTTGTGCAGAATCCCGCACAGATGTTTGTGAAATCGCCGCCGAAATTGGGACTGACATGCAGGAGTGAAATAGTCTTCATTCCCGCAGCTCAGTGTGAACTACGGCTCAGTTATGGTTTACATGGGGCGATTAGTTGTGTGCCTAGTAAAGGTGCTCTGTGAATCCTGGTGCCAGCAGTCCTATAGATGTATTACAGGGATAAATGGCTTCAGTTCTGTATCCCAATGTGACATCCGGGTGAGTGAATGGCCTCAAAAGCACCCATCTCCATATACATATTGAATTATCCACAGCAGTGAGGCTGCAGCTATACTGTAAAGCCAGGTTCACACCTATGCGAATTGAGTGCATCCAATTCGCATAACATTATAAAATACATTGATTTTATTGAGGCTGGTTCACATATGTGCGATGCATTCGCACTGCGCATTGCCGAAAAAACGTGTGCGTTTTCTAGGCATTGCAGTGCGGCTCAGAAGATAATGGGCCTGAATTTGCACCTATGGGCATGCATCTGATTCGCAGATGTATTCATTTCTCTCATTCTCCTCAATACACTTCTCCCCCTCCCAGGTCTCCAAATTCGCATCTAAACCGGAGATGATCTGCTGAACAGCTTACTTATCTCTTTGCAGTGATAACAGAGCTGGAATTTGCACCGCATAAGTGTGAATCCAGCCTAAGGGTCCTTAGCTCATTTTGTTTAGGGGAGAGGAGAAACTAGTTTACTTTTGATGCATGAAGGTAAAAAAAAAAAAGTGCAGCTGCCCCCCTGACCCCTTAGTATACCTGACCCCGATCCAGGGATGTGTGCGAGAGCCGCAGCTCTCCCGACTCTCTGCCTCCGACACAACAGCCTCCCACTGCTGTCAATCAGAGCCAGCGAGGAGGGAGCGGGGCCGAGCCCCGTTCTGTGTGTCTTATGGCATGCACGAGAGCCCCCATAGCAAGCTGCTTGCTATGGGGGCACTTGGCAGGGCGATGGAGCCCAGAGCACTGGCAGGGGACCTGAGAAGAGGAGGATCAGGGCTGCTCTGTGCAAAACCTGGAAGTACATGTTTTTCCCTTTAGAGCCCTAGACCAAAGCAAGCAATTAACCCTTGCAGTGCGGACACAGCCCTACTGCAAGGGGTATTTTTTTAGTTACCTAAAGCAAAGCTTTAAAATCGTACCTGGCGATTGTCAACCTGTTGCATAAACTCCTGGTAGAGACCAAGGTTGGCCACAACACACAATGAATGGGTAGGGTCCACTATTATCATTAAGTGAAAGCCTTCCATGTACAACGATGTGATGTTGATGCTGGAGCAAGTGTATGTAGCCAGAAAAACTGCAACAAGTTGGAGATCAGCAACACTGAGATGCAAAAAGAGAATGGGGGGGGGGGCGGGGGGGACTGATGCAAAAGAGAATGCAAAATGTATCTAATTAGAACCGAATGTCAGAGGACATCTGTATGGAGCCTACCTTGAATCGTTATAAAAGTGCAGCCTTACCTGAGGGACTGCATTTTATTATTTTATTCATTTTTGCATAGTTGTGTCAGGATGTAAAGCCACCTCGTTACGTGCTGATAACAGTCACTCAAAAATCATGCAACAAAAAGGTGCTGTTATGCCACGTACACACGACGAGAAAAATGCCATTTTTTTAATTAGTCATTAATAACGATTGTGTGTAGGCTCCAGAGCATTTTTCTCAACGAGAAAAATGGGCATTAAAAATTTTGAACCTGCTCTAATTTTTCCTCAACGTTTTTCACGTTGACGTTTTTCTCATCGTGAAAAACGGTCGTGTGTACGCTTTAACGACTGGGAAAAAAACGTGCATGCTCAGAAGAGGAGGGAAAGGGAAATTTGGGCTGATTATGCAAAGTGTGGCGCCATTCGAATGGAACTTCCCCTTTACACTAGCAAAGGAATAGATACTCGTTCAGCGTAGCTGTCAGCTGAAGACGTGACGCTTGCCACGTTCGATCAGCTGGAGGAGTTAACACAGGGCGTCCCCAGTACTCATTTATCATTCAGCCGACGTCACGCAGAGGGCGGGCGGCTAGAATGACACGGCGCTATATATACGGTTGGCTCACGGCACGTGGCCACGCCCTCTGAAGACGTGACATCCAATCACGAAACGCGTCAGGGCGTGGCCACGTGATCCAACCGTCCAATCAGGTGAGCGGGATCCCGGGACTCACGGCGTCAGGAGGAGGAATCCCCAGGCAGCTGAACTAGTGAGAGCCTGCTAGCCTATTGATTGTGACACAGCGCCATTTTTGAATTTTAAACCCTGTAAGCATAACATTGAAGAGAGCTTCACCTCTATTAAAATAAATGGTTTTACACTATGTGGAGTCTCCCTCTTGTTTTTACATGACTGCATCCATTTGAGCACTACCAGAGCCCACCAGACTTTAGCAGAAGGACGGGGGAGAGATCAAGCTGTACTTTAACATACTCCAGAGAGACAGTCAGGGTCCCATGCCTATTGATGACATCTATCTGGTGAGTGAGGTCCCTTTGGGGCATCCCTTCGTGTCAATGTTTGCATCATCACAGTTATTGCAGAAGAGTTTCTTAAGTTTTTCCTTTTGGTATTAGGACTGACAGAAGGACCCTGCACATCTGTGCATTTTAGTATCTCAGACATCCATCACTGTCTGAAGATATTAGAGCATTTTAATTGCATTGAGGACTTTGTGATTATTTTTATTTTTATTTGAGGTTCTACTGAGTTTTATGTATGTGGTTCTTCATATATGCATTTTCCATTAGAAACCTTTTATTTTAGCAGGATGTGGTGACACATTTACTTTTTAAGCACGGAAGGCTTGAAATAAGCGCTGTTAATGTTTATTTTAATCAGTGTATGAGATCATTGATATTATAGGCATACTTGAACCAGTTAACTTTTTAATATAATAGCTGCTGCACTGCTTCACACATTTGATGACTAGCGTTTTTTTTGCAGGTGCTAAAACCACATAAGTCAAATTCCATTAGTGCGCTGGGCCAGTATTAATTACCTGACTTATATCAGGCATTTCTACTGATTTTTTCCTTGGAACTTCCCCTTTATAGTGCCGTCGTACGTGTTGTACGTCACCACGCTTTGTTCAAGCATTTTTTATCACGATCATGTGTATGCAGGCTTGACAAGAATCACGTCAAGAAAAACTTTGTTTTTTCCATGACATTAAAAACGGTCGTGTGTACACGGCATCAAAGTTACAAGGCAGAAAACAAAACGCCTTTCTTAGCGGACAGTTTTACCTGGACTGCCTAAATCAGTGGTTTTCAACCTGGGAGTCAAAAGATGATTTGCCAGGGGTCCCCCAATCCTTGGCTGTTGCTGAAGCCCGCACCACTCTCCCATGCTTCTCGCAGCTGCCCAGCAGGGCTGTCCCTGGAGCCCGCAGCCACCCACTCGGCCTCTTCGCAGCCGCTAATTTAGTTCATGGCATGGCTGGAGGGCAGAGACTAGAGGTCAGCTGACTGGTGAGGAATGTGAAGTGGGAGGGGCTGGAGGAGACCATCTCCTGATTTTGGCATAGGTGTCACTGCTGCGAGACACCACAAAATCAGAGACACAGTGAAGCCAGAGACACAGTGAATAACACTACCTGTGATTATAGTTGCCAATAAAAGTCCCCCCTACAGTTCTCAGATCAGCAGATGACCTTGATTAAGAGCACCTAAGTTGGCTCCCCGCCAGCACTGCCACTCATCCCAACTTCCCGCCAGCACTGCCACTCATCCCAACTACCCCCACCCCTCCAATAGGGAGTAATGCCCGGTACACACGATCCGATTATCGGACGAATGATCGTCCGTTTTTTTTGTATGCTAATCTCACGTTGAATCTGATGAGTTTACTAAAGTCACGAAAATTCTCGTACGGCAGAGAAAAAAAAAATCGGAAGTGATGTCATGTGTTGTAATGCATTTTCGAACGACAGCTGTACTGTTTAAACAAAAATCGTACGAAAAAAATTTCCGTGCATGTTCGATAGAATAAAAATCGGATGAACTGTCCTGATCAGTTCTCGGAAGCTCTGTACTAACGATCCGATTATCGTTTCGAAAGCTGCATTTTTCTTATGATTTTCGGAACGTGTGTACGGGGCTTAAAAGAAGGAATAAAAATAGAGAATACATGGAAGCGAGAGGAATAGAGGGGGAGGAACAAAGAAAAAGGGAGAGAAAGGAGGCTAGAGAGGGATAAGGGAAAAAAAAATTAGGATAGAGAGTGATAAAAGGGAAAGAAAGGAGAACAAAAATTAAGAGTGGTACATCCTAAAATGTACCACAAGGGGTTTTAATACTGTACGGGTGGAAGAGACTTGGGGAACGCTATATGTACATGGGTTAGGGGCGCAAATTACCTTGGGTGCTGACAACCCATGCTACAAAATTTTGTTAGGGGTCCCCACAACTTGGGGAATTTTATCAAGGGGTCACGGCACTAGGAAGGTTGAGAACCACTGGCCTAGATAGAATTTGTTCTGAGCTCAGGGCTAAAATAACTGTAATAAGCACCACATTGCTCATGTACAAATAATACACATACAATGCATCTGTAATTAAAAGTGATATTAAACATTCAGCAGCTGAACAGTAGGAAACATGTTTTAACCCTTATGTTCTTAAGCTGATGCCATGACTGCAGCCCAAGGTTTCAAGTTTTAGGATGGCTCCTTTCTTTTGCAGTGTCCTATGGGGTAACTCTTACATGCAGGGACTAGAGTTATGTCTTCCTACACTGTGTGCATCAATAGAAACACACAGGCCCATAGCCTAAGATGGCAAGAAAGTCATCTGTTACTCCATCGCTTTTCCTTTCTCCAAGCCAACAAACTGACTGAAGACTGCACTGTCCACTGTTCACTCTAGAGCAGGAGTCAGCAGCATTGAAAGTTGTAAATTGCAAGTATCAGGGTAAGAATTGTAAATAAATGGTTAAGAGCCGGTTCACACAGGGGCGACACGAGTCTGGCTGTGACTTTGCGAGGCGACAAAAAAAAAAACGACCTGAACGCACACCGTAGCGTGACATGGGGCGACTTACAAGGTGACTTCAAGTCGCCTCCATGACAGGAGGCTTTCCAGTGGCCAATCAAACAACAATCAGCTCTCTGGGAGGGAGGGGTTTGCCTGAGAAATGTTTGTTCTCTTCCTGTATTGTTGCTTCTGTTAAGACAGTGATTCAACTTCTGAGTTGGATTGAAGTAGTACAGGAACCTTTTCTTCAATTGGGGCAACTTCATGTTAGATCCCATGTCGCCCCTGTGTGAACCGGCTTTTACTAGGGAATGTTTTTTTTTTTTTTTGCTAAAGCTGAACAACACTGATGGTTTCATTTATGGTGAATTCAGTCAACTTATTTGTACATTAGGTCTATGATGAAGCTGAATTTCTAGTCCCCACCGTTAACAGTCCTGCAGTTGTTGGGGTGATTATAAATCTAAATTCATACTCTATGCAAACTATCAAGAGTTATGTCTAGTCTGCTAGGAGAAATGTATTCCCTGGACCAGCTGTTATGGCACTAAACCCTGTCTGTGCACGGTTCCAGGACTATGTAATCTGAGCACCGGCTCACCAGCAGGAAATGCCAACGATATGTTGGATTTTGATTACTTTCATTAGTCTTGGCACAGCTTTGCAATTACATCAAGTGGGTATGATATTCCCAAGGGGAACACTTTATTTAATTCAGTGTATATTGTAACTTCAACCTGAAGAGGGAGAAGAAAAAAAAAAACACACACGAAACAATTGTGAGATAATTCATTTTACCAAGTCCGAAAGTCTGAGCAATGCATCTCAGTGTAATTACACTACCCCCCTCTCTCTAGCCATCTCTCCTGTATACAGGCCCACTAGGATGACTGTCACTGTACTATGTTTATATGTGCCTGAATCTTTCCAAGAAATTCTACAAGAATATACAGAATTAGCTTATACCTTAAAACGGAGCTTTGCTTTTTTTTTCTTTTTGGAATACAGCACCACATTGTTTACAATTAATGATGTGTATCCCATTATCCACAGACTGTCACTTCTCTGCAGTGTCTCCTTGGAGCTGCCGGAGCGGATGTCTTCCAGCACTGTGAGAGTTAAGCAGCCATTGCTCCTGAGAACAACAAATTGTGCCACTCGCCTGCTTCGTTCTGCCCTCTCCACCATTCTGATTGCTTGCATTACTATCTGCCCACAAAGCAAGGGGGTTGATTTACGAAAGGCAAATATACAGTGCACTGCAAGTGCATTTACTCTAGATCTGAGGGGAAGCTTGATGATTTCTATAATCCAATCATGGTCAAGCAAAAATGCTGGCTTTTATTTTTCTTGCATGCGACTATTGTTTGCAAAGTGAAGATTTACCTCATGTACTAAGCTCTGGGACAAGTACACAGTACATTTGCCTTAATCACTTGACCTCCAGAAAGGTTTACCCCACTTCATGACCAGGCACGGAGGTCCGTTTTCCTCACAGCGCATACAATGACGACATCAGCGTCCTACAAGGGAACTATCTCCTAAATGTGCGCCGTTTAGGAGATATCTCCACTACCTATAGGTAAGCCTTATTCTAGACTTACCTATAAGTAAAAGTAAGACAAAAAGGGTTTACAACCACTTTAAAATAGCACTGAATGAAACCAGGCAAGGAATCACTTAAAAGGGGTTGTAAAGCTTCATGTTTTTTCGCCTTAATGCATCCTATGAGTATATCACATGGGAGCACGCCCACAAGGTAACCCCCCCGAGAGAGAGATTCCCAGAGGGGGTTAGCTCTTGCAGGGAGGAGCCGTGAGAGCCACAGTGGGACCCCAGAAGAGGAAAAACACAAACCCATAGTATCCCTTTAACACAGCTGTTAAAACACTGGGGCTGATTTACTAAAACTGGAGAGTGCAAAATCTGGTTCAGCTTTGCATAGAAACCAATCAGCTTCCAGACTGTATGGTCAAAGCTTAATTGAACAAGCTGAAGTTGGTTACCATGCACAGCTGCACCAGATTTTGCACTCTCCAGTTTTATTAACGCCCCGTTCACACTTGTGCAACTTTTCCTGTGCCATTGGACACCAGAGCGCATGACAAGTCATACCCCATGATTCCCAATAACCACTCATCTTTGTGCGACTTCAAGTTGCACTGACCTCCAAGTAGTCCCTGCACTACTTTGGTCCGACTGATGCCAATTGAGGTCCATAGATCTCAAGTTTACATTTAAGGCATTATCTGAAACCGCGTTAAAAATTCCTGCCGAGTCGCAGCGGTGTGAAAAGGACCTAAACCAACCCCAATGTTTCTTCACTCAGTTTATTAGACATGATAGGGACAAAATGTTCTTCTAACCTTCGTTTCTATAAATATAACCTCTTCAAAGACACACGTGTGTATAAGTGTTGTCCCCTTTCGGTAATGCTTCTCAGTAGACATGTGCACAACAAAAAAGTTCGTATTTTTTTCATTTTGTTTCATTCCGTAGATTCGTAAAGATTCGTAATTTCGTAAGACGCAAGTTTTCCTATTCAGACCCATTTGTATTTTCGTAACAGTTTTATTTTCGTTTATACTGAATGATTCGTAATTCTGTCCAATTTATTTCCGTTGATTCGAAATTCGTAATTTTATTTAGATAATAATTTTCGTTTAATGGATTCGTAACTTTGTACTTTCGTAAATACATCGCAACACACGGCTAATCCATATTAAGATAGACTTTCTCTTAAGCCCCGTACACACGGTCAGACTTTTTGTCAACAAACTTCAAAATGAGCGTTTTCCAAAGAATACAACCGTGTGTACGCTCGATCGGACAAACTTTTTCGGTTTCAAAAGTCCGGCTAACTCCCTTCGGACAAAAATCCAAGGAAAAGTTTGTTTGAAGTCCGATCGTGTGTACGAGGCTTTACACTGTCCAATGTGACTCAGCACAAAAGAGATAAGCTGATTGGCTAAGATATTAAGTAAGATACATCACTCACTAACTACACTGCCCAGTGCCCAATCGAAAGAACGATATGAGTACACAAATTTACGAACAGACAAAGAAACTGATTTACAAAACACAGAAATGAAAATACGAATATACAAATGAAAATACGAACAGCCAAAGGATTTAAAATACGGAATGCAAATCGTTCGTTATAGATATAATTTTCGTTCTTTTGCCGTTTCCTATTTTAGTAATATTGTCCAATCATACGTTCGTATTTTCGCTTGTTCGTTATTTTGCTTATTCGTAATTCCGTAATATTTCGTATTTTGGTTCTTTCAGCTTTTCGGATGTTCGGATTGATCCGAATACTAACAAATTTGTACGAAAATCCATTTGTTACGAACGGGAACGCACATGTCTATTTCTCAGTTTTAAGAGGAAAAACAAAAAAACATTTCCACAGATTGATCTTAAGTGGACCACACACACATCCCTTAGATCTACCATCAACTATGTAGCACAAATGCCTACCCTATTCAATAGCAATACAATGAGCTGTTTAGGTGTATCCTCACACAGTATATAGTTGTGTTAAGTCTAAAGGAACTTGGACATAGTCACATGGGGGTTGATTTACTACTGGTGCAGCTCTGCATAGAAACCAATTACCATTTGTATTGTCAAACAAGCTGAAGTTAGAACCGGATTGACTACCATGCACAACTGCACCGGATGATGTACTCTGCAGTTTTATTAAATCAACCCTGTACTGTATAGTCACCTTTAAGCTGACCAAGTACACATATTTCTCCTGTTCTGTTTATAGGCTAAACAAAAGTAATGAACAGATTCTTCCATTAATGCTAAACAGCGTAGATGAGGAATCTCCCCGACAGCTATTGTTTTATGATAGCTAGCACCCGCAGCTGTCAGAGTACCCAGACAGCAAGGACAGCCGATTGGCTACTGATCAATTTTCCACCCGACTTCTTCCATTTTCAGATCAAAGTTTTTCAAACTGAGTGATGCCAGTCGCACCACCCATTAGTCCAATTCAGAAAAAGGGTTGCAATTTGATCCTAGGAAAAGATCCATAATTTCCCAGCCAATCTTATCTGATCCTCCTAAAAAATCCAGACATGCATCACTCTGCACCAATTAGAAGGAAGAAAAACAAAAACACAAAAGAACATTTGTTGTATAACTGAACATGATCTACAGCCATTTAATTTCTTCAGACTTAAAGCATTTGTCAACCCAAAAAAATAAATATCAGTTCCTTTAAAGCATTTTAATAACCTGGCTGATCTTACCTGGCTATGCCCTCCCCTCTGCAAACTGACCACGATAATCATGGTTGCTGAGCCCTGACACCATGCTCTGTTTAAAAAGTCTCCGTCATTCGGAGCCTGCCATCTGTCTCCTGTGTTCTTCTCCCCCCTCCTCTCCGCCTGCTCGCCCCCACAACTCTTTCTGCTTAAAAACATTTTCATCTTCATACCATCCCCTCTGTGTTCTAATCCTGTGTGCCCCATGCGAGTGATTTTTTTTTTATAAAAGTCTGCAATACCTAATTTCACAGCTTTTCTCTGCATCACATGATTGGCTGGCTCTCTCCTCTCCCAAGTGATGTCAGCAGGAAAATCTCTGCCCCGCCCGCTTCATCTGTCACACAGGGAGAGAGCCAGCCAATCATGCGATTGCAGAGAAAAATTGAAAAATGAGGTATAGCAGACACTTTTTTTTTATAAATCACTCACAGGGGCACACAGGATTAGAACACAGAGGTGTTGGAATGAAGATGTGAAAGTGGCTTAACCACTTTAAAGCGGACCTGCAGTCATGTTTTTCAGCTATTAAATCTTCTGCCCTTGTGGTCTTAACCCTTTCATGCCTATGCCTATGTATGACATTTGGTGTTTACAAGTTAAAATCCATATTTTTGGCTAGAAAATTACTTAGAACCCCCAAACATTATATATATATTTTTAGCAGAGAATCTAAAGAATAAAATGGCGATTGTTGCAATATTTTATGTCATACGGTATTTGTGCGGCGGTGTTTTAAACACAACTTTTTGGGGAAAATTTACTTTCATGAATTTTAAAAAAATGAAAAAGTAAAATTAGCCCAATTTTTTTGCATAATGTGAAAGATGATGTTATGCCAAGTAAATAGATACCAAGCATGACACGCTTTATAATTGCACGCACTCGTGGAATGGCGACAAACTACGGTAACTAAAAATCTCCATAGGCGACGCTTTAAACTTTTTTTACGGTTACCAGGTTAGAGTTACAGAGTAGGCCTAGTGCTATAATTATTGCTCTCGCTCTTACGATCGTGGCGATACCTCACATGTGTTATTTGAACACCGTTTTCATATGCGGGCGCGACTTCCGTATGCGCTTTCTTCGCTGCGCAAGCTCGCGGGGAGGGGGGCGCTTTAAAAAAATTTTTTTTTTGTTTTCTTATTTATTTATTTATTTTTTTCTAATATTAAATTTTTTTTTTTTACATTTTGATCACTTTTATTGCTGTCACAAGGAATGTAAACATCCCTTGTGACAGCAATAGGTGGTGACAGGTACTCTTTATGGAGGGATCGGGGGTCTAAAAGACCCCCGAGCCCTCCTTTGCACTTCAAAGTATTCAGATCGCCGAAAACGGCGATTCTGAATACTGTGTACTTTTTTAAATCCGGCGCCATTGGCATCTGAGAAACCCGGAAGTGACGTCATGACGCCGCTTCCGTGGTTTCAATGCGGACACTGGATCAAAGCCGTTTACGGCTTTGTTTCAGAGCTCGCCGAGACGCTGGAGGCGCCGGATCGTGGATCGGGTCTCCCGGTGGGACGGGAGGCCCGGTCAGAGCGGCGAGAGGCGGCGGGAGGGGGGGATGTCCCCTCCCGCTCCTCCGGCATAACAACCGAGCGGCTTTTAGCCGCATCGGTTGTTATGTTTGGAAAGCCGATCGCCCGCTCTAAACAACGGTACCGGGATGATGCCTGCGGCTGCAGGCATCATCCCGGTATAACCCCTGAAAGCCGAGGACGCATATATGCGTACGCTCGGCGTGAAAGGGTTAACTTTGGATAGCAAAAATGTTTTTCTGCCAGTAAATACCTTATACAGCCCGTTTTCAATTTCTGTTTCTTGTCTGGTAAAAAGCCTAGGCTTATGACATCACGCACAGCTCTCTCACCTGGAGTTGGCCAGAAAGGGGGGATAAGTCATGAGGGCCAATGAGAGCTGCAGGGCTGGAGGTATGCCTCTGTGTAAATCCAGGAGGTGAACAGGCAGCAGCTTCAGCTGCCCACAGTTAAAAATGGATGCAGCCAGACTCAGTGGAGGGAGATTTCTGTAGCATATTTGGCAAGTACAGAATCATATTTTTTATATATATATATATATATATATATATATATATATATATATATATATATATATATATATATATATATATATATATATATATATATATATATATATATATTACACACATATATATATATATATATTACACACACATTTTTTTTTTTTTTACTCACCTAGGCAAATGATGTGCTCTATGCTCACTGTGCCTCCTGGGATATGCATGCTCCATATCGCAGGAGGTATAGCTTTTCACTGACAATGGAGGGAGGGGGCGGGCCTGGCAGCACACCATCTGGAGACTCACTAGCTGAACCCAGTAGATTCATGTTGGCACAGGACAGGAGCTGCTGAGAAGAGAATCTTAGCAGGACAATTGGATTTACAAACACCAAAAAAAAAAAAAAGGGGGGGGGGGGGGGGGGGCTGAGGCTGCAGATCCTTTTTAGACAATCCATACTTTTTTGGGGAAACTTCAGAAAACAATGATCTGTCCTGTCAGCTATAGCCTGCGGTATTGATTAACCACTTAACCCCCGGACCATATTGCTGCCCAAAGACCAGAGCACTTTTTGCGATTCGGCACTGCGTCGCTTTAACAGACAATTGCGCGGTCGTGCGACATGGCTCCCAAACAAAATTGGCGTCCTTTTTTTCCCCCACCAATAGAGTTTTCTTTTGGTGGTATTTGATCACCTCTGCGGTTTTTATTTTTTTGCGCTATAAACAAAAATAGAGCTACGATTTTTAAAAAAAAATAATATTTTTTACTTTTTGCTGTAATATTCCCCAAAAATATATATAAAAACATTTTTTTTCCCTCAGTTTAGGCTGATACGTATTCGACACATTTTTCTCGAAAAAAAAAAAAAAAAAGAATAAAAAAAAAAAATCGCAATAAGCGTTTATTGATTTGTTTGCGCAAAAGTTATAGCGTTTACAAAATAGGGGGTATTTTTATGGCATTTTGATTAATATTTTTTTTTTACTGGCAATGGCGGCGATCAGCGTTTTTTTTTTTCGGTACTGCGACATTACGGCAGAAACTTCGGACACATTTTTGGGACCATTGGCATTTTTATAGCGATCAGTGCTATAAAAATGCATTGGATTACTATAAAAATGCCACTGGCAGTGAAGAGGTTAACACCAGGGGGTGGGAAGGGGTTAAGTATGTCCCTGAGTGTGTTCTAACTGTAGGGGGGGTGGCCTCACTAGGGAAAATCACTGATCTTCTGTTCATACATTGTATGAACAGAGGATCAGCATTTCCCCCCTGACAGGACCAGGAGCTGTGTGTTTACACACACAGCTCCCGATCCCCGCTCTGTAACGAGCAATCGCGGGTGCCCGGCGGCGATCGCGCCCGCCTGGCACGGGAGTCAGGGCCAAGTGTGCGCGCCCCTAGTGGCCTGCGAGAGAGCCAACGTACAGCTACGAGCAGGGGAGCCGACCTGCCGCGGTAAAACGACAGGGGCAGGTTGGCAAGCAGTTAGGCAGGGAAAAATCTGACAAGGCAGTTGTACAGAAGTTGCTCGGTAAATCAGTCTGTGCAAACAGCCTGCCCATAAATGAATCAAAATTCAGCTAGTCCCTGCGAAACCACCCAAATGTTGATGTATGTATGGTCAGCCTGAATCTGGCTACACATTATATAATTTTTTTGTTCAATTTCATTTAGATTTACCTTCAACTGTTGTACAAGGGCCTGCGTGACTGCATACAAAATGAAAGCGTTCAAGTTTGACCGCATATTATATGGTTTTGGTAAATCTAAGGGAAAATTTGTACAAGAAAGTTGTAAATGCATAGTCAGAAATTCTCAGACTTGCTTTATTTATACATATCCTTCCAGTGATTGGTGGACACAGCGCTCTGTCATTCTGATAAAGATGGTATTGCTGCAAAAAGAAGTCTTGGAAAGCCCTGGGCAAGAAAACAGGATCATCATCATAGACCAACTGATTTCTAGCTAAATGCCAGCACATCACTTTTTTTCAAAGCTTTGATTAAAACAGTTGAGAACAATATGAAAAGGAAAAATATATCTGCACCTCAGACATGTACAAACAGATCAAAACAGGTTCCCTACATCACAACTCAGCATATCAAACCCAAAACCACAAATTACAGTCCACAAAAACAATACTTAAAGTCTAGCATACATGAAAGTAAGGAATTCCATGCAAATTGGATGCACACTTTAAAGCAGAACACTAGAAAGAAAAGAAAGGGGGCTTTTGTAGGAATACTTCTCTTCAATCCAGGGCAGTGTTCACATAATTCTAAGCTGCCAAAGAGGACCTCCGCTAGTTGCCTGGCTGTCTCTGAATTCAAACTTACTAGTAACTGATCTAAGGCAAGTACACATCCACAGAAGACAGAATGATTCATTAAACCCGATTCGTATACCTGTTTTGGCACATTGACTCAAATATTACAGCCATTAGATCAAAATGATAGCCAAGCAAATAACATTTTTCAAAAGGTCAGCAGTGACAGCCTATATATTTCTCTTGGTGCAGGTTTTTTTTGTAATGGTATCAGCAGCTTTCAATCCTTTGCACAGCAGAGCTCAGAAAAAGCAGCACAAGGAGCCAATCAGTTATGAGGTAGTGTGAGGAGCATGCTGAAATTAGGAGCAAGCAGAGTGACAGATGAGCTTATCAATCTGCCGCTTTTACCATCACTGTCCAGTTACAGACTAGGCATTGACAAAGCCTGTGCTGTCTAACTATATAAAGAAAAAAAAAACAGGTCTTTTTCCACAAAATTTTTGGGGGGGGCGCAAACAAACGAAAAAAAAAAACAATTTCAGCCTCACTGTGCCCATCAAACGCAGCCACTGTGCCATCATTTATCGCCACTGTGCCCATCAATTGGCACCACTGTGCCATCAAACGCTGCCACTGTGCACATCTATTGTCACCACCGTGCCCATCAATTGTCGCCACTGTGCCATGCCATCAAACGCAGCCACTGTGCCATCAATTGTTGCCACTGTGCCCAGCAATTGTCGCCACTGGGCCCTGTAAAATGCCCCCCTCCACCCATCGCCTGGCACTTACCTTTCTGGGGTCAGCCATCCTGCTTCTTCCATCCCTCGATGTCTTCTCCCGCCCTCGATGACACTTCAACCAATCGGGTTACCGTAACCAGAACTGGTGAACCTGATTGGCTGACACGCCTGTCAGTCTTATCCAAGGAACGCACCCCCTGTACGTCCCTGGGATAAGCTTTGGAAGCCTATTACAGCCTGAGGGCTGTAATCGGAAAGCCTATCAGAGCCACTGACTTTGATAGGCACTTCCACAGCCAACCAGCTGCCGTTATTCAGATGGCCGGCAGCAGCAACAATACATAGATTCATGCAATGCATGAATCTATGTATTGTATCAGTGGCGGTGTGGGAGCCAGAGGGCTCCGGCACCCTCTATGGACGCACCGCCACTGGTTACTATCAATCTAGTCCTAAGATCATAAGTTTATTTGCAAGTAAAGTAAAGTAGTTTCCACATATAGATTTGTGTATGTATCCATTTGCCTGGAGTTTGGCATTAAAGGGGTTGTAAAGCTTCCTGTTTTTTTTCACCTAAATGCATTCTATGCATCGAGAACGCGCTGGCTTCTTTGGCTCTTCATTGGACAGATTGATAGCAGCACAGCCATTGGCTCGCGCAGTTGTCAATAAACTCTAATGACACAAGGTTGGGGCGGAGTCCTGTAGTTGGCAGCTATGGACGCCAAATACAGGACTTGGGAGCGCACCCGCAAGGTAACCCCCTTGGGAGAGCGCTTCCCAGAGGGGGTTATCTGAGGTATGGGAGGAGCCGAGACACCCCAGAAGACAAGGATTGGGGCCACGCTGTGCAAAACGAGCTGCACAGTGGAGGCAAGTATGACATTTTTTTAAAACAAAGTAAAGGTTTTATATCACTTTGTATCAATTTCTACATACTGGGCCAGATCCACAGTCGCCGAGCGCAACTTAACTTTTCAGAGTTAAGTTACACTGCCGCAAATCTCCCAAGTTAGGTGCCGATCCACAAAGCACTTACCTGGAAATTTGCGGCGCTGTAACTTAAATCCGTCCGGCGCAAGGCGTTCCTATTCAAATGGGCGAGTCCCATTTAAATTAGGCGCGCTCCCGCGCCGGACGTACTGCGCATGCTCCGTCGGGTAAATTACCCGACGTGCATTGCGCTAACTGACGCCGCTCCGACGTCATTTGCTTAGACGTTAACATAAATGGCGTCCAGCGCCATTCACGGACGTCTTACGCAAACGACGTAGAATTTAAAATTTGTCGCGGGAACGACGGCCATACTTGACATGGCTTAGGACAACTAGGGCTTAGCCCTAGTTTTACGCGGCGGAACTCGACGTAAACTACGTAGATTTAGAGCGTCGGGCCCGTCGGAGCGTTCGTGGATCGCCGTAACTGGTCATTTGCATATTCTACGCCGGCCTCAATGGCCTCGCCACCTAGCGGCCGGCCTAGAATTGCATCCTTAAGATCCGACAGTGTAATTCAATTACACATGTCGGATCTTCGTCCTAACTATGGGAAACTGAGTCTGTGGATCAGTTCCATAGTTAGGACCAGGGATACGACGGAGTAACAGCAGTTACTCCGCCGTATCTCTTTTGAGGATCTGGCCCATAGTATTTAAATCGGCGTATAACACTAAAAATTGGGGGCAAATCACAGGTGCGTATTATACGCTGATAGTGTACCTTGGAGGGGAACGAGTGCTGGCGGAATTCACAGAGCCGTAATCACCTGTTTACTCAGCTCTCACACACAGTACTGCCTATCACAGGAGCTTGTCCAATGCTGATGGCGGAGGTGGGACTGTGTGTGTGTGACTGCCAACAGCCACAAATCCTCCCTCTAGGCTTTAGGGTAGACACAAGGACCCACACCCTCCATCCATGTGCTCAGTCTCACACTGGGGTCCCAAACCCATAGTGATAATAAGAGCACCCCTGGGTGACCAACTCCCAGGGGACACTGACACTGCAGGTTCTCTGCTTTCCTAGCCAGGCAAATGCAGCCCATCTAAATCAGAAAAGGCATTAGCATTTAGGGAGAGCCTTACCTTCAATTGGGTTTTAGTTACTACTTTGTAGGGTAGTAACTAATCCACCCAATGCTGGCCATACGATAATATACAGTCTGATGAAATTGTTATAGATTTGCGCCACAGAGCAAAATTTAAATGTTACCAATCAAATAACACAAAATTATAATTATGTGAATTAAACAAAATTCTAACACAAATTAGAAGCAGCCTCCCTAGAACAGTAATGTGAAATTGGTAGGGTAGGGGGCGCTACGTGCAAATACAAATAAGTTATACCCTAGTAACAAAAAATATAATAAAATTTACATATATAAATGTGCATCCATGTGTATCTTTATACAGTCCATGCATAACCCGATTCCAAATAAATATATAAAAGTCCAAAACGTGATGCATTCAATGCTTTCCAAGATAAACACTGGATGTGTGCAATAATGATTTGATTGCTGAGAAAGATAATCCGTGCTCACAAAGCCTTCACCATAATGTTTTATAAAACACCCGACGTGATCGAATAAAAGATGGCTCCTTACCGACTCCAGTTGACTCTAACTAAAAAGAAGTCAAAAGCGCTTTTTTGGGAAACACTGTCCCATGTGATCAGATTCCAATCTCGCAGTCAGTTTGATCATACATATACCGGAAGAGAGACCACAATAGTGTGATACCTTTTATTAAAACTATATAAAATATAAAACTTTGCCAAATGGCTCTTTACTAGAACAAGTGCCACAATCCCGGCACTGAGGCTGTGGGCATGGATCAGTAGAAAGGAGGATCTCCGTACGGAGTGTCGCATTGATTTGAAAAAGTAGTACATGATTTTTGTGCTGCTTGAATAGACATCTGTGCATTTCAGATGAAGTTGCACGATATCAAAGTTGCAGTAAATGTGAATGGGGGCTAAAAGCTGTCTGATGTGGTGATTGTCAGTACTGGTAGTGTGAGCAGCTCTGTGGGCAAAGCTTGGTTAAGGAAACAGGAAGAAGAACCCCCCCACCTGTTGTCACAGGGAAGGGTGGCAGAGAAGCAGCAGGAAGAAGCCAAATTGCGTCTGCATTTACATTAAATGTCTTGTGCAGAGGAACACCTACTATGGACAGGTAGTGCATATACATACATAAAGAGGCTTTGCAATCTGGATCAACCTTTCCTCAAGGTCTACAAGCAAATTTAGAAAAAAAAAAAAAAATATATATATATATATATATATATATATATATATATATATATATATATATATTTCAAAAACACTTCTCTGTTGACAGTCCTTGCCAGCTAGCAACACATTTGTTACATTCATCGATCATATTAAAGCAGATTGCATTGTGTGTAAAAGGACTTGTATGATTTTTTTCACATAAGTCTACCGCGCGACATAAAGGGGAAGTCCAAACAAATCCTACCCAAGCTTAAACCTGCTCCCACCCCCATTCTTGGCCTATTCCATCTATCCTGTAAAGCAGGGGTCTCCAAACTACGACCCTCCAGTTGTACAGGAACTACAATTCCCATCATGCCTAGTCATGTTTGTGAACATCAGAGTTTTACAATGCCTCATGGAACGTGTAGTTCCACAACAGATGGAGGGCCATAGTTTGGGAATCCCTGCTGTAAAGGAAAGATGTCTATACTTGCCTATTCTGAGGGTGCTCCAGACAGATCTCCCCAACAACCTGCTTCAGTGAAGAGATCTCTGGCAACGACTGCAATTGGCGATGTCACCTATAGGCCATACATTGTTGGCTGCCCCTCCTGTACAATGAAGCTACTGCTGGGAGCAGAAAGGCAAGTATAGACATCTTCCCTTTACAAGGTAGTTAGAATAGGCTATGAATGGGAGCAGATAGTATTTGACTGGACTTACTTTAAGTCCTGGTTCACACTGGAGAGTTTTGACATGCGATTTGGCATGTCAAAACTGCAGCAATTGCCATCAATGGCACCGTCCTAATCGATTCAACGCCACATCTGCGGTGCTACACCGATTTCAAAAATACATTTCTGTACTACTTTTTGCGATTTCAGGCTGCGATTTACATTGACATCTGTGCAGAAACCTGCACAGATGTGTCCGAAATCACGGCCAAAAATTGGGACTGACATGCGGGAGTGAAATCAAGCGAGCACGGCTTCATTCCCGTAGCTCAGTGTGAACCTGGGCTAAGTGCTGGTTGACACAGGGGCAGTTTTAAAGTCGCCCAACTCTGAAACCGCCCCGTACAACTTGCAAAACGACTTCTGTATAGTAGTCAATGCAAGACTTGAGTCGCTCCTATTAGAGTGGTTCAATTGTACAGAATTGAGCGCGACTTGTCAGGCGGCTAAGTCGCCTGACAGGTCACCCCTGTGTGAACTGGGTCTTAAGCTGAGCTAAAACAATAAAATAGTAAAAAATAAAGAAGTTTAAAATAAAAAATGTAAGACATTTTAGCAACCTCTTTCCTCCCAACTTCAAGGGTTGAATGAGAAATATATATATACACACACACACACGCACCCCAATTAAACTTTGATTATTCCTCACTCCCCCAGGCGCCGTCCTTGCTGCACAACTGATCCCCTGAAGCCGCATATATTTGCTGCTTAGTCGGTTACAGGTACATGACATACAATGCAGGATCAGCAGTCCCCCACTAAGTGAGGAAGAAGATGAATTACCCATAACCCAGAGTGTTGGAGAGCAAAGCACACCTACTCCCAGGGGAGAGAAGGGCATGTAAAACCGCTTTTCCTGTACTCCCTAGAGAAAAATGTGCATTTAACCAATGCAATGCTAGGATATCCCCACTGTAGGGGGTCTTTTTTTTTTTTTTAAACCTTTATATGTGGAATCGTATACCCACAGGCGATTCAGAGAAGGGGGGAATAAATAGCTTTAAATATCATACGATAAGTAAAATGTCTGATGTAATTTATGCAGAATCTATGTAAAATGCACAATTATGAACATTTGTTACATCCCCCCTCCCGTGCCCATCATATTAGGATAAAGTTAAACGATAGTGTCAGTAAAGGGTCCAATATTGCATAATGTTAACATGTATAAAACATTAACTGGGTACATCTGTGGTTAACAAAATGTGTTCCCAGCTGGCATAATCGCGCAACTTTAACCACATACTAACCACGTTTACTAAATTAGGAATTCCCAAAAGGAGTGATTTAATGGTGTGCTCATCCTATGATCACACATTTATACCACAGTATGGATTTTTTCCCCCCCCTTTTGTAAAGAACGCTGTACTGTTCTGTATGTCTACATACAAACTGGGATTTGTGTGTTATTCACCCGAAATGTAGAACTTAATTTCTGAGTAGGACAGTGCTCAGGTCCAATAATGCAAAAGGGATGTGCAATAATGACAATTAATGGACATTGCTGCAATTGTAGTAGACAGAGGAAAGGAACGTTTGGATTAGTTGCTAGGGGTGACAGCGGGTTACTGATCTTTGCATGGTCTCTTAAAAAAAAAAGGAGGGGAAAAAATGTACTATTTTTTTAACCAATCATTTTGGTAACATTTTATAGAATTTTTTCCCTCTCCATTTTTAAGAGTCGGTTCACACAGCAGCGGCACGACTTCGGGGGCGACTCTGCAAGTGGTCCTGAGGACGACTTCAGAGGCGATTTGCAAAACGACTTCTGTATAGAAGTCAATGCAGGTCGCCCCGAGCCGCCCCCAAAGTCGTACAGGAACCTTTTTCTAAGTCGGAGCGACTTGCGTCGCTCCTATTAGAACTGTTCCATTCCATTGAATGGGACGTGACACGTCAGGCGGCTGAGCCGCCTGTCGTGTCGCCCCAGTGTGAACCGGGTCTAAGACCGTTATTATTAAGACTGTTGTTATTTGTTTCCCCTCCTTTTAAGACCGTCTGTGTATGTATACATTACACACACACACACACACACACACACACACTTAACGAAAAAGCAACCAAGAGTAAAAAGTTATGAATGTCATTGTGAGCTCAGAAAAATTATTCATGGACAAGATCCATTTATCTCTCATATTAAAGGGGTGGTTCACCCTAAAAACTACTTTTTTTTATTACACTGCCCCCCCACATTACAATCCGATTAAGGCTATTATTTTTGTTGATGCTGTACATACCTTTGTACAGCATATTCACCCGTGCATCCGGGTTGCGAGTCCCGCGGGAGTGGGCGTTCCTAACATTTCTGTGATTGACGTTTTGTCCAAAAACAAGCTCCCCCCGTCGCGTAAGCCGCGTCACGGTTGGTGAAAGAAGCCGAACGGCGAGTCAGCGCTATTCTGCACATCGCCGTTCGGCTCCTTTAGCCAATCGTGACGCGGCTTACGCGATGGGGGGGGAGCTCGTTTTTGGGCAAAACGTCAATCACAGACATGTTAGGAACGCCCACTCCCGCGGGACTCGGATGCACGGGTGAATATGCTGTACAAAGGTATGTACAGCATCAAAAAAAATAATAATAGCCTTAATCGGATTGTAATGTGGGGGGGCAGTGTAATAAAAAAAAAGTAGTTTTTAGGGTGAACCACCCCTTTAAACACTTAGAACATAAAAAGATGCTAAACTTTCCCAGGGGGCTTAGGTGGTCTCCTGCAGCAATCATGCATGACTAAACCAAAATAATCAAAGTTATTGATAAATGGCAAATCTTAAAGGGGTTGTAAAGGTTTGTTTTTATTTTCTAAATAGGTTCCTTTAAGATCGTGCATTGTTGGTTCACTTACCTTTTCCTTCAATTTCCCTTCTAAATGTTTTTTTTCCTTTGTCTGAATTTCTCACTTCCTGTTCCTCCTCAGTAAGCTGTTCTAAAAATGACTTTCCACCGCTTGGATGATGGTGGAAAGCTTACTGAGGAGAAACAGGATGTGAGAAATTCAAACAAAGAAAAAAAAACATTTAGAAGGAAAATCGAAGGAAAAGGTAAGTGAACCAACAATGCACTATCTTAAAGGAACCCATTTAGAAAATAAAAGACGAACCTTTACAACCCCTTTAATGCACAGGGACCAATCAGAATCTATATATGAGAATAATAATTCCTTCTTGTAGAACATTTTCCTGCACATGACTGCTCTGCATTGCCTTTGCACACCATATAAAAAAGAGCCAGATTCAATGGGCAGCAATCAGATGTTCCCTTCCACCGATCCAAGCCAAAGTAAACTGGTAGCTGGTTACAATGTTGCAGTCCAAACAACACAGGTCTGCTACACCGAGTTCCTCTCTGAATACAAGGATCTGAACAAGAACTCAGCCATAAATCACAATGCTGACTACTTACAAATAGAAGTAGACTCAGCGAAGCAGCTCCTAGCACAATCCCTGATCGTTTGTTGCCACCCGGTAGAACTGCTGCATTTCAGGATCAAAAAACGTGAACACTCATTGGATCTGGGTTCAATACTGATGAGAATTTATATAGATTAATGACCAATTGTTGTTGTATGTAAGCTAATAAAAGAGAAACCTTGTAGTTCAGGACCTGTATAGCTTTGAGCACAAATGCAAGAAAATCACAAGTCATCAGTTAAAAAAATAAGGAACATAACATGAGTGTTTTTTTTATTAACAGCACTTGTAACACGTATCCATTAGCTCACCAGGCATACTGCACAGGTTTAATGCACCACCCGCAATGGGTGAGATTTACTGGTCTCAAGTCATTGTAAACACGATTCTCACTGTAATAGCTAAACTCAATGACCAGTGCAAAACTCTAGAACCAACATGTGACTCAGCAGTATAAACAGGAAATCAGACAGTACAAGACCCCCGTCCTCAACGCCATCGTACAAAAAGCAGAGAAGACAGATGCCTGATTCCTCAGAAAAGAAGCACCTACCATGATTATCTGAATAGTTCTTTTATGGCAGCCAAACAATTGCAGATGTCACACAGTCCTCCGACCCCACTAAGGATAATCCCGAAAGCTTTATCGATAAAATACTGCAAAAAACAATGATGGTCAGCAAGGTGGATCCAAGGCAACCATATTACAGACTTCTGATTGGCAGCCAAGACACTGTCGCTTGCCTAATTGGATGAGGCTTAAGCAGCCCATACAGGAGTCAGTTTTTGGTTTTTCGTTCAACTAGTGAGGTGAACAAAAAAAAAAGCCCAATTCCCCTATGCATATGTTTGAGATGAGTTATTCTATTGTGACAACGAGCAGCAAATATCCGAGAGGGTGATTGTACAGAAGTCAAGACATCCGCACATGCTCCCCACCATGGATTGAAATTCTACCGGTCACTTGTGAACTGGCTGAATTTCGATTCATGCCACCTTTGGTCTACACTTGGAATTTTAAGGTTGACCCCGGCATCACGCCACTGAGCAATTCATCTCCTGTATAGTTTAGGCCCAAGCCTCACCGTTTGGAAGCCACGTTGTGATGAACCTACCACACCTGTAGTAAATGGAACTAGCCATGCTCAGGGTAATGAACCCAGAGGACATCAGCACAATACTAAAAGCTTAACCTCCCCTGTAAGATTGGTACTTGTTACAGAATAGGAGCTTGAACTGATCAGCTGTAGAGATATGCAATGATTTTTACTGGAGGAAAAGAAGACAACAGCAGACGTTTGGTACAGTAGTTGGGAAGTTTAGTGTTGCAGGCAATAGGTCAATCAAGAAGTTCACAACATGGGTTTTCTTAGCAACGATTTACTAAGATCCTTGACTTCCGCTTGGCTCGAAACTGTCTGGTACCCCAAAAGGTCCATAGGGACCTGGCAATATTCCTCCACCTGTTTTATCTGCAGAAAAGTCAGCACTGTCCTCCAGGCGCTGACCGCCTGGGTGGCATTGCGGGCAGACACCACAAACGGTTTGGAGGAGTAGCCCGAGCCACTTGTCATGTTCAGGGAGAACTTCTCTATCTCTGGGCTCACAGAAAGGTTCACAAAACTATAGACCTGCCTTAGGGTCTTAATGGGATCCACCACTAGATCCTCGTATCGCACCACCATGTAGTTCCCCTTGAGCCAGCTCGGCGGGTTGAAGGCAGTCCTCAGAGTCTTGCCCATGCTATTACAGATGACTTCCATGGCTCCAATGGCATGGTAATCGGAGCCATCTTTCTTGTTGAGTTTGTGGCCAGGGTCGATGAAGGGAACCCTGCGGATCCTGGGGTCCCGGCTTCGGACCACCTGCAGGCTCTCTCGGATCAGGCCGTGCCTGGACTTGATCCTGGAGTTGGCCACAGCCCGGGGGTCCCTGACCAAGTGAATGACCTTCAGGTCCAGCGAAGGGTCCATCATCAACGGAGCCAGCACGTTGATGTCGAAGATGCGCACCCCTTTGATGACAATGGTGTTGTACTTGTGGCACTCTTCCTCTAGAAGGCTGAGGCTCTGTGGGGGGCACTTCTTACATACCTTCTCATCCACCAAGCCCACCACCTCCTTCCTGTAGGCCGAGCAGATAGGGGCTGAGCAGATGACCTTGTTGGTGGAGGCTCCGAAGATGCCCAGCGTGCTGATGTTCTTAGCTCCGGCCGTGTTGTAGAGCTGCAGGGCGGACAGATCACAGCGGTAGAGGGCGCTAAGGAGGTCCCGGGCGGCCCCCTGTAGGGACATGGCATCCCCGGGGTACAGCTTCTGCCACACGTGCCATACCGGCTCATACAGGAAGAAAACATCCGGGTTCTGATTAAAGAGCTCCCCGAAGAAGGACGAGCCGGAGCGCCAGGTGGTGAACACGTAGACCAGCTGCCTCTTCCTAGGCGGGGAGGGCCGGTACAAGTAGCGGATGTCGGAGCGGCTCTGGTACGGAGTGTAACGCACTTGCTCGTTACATTGCTGGGGCTCCTTGTGCCATTTGTCCATCAGGTTCAGCATGGTGAGGACCAGCAGGAGCACATAGCCAAGGCACAGGATCAGCGCCTTCCTGCGGAATACTTTCATGGTGACCACTACTCCCCCCTTCCTACAACTCCGGGGATCATGTCCTCTGTCATGTCAGCCTGCCCGGGGCTCAACACCACCCGCCGCATCAACTTCAGCGACATGGCCCGCCGGGATGTGTGCGTGTATGAGGGGCGCTCACCGAACACTGGACTCAGCCATCCTCCTCCTCCACATTGCTGCCTCTAAGTACACTGCGCTCCCTTCACACAACAGCGCAATATGGAGATGCTTAAACTTCACTGCCATTGGCTACCAGAGCTGCTGCTCTCCGTTACACGCCCCCTTCCTATGCAGAGCTGTGTCTATGCCGCGTCTGATAGGCTAGCGGCTTCCAGTATGGAACGCTGGAGATGCTCTGAGTGGCTGTGTGTGTGGAAGCGGTCTGTGTGATAGTCTGCAGAGACTCCCAGCACTTCTTCGGCGGGATGTTGTGTATGGAAATTGTCTGTGATTGGTCCTCCAGAGTGCAAGACGTTATAATGTCCTATAATAGTGGAAATGCTTCTTGTGATTGGTCCTCCAGTGTGCAGGACGTTAGAATGTCCTATAATAGTGGAAATGCTTCCTGTGATTGGTCCTCCGGTGTGCAGGACGTTAGAATGTCCTATAATAGTGGAAATGCTTCCTGTGATTGGTCCTCCGGTGTGCAGGACGTTATAATGTCCTATAATAGTGGAAATGCTTCCTGTGATTGGTCCTCCGGTGTGCAGGACGTTAGAATGTCCTATAATAGTGGAAATGCTTCCTGTGATTGGTCCTCCGGTGTGCAGGACGTTATAATCAGTGCTGAGACAAGGCCATTTGGTGCCCAGGGCGAAGATGGCAAACTGCGCCCCCCCCCCCCCCACCCCATTCTTAAGAAAGAATCAACGTTGTTTCAAAACAAGAATATACTTAAAACAATACCAATTCAATTAGGTTTAATGTGATAGAAACAGAGTTCACTCACATATCACCCCACACGGTATTGCCCTCCTTCATATATCACCCCACACACAGCATTTCACCCTTTACATGACCCCCCCCCCCCACACACACACAGAGTATTGTCCCTTTACATGACCCCCCCCCCCCACACACACACAGTATTGTCCCTTTACATGACCCCCCCCCCCCCCACACACACAGTATTGTCCCTTTACATCCCCCCCCCCCCCCCACACACACACAGTATTTCCCCCTTTACATATCACCCACACAGTATTGTCCCTTTACATGACCCCCCCCCCCCCCACACACACAGTATTGTCCCTTTACATGACCCCCCCCCCCCCACACACACACAGTATTGTCCCTTTACATCACCCCCCCCCACACACACACACACAGTATTTCCCCCTTTACGTATCACCCACACAGTATTGTCCCTTTACATGACCCCCCCCCCCCACACACACAGTATTGTCCCTTTACATGACCCCCCCCCCCCCACACAGTATTGTCCCTTTACGTGACCCCCCCCCCCCACACACACACACAGTATTTCCTCCTTCACATATCACCCACACAGTATTGTCCCTTTACATGACCCCCCCCCCCACAGTATTTCCCCCTTTACATATCACCCACACAGTATTGTCCCTTTACATGACCCTTCCCCCACACATTATCCCCCCCTTTACATATCACCCACACAGTATTGTCCCTTTACATGACCCCCCCCCCCCCCCACACACACACACACAGTATTGTCCCTTTACATGACTCACCACACAGTATTGTCCCTTTACATGACCCACCACACAGTATTTCCCCCTTTACATGACCCCCCCCCCCCCACACAGTATGTCCCCCTTTACATATCACCCACACAGTATTGTCCCTTTACATGACTCCCCACACAGTATTGTCCCTTTATGACCCCACTCACACAGTATTCCCCCCTTTACATATCACCCACACAGTATGTCCCCCTTTACATATCACCCACACAGTATTGTCCCTTTACATGACCCTCCCCCCCCACAGTATTCCCCCCTTTCCATATCACCCACACAGTATTGTCCCTTTATGACCCCCCTCACACAGTATTCCCCCCTTTCCATATCACCCACACAGTATTGTCCCTTTATGACCCCCCTCACACAGTATTCCCCCCTTTCCATATCACCCACACAGTATTGTCCCTTTATGACCCCCCTCACACAGTATTCCCCCCTTTACATATCACCCACACAGTATTGTCCCTTTACATGACCCCCCACACACAGTATTATCCCTTTACATATCTGCCCACACAGTATTTCCCCCTTTACATTGCCACCTTTAAACGACCCCTCCACACAGCACTGCCCCCATTCCCCTGCTTCCCATCCTTCACAGTTCCATATATTTTCCTCCCATCACTCCTACCTTTCACAGAGCGGAGAGCAGGAGGCGGGACAATCCCAAACTGAAGGCACACCAGCACTGGGCGGGGCACGGGAGCTGCCGGGTTGACTTTTCATATTAGCAAACTGGAGATTGGCTGCTAGGACCACCTCCTAGCAGCCAATCTCCTCCCGATTAATGTGACAGGCAGCTACTGCTCTCCACGCAGTGCTGGTCCCGCCCCCAGTGCAGAATTTTTCCGCCTCCTGCCTTCCGCTCCTCTCTACTCTGCTAATGATAGCAGAGGAGGCTGGGGACAAAAGCGGCGATTAAATTGCGCGATTAAATGGCACGATCGCGGCGGTCCAGAAAGAGCAGCAGCTCGGGCCGGACGTGGATTGTGGGCCACCATTTAGTGATGCCCGGCATAGGATAATGATACTCTTATACCTGCTAACAACCCGCCCCCTTTTACACTCTGCCCAGGGCACCTGACCCTCTCGCCCACCCCTTGTACCGGCCCTGGTTATAATGTCCTATAATAGAAATGCTTCCTATGATTGGTCCTCCAGAGTGCAGGAAGTTATGTCCTATAGTAATGGAAATGCTTCCTGTGATTGGTCCTCCAGATTGCAGGACATTATAATGTCCTATAATATGTATAATAATGGAAATGCTTCCTGTGATTGGTCCTCCAGAGTGCAGGACGTTATGATGTCTTATAATAATGGAAATGCTTCCTGTGATTGGTCCTCCAGAGTGCAGGACGTTATGATGTCCTATAATATATATATAAATGGGTACAGAAGCCCCATTTCATTTGCCAGGAGCGATCAGAAGGTTGGGACCATGAATCATTGGCCTGGACCCTGGGACTGATCGCTCCTCTAATGAATACGACCGCCGCAGGCACCGGAGGGCTGCGTAATCCCAGAATCTACTGCCTTCACATACAATCTATTAAGATTAGGGCTGTGCAAATTAACTTTTAATTAATCGATTAATCTTTAATTTTTTTGATTGATCAAAATCTTTTTGATCGATTAAAATTCTTTTGATTGGTACTCACCTCTCCGCTGGCTTCCGGGCCTTCAGGGAGTTCCGTCGGAGATCCAGTAACGTCACAGACACCGGCGGGGCTTGCCGTGTCCATCTGAAGGGCTCCTTTGCTGTGCCTTCATATCTGCATGCAGGCGGGACCTTACTATCTGCCACACGCAAGGGCTGTTACACTTCCCTCTATCACTTCCCTCTATCAACCTGGGATTCTACAGCCATCCACTGGGAGTTGTGATAGTTCCCTTCATGGGACATCTACATGCCGACGGACTGATGTAACCTCTCCTCATCTGGATTCAGCAGTGGTATTGTTGTTCACATTTTTATACCAGTATCATACTTGGCTACATGTTTTTATGACTGCTTTTGGTACCGTTTGGTATTACTCGCACCATTTTTACAGTTTATGTAGCTACATCGATTTTATTTCCAGTGCAATATTTATTTGGTTACCTACTTGAAGACTATAAAAGTTTTAATGTTATTCCCATCGAGCGCTGCCTTTGTGTGTTTTTTGTATCCTGCTATCCATTTTTCCAGTGGTTGGTAGCTGCACTGGGAATGAATGCGGAGGGAGCTGTTTTAAGCTCCCCGAGCACATGGGAATGGTGGCAGAGGGAGTTTCTAGGCCCCCTCGGTGCTGCATGCTGCACACCTGTGGGAATTAGAAGGGCGTGTCCCGGTCTGATAGGGGGTGGTTTCCCCTCCCTAGCACACCTGAAAGGTAAGGGGCTTTATTACAGGCAGTCAGGGACCAATGACAGGCGGGCCATAGGTCACAGGGACGCAGGGAACTTTCTGGAAGGAAGGTAGTTGATTTAAGGCAGGAGCGAGCAAGCGTGGGCACCAGTGCCTCAGGAGCCATTACCTTGTTTTGAACTCCCGCGCCCCCGAGCTGCAATGAAGAGCCTGGTAAGAAGGATCCTTGAGAGAGCGGGCGCTGAAGACGGGGACTCCTGGATGGAGCAGTGTCTCTCTCTACCTCACTCCCAGGACGCGCAGCGCGCAATAGCCTCTACAGACCGGAGCACGTCAGCTGGCTCTGCCTCCGTGCCCGCCTCCGGACTTACCGCACCAGTGACATCCTCTCCATGCTACTTTCCGCACCCATTGGACGGTTCAGCAGCGGGCTCAAGGGGATTGGACGTTGGCAGTGTCAGTCAGCTGGCTGGCACACACATAGGCAGCATGGAGGAGGAGGCGCCTCCGGCCTTTCCAGCCCTCACGGACTGAGCAGAACCGTCACCACAGAAGCGGAGGAAGTCTAACAGACTTCCCGCTGCCAAGGCGGACGCTACGGCACCTCCGGCCAGGGGGTCACAGAGAGGAAGAAACGGAGGAGGACAGCGGGGGGGCCGCGCCAAGAAGTCGGGCCCCCCTCCTAATGATAGTGCAGCACCCGGTGTTTTTTCTCAACAGGTTCCAGCACAGGCGGCACTCGCTGCAGACACAGGAAGACCCATGCTGCTAGCTTCTCCCGGCAGCGGCATCAGCAGGTCATGGAACGCAGCTGGGTCCATGGGAGCACCCAGCACACAGACAGCGTTTGAACCACAGCAAATCCCAGTGATATGTGCCCAGACGGTCCCTGCGTCAGGTCCAGGTAATGAAAATCTGTCTCAGTTACAGCTGCTAACTTCCCTCACTGCTTCTTTGTCTTCTATCATTGCTGGTATGTCTCCTAACTTACCTGTTCCTCAGAACTGTTCTGCAGCCACTGTTTGGGCCAACCAAGAGGAGGGTAGGAGCGGCCTGGGGTTGGGTGGAAGTGTATCACAACCTTTGCATGTCAGTGGGATGGATATACCAGTGAATGTACCTGAAATTTGTGCTAGGGAAGCTCTGCCTTGCACACTGTCACCTTTAGGTTACCACCTAACTGCAGCCACAAAAGATAAAATTGTCAAGGGTGATTTTGTTGACCTTTTGTCACTTTTACCTTCAGCAAAGGAGTCAGTGTTCAGGGAAAAAACGGAGGAGAGGGAAGGGGACAGGCGCAGGCCAGTGGCAAGAACCTTTAATAACTGGTTACAGGCTTTTCTGATTTACTCTAGTGTAATATGCGAGAAGTACCCTGATAAAAGTGTGGGTTTGATGCAACATATGGATATAGTTTTGGAAGCGTATAAGAATTTTGGTGGTGTCTCATGGTTCTCATACGATGAGTCGTTTAGACAAAAATTATCTGTTCACCCCAATCTACAATGGGGATCAAAAGACATTGGGTTGTGGCTGAACCTTTTTCTGCCTCAGAGAGGGTTCACCCCCAGGCCCCAGTCACCAAATGCGGGCGCCCCAGCCGCCTCTTATAGAAAAGGAATATGTTTTTCCTTTAACGATTCCCAGTGCAAGTTCCCTGGCACTTGCAGGTATAGGCATGAGTGCGCATTTTGCGGGGGGACTCACCCGGTCGCTAAATGCTTTAAAAAAATGGCAGTTGCCAACCAGCCACAATACAGGGAGTCCTTTCCGAAGAGCGGCATCCCCGGTGAAGTTGCAAGAAATGCTCCCGTGGCTCCTAATCTACACAGACAGGCAGACAGCCCAGCTACTATGTGAAGGTTTCAAGGAAGGTTTTAGACTCCCCCCTTTTGAAGGGCAGGGTTGTATAGTTGGAAAAAATTTAAAGTCAGCAACAGACTTCCCTGAAGTAGTTAGGGAAAATTTTTTCAAAGAGCTCAGGGAAGGTAGAATTTCAGGCCCTTTTCTGCACCCCCTGTTTAAGGACTTCAGGGTCTCCCCTCTTGGGGTGGTCCCCAAAAAAGAAGTAGGGTCCTTCAGGTTGATCCACCACCTGTCTTCTCCGGTGGGGGATTCCCTTAACGATCAAATTAGCGAAGAAATGTCATCGGTAAATTATCTAACATTCGATGACGCTTTAAAAAAACTACGCTTGCTGGGTAAGGGTTCTTTCCTGGCTAAGGCAGACATTCAATCTGCTTTTCGTTTATTACCAATTAACCCTTTGTCCTTCAATTCATTAGGTTTTGTTTTTGACGATTGTTTTTTCTTTGACCGTTGCCTCCCAATGGGCTGCTCCCTCTCCTGCAGCTATTTCGAGTCATTTGCCACATTCCTGGAATGGGTAGTGCAGAAACAATCTGGCTCAACCTTCCTGGTTCACTACCTAGATGATTTTCTTTTCCTTGGGAGGTCGTTTGCTGACTGCATGAAGGTACTGAATTCTTTTTTGGAAATATGTAGGACATTCAATATCCCTTTAGCGCACGAGAAGACTCTGTATCCGTCAACACGGCTAGTTTTTTTGGGAATAACAATTGACACCTTAGCAATGGAATTTGAGCTTCCGGCTGAGAAGGTGTCTCAATTAAGGGACAATTTGTTCAGAATGATCAGAAAAAAGAAGGTCATTCTGAAGGAAGTTCAAAAATTGCTGGGGATGCTGGCGTTTGCATCAAGGGTTCTTCCCGTCGGTCGGATTTTTTCAAGGCGTCTCTACCTGGCGATTTCGGGTTTCAAATCCCCCACGTCTCACATCAGAATCTCTTCGGAGATAAGAGAAGACCTCTTGGTATGGTCACAGTTCTTAGAAAATTCAATGGAAGAGCAGTTTTCCAGTCTGAATTTGTGACTGATCGGGATTACAGTTTGTTTACAGACGCAGCAGGTTCAGTGGGTTTTTCAGCCCTGTGGAAAACCCATTGGTGCGCTTCATTGTGGCATCCCAGCTGGCGTAGGAAAGGGCATACGAAAAACATAGTTATTCTGGAGCTCTTTCCTATTGTGGTCGCACTAGAGTTATGGGGCGACCATTTCAGGAACAAAAGAGTTATGTTCAGCACGGACAATAAAGGGGTGCTTTTCGCAATAAATTGCTTATCGTCCAAATCCCCCCCGGTAATCTCCCTGATTCGTTACCTAGTTTTTAAGTGTTTGAGTTTAAACATTTGGATAAAAGCCCGTCATATTCCAGGTAAGCTGAATGATATAGCGGACTCTCTCTCCCGGTTACAGATGGAGAGATTCAGGTCTCTGTTCCCAGCCGCGGACGAGAGGGGGATCCAGTGCCCAGCACACCTGTGGGATCTGATATAGACTTTGTGCGTTTGAATATAGTAAAATCCATCGCCCCAGCTACAATGTGTGCTTATTCCTCAGCATGGAGGTTGTGGTTGACCCATTTGGCCTCGATGAGGGAACATCAGCTGGCATTTTCCGAAAAATTGGTGCTATCTTTTCTGAACAAATTAATGGCTGGTAACCTGTCATGGTCCCAGGTTAATAAAATCCTGGCCGGGATCTCTTTTTTCGGCAAATTGAATAACTTTCCTCCTTGCTCCTCTTTCTTTTCGGTTCACCAGGCATTAAAAGGCTACAGGAAAGGCTCCCAGAATAGGGACAATAGAATGGCAGTTACTCCTCCCTTGCTTACCAAATTATGCTCGGCGGTCGGGGCTATATGTTTTTCGCGCTACGAAGCGTCTCTTTTTCGTGCTCTTTTTTCTCTTCTTTTTTTCGGAGCGTTCAGGATATCGGAGCTAGTCGCTCCCAATAAGAAATCGGAGTCCAACTTTAAATTTGAGCATATGATTTGGGGCACTTCGCGTTTTTCTATATTTGTACCGAGGTCAAAAACTGATCAGATGGGAAAAGGGACCTGGCTAACGCTGCACGCTTTGCCAGAGTCTCCTATCTGCCCGGTTAAACTAGTCGGGCAGTTCTTGCAAGTTAGAGGGGTAGAAAGGGGGTCATTTTTTATTCACGACAATGGCACCCCATTGTCCGTGTACCAGTTCAACGCGGTTTTTCGGAAATGCTTGTCTACACTAGACTTGGGGGGGTTTCCTCTCTCGTCACATTCCTTTAGGATAGGTGCGGCCACAGAGGCAGCTAGGCTTGGTTTGGATGTCGTTAGCATTAAGCGCATTGGTAGATGGCAGTCAGATGCCTATAAGCTTTACATTCGCCCTCACTGTCCAATTTAATTTCTAGGTCAAGCTTTATCAGTATGGATTGTAGGCCACTCCTACATATTTGGGGCGGAAAGAAGAGCTTCGCGAAGAGGCTATACCGGAAGCTTAAATTTTGACCCCAAGTGGGTGAACATTTGTTGGCACGGAAGAAGGGGTATGGTATGGCGTAACCTATTTGATGAATTAAGTTTATTGTTTCAGTCAATGCCAATCCCGGACGTTTTGATTCTCCACCTCGGTGGAAATGACATAGGGAAAAGGAAAACCCTGGATCTGATACTTCAGATCAAATATGATTTAAGTCAATTTAAACTTTCCTTTCCTGAGGTTCAGTTGGTCTTCTCGGAGATAGCCCCAAGACTTATTTGGCTGAACTCCCCCTTAGAAAGAGTTAGAAAGAGGATAAACAGAGCGGTAGCTAAGTTCATGCCCGAGATCGGGGGATTATCCTTCCGTCATGTAGATTTAGAAGGGGGGTTGGTCGGCCTCTTCAGGATGGACGGGATTCATCTCTCAGAGGTTGGGCTCGACATATTTAACAATGATTTGCAGAGCATGGTGGAGTTGGCCGCGAGGTTGGGTGGTTGGGCCGGTGTAGTTTCTAGGGTGCTACCTAGAAACGGGTCCGGCTAGTGGGGATAGTTATAATAATGAGTTAATACCCAACCTGAGCCGTATGGCTAGGTTGATGACTACTGTTGGTTCAAGTTAACAAGTGCTTGATGGTTGTACATACAATGGTTGTATGAGTAATAAAGTTGATGAATTAATAAAATGTTGATACCAGTAATAAAGGCCTGCGGCCAAGTTTAACCCACCACATGTCTCTTGGTCGTTAATGAATAGGTTTATTCTGCATACAGTCCCATGAATGCGGAGGGAGCTGTTTTAAGCTCCCCGAGCACATGGGAATGGTGGCAGAGGGAGTTTCTAGGCCCCCTCGGTGCTGCATGCTGCACACCTGTGGGAATTAGAAGGGCGTGTCCCGGTCTGATAGGGGGTGGTTTCCCCTCCCTAGCACACCTGAAAGGTAAGGGGCTTTATTACAGGCAGTCAGGGACCAATGACAGGCGGGCCATAGGTCACAGGGACGCAGGGAACTTTCTGGAAGGAAGGTAGTTGATTTAAGGCAGGAGCGAGCAAGCGTGGGCACCAGTGCCTCAGGAGCCATTACCTTGTTTTGAACTCCCTCCCCCCCTCCCTTGTCGCGGCCTAAATTATTATGTGGTTCCGGTTGGTTTTGTGAATAAACAACTGGGGATAGTTATAATAATGAGTTAATACCCAACCTGAGCCGTATGGCTAGGTTGATGACTACTGTTGGTTCAAGTTAACAAGTGCTTGATGGTTGTACATACAATGGTTGTATGAGTAATAAAGTTGATGAATTAATAAAATGTTGATACCAGTAATAAAGGCCTGCGGCCAAGTTTAACCCACCACATGTCTCTTGGTCGTTAATGAATAGGTTTATTCTGCATACAGTCCCATCATCCTGCAAGGAGATCAGCTAAAAGTAGTCGGATCTGTATGTGCGTTATATTTAATCGAAATTGGTCGATTAATCGATTAAAAAAAAAACGATTAATCGAACAGAAATTTTTTGATCAGTAACAGCCCTAATTAAGATGAATTAGAAGATGCCACTACACGCACACACATGTATTCTCCAAACATAGATGGTGTGTGTTTGGTGTGTACATGTGTGTCAGGGTTTGTATAACCCCATAAAGCAATAAAGTTTCCAGATCTTATTTCACTCTTTTTTTTGCCTTAAGGGGCTGTATGCTAATTACTGTGCAGCTCTTGGGGCTCATAAAAAAACAAACAAGCAGGCAATTCAGCCACAGTTGTACCAATTTCATTGAGAAGACACGCCTCATCCCGAACATTAATTGGCACTTAAAGGGCAGCCTGGAGGCGGTGTGAAGGGGTTAAAGACCATGCAAGTGCCTGTTAATCTTCTAGAAATGCACTCAGCTCCTAATTTCTCGTTGTAGGCACACAGCCAGTTTAGACTGAAGTTGCAAGGAGCGGTGTCAGCTTTGCCCAGTTATCTTTTGTTAGACTAAGGCCCCTTTCACACAGGGTGGATCAGTATTGATCCGCCCCGTGAACCTCCGCTTGCTCAGTGGGGATAGCTCCGTTGATCCCCGCTGAGCCGGCGGATGACAGGGCGGTCCCCGCACACTGTGCAGGGACCGCCCTGTCTTTTCTCCGCTCTCCCCTACAGTGTTAACCCGATCCAATCCGCCAGACGGGTAGAAAAGTAGGTTTTTCCTCTGTCACACTTTGGCGGATCGGAGTGGGTCGGATGTCAGCGGGCATGTCACCGCTGACATCTGCGGCTCCATAGAGGAGCACGGAAAGCCCTTCAGGTCCGCAAAAAAAACTGTCAGGCGGACCTGAACGGGCCGCCCGTGTGAAAGAGCCCTTAAGCCTCATACACACGATTAGATTTTCATTGGATGAAGTGTAGGACTTTTGTCCGAAGGGCGTTGGCCTTGAACTTGTCTTGCATACAAATGGCAAAGAATTGTCCTCCAACAAACACAAAACTATGTGGTTTTTCAGCTCTTTAGCGCCACCCTTAAAGCCGAGGCTTTGAGCCTCGTATACACGATCGAATAATCCGACGGGAATTGACTGATGACAGGCTGTTGTCGGAAAATCCAACCATTTGTACGCTCCATCGAACAATTGTCAGATTTTCTGCAGACAAATGTGGGATAGCATGCTTTAAAATTGTCAGCCAACAATTGTGTGTTGTCGGATTATCTGAGCGTGTGTACAGAAGTCCAAGTACAAACACGCATGCTCAGAAGCAATGCTTCCCATAACACATTAGCAGAAGTTGCCCAAAGGGTGGCGCTAAAGAGGTGAAAAAACACGTTGTTTTGTGTTTATTGGACGACAATTCTTTGCCGTTTGTATGCAATACGAGTTCCTGGCCAGCGCCCTTCAGACAAAAGTCCTACGCTTTGTCCGATGAAAATACGATCGTGTGTATGAGGCTTTAGACTACAGCTTCCTACCTCTCTTCTTACCTTCACAACATAGGGGGGAAGTGTGTTGTCGTCCAGAATATGAATTTGTGCTCAGAGGGGCTACAAAGCACTGTATGTAGAGAAATAAAGCTAGGGGGGCCAACCAGGGCTGTCTTAATAGCATCATGGGCCCCTGGGCAAAGAAATGCTCTGGGGCCCCTACAATGATGACAGTGCAGGAAAACAGGTAGGTAGAAGGCAGACTGCCTCCCCTGTGTATCTATCACTCTCAGTGCCACCATGGGGCCCCCAATTTTGGGGCAGTGTGGGCTCAAGGACCAGCTGCTTTGGGGAAAGTGCAGGGGCCCCCCATGCAGCTGGGGCCCCTGGGCAGTGCCCAGGTGTGCCCTCTCATTAAGACAGCCCTGGGGCCAACGACAGAGCATGCGTCCCAAAAACAAGCTAGCTGTACCGATATCCCCTGACTACAGGTTCATATAGAGACTTGTCAGTGGCAGGTTCTGTACTCCAAGGGTGAGGGTAATGCCAGTGAGCACCATAACTTTTTAAATATGTTTAGCTAATAAAAAAAAAATTCAAACATCCTTCTCCAGTAACTGACACGTCTTCCATCTTCCACGGCTCTGTTCTTTCAATGATGTATTTATACTCGATCACAGCTGGAGATATTACTCATTTAGGTTTCAAACAGCAGCAGATGACAAACAGCACCAAAGACAAAACAAAGACTAGAGAGCTGAGCTGCCTTCCGAGTGTTCTTATTATCCGGGGATTAGAAGGTACAGATGAAACGCTAGGTAATTGGTATAATTAGCATGCTGAGCATTGCCCCACATGTCCTGGAGGTGCTATATAACATACGGTATACTAGGAGGTTTTTTCATACGTTGTCTGGAACAGTCAAGGTACCTTTTCAAATGATGCATGAGCTGGAGGCACCCCATTCTACAATGTACAAAATATAAATGTTACCATCAGTGCATGGAATGAGGCACACACAGCCCTAAGGCACTCTCTGTAGTAGTTTAGTGGTCAGTAGTTTGTAACTCGGAGTTTTGTGGTCAGTAATCTGAAATGCAGAGTTTAGGTCAGTAGTTTGTAATGAAGAGTTTAGTGGTCAGTAATCTGAAATGCAGAGTTTAGGTCAGTAGTTTGTAATGAAGAGTTTAGTGGTCAGTAATCTGAAATGCAGAGTTTAGTGGTCAGTAGTTTGTAATGCAGAGTTTAGTGGTCAGTAGTTTGTAATGCAGAGTTTAGTGGTCAGTAGTTTGTAATGCAGAGTTTAGTGGTCAGTAGTTTGTAATACAGGGTTTAGTGGTCAGTAGTTTGTAATGCAGAGTTTAGTGGTCAGTAGTTTGTAATGCAGAGTTTAGTGGTCAGTAGTTTGTAATGCAGAGTTTAGTGGTCAGTAGTTTGTAATGCAGAGTTTAGTGGTCAGTAGTTTGAAATGCAGAGTTTAGTGGTCAGTAGTTTGAAATGCAAAGTTTAGTGGTCAGTAGTTTGTAACGCAGAGTTTAGTGGTCAGTAGTTTGTAATGCAAAGTTTAGTGGTCAGTAGTTTGAAATGCAAAGTTTAGTGGTCAGTAGTTTGTAACGCAGAGTTTAGTGGTCAGTAGTTTGTAATGCAGAGTTTAGTGGTCAGTAGTTTGTAACGCAGAGTTTAGTGGTCAGTAGTTTGAAATGCAGAGTTTAGTGGCCAGTAGTTTGAAATGCAGAGTTTAGTGGTCAGTAGTTTGAAATGCAAAGTTTAGTGGTCAGTAGTTTGTAACTCGGAGTTTAGTGGTCAGTAATCTGAAATGCAGAGTTTAGTGGTCAGTAGTTTGTAATGCAGAGTTTAGTGGTCAGTAGTTTGTAATGCAGAGTTTAGTGGTCAGTAGTTTGTAATGCAGAGTTTAGTGGTCAGTAGTTTGTAATGCAGAGTTTAGTGGTCAGTAGTTTGTAATGCAGAGTTTAGTGGTCAGTAGTTTGTAATGCAGAGTTTAGTGGTCAGTAGTTTGTAATGCAGAGTTTAGTGGTCAGTAGTTTGTAATGCAGAATTTAGTGGTCAGTAGTTTGTAATGCAGAATTTAGTGGTCAGTAGTTTGTAATGCAAAGTTTAGTGGTCAGTAGTTTGAAATGCAAAGTTTAGTGGTCAGTAGTTTGTAACGCAGAGTTTAGTGGTCAGTAGTTTGTAATGCAGAGTTTAGTGGTCAGTAGTTTGAAATGCAGAGTTTAGTGGCCAGTAGTTTGAAATGCAGAGTTTAGTGGTCAGTAGTTTGAAATGCAAAGTTTAGTGGTCAGTAGTTTGAAATGCAAAGTTTAGTGGTCAGTAGTTTGTAATGCAGAGTTTAGTGGTCAGTAGTTTGTAACTCGGAGTTTAGTGGTCAGTAATCTGAAATGCAGAGTTTAGTGGTCAGTAGTTTGTAATGCAGAGTTTAGTGGTCAGTAGTTTGTAACTCGGAGTTTAGTGGTCAGTAATCTGAAATGCAGAGTTTAGTGGTCAGTAGTTTGTAATGCAGAGTTTAGTGGTCAGTAGTTTGTAATGCAGAGTTTAGTGGTCAGTAGTTTGTAATGCAGAGTTTAGTGGTCAGTAGTTTGTAATGCAAAGTTTAGTGGTCAGTAGTTTGTAATGCAGAGTTTAGTGGTCAGTAATTTGAAATGCAAAGTTTAGTGGTCAGTAGTTTGTAACTCGGAGTTTAGTGGTCAGTAGTTTGTAATGCAGAGTTTAGTGGTCAGTTGTTTGTAATGCAGAGTTTAGTGGTCAGTAGTTTGGAACTCGGAGTTTAGTGGTCAGTAGTTTGTAATGCAGAGTTTAGTGGTCAGTAGTTTGTAAAGCAGAGTTTAGTGGTCAGTAGTTTGTAATGCAAAGTTTAGTGGTCAGTAGTTTAAAATGCAAAGTTTTGCGGTCAGTAGTTTGAAATGCAAAGTTTAGTGGTCAGTAGTTTGAAATGCAAAGTTTAGTGGTCAGTAGTTTGAAATGCAAAGTTTAGTGGTCAGTAGTTTGTAATGCAGAGTTTAGTGGTCAGTAGTTTGTAATGCAGAGTTTAGTGGTCAGTAGTTTGTAATGCAGAATTTAGTGGTTAGTAGTTTAAAATGCAAAGTTTAGTGGTCAGTAGTTTGTAATGCAGAGTTTAGTGGTCAGTAGTTTGTAATGCAGAGTTTAGTGGTCAGTAGTTTGTAATGCAGAGTTTAGTGGTCAGTAGTTTGTAATGCAGAATTTAGTGGTTAGTAGTTTAAAATGCAAAGTTTAGTGGTCAGTAGTTTGAAATGCAATTTAGTGGTCAGTAATCTAAAAATGCAGAGTTTTGTGGTCAGTAGTTTGTAATGCAGAGTTTAGTGGTCAGTAGTTTGTAATGCACAGTCCAGAGGTTAGAAGTAAGTAGGGATGAGCTCCGGCGTGTTCGCACACTCCAAGTGCAGAGCCCGCCAGGAAGTCTGCACGGCGCTGCGCTAATCACAGGCAGGAAGAAATTTTCCTGATGCTCGGCTACAGAGATCTGGAAATGTCTCCCTGCCTGTGGTTAGCGCAACGCCGTGCAGACTTCCTGGCGGGCTCTGCACGTGGAGTGTGCGAACACGCCGGAGCTCATCTCTAGTAGTAAGTAATGCAGAGTGTAGGGGTCAATAATTTCTAACGTAGAGATCAGTAGTAAGTAGCACAGCGTTTAGAGGTCAGTGGTAAAGCAGTGTGCAGAGGTCATTAGTAAGTAAGGCAGAATGCAACGGTCAAGAATAAGTAAATCAGAGTTCAAAAGTCAGTAGTTTGTAACCAAGAGGTCAGCAGCAAGTAACTCAGGGATTAGTAGTAAGTAAAGTAGAATTCAGGGATCAATAGTATGTAATGCAAAGTGCAGGGGTCATGAAAAAGTAAATCAGATTTCAAAAGTCAGTAGTTTGTAACCAAGAGGTCAGTAGTATGTAACTCAGATGTCATTAGTAAGTGATGCAAAGTTCAGGGGTCAGGAGTAAGTAATATAAAGTGCAGGGGTCAGGAGTAAGTAATACAAAGTGCAGGGGTCAGGAGTAAGTAATGCAAAGTGTAGGGGTCAGGAGTAAGTAATATAAAGTGCAGGGGTCAGGATTAAGTAATGCAAAGTGTAGGGGTCAGGAGTAAGTAATGCAACGTGTAGGGGTCAGGAGTAAGTAATGCAAAGTGCTTGGGTCAGGAGTAAGTAATGCAAAGTGCAGGGGTCAGGATTAAGTATTGCAAAGTGCAGGAGTCAGGATTAAGTAATGCAAAGTGCAGAAGTCCTTAATTATTAATGCAGAGTTAAGTGGTCAGTCAGTAGTAAGTCAGTAGTAAAAAGGGAGAGTAGAGAAGTCAGTAGTTTTTAACACAGAGTACAGTGGCTAATAGTATGTAATGCAGAGATTAGTAGTAAATAACGTAGATTGCAGGCAGGGAGGGTCATGATTAGGTAACATAGATTGAATAAGTCAGTAGTTTCTTATGAAGAGGTCAGTAGTAAGTTACAGCTTGCAGGGGTCAGGAGTAAGTAACGCAGAGCTCAGGGATCCGTAGTAGGTAACATATAAATACTGTTGCATGAAAAAAATTATGAATAATGAACATAACACCTGAGGACTATCACCTCATATAGTAAACCAGATAATTCTAACTTTCAAACGTTGCCTTGTACCTGCACAATATTCAATGCCTCTGAATTAACAGTCAGGGGGAGGCTCCCAGCCACACTTGCTTTGTAGGTCAGATTTGAGACCGGTTCAATTCAGTTTTTCTGCCCCTATCCAACCTTTCTCTCCCTCACTCGGCTAACGTGTCCCTGTCTAGGACCATTGATAGGGGGGACCACCGGTCCTCTTGTAGGGGACCCGATCACACAGGGTGGGCCACACCGGGAAGGGGATTAGTGATGGACGACAATTGTGTGTCTCCTCCTCCAGCAGCTGAAAGCTGGTCTCTCCCTGATGCCAGCTTGTATCTGCTGAGAAAGAGATAGTTGTCCCTCACTAATCCCTCTCCCCCCTCCCCTTCCAGGCTGGCTCTAATGTTACCTCTGCTCCTGAGTTTGTTATCTCTGTAACTTTGTTCTCTCCCTCTGTCTCTCTGATCCTGCAGCTCCAACTGCCCAGCCTGTATATTTTTTTCATCTCATCTTAATTTTTTTTGTCTTTTACATTTAGCAGGAATTCTGTGAGTTACAGTATGTTGTATTTGTGTCTGCTAATAATGATTTTTTGTGTTTTTCACAAAATATAGCTTTAATTATTATTATTTTTTTTGGGGGGGGGGGGGGCTGTCGGGTAGTCTGTACAGGGCCCCACAGTTTCTATCCGCAGCCACTGTCAGGATTTTTATTCTACCAGCCTGCCCCCCGCAGCTGTCAGACTACCTGACCAGTGGCTGCATCTGGTTGGATGCAGTTGCTGTTTGGCTGACAGTTTTCTGCCCGGCTCCATTTATCTTCAGGTCAAAGGATGTCAGGTGGGAGGGTGCCCACAGGATCACCCAGATTGGATTTTGGCTGGTTCACAAGGAATCAATTGAAACTCGCTCCGTGTATGGCCAGCCTAACTGTTAAAGGCCATTATCAACAAACACACATGGCGCGGTTTTCTCACAGTGCCAAATGGCATTGGAGCCCTTTGAGTACTGCATTTTTCTAATCCGGGATTGTGGGGTTCCAGATGTACTAGTAAGTGATGCCATGTGGCACACAGTTTCCTTCCCTTCCTTTGGTCAGGGGGCCCTAGCAGCAGCAGAGAGGAGAACATTTCTGCATATTGTAAAGCTCTGCACAAACAGTTGGCACTATATAAATCCTGTATAATAATATTAATATTTGATTAGTGAGCTCTGCATTCCCGCAGCTGGTTTTCTTGTGTGTAATAAATATTAGAAATGAGCACAGCTATTCCCCAAAATGGGACTCCAGCAGCCTATTACAAGCTTTTTGTTGGCTGGCTCGTTTCTGATTTTAGATTAGCTAACAAACAGCAGTATGATTATATCAGAGGAAGGCTCGCAAGCCAAAACATAGAAAGCTCGCTTTCCCTCGCATTCTTCCCATTATCTAGACAGCGAATGATTACACAATGTCAGTCTACTTGAATAGCCGCTGATTGACAGTACAGTTAAATAGGGCAAAGCAGTGGCAGAAACTCTTTCATCATGAATGCTGCGATTTTTATTCATTGTCAGATCTGTGCAGTATATGGCTTTAGAGAAATATATATATATTTTTTTTACAGTACTCATTTCCTGTTGGAACAAAAGTACATGTATTTGTATTTGTCCCATCTCCCTAGGTACTCTGAAACACTAGCTGTGATCATGGACAGGGTGTTCCTTCCCTTCCTCGGCACACAGCTGCCCAACACCACAGCTAGCAAGAGATGGCTGCTTTGCTAACGCTTTTGTCTTCAGCTCCCAAGACATGCAGAGGGAATTCAGAGGGTGGTGAGGTTGACACATAGTTCTAGGTGTCAGAAAGGATGGTATAAGTCAGCCCTCAAAAATTCCACTCACCTGCTCGCATTTTGCGAGTGGAATTTAGTGCAGGGCGAGTGAGGTACAGGGACGGAGCAGGCTGACCGTTTCCTAGCTGAAGCTATCAGCCAGGAAACTGTCAGCCGCAGGGCCAGATTAAGAACATCATGGGCCTGGTTCTGAGGATTTTGGTGGGGCCATTTAGGCTGCATTCACACCTCCGCGACAAGTAACGCCGCGTACGCGGCGTATTTTGCCGCGAATAGTGTAACTTTTTTTTTACAAATCCTTCCTATTGCTTTGTATGGCCGAACGCCAATGCTGCCTGAAAAAAAGGGTCCGGGACTTTTTTTCATGCCGCAGGTGTACGGCGTCTATGAGATGTGAACCATCTCATAGACAGCAATGGGAATTCTCCCCTCCAGCGGCACGAGCGGCCGGCGTCGGGCGTTTTGTCGCGGAGGTGTGAATGGGGTGTAATAAATAATAAATAAATGCGTGGGAATGACATGAACGCAGCCCAGCCAAGGCAAGTGACCAAAGGCACAGAACCCAGAAGGAAGACCTAGTGAAGACGGAAGCGCCCGGGCCCCGCCTGATTCATCGCAGCACTGGAGGGCTGTCTGAATATGTAAGTGTACACTAATGTGCTAATATGCTGTGCATACTTGTACATTGTGGCATAACCTACCCCAGGGCCTCTAAAAAGTAGTAATGTCAGGAAAGTTTACTACCGCTTTATTATCACAGGATCCCAGGAGCCTCTCATGGGGCCCCCTACTGACCCGGTGGACGGTGGCCCTTGGGCAGTGCCTAAGTGCACAGTTGCCAACATTTAAAAAATATTTTCAGGGCCACTTTTTTATATAAGTGCTATATTTACAGTAGCTGAGATCCCCGATGTTCCTCTATACATCATAGTAGTAATCACAAAATTAAATGAGTACTAATAATGGGGCAGAACAAATATGAGAACTGAGATTTCCTTTAGTTGAACTAACAAAAGTGTGTCCATTCTAGAGCTGGTAACATTGAGGATATTCAGTATAATTTTAAAGAACTGTTTTTGTGGGTAAGCGACATAGGGGAGGAGTATGGACGGTATATAAGTGGGAAGTATGTGCAGGTGAGGGAGAGGAATGTGGAGGGTCTAACAGTGGGCACTATGTACAGGAGAGGAGTACAAAGGGTACGGAAAAAAGCACTATGTACAGGAGAGGAGTGTGAAGGGTATGACAATGGGCAGTATGTACAGGAAGAGTGAGGGGGTATGACAGAGGGTAGTACGTACCAGAGAGAAGTGTGGAGGGTATGATGGGGCAGTATGTACAGGAGAGGAGTGTGGAGGGTATGACAGTGGGCAGTATGTACAGGAGAGGAATGTAGACGGTATGATAGTGGGCTCTATGTATAGGAGAGGAGTGTGGAGGGTATGACAGTGAACACTATGTATAGGAGAGGAGTGTGGAGGGTATGACAGTGGGCACTATGTATAGGAGAGGAGTGTGGAGGGTATGACAGTGAGCAGTATGTACAGGAGAGGAGTGTGGAGGGTGCGACAGTGGGCACTAAGTACAGGAGAGAAGTGTATGACAGCAGGCACTATGTACAGGAGAGGAGTGTGAAGGGCATGACAGTGGGCGCTATGTATAGGAGAGGAGTGTGGAGGGTATGACAGTGGGCACTATGTACAGGAGAGGAGTGTGTAGGGTATGACAGTGGGTACTATGTATAGGAGAGAAGTGTGGAGAGTATGACAGTGGGCACTATGTACAGGAGAGGAGTGTGGAGAGTATGACAGTGTGCACTATGTACAGGAGTGGAAGGATATTTAGGGACTGAGTAGTGGTTAAGCGGGTCATACATGGATTGAAATTACGCCAATTATGCAGAGACCAGCCATAGTCAATCTATGTATGGGCTAGCTGGTTTTACACAAGTCAATCTATTAATCAACTTGAGTACAACCAGCCTGTTTTTTTTTTCTTAAAACAATCAGTGCTGCCAGCTAAAGTTAGCAACATTGATCATTGTACGCACTGGCAGAACACAATAACACTGCAGGAGTGATTCCCCCATCCACAGGTCAACAGGTAAGAGGGTGTGTGGGGACAGGCTGGGGAGAGATACTAGTCAGTGGCTGGGTAGGCACTGGTAGTATCAGAGCCAGATACACACAGGTTACATACGCCACGATCGTTAGAGCGAGAACAATAATTCTAGTACTAGACCTCCTCTGTAACTCTAAACATGTAACCTAAAAAAATGTAAAGCATCGCTTAGGATACCAAAAAAATTGTGCTAACTTAACTAACTAACTGTTTTTTTAATGAATGAAACATTTTTTTCCAAAAAAACATGTTTGAAAAATTGCTGCGCAAATACCGTGCTAGAGCTGCACAATTAATCGTTAAAAAAATTGTGATCTCGATTCAACCCCCCTGACGATCTTCAATGCAGAGTTTGCTGATTCTTTCATATAACAAGTGGAGAGACTTTCAGCTGTCAAAAGAAAATATCTGGGCAGTCTGCCAAGTTTTTAACAGGAAACATTGTAACTGACACTTCCTTCTTAGATCAAAGGGATACACTTCTGTGTGTAAAGAACAAATCTGGGCAGTCTGCGAAGTTTGTAAACAAAATGAAACATTGTAACTAAATTTAACCACTTAAAGTCCAACACTTGTTTCTTAAGTTAAAAAGCAATATTATTTGCTAGAAAATTACTTGGAACCGCCAAACATTATATATATTTTAGCAGAGACTCTAGGGAATACAATGGCTATTGCTGCAATATGTTATGTCACACTGCATTTGCCCACTTCAATGAATAATAAAAAACATAAAAACAAAACAGTGAAGTTAGCCCATTTTTTTTTTGTTTTTTGTTTTAATGTGAAAGATGATGTTACCCTGCAACAATCGTGAGAGAATCGTGATCTATCTTCTAAGCAAAAAAATTGCAATTCTCATTTTTGCCAGAATCGTGCAGCTCTGTACCGTACAACATAAAAAGTGCAAAGACCACCATAGAGTCATTTTCTAGCAAAAAACAAATGATGATTTTTACATGTAGTAGAGAAGTGTCAGAATTGGCCTGGGTGGCAAGGGGTTAATTACCATAAGTAATATACAAATAATTATTATAAGCACTGTGATCCTATCAGTCTGCTGTAGTGTGTCAGCTTGTATTTATATTGGCCGCTCTGAATGTAGCTTCTGACAGGCTGTGCAAGCCGGCCTGTATCTCCGGAACCATAAATGATAGCCGTCCCATATTTTAACCAGTTGTGGGGTAGGTCTTCACCTGCCTACCCCCCCCCCCCAAATGTGGGGTTTCTGTGACCTCTGGTCATCGAGCTACAACCCCCCAAATTCGATCTTAAAAAAAAAATTCTTAAAAAAAAAATTTTTTGGGCAAATGGGCCTATCTTGAGAAAGGGGGCTGGAGCTGCAGCTCCATCAGCCCCATTGTTAATCCGGCCCTGGTCAGCCGGAGGACACATAGCGGCATAGCTGGACTGCCATGGCGCCGCTTTAAGCTGAAGCTGCAGCCGTCTCCTCCTCTTGTTTATCACACACACACAGCGGGCATCTCCCACTGTGTGTTACGGAGCTGGGTCTCTGTTCGGTGGCTCGGTGTAACAAGGTCCCGCCCCCCTAGACCTGCTCGTGTGATAGTAAATTGATTCAGTGATCCGCCTATCACACGAGCCAGTCTAGGGGGGCGGGATCTTGTTACACCGAGCCGCCGAACAGAGACCCAGCTCCGTAACACACAGTGGGAGATGCCCGCTGTGTGTGTGTGTGTGAACCAGCATCAAGGAAATGGTGAGTCTGGAGTGATGGGACAAGGTGACGCTGCATTTGATGGGGCACAGTGAAACTGCATTTAATGGGCCACGGTGATACTACATTTGATGGGGCACTGCGACGCTGCAATTGATGGGGCACTGCGACACTGCAATTAATGGGGCACGGCGATGCTGCATTTGATGGGGCACTGATGACGCTGCAATTGATGGGCCACGGTGATACTGCATTTGATAGGGCACTGCGACGCTGCAATTTATGGGCCACGGTGATGCTGCAATTGAAGGGGCATGGTGACGCTGCATTTGATGTGGCACTGCGACACTGCAATTAATGGGGCACGGTGATGCTGCATTTGTTGGGGCACAGTGAAGCTGCATTTGATGGGGCACAGTGAGGCTGCATTTGATGGGGAACAGTGAGGCTGCATTTGATGGGGCACAGTGAGGCTGCATTCATGGGCACAGTGAGGCTGCGTTCATGGGCACAGTGAGGCTGCGTTTGATGGGGCACAGTGAAGCTGCATTTTATGGGGCACAGTAAAGCTGCATTTGATGGGGCACAGTAAAGCTGCATTTTATGGGGCACAGTGAAGCTGAATTCATAGGCACAGTGAGGCTGCGTTCATGGGCACAGTGAGGCTGCGTTCATGGGCACAGTGAGGCTGCGTTCATGGGCACAGTGAGGCTGCGTTCATTGGCCCTGTAAAGCTGCATTTGATGGGCACAGTGAGGCTGCACTGATGGGTACTGATATGTTTTAAGTTAATATTGTTAACGTTGTTGTTAATAATATTTATTTTTGGAACTTAATTCTGCTTAAAACATTTAACAGTGTCATTTCATGAGATAATTTACAAGGGCGTGTTTAGGGGTGGGGCAGGGGAGGGGTTGGGTGGTGCAACTAGTGGCGAGTAACTCTTAAGTCCTGGCTAGTGGCTCAGGACTTGAAATTTTGAGCCCTGGGATAAGTTACTGATTTTTTTTTTTTTTTCAACGGGAAGAAAGGAGAAACTGGAAAATATGTGAAATAGAGCCGAGAGTGCCGCTTGTATGCCCCCTGCTCGCTGTGATTAGACACAGCGGGATTTTGTCAGCAATGATTCCCAGGACCTGCTGATAAGAGCTGACCCAGAGCCCTTTGTTGGCAATCAACACAGTGCTCTGTACAGAGGGAACAATCTCTCTGCTTCTTTTCCCTGCAAAGCAGGGAGAAAAAACAAAGAGGTTTTTAGTAAAAAGCAGCACACATTACACAAATTGTCAGGCACACACTTAACCCCTTAATTACCCGAGATGTTAACCCCTTCCCAGCCAGTGTCATTAGTACAGTGACAATGTATAGTGTTATCACTGATCACTATATTAATTTCACTGTTGATGTCAGTAAAGCCTCATACACACGGTTGGACTTCAAACAAACTTTTCCGTGGATTTTTGTTTGAGGGGCCTCAGCCGTGAACTTGGTATGCATACACACGGCAGGACTTTTTCAACAAACTTTCCCAAAATCACATGGTTTTTCAGCTCTTTTCTGTTCTTTACCGCCACCCTTTGGTTAACTTCTGCTATTGTTGGTTGATTTTAACATTGGTCCTGAGCATAGCAAAGTTGCCGAAATGTTTGTCCGTTTGCAGAGCGAACTTTTGTCCGATGAAAACCGAAAAAGTTTGTCCGATGGAGCGTACACACGGTCAGATTTTTTGAAAACGTGCTCATTTTGAAGTTTGTTGTCAAAAAGTCTGACCATGTGCATGGGGCTTCATTCAATCCCCACTCAGTGTCAGTTAGTGTCAGATTATTCCAAAGTTTAGGGGCCAGATTCACAAAGAGATACGACGGTGTATCTACAGATACACCATCGTATCTCTGACTTACACTGGTCCTATCTATGCGCCTGATTCATAGAATCAGATACACATAGATAGGGCTAAGATCTGACAGGTGTAACTGTGTTACACTGTCGGATCTTTTTTTCAATTAAAAAATGGCGCCGGGGGCGTTCCCGCTGATTTACCTTGAATAATATGTAAATCAGCGAGATACGCAAATTCACAAACGTACGCGGACCCGACGCAGTCTTCTTACGACGTTTCCGTAGCGGCGTACCCGTCGTATACTTACCCCTGCTTTTATCAGGCGCAGCCAATGTTAAGTATAGCCGGCGTTCCCGCGTCGAATTTTAATTTTTTAACGTCGTTTGCGTAAGTCGTTCTAGAATACGGATGGACGTCGTTTACGTAAGCGTCGAAACCACTGACGTCCTAGCGACGTCAGTGGGAGCAATGCACGCCGGGAAATTCCCCGGACGGCGCATGCGCTTTTAAATCGGCGCGGGAACGCGCCTGATTTAAATAGTACACTCCCCCTAGCCGCGGAATTTGAATTCCGCCGGGGGATTTAGGATCCGCCGCCGCAAGTTTGGAGGTAAGTGTTTTGTGAATTAGCCACTTGCCTCTCAAACTTGCGGGAGCGGATCTTAAATCACGTAGATCGAGCGGATCTATAGATCCGCTGATCTACGTGAATCTGGCCCTCGATGTGCAAAGTTAGTAGAGATGTATCCCAATAGACTAAAAGCTGTAATTAAAGCAAAAGTTGGTCCAACAAAATATTGACACAGGGGGTGATCCTTATTTCCAACTCTGTGATTCTGTTTTTGATTGTATATTTATTTTTTCTGACACGTTGGTGTTATATCTTTCACTTGGATGTTATACATTGCACTAGTAAATACAACTGGATAAAACAAAAACTGTGTCTGTCTTTTCAGGCTGCAAAGCAACAAAATATGGTTATTTTAAAGGGGGTGTTTTTTTTCTATACCCACTGTGTATTTTGTTATGTGGACATTTTGAATACATATAATGCCTAATAGAATTGTTTTCCTTTATAATATCCATTGCCATATTCACATTTGCATTATGCCCTAAAGCAAAAAATACATAATCAGAGGCTGCACCTGCTCTAGTCTCCATGAACCCCAGCAGGCTTATTGCTGTCTAATTATATATACTATTTAATGGAATGTTTATGTTATCCGTCACTGAAAAAGAGACGTACACTTCTAGGTTAGAGACTAAAAAGATAATTGCAATGAGTTAATGAGCATTATGTCGCTACATAACAGATAATGCTGATCATAAACATCATTATAATGGCCCTTTCTTGTAAACAATGGAACAGGATGGACTAGCCAAGAACAATAATAACCTATAAAGAAAACTATAAAAATAAGTTAATGGAAGAACAATTTCAGAGTTAGAATTCAGTTATACAGAAGAGAGTACCAGCAGAGGGCGCTATCTCTGCTCACTGCAGAAAGCAACCTAAAAATATACAAAAAATATGTCCCCTAATTTCATTTTAAAAATCCGGTCACCTTATAGTAAGCAGAGTTTGGGAAAAGGGCAAACAATGTAGTGATCCATGGGAAAATACACTTCTGTAAAAGATAAAGGAATGCATTTACAAAACTCTACACACTATTAGATTTTCTGCAGATTTTTGTCTTCAGATTTACCAAAACCATATAGTGCAAGGGCCTGCCTGATTACATACAAAGTGAAACTCTTATGCCCTGAACGCACGATCGGTTTGTTTTCCATCGGTGAAAAAAAATAGAACATGTTTTAAAATTCTCCTACGGATAAAAAACTGATAGAAAAAAACGATCGTCTGTGTGGAAATCCATCGGTCAAAAATGCTCGGAAGCATTGAACTTCATTTTTCTCAGCACGTTGTAGTGTTTTACGTAACCGTGTTTGGACACGGTCAGATTTTTGACCGATGGTGTGTAGGCAAGACTGATGAAAGTCAGCTTCATCGGATATCTGACAAAAAAATCCATCAGATCAGATATCCGATCGTATGTACAGGGCTTAAAGGTTTGACCTCATATTATATAGTTTTGGTAAATCTGAAGACAAAAATCTTCAGAAAATCTAATAGTGTGTATGGGGTCTAATGGCGCGTACACACGATCATTTTTCGACTTGTAAAAAATTTAGTTTTTTAGCATCAAGAAAAAACTTTGTTTTTTCCAACTTCATCATTAAAACGGCGTTGCCCACACACGATCGTTTAAAAAAAAGCTCTAGCAAAGTGCGGTGACGTACAACACGTACAACGGCACTATAAAGGGGAAGTTGCATGCGGATGACGCCACCCTTTGGGCTGCTTTAGCTGATTCCGTGTTAGTAAAAGACGATTCACACTTTTCTGTCTGTTACAGCGTGATGAATATGCTTACTCCATTATGAACGGTAGTTTTACCAGAACGAGCGCTCCCGTCTCATAACTTGCTTCTGAGCATGCGCGGGTTATTCACGTCGTTTAAGCCCACACACGATCATTTTTTACAACACGAAAAACGTCATTGTTTAAAACGTTGTTAAGAAATGCAGCATTTTTTTTTTGTTGTTTTTCAGAAGCCCGAAAAATGATGTGAGGCCCACACACGATCATTTTAAATGACATTTTTAAAAAACGTAGGGTCAGATTCACAGCCAAATACGTTGCGCCGCGGCGGCGTAACGTATCTGATTTACGTTACACCGCCGCAGGTTTACAGCGTAAGTGCCTGATTCACAAAGCTCTTACCTGTAAACTTGCGGCGGTGTAACATAAATCCGCTCGGCGCAAGCCCGCCTAATTCAAATGGGGCGGGCACCATTTAAATTAGGCCCGTTCCCGCGCCGAACGTACTGCGCATGCTCCGTCGGGAAAATTACCCGACGTGCATTGCGCTAAATGACGTCGCAAGGACGTCATTGGTTTCAACGTCCAGCGCCATTCACGGACGACTTACGCAAACGACGTGAATTTTCAAATTTCGACGTGGGAACGACGGTCATACTTAACATTGGTTAGTCCACCTAGAGGGCATCCCTAGTTTTACGCGGCGTATCTCAACGGAAACGACGTAAAGTTAGAGCGACTGGTAACCCGGACGTTCGTGAATCGCCGTAACTAGTCATTTGCATATTCTACGCAGACCGCTATGGAATCACCACCTAGCGGCCGGCCTAGAATTGCATCCTAAGATCCGACGGTGTAAGTCAATTACACCTGTCGGATCTTAGGGCTATCTATGCGTAACTGATTCTATGAATCAGCCGCATAGATACTCTCAGAGATACGACGGCGTATCAGGAGATACGCCGTCGTATCTCTTTTGTGAATCTGGCCCGTAATTTTTTACAAGCCGAAAAATGATCGTGTGTACACGGCATAAGACAAAGGAAAGTAGAGATATGGCCTGTGTCAACCATTCTTGCTTTTTTTTATTTTTTATTCCCCAGCTCTAGAAAAATGAAATTGAATGTAAAATGAATCTAACTAGTAGCTGTTGACATCACCTACATCCGCAGAATTATATAAATTGGCACCAGCATTTTAAATTAGAACTCTGGGAAAAATACAAATGACTATTATAATTATTGAAAATGAATGGCTAATTACGTGTGTATGCTTTTTGTTTTTCTAATTAACCACTTGGAAGAACAAAAATGACAATGCTTGCAGTTTTAGACCTGTAACAGGATATGGCGCTTGTTTTCGACAGCATCCTCCTCTGGGTTCTAGACATTGCATAGATAATTCAAATAATGCAAGAGTATGCACTGAAATCCACAAAAGGACTTGAATATAAGAGGTCACATATTTATTCATTTATTTATTTGCATTTGAACTGCTTTTCTTCCCTATGAAAGTCAATGTGAATGCAAATGAACTCAGAAGCAGCTATTGATTGTGTTGAGGTGAGTGTCTCATGAGTCAGAGGCTGCTCCGTCCCTATAGACTAAAGCCTCGTACACACGATCGGATATCTGATGGAATCTGATCCGATGGATTTTTTCGTCGGATATCCGATGAAGCTGACTTTCATCAGTCTTGCCTACACACCATCAGTCAAAAATGTGCCAAAACACGGTGACGTACAACACTACGACAAACCGAAAAAATTCAAGTTCAATGCTTCCAAGCATGCGTCGACTTGATTCTGAGCGTGCGTGGATTTTCGACTGACGGAGTTACCGTATTTATCGCGGTATAACGCGCTCCCGCGTATACCGCGCACCCCTAAAGTTGCCCCGAATCCTGTGGAAATTTTTTTTTTTTTGTACTTACAGTTTTGGTGTCTTGCGCGGCGTCCATCGGCGGCCTCGTCGGGTCCGGCGTCCGTCTGCGGCTTCGGGTGTCCTCTTCGTCGGGTCCGGCGTCCGTCTGCGGCTTCGGGTGTCCTCTTCGTCGGGTCCGGCGTCCTTCTGCGGCGTCCTCCCCGCTCGTTTCCCACGCCGAGTTTGAATACTGTGCCGACATATACAGAGCGCAGTACACTCGTGTATTGTCGGCAATGCTCGGCTACCCGCGCTGACGTCCTGTACGTCCAGGACGTCAGCGCGGGAGGAGCCGAGACTGCCCGACAATACACGAGTGTACTGCGCTCGGTATATGTCGGCGCAGTATTCAAACTCTGCGCGGGAAAGCTGGTATCGGCGTATACCGTGCACCCACGATTTGCCCTGATTTTTAGGGCAAAAAAGTGCGCGGTATACGCCGATAAATACAGTACATACAGACAATCGGATTTTTCTATCGTTTTTTTATCAATAGGAAAAATGTAAAACATGTTCTATTATTTTACACCGATGGAAATAAATTCGATGGGGCCCACACACGATCGGTTTGTCCGATGAAAACAGTCCATCGGTCTGTTTTCAGCAGACAAAACGATCGTGTGTAGGCGGCTTTAGTACGATAGAAGTATCTACCGTGGGACTTTATGGTAACCAAAGAAGATTTTTTAATCTTGTTTATAAATAAAGTCTCTTTTTTATTTTAACTACTTGGTTCCCAAAAAGATATTCTTCGGCTGCCATAAAGTTCCATGGTAGAAGTCCTAATGATTAACTCAAATTCCGGTTAAAACAATTTAGACGCAATGTTCCATTGAAACCAAATGCTTATCATATGATACTTATATACTTCTTTCTCATTCAGAATGGAGTTGCCTTTAACATGGGAACAGCTTTGAATTTTTGGAAAATTTAGCAAACTCTCCTCTTAAAGGATGCCCAATTGTATATAAGAACAGGCCCGGTGCTACCACTAGGCAAACTAGGCAGCCACCTAGGGAGCCCTGCTGCCTAGGGCACCCGGCCACTGGTGTTCCTACTCTCTGCAGCAAGCAACTAAGTCTGAACATCAGCAGGCATCGGCCACTCTGTTCACACATAAAGTCAGAGGTGCAGTGGCAGCGGAGGACTGTGTCTGTGTCCCGACTCCTGAATGAATGAAAGCAAGCAAAAATTCATTGATGAGCGCTGGTAGGCTGCATTTGACGGGTGCTGGTGAGGCTACATTTGATGGGCGCTGGTGAGGCTGCATTTGATGGGCGCTGGTGAGGCTGCATTTGATGGGCGCTGGTGAGGCTGCATTGATTGGTGCTGGTAGGCTCCATTGATTGGCGCTGGTAGGCTGCATTGATGGGCGCTTGTGGGTTGCATTGATGGGCGCTGGTAAATCTGCATTGATAGGCGCTGGTAGGCTGCATTAATGGGCGCTGGTGGGCTGCATTTGGGCACTTCATTAAAAAGGTGGGGTATACATGGGCAGGGAAATCGGGGTGGAGTCAGGGGTGAAGCTAGGGGGCGACAAAATGAGGTTTCGCCTAGGGTGTCAAAACTCCTTGCACCAGCCCTGTATAAGAAGAAATAAAATATTTACTAGTCCTGTTGCCTGTACTGCTCACCTTTGCTGACTTACCCCGAGAATCCTGTCAATCCAACACACTTCTGGGTTTGTCAGATTCTTGGTCCACCACTGAGCACCGCATGTTACCTTTTTTGGCCACCTCATTGTGGTGAGGTACGTCATATGCGATTATAGCGTAGCGTCTTCTGGGATGCACAGTATGCCCAGCATGCACCTCCTGATCTCGCACTTGCGCAGTGCATACAAAGCACAGCACACTCATTGAAATACTGCAATGCTGGAGGCCGAGGCCGCCTGTTGGCTCCTGGGTTATACAGTAATTGTCATCCACCCCAGGAGTCAATGGGCAGCCTCGGCTTCCAGCATTGCAGTATTTCGATGAGTGTGCTGTGCTTTGTACGGTATGCACTGCGCAAGTGCGAGATCAGGAGGTGCATGCTGGGGTTACTGTGCATCCCAGAAGACGCTATGAGTGGGCTTCAGATGCCCACACTGAAGAGGTTTGTTAGAGAGAATACTGTGCATAAATTGCATAAGTATATACCAAAAAAGACTACATTTACTACATATGCCGGAATGGATTCTGTAAGCTGTGACCATCACAGGGGTGTTTTTTTGGGGGGGAAAACATGTGGCCCGCAATCGTGGCACAGAAAGGCACAACGGGGAGATGCCTATGTAAACAAGGCATTTCCCTATTCTGCCTAGCAACATGACAGGGATCTACTGCTCCCAGTGATTGGGAGCAGTGATCTCTGTCATGTTCTAGTGAGCCCACCCCCCCCCTACATTTATAACACAGTGAGGGAACACAGTTAACCCCTTAATTGCCCCTTAGTGTTTAACCCCTTCCCTGCCAGTGACATTTACACATTAATCAGTCCTTTTTTTATAGCACTGATCCCTGTATAAATGCCAATGGTCCCAAAACTAATAAATATAGGGTTATTGCAAAGAAAATTTTACCAAAAATATGTAGAAGAATATATATTGGTCTAAACTGAGGAAGAATTTTTTTTTTTTTTATATATATATTTTTTTGGGGGATATTTATTATAGCAAAAAGTAAAAAAAAAATTGCACCATAGCTTATGGCGCAAAAAATAAAAACCGCAGAGGTGTTCAAATACCACCAAAAGAAAGCTCTATTTGTAGGAAAAAAAGGACGTCAATTTTGTTTGGGTACAACATCGCACAACGGCGCTATTGTCATTTAAAGCGACGCAGTTGCCGTATCGCAAAAAAGGGCTTGGTCAGAAAGGGGGCAAATCCTTCCGGGGCTGAAGTGGTTAAGCCTGTCTGCCCATTCTCCTCTGACCTCTGACATCAACAAGACATTTTCCTCCACACCACTGGCGCTCACTGGATATTTTCTCTTTTTCGGGTCATTCTCTGTAAACCCTAGAGATGGTTGTGCGTGAAAAGTAGATGAGCAGTTTTTGAAATATTCAGACAGCCTGTCTGGCACCAACAATCATGCTACGTTCAAAGTGACTTAAGGCCCCTTTCACACTGGGGCGGGAGGCGCGGTGGCGGTATAGCGCCGCTAAAAATAGCGGCGCTATACCGTCGGATTCGGCCGCTAGCGGTGCAGTATTAACCCCTGCTAGTGGCCGATAAAGGGTTAATATCGCCCGCAGTGCGCCTCTGCTGAGGCGCATTGCGGGCGGTATTGCCGCGGTTTCCCATTGTTTTAAATGGGAAGGAGCAGTGAAGGAGCGGTATACACGTCGCTCCTCTCACCGCTCCAAAGATGCTGCTGGCAGGAGATTATTTTCTCTCCCGCCAGCGCATCGCCTCAGTGTGAAAGCCCTTGGGCTTTCATATTGAGTATGCAGTGCAGGAGTTTTTCAGGCGGTATAGCAGCGCTATTTTTAGCGCTGTACCACCTGAAAAACTCCTCAGTGTGAAAGGGGTCTAAGTAGGGTTGCCACCTCATCCCTATAAACCCGAACACATAGTAATTACACACGTCCTGGGGCTAATTTAATGTCAATAAGGCACCAAGTGAGTTTAATTAGCAGCACCTTAATCAGCCAGAGAACCTGTGTACAGGCCCGGATTTCCCACAAGGCCACCGAGGCCAGGCCTTGGGGCAGCAGGGTGCCAAGGGGCGACAGTGGCATGGAGTCCCCCGACGGCCGTAACATACAGTTGAGGGCGGTAAGTTGCTGTGTGGGAGAATCTGCTCGCTCGTTAAGTGATTGCGGCGATGTCGCCAAAATCACTTGTCAAATGTGTGCTGCTTTCTGTCCCCCCCCTCCCCCCACATACCTTTCTCTGCTTGCTCTTCCTTTGGGACTCCTCCGTCCTCCCCCCAGCCGCCGAGTCTGTCTCCTGTCCCTGCCGCCGATATACACAGTGAGAGGGGTGAGCTGTGCTCTTCCCAGCTCAGCTGTGACAGGAGTTCTAGCACAGTGCTAGGACTTCTGTTTTGGAGGTGACAGGGTCAATAAAGAGAACCTGTCACCACCAATTGCTATCACACAGGGAATTGTTTTCTCCTGTGCGATAGCAATAAAGTTAAGTGAAAAAAAATTATAAAAAATAATAATAATTCAATTAAAAAAGTAATTAAAAACTAAAGAATAAGAAAAATAATATTCAAAATAATAAGAAAATTACACAAAAATAAAAAAAAGTAAACGACAAGCTACAAAAAAAAAGTGATAAAAAAGTAAAAAAAAAAAAGAAACAAAAAATATTTGAACTAACGGTGTCACCCCTGTCCCCTCTGGTTGCCATGCTCCGTTGATTGGGGGGGGGGGTCGGTTGGCGGGGAGGGGGTGCATTGTGGAACCTGGCCTTGGGGCGGCAGGGAGAGCAAATCCGGCCCTGCCTGTGTAATTAATATGTTTTCGCTTTTAAGGGGATGAGGTGGCAACCCTAGGTCTAAGTCCCCTTTCTTCCCCGTTCTGATGCTTGGTTTTAACTTCAGCAAGTTGTCTTCACCACGCCTAAATGCATTGAGTTGAGTTTAGCAAGTTGTGTTACCAAGCAATTGAACAGGTGTTCCTAATAAAGTGGCTGGTGAGTGTATATCTCTCTTGTTCGGAATATAATTTTATATTGCTGAAAGGTTGTAGCCTCTTGTCAGAGGCTGGTTATCCTTGTCCTAGTTGATATGGTGATATGGTCTATGATCTTGATATGCAGTGTTTCCATCCTTGGCTAGTCTCTGAATGTCTCTCAGTTATGAGCCTTCATAGAGGAAGAAATGAAAAATTAAAATGACTCTTATCAGTAGCTGTCTATCTGATCGTTAATACTCCATGACAGCCCAGTGTAATAATCCTGTCCTCTAGAAAAGAAGTCATGTAAAATGAACCTTTTAAACTCTATCCATGGGTGAACAGGCAATCTCAAGGATATTGTGTTTTGTGGAGGAATTAAGAAAAGCCACTTACCAGAAAGGGTCGTTTTGCTTTCCAGATATAATCTGAAAGCCTTTTCTTTTAAAGTCACAGTGAGTAGCACTGCTCAAAAATGTAAGCTGCACCCCGAATTGGTATTTCAGTGTGGAATCAACCACTTGTTACTTATAAATATGCAGTTTTAGATTCACCTTCCTCCAGGGCCGTCTTTAATATTGATTGGACCCTGAGCAAACATTTTCAAACAATTTCTCTCTCCACCTGCTCTGAGATATACAATAAATAGCAGCTAGACTCAAAATCAGTTTACTAGATCAGACAGCAATTGCGATTGGTTACCACAAGTTACAGTGTATCATTACCGCTCACTGACTGGCTGCTAGAGGTTACAGCACACATTATGGCTCACTGATTATTTCCTAGAGGTTACAGTACATGATGCCTGCTTGTTGATTGGTTGCTAGAGATTACTGTACATCAATACTGCTCACTGATTGGTTGCTAGAGGTTACTGCATATCCTTACCACTTAAAGTGGAGTTCCACCCATAAATATAACATTACATCAGTAGTTTTAAAAAAAATGTCATTAGTCCTTTACGAATTTTTTTTTTTTTTTAGATGCCTTCAAAGTGTTGTTGCTAGGCAGAATAGTTAATCTTCCCACTTCCTGCACCTAGGTGCTTAATGCTTCCTAACCTACACCGCACAGACTCCTGGGAATGTAGTGGGTGTAACTTTCCAGGAGTCTGTGAACTCCCCAGTCTCGAAGAATCATGTGACTTGGACAGCACAGGTGCTGAAACCTGATCTGACACTGCTTGTGCAGCACTGAGCATGTGCGAGATCTGCAAGGCTGAAATCCAGGAAGTCATACAGTCTGGCTTCATGATGCCCACACTTAAGATGGCCCCAGTCAATTTCTATTTTATAAAGTGTCTAAATGCTGTAACAACCTAACAAAACGGACCTTCGTTTACAGACTAACTTTACTAGAATACATTAAGCTTGTGTATTACAGGGGTATTTATATTTAAAAAGCGAAATTGTGGCCGGAACTCCGCTTTAATATAAGAGTTGCAGGAGGTTGGTGCACATTATTACTGCTCACTGATTGGTTGCTAAATTTTTATTCAATGTGCTTTTTAAATCTTTTTATATGTAAACTTCCAATTGTCTTTCAATAAATTTTTGATTGTTTAAATATATTACAATATGGGAGGCAAGGCTGCTGTTAGAAATCACGGGCCCCCGTACAGCCTACCTGGCAGGCCCCCCCCCCCCTCAAATATATATATATATATAAAAAAAAAATGTTCACAATAAATATACTAAAATCATTCTTAGCAGACACACAGATAACAGAGAAGCTGTGTGAACTAGCCCTTTTTAAAATAAATCGTTTTCAACATTTTTGAACAAAAACATTTTATAATTTTTTTTTTAATAAATATATTATTTTATTTTACAATTTTAACAAATTATTTTTATACAATTTTCAATTTTTTTTACAAGGGATTAAAACACGGGGTTCATTTTTTTTTTAACAGGACAAGGAAGCTGGCAGTTGTGCTTGTGTCTCTCCCTGCAACAGCTAAAAGTCGGTGGGAGGGTTTTCAGCTGCTGCCGAGAGCCACACAGGGCATCCTTTAATTGCCCCTCCTTCCCTCTGGTGTTTGGACCCCCCTGTGTGCCCGGGCCCCCTACAGGAGGACTGGTGGTCCCCCCCCCTATCAGCGGCCCTGATGGGAGGCATTTATTTCATTCCCAAATGTAATCTGGAATCCTGAGTGAAATACCAAGAGCCGATTGCCGGGAGCAAGTGGGGGATCAACATCACTAGAGTTTTTCTTAAGGCTGATTCATCATTTAATGAAGGTGAGCGTTCTGTGAGCACTGAGCAGTTGTGTGAAGTTTCAGCATCACTTGTTTTTGGTGGATTCAGTTTCGAAGGACTATTTATTTATTCACTAATTTTTTAATGAACGTTTTGGACTTTTTACTTTAATTACTTTGCACTTTGCACCTTATTAGCGGTGACATTTATGAGTTTGTCACTATTCAACTCAACTCAATATTGAATGTTCATACTGTATGTACATATATATTTTTTCAATATTCACTTGCTTTTCATGTTGAGAAATTGCACTGATCACTTTATATATATATTTACTACTGTTTGTTATTGTGAACACCCTAGATTTAGCATCAGTTGCATTTATCACGTGTGGTAGTTTTTATTCACTTGGTAGTGCGGGGGATCACATCTCATATATAGTGATACTCTCTATCTGCCAGTGCTACATGCAGAGCTTTTTTTCAGGTGGAACTTGGTGGAACTCAGTTCCACCACCTCTGGCTCAGGCTCTTTGGTTCCTGCTCACCACAATTATTTGTAAACACAGAAGTCCAGTTTCTGTGTTTACAAGTGACTGCTCTGCACTCTGTATGTAACCCCACTAAACTCTGCACTCTGTATGTATTGCAATCATGGTACTTAAAGGAGAAGTCCAGCCTGAGCTTTTTCGGCTGGGCTTTTCCACTGGGTCACAGAAGTGCAATTTGTTTTGCACACCTGTGACTCGTTTTCAGCGGAGAGCGGTCTGAAGTCTGCTTTCCGCTGACATCACTGCCATCAGTCGGGGCAGCGCGTCATCACGACTTCCCAAGTCGGGATCCGCCAGCTGCCTTGATTGATGGCAGTGTCAGCGTATCAGCAAGCCGCTGAGACAGCCTCTCCCCACCCTTCCATGGCTCAGACGTCCAATGAGCGTGGAGAAGCAGAGAGGAAAGAGGCTAATTGACAGTCAGCCTCTTTCCTCTCGGGGATCTGTGAGAACCGAACCAGCGGCGATGTTCGGTGACTCGGTTCTCAGTGCACAGACGGCGGGGGACAGATGGAGCATCGGTCTGATGCTCCATCCACCGAGGTAAGTATGAATAGGAAAAAACCTGGAATCCCATACTTCTCCTTTAGGGCTCTTTCACACGGAGCGGACCGTTTCTGGGTCCGCTCCGTGTGTCCGCGGGGATCCCCGCTCAGCTGTCGGCGGATAGGGCGGTCCCTGCACACAGTGCAGGGACCGCCCTGTCTCTGCTCCGCTGTCCCCTATGGGGGACCGGATGCAGACGGACTGTCTGTCCGTCTGCATCCGGTCCGTTCCGCAGAACGGAAGAAAAATAGGGTTTCTTCCGTTCGGAAAAGCGGATCCCCACTGACGCGGACGCTAGCGGATGCTCCATCTGCTAATGGACGCGTTCCCATAGGGATTCATTACAAGTCCGTTAACGGACTTGTAATGATCGGACGAACGGTCCGCTAGTGTGAAAGGACCCTTAATGCCCCATCAAGACCCTCCTACGGTTTGTGAAATCTGACCACACCCACTATTTGATGTGATTTGGCGGTTGTGTGTGGGGGAGGGGATTGGATGGTCGTGGATGAGTTCCAGCACCTATTGTTTGAGAAAAAAAGCCCTGGCTACATGTATTACTGGGAGATATAGACACATTCGAATGGGGGTGATGGAAGTATGCCTGGACCCTAATAAAATTGGGTGTGGAATCCATGCCAAGCACACTAATATGGGACATTTTCCATCTACACATAGTGGAATTATCTTTTGGATTAACAAGCACCTCAGCTAAAATTATAATGTACATTGTTTCGGCCAAGATTTAAAAAGTACGGGCCAGATTCACATAGAATTGGGCTACGCTGCGGCGGCGTAACGTATCCCATTTACATTACACCGCCGCAAGTTTTCAGCGTAAGTGCTTGATTCACAAAGCACTTGCCTGTAAACTTGCGGCGGCGTAGCATAAATCCGCCCGGCGCAAGCCCGCCTAATTCAAATGGGGCAGGGACCAATTTAAATTAGGCGCGTTCCCGCGCCGAACGTACTGCGCATGCTCCGTCCCTAAAATTACCAGACGTGCATTGCGCTAAATGACGTCGCAAGGACGTCATTGGTTTCGACGTTAACGTAAATGGCGTCCAGCGCCATTCACGGACGACTTATGCAAACAACGTGAAATTTCAAATTTCGATGCGGGAACGACGGCCATACTTAACATTGGCTAGACCACCTAGAGGGCAGGTTTAGTTTTACGCCGCGTATCTCTATGGAAACGACGTAAATTTACAGCGACGGGCAAAGCGTACGTTCCTGAATCTGCGTAACTAGTCATTTACATATTCTACCCCAACCGCAATGGAATCGCCACCTAGCGGCCGGCCTAGAATTGCAGCCTAAGATACGACGGTGTAAGTTAATTACACCTGTTGGATCCTTGGGAAATCTATGCGTAACCTGATTCTATGAATCAGGTGCATAGTTACGACGGACGGATCTCAGAGATACGACGGCGTATCTCTTTTGTGAATCTGGCCCTACCTTTTTAATACACATCCAATCCAGTCTGTGCTAGGGTTCTTTTAGAACTATGGGCCGGATTCAGAAAGATGAGTGCATCTTTCTTTACGGCGTAACATATCTCCGATACATTACGCCGCTGTAACTTTGGGCGCAAGTGCTGTATTCAGAAAGAACTTGCGCCCTTAGTTACGGCGGCGTAACGTATGTGTTGCGGCGTAAGGCCGCCTAATTCAAATGGGGATGTTGGGGGTGTGTTGTATTTAAATTTTACTTGACCCCGCGTTTTTTAAGTCTTTTTTGAACGGTGCATGCGCCGTCCGTAAAATATCCCAGTGTGCATTGCACCAAAGTACGCCGCAAGGACGTTTTGGATTCGACGTGAACGTAAATGATGTCCAGCCCTATTCGCGAACAACTTACGCAAACAGCGTAAAATTTTCAAAACTCGGCACGGGAACGACGGCCATACTTAACATTAGCTACGCCTCATATAGCAGGGGTAACTATACGCCGAAAAAAGCCTAACGTAAACGACGTAAAAAAATGCGCCGGCAGGACGTACGTTTCTGAATCGGCGTAAATACCAAATTAGCATATTCCTCACGGAACTATACGGAAGCGCCACCTAGCGGCCAGTGTGATTATGCAGCCTAAGATACGACGGTGTAAGACACTTACACCAGTCGGATCTTAGGGATATCTATGCGTAACTGATTCTCTGAATCAGGCGCATAGATACGACCGACCGCACTCAAAGATACGACGGCGTATCAGGAGGTACGCCGTCGTATCTCTTTTCTGAATCCGGCCCAATATCTTCTATTTTTGCATATACTGATATATGAAATTATTGCAAAGAACTGTTAAATCCTGTATGCAAACAATTACCAGCTGGCTAACAGAGAATTCTATATGCTCTTATGAATGCAATCTAACTTACAATTCTGTTTGGAACTACAAAGTTACCAATACTACTTGTTCAAAGGTTTTTACACATAAACACATTTTGTAAGTTGTTTAAAGGGGAGGTTCACCCTAAAAACAACTTTTTCTTATTACACTGGCCCCCCACATTACAATACGATTATGCCTGTTAGTTTTTTTTTGATGCTGTACATACCTTGATACAGCATATTCACCCGTGGCTTCGGGGTTGCGAGTCCCGCGGGAGTGGGCGTTCCTATCATGCTGGTGATTGACAAAAAACGAGCTCCCCCCATCGCGTAAGCCGCGTCACGATTGGCGAAAGGAGACGAACGGCGAGTCGGCGCTATACTGCGCCTGCGCATCGCCGTTCGGCTCCTTTCGGCAATCGTGACGCGGCTTACGCGATGGGGGGAGCTCGTTTTTTGTCAAAACGTCAATCACCAGCATGATAGGAACGCCCACTCCCGCGGGACTCGCAACCCCGAAGCCACGGGTGAATATGCTGTATCAAGGTATGTACAGCATAAAAAAAAAACTAACAGGCATAATCATATTGTAATGTGGGGGGCCAGTGTAATAAGAAAAAGTTGTTTTTAGGGTGAACCTCCCCTTTAAGATCTACTATTGACAGCATAACAAAGTATATAATGTCATAGACTATTATATAACTAGAGAGACAAACATAGAGTCCCCCTTATACGGGGAAGGTAAGTGAATTACTTAATATTGGTATAGCTGGTGTAACTTTTACAATGGATGGGAGTAGATGTATAAACACGTGGAGATGAAGATAAAGTAATCCATCAGAAAAAAATAATTACATTTTAAAAAGGAAATTTTCTGATATAATGATTGGGCCATGGAATATTAGATCGAAGAACATTTACATTTTTATACAAATTTTCATTTGTTTTGCTATCCATGTATGGCCAGCTTTAGACAGCGAAGTTAAGGACACACCCTCCAGGTTTTCTTTTTATATTGCCCTAAATATACACTCTGGGAGAGCCGTTAAAATATCATTGACTGATTCCTGTAGTTTATAGGCACATTGCAATGTTTATATGAAACCTAACCCACTTACGTGGGGGTTTCTGTTTGACAAATATTTGACATAAAACAAACACTATGGGGCAGATCCACATACAATTGCATGGGCGCAGCGTATGTGAGATACGCTACGCCGCTGTAACTTACGTTTTAAAGCTTTGAATCCAGAAAGAATTTGCGCCGTAAGTTACGGCAGCGTAGTGTATCTCTCGCGGCGTAACGGCGCGTAATTCAAATCGGCGAGTAGGGGGCGTGTTTCATTTAAATGAAGCGCGTCCCCGCACCGAACAAGCAGCGCATGCGCCGTCCCTAAATTTCCCGCCGTGCATTGCGCTAAATGACGTCGCAAGGACGTCATTGTTTTGACGTGGACATAAATTACGTCCAGCCCCATTCACGGACGACTTACGCAAACAAAAAAAAATATTTTCAAATTCGATGCGGGAACGACGGCCATACTTAACATTGCGTACGCCACCAAATAGCAGCTTTAACTATACGCCGAAAAAAGCCGAACGGAAACGACGTAAAAGAATGCGACGGCCGCTCGTACGTGGATTACGACGGGAACGCCACCCAGCGGACGCCGAAGAATTGCATCTACGATCCGAAGGCGTACGAAGACGTATGCCTGTCGGCTCTAACCCAGATGCCGTCGTATCTTGTTTTGAGGATTCAAAACAAAGATACGACGTGGGAAATTTGAAAATACACCGGCGTATCAGTAGATACGCCGGCGTACTTCCTTTGTGGATCTGCCCCTATGTGTTGTGTTGATTTGGGTAAAAGGAATGCATTATCTTTTTCCATGTGTTTTTCGATACTTATATACTGTGGGCTGGATTCACAAAGAGTTACGCCGGCGTATCAGTAGATACGCCGACGTAACTCGGAATCTAAGCCCGTCGTAAGTTTAAGTGTATGCTCAAACTGAGATACACTTAAACCTAGCTAAGATACGACGGCCTGCGCCGTCGTATCTTAGGGTGCAATTTTTACGCTGGCCGCTAGGTGGCGCTTCCGCTGAGTTTGGCGTAGAATATGTAAATGACTAGATACGCCGATTCACGAACGTACGCTTGCCCGTCGCAGTAAAGATATGCCGTTTCCGTAAGAGGTACGCCGGCGTAAAGATAAAGCTGCCCCCTAGGTGGCGTAGCCAATGTTAAGTATGGCCGTCGTTCCCGCGTCAAAATTTGAAAATTTTACGTTGTTTGCGTAAGTCGTCCATGAATGGGGCTGGACGTAATTTACGTTCACGTCGAAACCAATACGTCCTTGCGGCGTACTTTGGAGCAATGCACACTGGGATATGTACACGGACGGTGCATGCGCCGTTCGTAAAAAACTTCTATCACGTCGGGTCACCAATCATTTACATAAAACACGCCCCCCTCATCCGAATTAGGCGCGTTTACGCCGGCCCCATTTACGCTACGCCGCCGTAAATTAGGAGGCAAGTGCTTACAAGTGAATACAGCACTTGCCTCTCTGACTTAAGGCGGCGTAGCGTAAATATGTTTATGTTTTGAAAACCTTGTTTCAGTGTATCATTTGTATAATTTTTTTAAAGCGGAATTCCACCCAAAAGTGGAACGTCTGCTTTAAGCACTCCTCAGCCCCTGACATGCCACATATGGCATGTAATTTTTTTTGGGGGGGGGGAGTGTGTGTCCTCTTTTTAGTGGCATTTCCTGTCCCACTTCCTCCTTCCAGGTCCTCTGCCGCCTAGGCAACTCCTCCTCTCGCCCTATGCGACCCCTCCATGCCAGCGATCTTCTGGGACACAACACAGGTCCCAGAAGATAGCTGGCCAATGGCAGAGCGCACCGTGACTCGCGCATGCTCAGTGTGCGCCCGGCGGTGAAGCAGTAAGCTTTCACGACCGGGTGCCCACAGTAGATATGGCGGCACCAAGGACAGGAGGGGGAGAGGAGCGGGGCTCCGTGCGGCCGCATCGCTGGACCGTGGGATAGGTGAGTGTCGGTTTATTAAAAGTCAGCAGCTGTGTTTTTTGTAGCTGCTGACTTTTAATTAACCAACAAATGGGTGGAACTCCGCTTTAACCACTTCAGTACGGAGAACCTTCACCCCCTTCCCACCCAGGCCAATTTGTTGTTGCATTTTGGATGACAATGGCACACTCATGCAATACTGTACCCAAATTAAATTTTTCTAATTTTTTTGGAGACAGATGAAGCTTTCTTTTGGTGGTTTTTACTTTTTAAAATAAATGAAAAAATCCCAAGAATTTTGGGGGAAAAGTCGTTTTCTTAGTTTCTGCAAATTAGTGATTTTTCTTCTTCACTGAGGCCCCGTACACACGACAGAGTTTCTCGGCAGAATTGACCGAGAAACTCGGTCAAAACCCGGATTCTGCCGAGAAACTCTGTCGTCTGTACAGTTTTGGCTCGATGGAGCCGCCGAGGAGCTCGACGAGAAAATAGAGAACATGTTCTCTATTTTCTCGTTGTTCTATGGGAGAAGGCGGCCCGCCGAGCTCCTCAGCAGCTTCATCCCAAAACTCGACGAGGAACTCGACGTGCCAAGCACGTCGAGTTCCTCTGTCGTGTGTACGGGGCCTTATATGCACTGATGAGGCTGCACTGATGGGCTGATGATAAGCTGCTTTGATAAGGAGGCACTGATAAGGCTGCACTGATGGGCAGCACTGATAGGCATTAATAAGCTAAACTGATGGACATTAATAAGCTGAACTGATTTGCACTGATGGGCACCAGGGCCGCTGTTAGAAATCACAGGGCCCCATACAGCCTACCTGATGGGACCTCCCTTCGAACCCACCACTGGACCCTCTACTAACCCCACCTTGAAACAAAGTGCAGGTTTGTCATCAAGTGATATTATATTTATCTTTTCCAGCCTATTGGGTCCTCCATTCACTTCTATGGAGCAGCGGATGTAAACTGACTTGTGCCTGACAAGATCACTCTGCCAGGGAAGGCAGTGGGCAGCAGCAGTCGGACAGGATTAATTGAGTAGCCAGCAGCGCAGCAACATGCGGAGCGGCCATGCAATGAATGTACATGGGCCGAAAATGAAAAAAAGTCCCTCCGCTGCTCTCGCCATCACATCAATAGGGGGGCTCAGGAAATTGTAATTATACACCCCCTAAGCTATTAGGAGCAGTGGTATAATTTACAAAGCCCTATGTTTTCATTCTGCACAAATGAACTGTGAAGCTGCCCCTCCTGTTAAGCTGATGAGGCCAGGCCCAGTACAACAGGACTGGTTGTACTACCTTATCAGTGTCCTGACGGGCACTGATGGGGCTGCACTAATAATTAGGGCAGTGATGATCAGTGGCCTGATTTTTCAGTGTAAACTGTATACTGACTGCTTTGCCGGTTAGCTGGATTGTAACGCTAGCATCTTGCTGTTCTCCAAGTTGTAGTTGTTATTTCGACTGAACCAAATAATATTTGTGCCATTTTCTGTGGTCCCTGTTTGCTGTTGCTCCATCTTGGGTACCAATAAACCATCCCCACCTACAGGTGGATACCTACTCCTCCTGCCACATGCAGAATGCACCAAAGGAGCAGGTATTTGATCATCTGACCTGTCGAATACCTGCGTGGCTGGCGAGCAATGGAGTCAAGGGGGTCGATTCAGAGAGCAATTACGCCTGCGTATCGATAGATACGCAGCGTAATTGCTAAGTAGCGCCGGCGTATCTACTTTCTGTATTCAGAAAGCTAGATACGCCGACTGTAGCCTAAGATACGACTGGCATACGTCTCTTATGCCGTCGTATCTTAGGGTGCATTCTGCCGCTGGCCGCTAGGTGGCGCACCCGTAGTTGTCAGCGTAGAGTATGCAAATTGCAGACTTACGCCGATTCACTAACGTACCTGCGGCTGGCACTCGTTTTTTACGTCGTTTGCGTACGTCGTTTTCGCCGTAAGGCTGCTCCTGCTATTAGGAGGCGCAGCCAATGTATGGACGTCGTTCCCGCGTCGCGATTTCAAAATTTGCGTTTGCGTAAGTCGTCAGTGAATGGCGATGGACGCCATTTACGTTCACGTCGAAACCAATGATGTCCTTGCGACGTCATTTACCGCAATGCACGTCAGGAAATTTTAGGGACGGCGCATGCGCAGTACGCACCTAATTTAAATGATCCACGCCCCTATGGGATCATTTGAATTACGCGCGCTTACGCCGGCCCCTTTTACGCTACGCCACCGCAACTTTACAGGCAAGTGCTTTGTGAATCAAGCACTTGCCCGTTAAACTTGCGGCCGCGTAACGTAAATGTCATACGATACGCCGCCGCAGTTTTGCACGCCCCTACCTGAATCTGGCCCAAGGTGTTTCAAGACACATACCACCTTTGTAAGTCTGACTAGCTAGCTACAGGCAGACCAGTAACCTTCAAACAGTATCAGAAGGTTCAGAAGGTAAAAAGTTACACATTACATAGGTTGAGCTATGTCTGGGAGAAATACAAAGGCTCTGACTTCTGACCTCCTTCTAAAACTACCTATTGACTGTTTTTTTTCTGGCTTTAACAATGCAATAAAAGTGATAAAAAGAGCTGTACTTTTAAATGTTAGTGACTCAGATAGTACTGAGGCCAAAACATCAACATCACACCAAGGAAACTAGCATTTAGAAATGGAAGGTAAAGCTAGTCATACTTGCTTAGATGTGTCCATCCACACTAAGGCTGGCCATACATTATACAAATTCCTTACATCATTTTTTTTTAGATTTACCAAAACCATATAATATGAGGTCAAACCTAAATAGTTCCATGTTGTATGCGGTCAGGTAGGCCCTTGCACTACATAGTTGAAGGTAAATCTAAAGGAAATGGAATAAGAAAATTGTATAATGTATGGCCAGCTTGAGTACTGTAGGTAATAAACAAACAAAAAACACCTGGTATTATATTCTGACAGCCCACAGCTAGTAGTGTATTTAGGTTTTGTGCTGCCCTAGGCCTGACTAAACTTGTGCACCCCCTAATTTAAATATGACTCACCCCTTCCTGTCAAGGCCACTCCCCTTTCTGTTTAAGACCCACCCTGACATTTTCGAGGGAGGACACTAGTTCTTAGGGCCTGGGGGGGCAATGGATTCCTATAATTTGCATAGATTTCCTCTGACTTCCTGTTTTGCTATAGGGCAGGAAGTGAAGGGAAATCTCTGCAATGGGACATGGATGGTAAAAAATAAACTGGCAGGAGCTATAACCCTCCCTTACTCTATCTAAAATTAAATAAAAAAGTGTTGCCTATAGTTATACTTTAAATAGGTGGGGTAGGGGGCGCTACATACAATATATATAAATTAAATCTTAATAACATATGTGGAAAAAATATATAAATAAATAAATAAATACATGTGCATTTATGTGTATAAATTCCATCAATAACCAATAACAGTTGAGCAAGATGAACGGTATTAAAGCCCAAAACCAGGTGTATCCAATAATTGCCAAGATGCACACAGGATATATGCAATATTTGTTGATTTGCTGGATGGTACAATCCGTGCTCACAAAGCCTTCACCATGAAATAAAACACCCAACGTGATCAAGTAAAGGATGGCTCCTTACCAACTCCAATTGACTCTTTAACTAAAAAGAAGTCAAATGCGCTTTTGGGGAACCCTGTCCTGTGTGATAAACTCGAATCTTGCAGTCGGTTTGGTGATACATATACCAGGGAGAAAGACCACAATAATGTGATACCTTTTATTAAGAACTTGAATACATAAAAACTTTTGCCAAATGGCTGCTCACCGGATCAGGTGCCACAATCCTGGCACTGAGGCTGTAGGCATATCTCAAAATCAGGTAGATTGGAGAGGGTCTCCGTTGCGGTAAGCTGTAAATAGTGTTGCATGAGAGGCGGCGTGAGTGTCAGCGCCGTCAACCAGCAGACCCGGAAGTGCGTCGTACGTGAATGGTGTACGCCTCGACGTATGTTTTGTAAGATTTACGTCATCAGGAAGCGCTGGTAGAGGATGGTCCATCTGTTTGTCAGTGTCAGGAAATCTTCCCTTAGGTGTATGCATCTGGTAGCCTGGGTCCCCAGGTCTCATGAGCGTTGGATGGGCTGCAAATTACACCTGGGACCAGTGTTGCAGAGACGCCTCTCATAAGTGTGTAGTACTAGTATATGATCGCAGATATGGCCCAAGGCTGAGAAGAGTGAGACTAATAAGAGTTTACCAGAAAGTTTGATTGCTAAGGTCTGTGACCCTTGAAACACTTTGGGGTAAGTTACAACATGAGAAATACTTTGACAACCTGCAGGTAGGGTGAGATACAAAGCCAGCTAGCTCAACAGTCTAAACACACCTCCACCAAACAACTAGCACAAGGAACCAAACATTTCATGTGCACACAAGAAGCATGCTGATAGGGAGAGATAGCAGAGTGGCAGAGAGATAAGTACACTGTGAGGACTCTTCATTCATTGTCCAATAACAGGCTGGTGTGGGTCCAGGATGACCTGGGTTCAGAGCAAGTGGGTTAAATGAATGAATGAATGAGTGACTTGTATAGCGCAACGCATGCGAACTGAATCGCCTCTGGGCGCTTTTTCCAGCCAGTATCTACTTGGCTGGTGCTGTCATTTTTACCCCGTAGGATCATGACACGCTAGGGACACACAGTCATACAGACATATATACATATATACTGGGCCAATTTGGACGAGATCCAATTTACCTACCAGCAGGGCCGCCATCAGGGGGGTACAGGCATTACACCTGTAAGGGGCCCGGAGGTCTCCAGGGGCCCGGATGGCAACCCCCTTAAAAAAAAAAGGGGCCAATTTTCTTTTCTTTTAGAGGTCCGGAGGTCCCCAGGGGCCCGGAGGCCCCGGATGGCAACCCCCCTTTTTTTTATATATTTTTATTTTATTTTTTAATAAAGGGCCATTTTTAATTTTTTTAGAGGTCCGGAGGTCCCCATATATATATATATATATATATATATTATTATTATTATTATTTTTATTAAAGGGCCCCCTTTTTTTATAAAAAAAATATATATTTTTTATATATATATATTTTTTTTATATATATTTTTTTTGTCTTTATATATATATATATATATATATATATATATATATATATATATATTATTAAAGGGCTCAGAGGTCCCCAGGGCCCCATGTGTGGCAAACCCCCCCTTTTTTTTATAAATGTTTATTTTTTTATTTTTGTTTATATATATATATATTTTTTCATTATTATCAAAGGGCCCAGAGGTTTCTTTTTTTCATTTTTATTAAAGGGCCCAGAGGTCCCGGATGGCAACCCCCCTTTTTTGTAATTTCTTTATATATATATATATATATATATATATATATATATATATATATATATATAAAATATATTATTAAAGGGCCCAGAGGTCCAACCCCCTTTTTAAAAAAAAATATATATATTTTTTTCTTTATTTCCTCTTTTTTGTGTAAAGGCCCCCTCCCCCCGCTTCTCAATTCGCGGCAGCCCCCCCCCCCGCTTCTCAATTCCAGACGGCAGCACCCCCCCCCCGGTTTTCTGCTCCAGGGGGCCCATGCCTGAAGCTGTGTAAGGGGCCCCATAATTCCTGATGGCGGCCCTGCCTACCAGCATGTCTTTGGACAATGATTCCTTTTTTTTTTTTTTTCTGGCTTGGTAGTATATATCCTGAAATGAATGAATCAAGAACAATCTAGTCAAACATATCTTTACTTTTGAAGTTTGCAGAGGGAAAATGTAAAGTTTTTTTGTATTTTACTTTACAGGGTGAACATGCAGATTAATTTGGAGAACATATAAATACATTACACACTCTGTATTATTCTCACATACAGGGCCGGACTGACCTACCGGGATACCAGGACATTTTGCGGCAGGCTGCCTGCCCTGGGGCCGCTTTAATCTATGCTGTGGCTGCAGTGCTCCTGCCTACTTGTAACACACAGTGGGAGACCGAGGGAGGGAATCTGCAATGAGGGCACAGTAAGGCGGCAATGATGGTGAGGGAGGCTGCAATGAGGGCATGGTAAGGTGGCAATGATGGTGAGGGAGGCTGCAATAAGGGCACAGTAAGGCGACAATGATGGTGAGGCTGCAATGATGGGCGCGGTGAGGCTGCAATGATGGGCACGGGGAGGCTGCAATGATGGGCACGGTGTGGCTGCAATGATTGGCACGGTGATGCTGAAATGATGGGCACTAGTAAAGCTGTATTTGATGGGCACTGGTGAGGCTACATTAATCTCTTGTATCATTTCCGCAGTTTCTGACCATCTTATGTACCATGTCTGCACTCTCTGACCATCTCCTGTCTTATGTCTATATTCTCTTAACATCTTTAGTATCATGTCCTCAGTCTCTAACCATCTCCTGTACCATGCCCGTAGCCTCTGACATCTTGACATCTCCTGTACTATGCCCACAGCCTCTGACCATCTCCTGTAATATGCCTGCAGCCTCTGACTGTCTCTTGTCTTATATCATGTCTGCAGTCTCTGAGGGAGTCTGGAGAGGAGTCAAGAGTGGGAGCACCACCAGGATGGGGGAAAGTCAGACGTGTGGACTCTGGAGCACTACCCCCAGAGGAGCTGCTGGTTGTTTTGGGTGGCACATTTACCTCGTGGCTCTTCAGAATTTCTAGGGGTGAATGGTGCATATAGCAGTAGTAAAGGAATGTCCGCAACAAGTCTTTTTGCTGTGCTCTTTATTACCCAGCCGGGTAAAAACAAACTTATGGTGAGGAAAGTAGAGTTGAAGGAAGAAAGGAGAATAGCAAATTCAGGCGTAGCAATAGGGAAACAGTCCTGCTCCCATGTGTAAAACTTCTCTGCGCCACTCCTGCTTGAGTGGGAATAGCGTACCTGGACAGGCCTCTCACTGACCTGGCAGCCAGAGTATCGCTCGAACCTTTGAGGAAAAGTCTCTGCCACAGACCCTCCTGGAATGGATTTCAGGGAGACACCTCTGCCACAGGCCCTCTCTGATTGCAACTACGGAGGCAATCCTCCTTAGATGAATTTACACCTGGATCTCCTTAACATTGTCCAGGTACCGACTGACAGGTGATCAATCCTTCAGTGTCCGGCTACCTTAATTCCACAATGGTTTGTCGAGATCCTTTTGGATCACCAGCCTCTCATTGGCGCTCCTCAGACAGACTCCCCACCGAACAGCTATACCGATTGGGATCCTCAAAGGTGGGAACCCTGACGATCACTGGGTCCCTGTCGCTGCTCAAATTTTCCGGAACAACATGGTCCAGGAACCAGGAACACCGCGTGGCATGCGCGCCCCGGCCAGGTAGGCCACAACGCCGGGGCCATGATGTGGTCACCCTAAAGGTGGGTGCCACACTGGACGAAGAAGAACCCAGAACCAATGGCGTCTGCCCCATAAATACCCTCCCCAAGCATGCACAGCGAGGCTCAACCCTCCTGATTGGCTGCTGGGGAAGAGCACCCGAACCTTGACTCCACTGCTGCCATCTACTGCACTGGGGTGGGAAGAACCCCCCCCCAGCACAACAGAATGAGCCCACAGCACAGGCAAGTTGAGACAGAGACCCAATTTAAACACTTCATCCAGATCAGAGTTTAACTACACTCTGATCCCCCTCTAAATTTTAATAGCATTGGTACTTTGAAGTAACCAGGCGCTACATATATATATCTCTATCCCGAGCCCTATGTGTTTTCATATCTGTCTTGTCTACAGCGGCGGTGCGTCCATAGTGGGCGCAGGAGTGCCGCCCCCTCTCTCCCCTGCGCCGTCACTTAAGTGTACAATACATAGATTCATTCAGTGCATGAATCTCTATGTATTGTCGCCGCTGCCTCCCACTATTCAGATGGTCAACCCCCCTGGTGAGCGCCGGCCATCTGAATAACAGCAGTTTTTTGGTTTTTGGAAGCCTATCAGAGCCAGCGGCTTTCCGATTACAGCCTGTTGGCTCTAATCAGCTTCCAAATAGTTACCCAGGGGAAGCACGAAGTGTGCGTTCCCTGGTTAACACTGACACTCGTCTCAGCCAATCAGGTTCACCGGCTCTGGTTACCCGTAACCTAATTGGCTGAAGCGACATTGAGGGCAGGACTCGGGAGAAGACATCGAGGGAGCGCGGAGGGAGGATGGCTGACCCGAGAAATTTAAGTGACGGGGGTAAGCAATCTGGAGGGTTTTGAGGGGGCGCAGTGGCGACAATTGATGGCAGGGCACAGTGGTGACAATTGATGGCATGGCACAGTGGCAACAATTGATGGCATGGCACAGTGGCGACAATTGATGGGCACAGTGGCTGCATTTGATGGCATGGCACAGTGGCGACAATTGATGGCACAGTGGCGACAATTGATGGCATGGCACAGTGGCTGCGTTTGATGGGCACAGTGAGTCTGCAATTGAGTTTTTTTTTTTTTTCGTTTGTTTGCGCCCCCCAAAAATTTTGAGCACCAGCCGCCACTGCTTATCTATATATAATACACTCTTCAAATGTGATTTAAAATGCATGGTTTTCCCTTTTTATGGACAAGAAAATAATGACGCTATGCTGTTGGGCTGGTATAATAATGATATGGGGCTGGTATGACATTTTTTCCAGGGCTGGTTTTTACTCCCAGTCCGGCCCTGCTCACATAGTCAAAAATGGCCTACAAATATAAAAACTATAGTCATCCGTATATCCCTTGACCTTTCTTCAATGTTACTTTGTCAAAAGCATCATCCAGATCATATTCACGGGAACACAAGGGTTAGATGTGTCATTAGTTTGAGTCTGAGTTTAATATTTTGAAATGTATATTGTATATGTGTTTACTTCACTGAATATTTTGGCAAGATTGAATCAGTGCAAACCCAAATGTAGCACTTTGATCATTCCTATATATACAAATAGATCTGTTTAGTATATAGAATGATGTCGTTTTGGAATGCAGGAAGTTGTAATTGTAAATGGAATAATTCTGCATGCACATATACACAAACTTTGCAATTTGCCAGCTTGATTCATTGCTGTTGAGGGGAAAAGTTCTATTTACCTGAGCATGTGAAGTTCTCAGGTTACTTTTCTTTTACAACACTGTACATTTGTAAGTACATCTGTAAATACTTACAAGAGACACTCCTTAAATCAAGAATGTACAAGTATGCATTTTGCTCAATGCTTCATTAACACTAGAGAAACACATATACACTATATTACCAAAAGTATTGGGACACCTGCCTTTTCATGCACATGAACTTTAATGGCATCCCAGTCTTGGTCAGTATGGTTCAATATTGAGTTGGCCCACCCTTTGCAGCTATAACAGCTTTAACTCTTCTGGGAAGGCTGTCCACAAGGTTTAGGAGTGTGTCTATGGGAATGTTTGACCATTCTTCCAGAAGCACATTTGTGAGGTCAGGTGGCCTGGCTCAGTCTGTTCTCTAATTCCTCCCAAAGGTGTTCTATCAGGTTGAGGTCAGGACTCTGTGCAGGACAGTCAAGTTCCTATACCTCAAACTCGCTCATCTATGTCTTTATGGACCTTGTTTGTGCACTGGTGCACAGTTATGTTGGAACAGGAAGGGGCCATCCCCAAACTGTTTCCACAATGTTGGGAACATGAAATGCATTAAGAGTTCCCTTCATTGGAACTAAGGGACCAAGCCCAACCCCTGAAAAAGAACCCCAAATGGTTTGGACCAGTGCACAAAGCAAGGTCCGTTAAGACCTGGATGGTGGAGTAACTTGACTGGCCTGCACCTCAAAGCAGATAGAACACCTTTGGGATCAATTAGAGCTGAGACTGCGAGCAAGGGCGTCTCATCCAACATCAGTGCCTGACCTCACAAATGCGCTTCTGGAAGAATGGTCAAACATTCCCATAGACACACTCCTAAACCTTGTGGACAGCCTTCCCAGATGAGTTGAAGCTGTTATAGCTGCAATGGGTGGGCCAACTCAAGATAAAACCCTATGGACTAAGACTGGGATGCCATAAAATTTTGTGTGTGTGTGTGTAAAGGCAGGCATCCCAATACATTTGGTAATATAGGCCCAGATTCACGTAGATCGGCGCATTTTTATGCCGGTGTAGCGCATCTCATATGCGCTACGCCGACGTAACTTAGAGAGGCAAGCTCCGTATTCTCATAGCAAATGCGCCCAACTTTGCGCCGGCGTAACGTAAATTCGTTGGCGTAAGGCAGCGTAATTCAAAGTAGGAAGGTAGTGGGTGTGATCCATTTAAATGAAGCATGACCCCATGCAAATGAAGGGCCGAACGAATGGCGCATGCGCCGTGACGTGGACGTATGTCCCGTGCCCCTCTGCACATGCTCACAACTACACCTGGCGTAATCCCTGAGATACGCCGACCCACCGCTTACGCCCAGGGCATAAATACGCCCAGACATGCGCCCGTCGAGTGCAAAAGTACACCCGTCTGTTTGTTAGTGGTGTAAGTACTTTTGCTTTGTCTTGCTTTGTGCCATGCCTGCTCCTAGGAGTGATAAGAGGAAGAAAAACTTCTCCCCAGAGGAGAGGGTGATTATCATATCGGCCATGGAGAGGTATGATGCTCGCCTCCATGGGGCAGAGAGTAAAGGCACGAGTAAAGCCAAGAGGTATGAGATCCTGATGAGGATCACCACCCAGGTCAATGCCCTTGGGAATGAGGTAAGGAGGCCCAAGGACATTTTGAAAAAGATGAATGACCTGCGTAGGAAGGTCAAAGAGAAGCTGGGCGAGATGAGAAAGCATGCCAGGGGCACTGGAGGTGGACCAGCCTCTGCTCTTAGGCTGACTCCTGAGGAGCAGGTGGTTGCCCGTTGTCTTGAGAGGGAGCAAGTGGAGGGAGTGGAGGGCTATGACTCCATTGAACCGGCCTTGAGGACAGGTAAGTGTGTTTTATCTACTATCTGGTGTGTAGCATGTGAGGGGGTGGAAGGGAACATGTGACAAGTGTGTGGGTCCACCAACATGTGAATGTTTTGTGTCATCCACAGATGTTCAGGAGGGAGCGGGGCCATCTGCTGCCTGTGGCCGTCCCACACCATCATCCCCTGAACATCCTGAGCCTGACCCCCTGGGAAGCCAAGAGTCATTGGTGGAGGGGAGTGCCCAGGCCTCAAATCAAGAGGTGGTTGAGAAGGATGCGGTCCCTATGGATCAGGAGGTGTGCCTCTATTTGGAGGAATCCTCCCTATCGGCTGGGCCGTCTCACACTTCCAGCCCCATCTCATCAAGCCCCTCAGGATCCATTGCCATCCCAACCTCTCCCTCAAGGGCCACCCCATATACAAGGCCCCAAGCCTCTCCTGGCCCCAGGAAGGCTACCAGGAAGACAAGGGGGGTTCCTGACTTCCTGCCGGAAAGTTTAGCAAGGGCACAGGACTGCCAGACCCGCCATATGGGTGAAGTGGCTGTGGAGATGCGTCGTGTGGCAGACAGCCTGGCCGCCACGGGCCACATAAATGACGCACTTCTTGATGTCGATGGCAACAGTGCAGCGATAATCACCTGCCTGGGGGAGCTGCAAGCCACAACGGCTACCCTCGTGGCAGAGGTGAAGTCCCTGACAGAGGCCGTACAGGGCAATACAGCTGCCATTGAGGCGGAGGGGAGGCAAACGCGGCTGGTGCAGGCGGAGGCCAATGCCATACTCACCCGCATTGCCGTGGCTTTGGAGGGCAGGCAGCCAGCCAGGGAGAGACCAGGGGATGCTCCTCCACCTGATAACCCACCCCCCACCCGAAGCTTCCACCAGGCAATTAAGGAGCCAGGGCCGTTGCCGTGGCACCAGGCTTGGCCCACGACAGGGCACATGATTTTTTTGTTGTGCCTTAGATTTGCTTAGGTGATGAGCGTTTTTGTTTGGTTTTGCTCAGGTCATGAGTTTTTTTTCTTAATTACTGCACATGGTGAGGCGTGTAGACTTTAGTGTGACTGGTGTGTGAATGTGGGGGTGACACTCCTGACAGTAAGGTTTGTCACCCTGGGTCGTCAGGGAGAAGTTTTCCCCACGACCGTGTGAATGTGGTATGAATGAACAGCAACATAATTGGGGCCTTGGGGTGGCGTTGCTGCTCCCAAGTCCTGCATGGTGGATCCATTGTGATGTGGATGTGGTGTGTGTGTGAGCTAGGGACAACAGTGGTGTGCATGCGTGCATTCTCCTTGTGTCATGATGAATGTGTGTGTTTAACGTGCAAAGATGCGTTCCACGAGGCAATTCCTGACTGCTGTTCCTTCAGCAGACGGGGTAGCCTCGGGCAGGGGGGAATGTCTGGTTCGGGGGTCAGGTCATCACATATGTCAATCTCCAGGCCCTTTCTCATGGCGTAGTTGTGCAGCATGCAACATGCACCGATGATCTGGCACACAAAGTTTGGGGAATACAACAGGGTACCCCCGGACTTATCCAGGCATCGGAAACGGGACTTCAGGAGGCTAAATGTGCGTTCCACCACTACACGGGTACGTATGTGTGCAGCATTGTAGTTTATCTCTCCTCTGGTTTGGGGATTCCGGAATGGAGTCATGAGATGGGGTCCAGGTGCATTTGCAGAGTCACCTGGAAGGGAAAAGACAGGAGGATGTTAGTCGTGCATGTGCCCCTCGTGATGTCTGCATCATGGGGTCGGACAGTCATGCCTGACTCCCATGTCACTCACCAACCAGCCAGCTGTCCCCGTACACGTTCTGTTCGAATTCTGTTGGGATGTTGCTTTGACGGTATATGTAGCTGTCGTGGCTGGCCCCGGGGTGTTTGGCATCAGTTATCACCTGTATGTTGATGGAATGTCAATGCTTACGATTGCGGTATATGTGCTCTGTGGCACGGGGGGACCGTAGTGCCACATGGGTGCAATCAATGGCCCCCACGGTGCGTGGGAATCCTGCAATTCTGACAAAATCACCCCTTGCCTTCTGCCGCAGATGCTCATGGGTGGGTCGGATGATGTGGTGGGACATGCGTGTGAGGATTGCTGGGACAACCTGGTGCACACATCTGCTCATGGTGGTTTGTGACATCCCAGCCACTACTCCACTTGTACGCTGGAATGATCCACTGATGAGGAAATGGAGTGTTGCCAGTACCTTGACTAGTGGCTGCACTGCATGTGAGCGGTGTGTTGGGCTGGTGATGTCATCATTCAGGGTTGTGGCTATTTCCAGGATGTCAGCAGTGTTTAATCTGAAGATACGATACACCTCCGAATCCCCCATGCCAAAGACGTTCATGCGTGTTCGGTAGATCCTCTCCCGTGCCCTCCTCCTTCTACGCGCCTCTGAACACACTAGTAGTGCTATGACCATGCCTGCCCCTGGCATGTTGGCATACGGATGTGTTGTCCTGCAAGTGTGGTTGCTCAGCTCGTCCGTAGCGGTGCTGCTGAAGCTGCTCTCCAGCTGACCTGCACACATCTGGTGCAAAGTTACCCCTGCTTTATGAGGGGAAACTTTAGGCCGGACGTACAGCTTACGCGCACTGCTCGTAGCCTGCGTCGGGCGCACGTACGTTTGGGAATCGGCGTATCTCCCTCATTTGCATATTTGAATACAAAATCAATGGGAGCGCCAGATGCGTCCAGCGTAAATATGTGCCCACGCTACGCCGGCGCAGAAAAGTTACGTCGGTCGGAAGAAGCCTATTTTCAACTGTATCTGGTTCTGTGGGTACAGCGCATAGATACGCCAGCGTATATATACACTTACGCCACGCATCTCGAGATACGCCGGCGTAACTTCTTTGAGAATCTGGGCCATAGTGTATACTCCAAAGCTAAGCACACACTTAACTGGATATTCTTGCACTCCATTGGCCCTATTGAGGTACATAATTCTATATGGAACTACAAAGCTCCCAGATAATTAGTACATACACTTCATATACAACCTGATGACACAGTAGTATACAGGGTGTAAAAGCTACAACTGCAGACCCCAAAAGCCAAATGAGATGAGGGGTTCAGGGTCCATCTATGCTTTATTTGTGGTACATATGAACACCTTTAATGCTCACATTGACACCATTATAACAGGTGCCTGCTGCCCCAGACTCAATATTTATTATGTGCTTAATAATTCAGAATAACTTAATTACTTTCAAAAAGAAAGTTACAGCAGTGAATTAATAAGACCATATACCCTATAGACACAATTGATAACTGATGCAGATGATGAATCCAAAGCCAGTCACACTTTAGGAAGTGCCTGACAAAGCTTGACGTATGACTTAAATCTAACAATAAACATACTACTGTATATCTTATTTGCTCCCCTTTGGCCTGTTAAATATACAATTGAAAGTACTATTGTTATATCAGTTCAGTAAGGGCATAACAATGCCTGCTCATCCTGTGGGAAATCGTATAAACTGGTAATGTCTTGTGCACTTTGCCTCTGCTGTTATCAGTTAGCATTTTTCCAAGTTATCCCCCGACTGGGAGATTCCCAGCCGCCATTTCCTTTTCATTGTTGTTTTTTTTAATTTAGTTTAACCTTTTTATTTTTATTTATTCTTTGTTATTGATGCTTTGGTTGGGCAGTACACGGCAGAGACCTGACAGACCTGTTTTTCTGCTTTGGCCTTTCTCATCCCAGGCACTGAGAAGCAATTTTTATTATTTTTTCCATTATTATAGCCAAGGCACTGGCTGCATAGCTGTAGGTGGAAAAGCTACAGCCATAGGCTGCCCACTTTTCCACAACTCGGAGGGCAAGGCAGGCAGCAGAAAATAGAGGGGGAGAATTCTGTGACCACAGGGAAAGGCAGAAGCAAAAATTGAATGTAGACTCCTACAGTCATAAACTGCCTGCCCTTCCCCAAATAAGGTCCAAAGAAAAAAATAAACAAAGGCAGGCATAACAGGAGAGGTAGATGTGCCAAGCATTACAGATGCTTGGAAGTAGTAGGTGGCAAGCATTACTGATGTGTCCTCTTATTCTTCCATCCCACCCATCTCCTCTTCCTACTCTACTATCACCTTTTTCCTTTGTCTCCACTTCTTCTCCTTGACCTTCCCCACCACCTTCTCCATCTCCACCGCCTCCTCCTAAGTTTGCCTAATCTCAGCTTTTTTTCATCTTACTTCCTTTATTTAAAGAAATTACATGTACTACAAATCAGTATGTTCAAAAGGAGGGTCCACAAATATCATATTAGTACAGTGACAAAGACAGATGATGTAAGTACTTACAATGATTGTACAAGAAAGTTGAAACTTCATTAAAACTAATGCAACAAACTTTATCATTTCAAAGAAAAATGCCTGTCGGGTGCAGAGAGGTACACACATCTTATGTATTAAATTAAAGCAACCCCAGTGCAATGAACAAAAACAACCCATTTGGGGAAACGACGAGCCTCTCTCCTACCACTACCCATAAATATATTGCTCACTGTGTAAGTGAATCAGATCAATGCCCATACACACACACTACAGTGCCTTGCAAAAGTATTCAGCCCCCCTGGCTATTTACCTATTTTATTACATTACAGCATTTAGTTCAATGTTTTTTTAATCTGAATTATATGTGATGGATAAGAACACAATAGTCTAAGTTGGTGAAGTAAAATTAGAAAAATATATACATAAAACAATTTTTCAGAAATAAAAATAATAATTGGCATGTGCGTATGTATTCACCCTCTTTGTTATGAAACACATAAAAAGCTTTGGTGCAACCAATTACCCTCAGAAGTCACATAATTAGTGAAATTTTGTTCACCTGTGTGCAATCTAAGTGTCACATGATCTATCATTACATATACACACCTTTTTCAAAGGCCCCAGAGGCTGTAACACCTAAGCAAAAGGTACCACTAACCAAACACTGCCATGAAGACCAAGGAACTCTCCAAACAAATAAGGGACCATGTTGTTGAGAAGTACAAGTCAGGGTTAGGTTATAAAAAAAAAAATATCAAATCTTTGATGATCCCTAGGAGCACCATCAAATCTATCATAACCAAATGGAAAGAACATGGCACAACAGCAAACCTGCCAAGAGACGGCCGCACACCAAAACTCAGACCAGGCAAGGAGGGCATTAAAGCGGAGTTCCAGCCACAATTTCACTTTTTAGATATAAATACCCCTGTAATACACAAGCTTAATGTATTCTAGTAAAGTTAGTCTGTAAACTAAGGTCCGTTTTGTTAGGTTGTTACAGCATTTAGACACTTTATAAAATAGAAATTGACTGGGGCCATCTTAAGTGTGGGCATCATGAAGCCAGACTGTATGACTTCCTGGATTTCAGCCTTGCAGTTCTAGCACATGCTCAGTGCTGCACAAGCAGTGTCAGATCAGGTTTCAGCACCTGTGCTGTCCAAGTCACATGATTCTTTGAGACTGGGGAGTGCACAGACTCCTTGAAAGTTACACCCACTACATTCCCAGGAGTCTGTGCGGTGTAGGTTAGGAAGCTTAAGCACCTAGGTGCAGGAAGTGGGAAGATTAACTATTCTGCCTAGCAACAACACTTTGAAGGCATCTAAAAAAAAAAAAACTTTCGTAAAGGACTAATGACATTTTTTTAAAACTACTGATGTAATGTTATATTTATGGGTGGAACTCCACTTTAATCAGAGAGTCAGCACAGAGACCTAAGGTAAACCTGGAGGAGCTGCAGAGTTCCACAGCAGAGACTGGAGTATCTGTACATAGGATGACAATAAGCCTTTGGCCTTGTACACACAATAGGATAGCCAGAGGACAACGGTCTGAAGGACCGTTGTCTTAGGTTAACCGATGAAGCTGACTGATGGTCCGTCGTGCGTACACACCATTAGTTAAAAAAACGATCGTGTCAGAACGCGGTGACGTAAAACACAACGACGTGCTGAAAAAAACGAAGTTTGATTCCTCTTAAGCATGCGTCGACTTGATTCTGAGCATGTGCGGGTTTTTAACCGATGCTTTTGCATACTAACGATCGGTTTTGACCTGTCCATCAGTTCAATTTTAAAGCAAGTTTTTTTTTGACCGAAGGTTAAATAACCTATAGGGCCTACACACGATCGGTTTGGACTGATGAAAACGGTCCTTCAGACCGTTCTCCTCTGGCGATCCTATCGTGTGTACGCGGCCTTACACTCCATAGAGTTGGGCTTCATGGCAGAGTGGTCAGAAAAAAACAAAATGGCACGTTTTGAGTTTGTGAAAAGGCATGTGGGAGACTCCCAAAATGTATGGAGGAAGGTGCTCTGGTCTGATGAGACTAAAATTGAACTTTTTGGCCCTTAAAGAAAACGCTATGTCTGGAGCAAACCCAACACATCACATCAACCAAAGAACACCATCCCCCACAGTGAAACATGGTGGTGGCAGCATCATGCTGTGGGGATGTTTTCCAGCAGTCGGGACTGGAAAACTGATCAGAGTTGAGGGAAAGATGGATGGTGCTAAATACAGGGATATTCTTAGGCCCCATACACACGAGAGGATTTATCCGCGGATACGGTCCAGCGGACCGCATCCGCGGATAAATCCTCTTGAGGATTTGCGCGGATTTCCATGCGATGGAGTGTACTCACCATCGAATCGAAATCCGCGCCGAAATCCTCTGGCGATGACGTTTTGCGCCGTCGCCGCGATTATGACGCGGCGACGTGCGCGACGCTGTCATATAAGGAATTCCACGCATGCGTCGATTAATTACGACGCATGCTGGGGGATCCCTTCGGACGGATGGATCCGCTGAGTCTGTACAGACCAGCGGATCCATCCGTTGGGATGGATTCCAGCGGATAGATTTGATAGCATGTCATCAAATATTTATCCGCTGGAAATCCATCCCAGGGGATAAATATCAGCGGAAACAGATCCGATGGAGTGTACACACCATAGGATCTATCCGCTGAAACCCATTCGCTGGGATTTTTCAGCGGATGGATTCTATCGTGTGTATGGGGCCTTAAGCAAAACCTGTACCACTCTGTGTGTGATTTGAGGCTATGATGGAGGTTAACCTTTCAGCAGGACAATGACCCCAAACACACTGCTAAAGCAACACTTGAGTGGGGAAACATATAAATGTGGTGGAATGGCCTAGTCAAAACCCAGACCTCAATCCAATAGGAAATCTGTAGTCAGACTTAAAGATTGCTGTTCACAAGTGCAAACCATCTAGTTTTGCAAGGTGGCAAGCTCATAGAGACTTGTCCAAAGTGATTTGGAGCTGTGATAGCCGTACAAGGGGGCTCCACAAAGTATTGACTTTAGAGGGGTGAATAGTTATGCACATTGACTTTTTCTGTTATTTTGTCCTATTTGTTGTTTGCTTGACAATAAATAAAAATCTTCAAAGTTGTGGGCATGTTCTGTAAAATAATGCAAATCCTCAAACAATCCATGTTAATTCCAGGTTGTGAGTCAACAAAAAGGGGGTGAATACAGCAAACAAACCCTCCCTGCCCGCTCACTAGCCCCTCTCACCAGCCCTGCACATCAGCCAGGTTACGGATGGCTTCCGCGGTTTTCCTGGCTTCTCCTCCCAGCCAATCTGGTCGCTTCTCCTCCCGGCCAATCCAGTAATAGGACGTGCTTCCTGTCCTGATTGGCGGGGGAGGAGAAGCAGAAAGACAATGGCGAATGTTGATTCGCTAATGTCACAAGTGGGTCACAGTGCACTGCACCCCAAGCCCAACTTGTTTTAAGCCAATTAGAACCTCCGGCTGAAATCCTGTGCTTTTTAAAAAAAAAAACAGCCTTGTAGAACTCTTTGCCTCCGGCGCCCCTCGTGGAGATTAGGGGCTGGCGCATAGAGACTAGGGGGCGGCACCCTTGCGCCCCTTATGGACTGGCCACCGCTGATCCACACAACTTCCCATGAATCAGGGAACCCACACCAAAATAAAGATACAGGGACCTGAGATGTTCTAAAGTCTACCTCATAATGTCTACAGCCCCCCACCCCTTTTTTTCCTCCCATTCCCCAACATGCCCTGTTCTTTCCAATCTGTAATTTCTGTCCTATTTCTATGTTCTTGGTCACCCCTCTTTCCCACTCCCTGTACTCCCTTGCTTTTCCTGCGGTGTGTTTTCCTATTCTTCCTCTTACTTGCCCTTTCATTCAAATCATTACTCATTACATTATATTTTCTTTGCTCTGCCAAGAATGAGTTATTTTGAAAGACCAACTTATAGGTCCTTCAACGCCATCTCACCAAAGTTCAGTGGCTGGTAAAGGCACTGGCTAGTATCAGAGCCAGATACACACATGTTACATACGCCGCAATCATTAGATCAAGAGCAATAAATCTAGCACTAGACCTCCTCTTTAACGCTAAACATGTAGGGGCAGATCCACGTACCTCGGCGCTTCTCTCCGCCGGGCGCAGCGTATCTAAGATACACTACGCCGCCGTAACTTTTTTTTTTTCGAATCCTCAAAGAATTTGCGCCGTAAGTTACGGCGGCGTAGTGTATCTTTGGCGGCGTAAGGGCGCCGAATTCAAATGGCTGTGATGGGGGCGTGTTTTATGTAAATATGTAGTGACCCGACGCAAACAACGTTTTTTTTTAACGGCGCATGCGCCGTCCGTGGGGGTATCCCAGTGCGCATGCTCGAAATTAAACCGGAACAAGCCAATACTTCCGACGGTGACGTCATTCTACGCAAATCCTATTCGCGAACGACTTACGCAAACAACGTAAAAAAATAAAATTTAGATACGGGAACGACGGCCATACTTAACATTGAGTATGCCACCATATAGCAGGTTTAACTATACGCCGGAAAAAGCTGAATGCAAACGACGTAAAAAAATGCACCGGCCAGACGTACGTTCGTGGATCCCCGTAACTAGCTAATTTGCATACTCAACGCGGAATTCGATGGAAACGCCACCTAGCGGCCGGCGGAAAAAATGCACCTAAGATCCAACAGCGTACTAAGACGTACGCCTGTCGGATCGACCCAAGATGCAGTCGTATCTTGTTTTGTAGATACAAAACAAAGATACGACACAGGAAATTTAAAATTACGCTGGCGTATCAATAGATACGCCGGCGTAATTCTTTTGTGGATCTGCCCCGTAATCTGTAAGAAAAATGTAAAGCATCGCCTATGGAAATTTGTAACCACTATGCGTCGGCTGTTTGAAGAGGGATATCTCTGTTATGGCAGCAGCTAGCTCCCTCCTCCTGCCGCTCTCCCGTGCCCTCCGCCGCTTACCAGAGCCAACGGCAGCGATCGGGTCCTTCTTGTGGCTGGGTATGGAGACGAGTGAGGGGGAAGATGGCCCCCACCTGTCTCCATACCATAGCAAAAATGGTATGGCTCTAAGGCCCCGTACTCACGACCAAACATGTCTGCTGAAACTGGTCCGCGGACCAGTTTCAGCAGACATGTTTGGCCGTGTGTAGGCACGAGCGGACCATTTTCGGGCGGATCGGACAGGTTTCCAGCGGACAACTGTTTCCTGGCATTGCTTTAAAACAGTCCGCTGGAAACCTGTCCCCCCGACATGTACGGTCGTCTGTACAGACCTACTGTACATGTCCGGCCGCCCGCCATCCCTCGCATGCGTCGAATGACTTCGACGCATGCGTGGAAGCATTTAAAAGGCAGGCCCGCCCACGTCGCCGCGTCGTTGTCGCGGCGACACCAAGTCATCGACGCGGCGACACCGCGGACATGCCCCGCGTATTGTTTACGCACGGAGTTCTGTTCGATGGTGTGTACAGCCATCGAACAGAAGTCCCCGGGCAGACATGTCTGATGAAAACGCTCCGCGGACCGGTTTCATCGGACATGTCTGCTCGTGAGTACTCGGCCTTAAAGGGCCATTTTTATTTTTTCTCAAATGACAAAATATGTATTTTATTTTTTTATTGCATTTTAGTGTAAATATGAGATATGAGGTTTTTTTTACCCCAGATCTCATATTTAGAAGGTCCTGTCATGCTTTTTTTCTATTACAAGGGATGTTTACATCCCTTGTAATAGGAATAAAAGTGACACCCTTTTCTTAAAAAAAAAAACAGTGTTAAAAATAAAAGGTAAAATAAATAAGAAAAAAAAATGTCAACGCGCCCCACCCCGCCAAGCTCGCGTGCAGAAGCGATTGCATAGATGAGCAGCGCCCACATATGAAAACGGTGTTCAAACCACACATGTGAGGTATTCTAGCCTTAGACCTCCTGTGCAACCTGTAAAAAAATGTAAACGTCGCCCATGGAGCCCAAAAAATGGGGCTAACTTTACTGTTTTATTTTTTAATTGAAAAAAAAAAAAAATTCCAAAAAAGTGCGCTTGTAAGACCGCTGCGCAAATACGGTGTGACATAAAGTATTGCAACAGGCGCCATTCTATTTTCTAGGGTGTTAGAAAAATTATAATTTTGGGGGGTTCTAAGTAATTTTCTAGCAAAAAATATATTTTTTTAACTTGTAAACAAATCTCAGCGGTTTATTCAAACATGTAACAAATGGTAATGTAGTGTTAATCAGAAATAAGCAGCGAGCTTGCATCTCACGTAACTTCATCGGAGATGCATTCTGGATGACATATGTATCTCCGATGAAGTCACGTGACAGTGACGATACGCGTCAGACACTAGGACACCGGAAATTACGTTTGCAAGCGGCGAGCTCGCTGCTCGTTTCTGATATACACTACATTACTGTTTTAAATGTGAGTACCCTCTTTGTTGTATGTTTAAATAAACCGTTGAGTGTTTAAAACATATTACACTAGAGAACCTCATCTATGTTTTCTGTACCCTGCCTGGTGACACACTTTGGAGCTGTCTTACCTTGCTGACCACCCAGCCTGGAAGGGAGCCTTAACCCCCTAGGCACCACACTACTGGAAGGACGGATAGGAGTCCTCCACTCAACTCGTCGTGTCAGTGACAAAATTGGGACTGGTTACAATGCCCCCAGTGGCACAGTATATTCATTGCATCTACCTGACATCCGTCCTGTGAACTCTGAACTTGTCAGAAGGGAATCGCGTGACCCGATGCTGTCTGTACTGGCTGGCTTGGGGCTCCGAGCGTACCAGCCATAGCTGCTGATCCATGGTGTATCTAGATACAGTGAACAGATTCACGTCACCAGTTAGACCTGTCCATCTGGACGACACTGCATGTGTAGGTCACTGAAAGTCCCATAGGACTGCTCTGCAAACCAGGACGTTACACGGGGCTCTGACTGAGTCTCTTGGACCTGGACAACTGGATGGGTAAGCTGACCCCGATAAATATCATTAAGTGCTTTCATTGAACTCTCAATGTTTGGTCAAATTAAGGACCAGATCTGTTGATGCACCATGTTTTGTAGGGAGCTCATAGAGACTGTCGTCTTGTACTTTTGATTAAAAGAACTGTTGCCATCTGTTCAAGAATTCCCCATGTCCAGCCACCAGTCAGCAGAGGATGTCATACTTATTTGATACTTCACCAATTGTTCTCTCATGAACTATGTTTATGCCCCAAACTATCCACTTGTTACAAATTCGCCAACACTGTCTTTTGGTACTATGAGTTTTTGGACTACTTCCTAGTGGAATCTAGCAGGATCCATATTACAGCTACTGTTACTTGGATGTGTATCTTTACAGTAATAACCGTTTAGTTTGGTGATCCCAATCATCACTGCCACGCTTTTAGACGTAATTTTGTCCGGATTACAGGGGGTAGATTTATTTCAATTATTAGGGTGGGTGGATTTTAGATCCAACTCTGATTTCTAGTATACACAACATTGTACTGTACTTTTTCATGTATGTTTTTACTGTTTTGTATACTCTGGAGGAACCTCTCTTCCTTCATGGATTTTGATACCACTTTGGAAGAGTTGTCTTTTTGATACTTTCTTGCACTCATTAATAGTTTTTTGCATAGAGTTGATGGTTTCTTGTGGTTGATTCACCTACAAATTTTCTGTTGGGACCTCTAGTCTCAACATCCCCAGCCTTTTTCAATTTGCTAGCACATCTTCGGGTGTCACCATACACTGAAGATTCACCAACAAGTCACCTTGCCACCTGCTGATGTCATTTAGCACCCAGCACTTCACCAGCACTTTGCAATTTATTTTGATTAAATTGCATCACCTCTTGGACTGAGTCGCAGTTGCACCATTTGTACTTTGTAACAATTGGACAATCTTGTGGTTCCATCCACCATTCATATGATGTGATTTTACTTACATTATACAGTCACCTATTTGTATTTATTTGCACTCTTATTTAGTTCACTGTTTTATTCATCCATCATTGTTGTATATCAGTTATGTTCAGTCATTCATTTTGATTAGAGCATAACACCATCCTGCGATTTCCTCTGCGACTGCATATACTATTATCTTTACGTTGTGATTTCATGTATGCACCTGAGTCACCTTATCTGCACTGTTTTCTGTTGGGACCTCTAGTCTCAACATCCCCAGCCTTTTTCAATTTGCTAGCACATCTTCGGGTGTCACCATACACTGAAGATTCACCAACAAGTCACCTTGCCACCTGCTGATGTCATTTAGCACCCAGCACTTCACCAGCACTTTGCAATTTATTTTGATTAAATTGCATCACCTCTTGGACTGAGTCGCAGTTGCACCATTTGTACTTTGTAACAATTGGACAATCTTGTGGTTCCATCCACCATTCATATGATGTGATTTTACTTACATTATACAGTCACCTATTTGTATTTATTTGCACTCTTATTTAGTTCACTGTTTTATTCATCCATCATTGTTGTATATCAGTTATGTTCAGTCATTCATTTTGATTAGAGCATAACACCATCCTGCGATTTCCTCTGCGACTGCATATACTATTATCTTTACGCACAGGAATAACTACTTTAACTATGTCCCCTTCTACGGCACTGCAGTGAGAGGCGTGCCACCACTGTAGCATTTTCATTGGACAGCTGGGGCTAATGGTACTTTACCATTGGTCCAAGACTCCAAGCTGTCCATTGAGCTTAGTGCCTCTGACAAAAAGTGAGGAGAGGCACTGTGAGCTCAACCACTCAGTCTGCTGCAAACAGAGTATGCCAGCTTGTATTTAAACTGCCCACTCTGTATGTAGTTTCTGACAGGCTGTGTCAAGGAGTCCTGTATCTCCGGAACCATAGGTCGTAGGAACCCCAATTTTTACCAGTGGTGGCATAGGACTTGGGCTACCTACCCCCCATTTTGGGTCTCTGTAACCTAGCTCGATTTTTCTTTTTTTTAAATGTTCATGGCAGGTGAGGCTCTGTCTCATCTGCCTTCCATGCCTGACCCAGTCCCAAATTTCATGCCTAGTGACAGGCTATCTTTACATTTTTTATTTTCTTCAGTAGACTTTGCAATAGTATATTAATAAAAAATGCTATACAATGGTTTTTTTTTTGTTTTTTTTAAGAGCAGAAATGTACAATGAGAAAACGTTAAAGCACACTTTGTTTCTTTGTTTTCTTGAATAATTCTGTTTCCATTATGGTCTAAAGGTGATAATGTGGAACCAAAGCAGTTTGATGGTCATATAACTTTTTTTTATTGAAAAAAATCTTACCATATCTTTGAAATTCGCAAACCGAATTTTATTTGGCCACCTCTGTAAGAATTTCTTCTTACTGTTTCTATCTCATTTTGCTTTTTAGCTGACCTGGATGTGATGTACAATTTCTTTTTTATTCTTTGTAGTTTGTTAAATTAGATTGCTGTCCCTCCTGGCGTGCATAAATTCATATGCCTTCTTTCATCTAGCAATATTTTCTCAGGCATCGTAAGTTGCATTGCTTTGGCTTGATTTATTTTATGTTGTATATTTCTGTCAGTATGTAGAAGGTTTTAATGTAGACTAAAGCAGAACTATTGCTTTTTTAAGGGCAAGACTAAATAATTATAGATACCATTTATTACTCTAACTGTCTATACTATAACAAATACACATATATTATGACATATGTCATAGCAGGCAACTCAGTCAGGCCATATGGGGTAAACTCTCAAGTGATAACAAATATTTCAAAAGCTCATTATAATATGCAGAGATTTTATATGTTAGAAATTGTTTGTTTTTACCAATGAAAAAGCTGCATATCTGTACAATGTTGGCTGAATCAAGGAAAAGGAGTCCCAACAGATGTACCAAAGCGAGACTGACATTTTAAATGTAGCAAATTTGTAACCAATTAGAATTTTTTTTTTTTCAAAATTGGAATGCGATATTGGCTTTGTCACTAACAAGTCAGCCCTAATGTATCATTCTTGGTCAGAAATTTTAGCAATGTAAACCAGCCTGATATAAACAAATACAAATACTGCATTTTCTGGCGTATAAGACGACTCGGCGTATAAGACGACCCCCTATTTTCCCAGGAAACATTTTGGTTTTGGGATATACTCGCCATATAAGACTACCCCCTTCCTACTAGTCTTTCTGGAAGCTGAGGGTTAGCCAGAACAACCGCTGACAGAAACAACCGCTGACAGAAACAGGCTTTTTTCAAGCCTCACTATGCCATTACATGCCTCACTGTGCCATTACATGCCCCCACTGTGCCATTACATGCCCCCACTTTGCCATTGCATGCCCCCACTTTGCCATTACATGCCCCCACTGTGCCATTACATGCCCCCACTGTGCCATTACTTGCCCCCACATTGCCATCACATTACATGCCCCCACAGTGCCATCACATTACATGCCCCCACTGTGCCATCACATTACATGCCCCCACTGTGCCATCACATTACATGCCCCCACAGTGCCATCACATTACATGCCCCCACAGTGCCATCACATTACATGCCCCCACAGTGCCATCACATTACTTGCCCCCACAGTGCCATCACATTACTTGCCCCCACAGTGCCATCACTTGCCCACACAGTGCCATCACTTGCCCCCACAGTGCCAACACTTGCCCCCACTCCCCCCCCCTGCACTGTGCCATCACTCACGTTTTGCAGGCTGGTGACAGTCTCCGTCTTCTGCGAGCGTCCATGACGGCGCAGCTTTGAAATCATGAACGATCGCAGCTGCACAGAGACCGTACCCGGCGTATAAGACGACCCCCGACTTTGGATGCATTTTTTTGCATCCAAAAAGTCGTCTTATATGCCGGAAAATACGGTACTGTGCAATATTCTTGTCTTAGCTGGAACCATTTCTTGTCAACAATGACTCAATTCTGTCAAACTATCTTTGAATGTACATGTATGTAGCAATCAAAGACCAACATGTCTGAATATAAAAATGTATTATGTTTGAAAACTCTTGTAATCAAACGTTTAATCCAACTTTAATTTGCAGGGATTTCCTATCACTTCCGGTTTTGGCTATTGGGCAGAAAGCGGAAGTTAAGGGAAATCTCCCAAATTGGATATAGATGGCAAAAAATAAACTATCAGTAGTTATGACCCTTCCTTACTCTATCCAAAATGAAAAAAAAAGCCTATAGTTCTTAAAATCTCTAAAAATAAATTTACCTGAAAGCACACATTTTTATGAAAAAACATATTTGTACAGTAGATATGGCTAGGAATCCTTTGTTGTATGTATGCTATAAAAAGCAAAAATGTTGCATGTGTTTATAAATTAGATAATAGTATACCTAAAATACTCCACCTATAGAAAGCCAGGTATGCTCATAAATTAAAGGAATGTGGGCAATTGTTAATTTCAGTAGGGTCACAGAAGTAGTAGTTTTTTATATGAAATATGCTTACTGGGCACATATACCCCCCTTTCTGCCCAGGTGAAATTTCAGCTTTTGGCACTGTCACGCTTTGAATGAAAATTGCGCGGTTGTGCGACATGGCTCCCAAACAACATTTTACTTTATTTCCCACAAATAGAGCTTTGTTTTGGTATTTGCTTACCTCTGGGGTTTTTATTTTTTGCGCTATAAACAAAAAAAGAGCGACAATTTAAAGAAAAAAACACACACAATATTCTTTGCTTTTTGCTATAATAAATATCCCAATTTTTTAAAAATATATATATATTTTTTTCTCAGTTTAGGCCGATACGTATTCTACATATTTTTGGTAAAAAAAATCGCAACAAGCGTATAGTGATTGGTTTGCGCAACAATTATAGCGGCTACAAAATAGGGGATAGAATTCAGACTTTTTTTTACTAGTAATGGTGGTTATCTGCGATTTTTTTTTTTGTCAGGACTGTGATATTATGGTGGACACTTTTGACACATTTTTGGGACCATTCACATTTATACAGCGAATAGTGCTATAAATATGCACTGATTACTGTATAAATGTGACTGGCAGGGATGAGGTTAATACTAGGGGGTGAGGAAGGGGTTAAATGTGTTCCCTGGGAGTGATTCTTACTGTGGGGGGAGGGGACTGACTGGGGGAGGTGTCACTATGTACAAGGGACACGGCATCGGTCTCCTCTCCCTGACAGGACGTGGATCTCTCTACACACAGAGATCCACATCCTTGGCTGTGTAACGGCCGAATGCGGGTACCTAGCGGACATCGCGGCCGGCAGGCACGCGCATTGGCATCTCAGTGGCGCGCCGGGTACGCGCACCCACCCCCATTGGCCAGAGGAGCCAAGGCCGTAAAAAGACAGCCTGTAGAGTCACCTTGTGGCCGACAATTTTTACAATAACCCAGGTCTCAAGAAGTTAATGTTCCATAGTTGTTTCATAGTTGGGTACTTTTTAACCTGGGTTCTTGGAGCAGTTTGCTAGTTTTTTGTATTGACTAGATGGAAAATGTGCTGCTAAATTTTGTATTGTTATATAAATGTGTTGTTACACTTAACACAAAAAAAAACACAATTTTTTTATTTGAATGATTTTTATTAATTTTACAAAAAATACAGCACCTACATTGAGCAATCGACAGCATAATGTAGAAATAAAGGTATTCCGACCAGGTGGTATGCATATGACTTATTAGGCAGTGTGGGAAAATATGAAATGTAGAACTGTGCCCTGATCTCACCCCGAACGGGAGCAAGCTGTGCCGGGGGAGGCAGGGCCCAGCAAATCTTGAAGAGCCAAGCCTCAGGGTGGAGGTTTCACAATAGTCAATGCAACAATAAATGAGAAACAAATAACAATAGGATTGTTAGCCTCGCAGGGCTTATTAGATAACTCTTTGCAACCAATTACTCATGGGGAATGCACCAGGGACCGATGGGGAGGTAAGGGGGGAAAAAAACTAAATTTTCTCCAAAAAAAATTGAAATTGACAAAAGTAGTTGATATACGTCATTGGCTATTCTATATTTGTTAATATATATTTGCTTTTAGTGTTTTGATTTAAGAGGATATTTTAAATAATAGAAAAACAAAAAAATGTATGGACAAAAATGCCAAGTTCAGGGAGATTGACTACACTTCCATGGACATAATATTAGTAACTGTGGTCACAGGAACTTCAAGTTGTTTGTACATTATTTTATAGCCTTTACCTTTGACATGTAGGGCTATCATTTTCTTTCTGATCTCCTCCAACAACTATCTATTTTACTTTCTCTGGTTCATGTTTAGTGTGGTGCATACAATGATACCAAACAGCAGAGTGATTATGTCTCTATATAAATGGTCTGACTGGCTGATTACTGAAAATATATGTGTGATAATAATTAAAGAAAATTGTTAGTTTGAAAAATTCCTACAATCCAGTTGTTTATAATCTCTTTTACAAGTACCAACAAATCTGTCTGGGCAATTTTAGAATATATTTGTAGAATAAGTATTTTTTTTTTCACGCGTTGTTTCCTTTTATGCCCCGTAAACACGATTAGGCTTTTGCCCGGCCAAACTCGCATAGGAATTCTGACGAAATTCCATTGAGTAAAAGAGAACATGTTCTCTATCTAAACTCCTCGGAATATCCGATGGAAAAACTCCGATGGGGCATACACGAGGTCGGAATTTCTCGACTTTACTCTGACATATCAAAGGGGCATTCAAGTATATATCAGACTATTGATTGTGATTTCATCTTTTTTTTAAGAGAGATGGAGCATTGCTTAACCACTTCCTGACGGCCGTACGACTTTGTACAGTGTGGTTCTTAACCCCTTAAGGACCCCTTCACGCCGATATACATCGGCAGAATGGCACGGCTGGGCACATCAACATATATGTATGTTGCCCTTTAAGCCCAGCCGTGGGGTTGCGGGCGCGACCCGGTCCGAAGCTCCGTGACCGCGGGACTCACGGACCCGATCGCCGCTGGAGTCCCGCGATCGGTGCCCGGAGTTGAAGAACGGGGAGAGCTGTATGTAAACACAGCTTCCCCGTTCTTCACTGTGGCGGCGTCATCGATCGTGTGATCCCTTTTATAGGGGGACACAATCGATGATGTTACACCTACAGCCACACCCCCTACAGTTGTAAACACATATTAGGTCACACATAACACCTTCAGCGCCCCCTGTGGTTAACTCCCAAACTGCAACTGTCATTTTCACAGTAAACAATGCAATTTAAATGTTCCCAAAAATGTGTCAAAATTGTCCGAAGTGTCCGCCATAATGTCGCAGTCACGAAAAAAAATCGCTGATCGCCGCCATTAGTAGTAAAAAATTTTTTTTTTATAAAAATGCCATAAAACTATCCCCTATTTTGTAAACGCTATACATTTTGTGCAAACCAACCGATAAACGCTTATTGCGATATATATATTTTTTTTTACCAAAAATAGGTAGAAGAATACATATCGGCCTAAACTGAGGGAAACAAGAAAACTCAACTGTGGTCTATCGGATCAGGATTGAGGAGTCAGGATTGAGCAGCATCCTCCTGGTCGATTTTCCTGTGATGGTAGAGTGCTTGTCTGGAAAAGTTACTGTCTTTCACCTTAAAAAGCATACTCTTGATAAGTCTGATATTCTTCATTTCCTCATTTGCTGCAATTTTATTTGTAATTCTTAAACCGGGTGAAGATCATTATGTGGGACCCACTCATTTTCACAAATTTACAATTATGGGAAATTCCTTGCTAAACTATTGACAAAATAGAAATATAGTTTGGTTCAATTATTATGACAACTATAGGTATAAGACCAGCTGTATGTGTTTTTTTTTTTTATGACTATATTATATCTTTTGTAATAAAACATTTTTTTTATACTAAATTGCTGTTTTTTGGTGACTTTTAAATCCCCATATTCTAAGGAGGTTTGTGTCTTTATCTGTATGCAATGTCCAGTAAATTAAAATAATATGGAAAATAACATAAAAGCAAAATAAATTGAGGACGGGGGTCACAGGTGTGCAAGGATATCAGCACCCCTCATAGGGAACAGAAACAATCTCCAGAAGGCATTTGGGACTGAGCGTCTCTAAGTACAAACTGTTGTGAATTTATTCAAAGCAAAAGGTGTATCATACACTCACATTTGGTATGATAAAACAGACACATCAATAGTCCTTCTCCGGAAAGATCAGCATTCGCTCTGCAGATGTAACGAACCGCTGCTCGACTGGATCCAGAAGCTGGCTGTGTGTGAATGGGATCCAAGAGAAAGGGCTAGAAGCTTGTGGAGTGCAGCGGTGAGTGTGATGTCACCAGACGTATTGCGATGCATTTATGAGCATGGGCACTGAGGATAGCTAGTCAAGCACGCTGCTAGTATAGGACTGAGAGTGCCTTTATATAGTGCTGTCTATTGATCAAACCTGGCAATGCATGTTGTGAAAGGATCACAGTACAACTAGAAACACATTGTAAAAGGGGTGGAAAAATGCAATTGGCTCTATATAAATAGATATATATTTATCCATTATTTGAATATATATATATATATATATATTTAATAATAAAACGGATTATAAATTGTATCATACTAATAAAATAGGGACAATGCGATTAAATATAAAAGCAATATATCAAGTAGCTATAAAGCTGGTTCCCGCTTCGCAGTGTGAACCAGGGCTGAACGTTCTGGATAAATATGGTATGGTTAATGAGGGTGGCCTTCTTGACTATCGTACCAGACCAGGAGAAAAGAGAAAGAGGGTCATGGGCCTTTATATGAGGCGAGGATGTGTGTATAAAGGGGTCTGGTAAATCAGAAATTGGCTACATGTCACAGTCCAAGACAGGAACATTTCTGTTGCCATGCGAGACTGCTAGATTACTCGGTGCAATAAATGAAATTTCAATAATGAATATGAAATTATATGGTGTGTATCATATTAAATTGTACACGGATCATGCAGACAAAGACATAATTTAAATCGTAATAATAACATTAACATATATAATTTTCATTTTGAATATACATAATTGATGAAGCAGTCAGTCAATTGACAATCAATAAATAGACATACAGATAAAGTGAACATGATTAGCCTATAGAAGATATATAAATACATGATTAAATTGATAAAAATTCATTGTTGGACAAAACTTAACTTGGCATCCCTGAGCATGGACTCGACACATTTCTTGGCGTTTAAAGCCAGTCATCAGGAGTGGGGTGCGTAAATGTCATCTAGAATAGTTAAAGGATGAATGGACAAATTAGGTCACTAAAGTCTCAAATGAGTTAACTTATGCTTTCAATAGGAGAGCAGAGTAGGGGATCATATACATTACCAGTGGCAAAACCCAAAGTGGATAACCCAATTGTCCCACAATTAGGGATAGACTGATGGCCAAGGATGAGCTGTCTCCCCCGAGGTAGAGGCGGTGGTTAGGTCCCCCACAGACAAGGGCTCTCAAGCTGGAAAAGGAGTCCCAGAAAGGGTGGTGGGAAACATCAGCCCAGGAGGGACACGAACAGCCACATTACATTGCCAGACTTGGAGGTAGGCGCATGGGGAACACAAAGCAGGTTCTGTTGGAAAGGATAAGGGGTGAGCGATGGGACGACACAAAAAAGTGAAAAAATGCAGAGCAAAAGAAAAGATCAAGAAAAAAAGGAAAGGGAAAAAATGAGGATCAGGAGATAAAAGGAGTGACTGCAAACAGTGTGTAACAAAATTAACCCAAAGGTGACGCTTTGGTAAATTAGTGAAAAATATGTGTTGTGAAAAAAATGTTAAAGACTATTATATGCCACACCACTGATGCATATGAGATAGAATGAAAGGTGTTAATGTTTGTGTGTGTGTGTGTGTGTGTGTGTGTAAGAGAGTGTGAGCAAAAGGATGAATATGAACTACAATGAGTGTGAATAAGTGGATATCAGTGTAGATAAGAAATCCCCCAGTACCTGAAGTGTGGATGGAATTCCAGGGAGCCTCTCCCAGGTCTAAAAGCAAGGGAATGAACCGTGGGTGATATCCCAGCTGAAGTAACCACAGCCCGGTACCAGACCAGGTCCCATAGGCCCTTTAAAGATAAATAATGAGATTGAAGAAACATCAGGCCTGACTTTGAATTCTATAAATAATTGCTGTTTTCCCTTGACCCAGTGCCGGCCTAAGACATTGTGCTGCCTGGTACCAAGAATGAAATGCTGCCCCCCCCCCCAAAAAAAATCACGCCCACCAAAAGGATATCATTTTATATCATGATAACTTAAGAGGACCTGTCATGACTCAATAAAAAGGACCTGTTATGGCTGTATTCATGTATAGGAGTATAAAGAGGACCGGTCATGGCACTATACGTGTAAATATAAGTATAGAGACGACATATCATGGTTCTATACATGTGTAAAAGGACATGTCATGGCTCAATACAAGTATGTAGGAATATAAAGAGGACCTGTCATGGCTCTATTCATGTATAGGAGTATAACGGTCATGGCACTATACGTGTATATATAAGTATAAAGAGGACCTGTCCTGGCTCTATACATGTATGTAGGAATATAAAGAGGACCGATCATGGCTCCATACATGTATATAGGAGTTTAAAAGGACCTGTCAGGGCTCTATACATGTGTATAGGAGTGCAAAAGGACGTGTCTTGGCTCAATACATGTATGTAGGAATATAAAGAGGACCTGTCATGGCTCTATACATGTATATAGGAGTAAAAAAGGACCTGTGTGTGGCCGCAATGTCAGCCGGCCACCCACGATCACCCCACAGAGAGCCAGAATGGGGAACTGTCAATGTAAACAGACAGATCCCCATTCTGACAGGGGAGGAGAGACAGATCTGCTGTTCCTAGTAATTAGGAACAGAGATCTCTCTCCTCCTTCAGTCAGTCCCATCCCACCAGTTAGAAACACCTCCCAAGATACGCCGTTTACGTAAGGCGTTTTCAGGCCTAAAGTTATTTCACCAAAAAGATGGCGCAGCCAATGTTAAGTATGGACGTCGGAACCGCGTTTACATTTTTATGTCGTTTGCGCAAGTCGTCCGTGAATGGGGCTAGGCATAATTTACGTTCACGTCGAAACCAATAAGTCTTTGCAGCGTAATTTGGAGCATGCGCACTAGGATATGTCCATGGACGGCGCATGCGGCGTTCGTTTAAAACGTCAATCACGTCGGGTCACGATTCATTAGCATAAAACACGCCCACCTCTTCACAATTTGAATTAGGCGAGCTTAGACCGGCACATTTACGCTACGCTGCCATAACTTAGGACGCAAGTGCTTTGTGAATACAGCACTTGCCTCTCTAACTTACGGTGGTGTAGCATATATGAGATACACTACGCCTGCCTAACATTAGGCTCATCTACGTGAGTCCAGCTATATAACTTTTGCGCAAACTAATCAATATACACTTATTGCGTCTTTTTTTTTTGTTGTTTACCAAACATATGTAGAAGAATACATATTGGCCTAAACTGATGAAGAAATACCACCAAAAGAAAGCTTTATTTGTGGGAAACAAAGGATGTAAATTGTGTTTGGGTACAGCATTGCACGACTGCACAATTGTTAGTTAAATTGACGCAGTGCCGTATCGCAAAAAACAAAACTTGTGAAATGCATAATTTCTATTATTACATTGTTATATAATATATAAAATAGTTCAACTCACCATAATGCAGAATCAGTGGGAGCCCTGAGTGTGTCACTTGCCACATCACCTGCATTCAGATGCGGATTGTCACTTGCCACGACGCCACCTGCCAAACATTGCGGGTTGTCACTTGCCACACGTTGCAGATTGTCACTTGCCACAACGTCACACATTGCGTTTTGTCACTTGCCTAAACATCACTTGCCACACATTGCGGATTGTCACTTGCCACAACATCACACATTGCATTTTGTCACTTGCCACAACGTCACCTGCCACACATTGCGGATTGTCACTTACCACAACGTCACACATTGCGGATTGTCACTTGCCACAACGTCACCTGCCACACGTAGCAGATTGTCACTTGCCACACGTTGCAGATTGTCACTTGCCACTTCACCTGCCATATGTAGCGGACTGCCATTTGCTGTGTCCCAGAGTGAAGGCAGGCAGCAGGGAGATGACAGAGAAGAGGGGGAGCTGACAGAGAAGAGGGGGGGTCTGACAGAAGAGGGGGGTCTGCTGACAGAGAAGAGGGGGGGTGCGTCTGACATAGAGGAGGAGGGGGGGCGTCTGACATAGAGGAGGAGGGGGGTGTCTGACATAGAGGAGAAGGGGGGCCGGCCGACATTGAGGAAGTAGGGGGGTGCGGCTGACACTGAGGAGGAGGGGGGGCGGCTGATACTGAGGAGGAGGTGGGGCGGCTGACATTGAGGAGGAGAGAGACGGACCTCAGGAGATAGTGTCACCCAACCAGTTAGGAACATGCAGGGCAGGCGCGATTGCCTACAGATACAGTTCAGCCCTGCATCCACATGTGTCACTGTCCTGCTCCTCCAGGCGAATCACAGAGCCTCATGTCCTGCATATGACCTGCTCAGCCAATCACAGGACACCCGCCGCTACCAATTGCTGAGCTCAGCTCAGCTCAAACACAGAGCGGTGTTTTTAGGCAGTAGTACTAGTGTGAACATAGCAGGCACAGGATGATCGTGCACCTCTCTAGCAGCCAGGGATTCGGCTGCCACAGAACAGGTACGTGTGCCCGGGTTTCCGGCGGGTGGAAACCCAAGCACATGTGCAGCGAATCGGGCTGGCAGGCGGCAATTTGCGCGCCCCCTGAAAGTGCCGCCTGGGACCGAGGTACCATCGGGTCCCATGGTAGGGCCGGCCCTGCCTTGACCTATGCTCTATTTCTTCTAAAACTCATTCTCTTTTCAATGGGAACCACTTTTAAATACTTGGGAATAACTAACCTCTTTACATGCTCAGATTTATGAATCAGACTGCTCTGCAACCGCCCGAAATTCTCTCAGGGGGTGGCCCTGTCAGCCATCTCCCGCTTGACATCGCTTGTACATCCACATTTTATAGTGTGGATGGAGGTCAGTCTACAAACTGCGGCTCTCGGGCACTGTGTGAATTGAGCGAGGAGACAGCTCACTCTGGCTCGCGGATACCGCTAATGGGACTAAAATTTCACCCCGGCCAGACTCGGGATTGCCACCGTGGAGGTTAATCCCAATCCCCCTTTTTTTTGTCAAGACTTAATTGAACAAGCTGAAGTTAGAAGCTATTTGGCTATCATGCACAGCTGCACCACATGTTGCACTCTCCAGTGTTAGTAAATCAATTCCTACATCTTTTATAAATATAGCAAAAAGTAAGGGTCCCAACACTGAACCTTGGAGTACACCACTAACAACTCTACGCCATTCAGAGTAAGAATCATTAACCACTACTCTCTGAATTTGGTATTTCAGATAGTTTTCTATCCATTTACAAGCTGAATCATCTAAGCCTGTAGAATTTACAGATCAGCTGCATGCATGGAACTGTGTCTAACACAGGGCCGGATTTCAGACAAGGCCACCAAGGCCAGGCCTAGGGGCGGCAGTGGGTGAAGGGGCGGCTCCTATCATCTCCACCCGCTCCGCTCATCCTCCCCGTCCTCACTCATGGGAATGCTGCAAAGTCTCGGCAGTGAGTGAAGGGGCGGGGGCGGCTCCGTTTATCCTTGCCACCTGCACTCACGGGCACACTGTACAGTCCCGTCTCCGCCCATCTTCTCCGCCTGCTCCGCCCATCCTCACTCACGGACATACTGTAAAGTCTCGGTATTGGGTGAAGAGACGGGGGTGGCTCCACCTATCCTCCCTGCCCTCACTCAAGGGCACAGTCAATATCAACACTGCTACTGATTCCCCCCCACACCACCACTGCTGCCACTGATACCCACTCACCACCATTACTGCCACTGCCACTGATACCCCACCCCACCCCACCACCACCATTACTGCCACTGATACCCCCCCACCACCACCATTACTGCCACTGATACCCACCCACCGCCATTACTGCCACTGATACCTCCCACCACCGCCATTACTGCCACTGATACCCACTCACCACCATTACTGCCACTGATGCCCGTTCAAACTTCAGTATTTTGTGAATCCATGCTGACTATTGCTTAAAATATATACATTTTTTTTTTTAAGCAAAAAATCTTCTATATGGTCTTTTATTAAACTTTCAAGTTTTTTTCTGACTATGTAAATTGTGCATTTAAAAGGCGCTTGTGTTTCTATGTAAACAATCGTTAGTGTACCAAAGCAGCAACTCAACCGTGAGCTACTTAAGCTACTTAAGTACAATAAATCATAAATATCAAAGCTGCGCTAACAAGAATTAAGTTAAATAAACATCTGTGTGTGATTGTCAATTAAAATGAATTCCACAGTGAAGACATCAATGTTATATATAAAATAAAAAAATAAATAACAACATTGCAAGAAAGTCTGCATGAATCCACAAAGTTTCTCCTTAAGTTGTGAAAATCCATCACCGTTCTCCATCCTTGTGCAAAACCACCACCTTCAATGCTAAAAATACACGCTTATCGCTGTGAGTGACCTTCTATCTTTAGAAAGGTCTAACAGACTCAAATATTAATCCTCCAAAAGTCAATCATTAAAAACAGCTCCAAACACTCTCTATAAAGGGCAGGAAATGTGTGGTAATCCTCCAGCCTGATATCCTATCATACGAGTGGAAATAAGGAAACAGAATGCACCAATAGTGTGATATCCGTTATATAGTTCATTAACACAATAAAATTGCACCCACATGATAATACGTCTCAATGATCCCGGAAGTGTAGGTGTTATGTGAATTGCCAGTGAAGAATTTGTTACTGTCTTGCGCTTTAACTTCTTTTATCATGCACGTGCGATTTTATTGTTTTACTAAACTCTATATAGGATATCACACTATTGGCGCATTCTGTTTCTATATTTCCACTCGTGTGAGAGGATATCAGGTGGAGATTACCACACATTCCCTGCCCTTTATGGACAGTGTTTTAATGATTGACTCTTGGGAGGATTAAGATATGAGCCTGTTAGACCTTTCCAGAGAAAGAAGGTCACTCACAGCGATAAGCGTGATTTTTTACTATTGAAGGTGGCGGTTTTGCACAAGGTTGGGGAACAGTGATGGATACTCACTACAGTTCTTAAGGAGAAATTTTGTGGATTCACGCGGACTTTCTTTCAAGTTTATTTGTTTCTTTCTCTTTTTATGCATTAATGTCTTCACTGTGGACTTCATATTAATTGACAATCACACACAGATGTTGATTTTACCTAATTCTTTTTAGCACATCTCTGATATTTATGATATTCCCTACTATAGTAGTTAAACTAACCAGCCTGAAGGTACTCAGTAAAGACTTTTATCACTTTTTAAATATGGGCACCACATGGGCCTCCTGCCAATCCAGTGGTACCTTGCCAATCATTAAAGAGCCCCCAAAAAATGTAGAAACAATAGCTGAGATATAACAGAGCTCAGCTTTTTGAGAACCCTTGGGTGTACACCATCTGGTCAAGGTGATTTTATTCACCTGTATTTTGTCTAAATGTTTCAGTTTCAATCTTGAGCCACTGTGGATCATTTGGGGCTATGTTAATATTATCCCCATTAAAGACTTTAGCTTCCCTATTTTCCTTTTTACACACAGAGCTTAAAAAGGTATTTTAATAAATTATCTTTCTCTATGTCTTAAGTAACCAACTCAACATTATTTAGTAAAGGCCCTACATGCTCAAACTTGATCTTTTTACTGTTAATATATCTGAAGATTTTGTGGGTGTCTGACCTACTCTCTTTTGCAACCTGTCATTCATTTTCAATTTTTTGCAGCCTTGATTGCCTTTTTACATATTCTGTTATATTCTTTGTAAATTTTAAACGCTGATAGTGGTCCTTTAACTTTTATATATTTTAAAAGCTTTTTTTTATTTTTTATTATTTATAGATATTTTACTTTTGGACATGAGCCATGAGACATGAGGTTTTGGTTTTAGCCTTTTAAACTTATTGTCTATGGTAATATGTTTTGCAGTATGCTTTCATATAGTCGAATAGAAGCATTCCTATATCTGTTCTGTGTTCTTTAATGACAACATTCCTTCCCACTATCAGTTATTTTTTTGTTCAACCCAGCAGGCTGAATGAAAAAAAACTGAAGAGCTCAGGAGGAGATCCTGTACTAACAATCCAATGTTAGTGCAGTGATCTCCCAGCTGAGCCATTGTGTTCTGACAGGGGAATGTCTCCCCCCAGAACACACCGGTCAGTGCTCTCAGCCACTAGCTGAGAGGGCTGATTGGATGCTGATCAGCAGACCTTTTATCGGTCATGCCCTTTCGACAGAAGCCAGACGTTTGGCTGGCTACTTTAAGAACTGCTGCCATACACACGGTCTGAATGGTTTCTGTTGAACTGATCAATACCACCCAATATTCGTCCCCGTCTTGTATATCAGCCCTCAGCCTTGGAAAATTTGCTCTCTTAAAATTAAGTAATTTTATCTTTCCAGTGTGTGTTACAGTCCATATTGCTAATTATAATTTCTCAGTCAATTTGCTTTCATAGATGATATCTTTCTTGACTAGGTTTTAAAACATAATCAATTATGTGAACTGTAAGTAGGCTCATAATGAAAGGATGCTTAATATTCTTTGATGCCCATCTGTGGTGTATCTTTTAAAGTAATTCCTCAGGCAATACATTTTCTTTAGAAAACTGCAGCTTTGCACGTCATGAAAGTAATATGCTTTCAAATTACATTGGAGTAGGTAGACAGGAAACTGTACATATGTATACAATTTTGCCATCAATGGAGTACAATGTGTTGTAAAGACAAAGGAATATAATATTAGAATATGGGTTAGAAAGTCATCAGGTTGATACAGTTCAGTCTGAATTTTTACTAACTCTCAGGAAAGAATAACCACAAAATGTATTTTTTTCTAGGGCTATTACTGATTAAAATTTTCGTGTTCGATTAATCAATTATTTTTAAATCGATTAATCAACTAATTTTTATTAATTATTTATAACGCACATACATTTTTCGGATCACCACCATATATAGTCCCCACTGTAATATCCACAGACATCTCCCCCACTGTAATATCCACAGATATCTCCCCCACTGTAATATGGTCCACATCTCCCCCACTGTATAGGAAGATTAGTGCTTGCTTAGTCTTACCAGAGAAGCCAGTCGAACACGAGCAGTTGAGGCTCGGGTGATGACGTCAGCGCGCCGCTCTAGGCTCACCTAGGCCGCCGGGTGGACCAAGATGGCAGGCGCTCCGGGAACTAGGCCGAAGCCGCGGCCTTTCCTATGGCCGAGGCAGCAGCGGAGCTCCGCGGATCACGTGGTGGGCCGATCCGTTCATATCAGGGATCATTTACGATCCATTGCACCACTAGTACCGTTTAAAAAAAAATTAACGATTAATCAAGGAATTAATCTTTAATTTCCACAGCCCTAATTTTTTCAAAGTATATGTGTGAACTTAAAGTGAAAGCGAACTTCCATCACTAACTTTTACCTATAGATAAGCCTATAAGAAGGCTTACCTGTTCCTGAGTACCATCTTCCCAAATTCCCCCTCCCAGCACAACCCCTCCCTTATTCCCCATCCCAGAAAAAATTACCCCTCTCAACACAAAGTCTACCCCTCCCAGCACATGGTTTCACCTCCAAAAATCCCTCCCAGCACAAATCCTTCTCCCCCCCTCAATCCACCCTCCCAGGATAAATTCTCTTCCTCCCCAATCCCTTGCTCCCAGCACAAATACTCTTCCACCCCCACATTCTCCTTCACAGCATCACAAATTCCCCCCAAATTCCTCCTCCCAGCAAGAATTCTCTCCCAATTACAAATCCCCCCCATCCCCCTTCTAACACAAAATTCTCTTCCACCCCTAAATCCCCACTCCCAGAACCCCCCCCCCCCATCTGGGCACAAAAATCCCCCCTACTGACACAATTAATTTCCTGATTACTAGTACAAATCCTCCAACCCAACTTCCCTCTTCCCGCATAACCCCTTCCCGACACAAATCCTTTCCTCCCTCATACAATCAAACCCACCCCCCCTTCTCGCATAAATCCTCTCCCCTCCCAAAGTGCTCTTACCCTCCCTCTCCCCCAAATCACTTCTATCAGTGTAAATCTCTGTTACCTGTATATCCCCCAGGTCTCTGTGTCCCTTCTTTGCAATTCTCTATCCTAAACGAATTACAGACCTCAGGTCAGCCCAGCTGATACAAATCAATGTCTCTACTCCCCAGTTCCTCCTCCTGTCCCGTGTACATAAAACATGAGAGCTGAGAGCAGTGATTGTTGCAGGCAGCTAGCTTTGAAAGATGCAACTGCTGTAGTGGAGACGATTGTGACATCTGGTACCTCAGGCACCCTGTCAGAGATGCAAGGCAGGTACCCGTCCTAGTGCACCCCTGTCAGGATAATTAGTGGAGCCAAATGCTGGAAATTGTTTGATTCAGCCCAGAGTCACAGGACTCCAGAGTTTAGTTTGAATCTCAGGACGGTAATGCAAAATCCTGGGTTAGTTGGGCGATATGCCTTTTGCCTCATTTCCAGAGTCAAGAATTAAAATGTATGCCTGAGAAAATATAAAAGAAAATGCACTATATCTCTGCAGTATGTGCACATTTTGCCATGTTTTATCTGTTTAAAACCATTACAAGTACAGAAAAATACGTGTTGATCTGCCATAAATTCAGTGAGCTGCGAATTTCCTGTGTTAACTAACAATATTGTCTCTGAATTTTCAGCCCTACCTGAGTTCTCCTCTGCTGGATTACAGAACACCCCCTCTCCTCATCTTCATAATATGTACTGTATATATAGTTTTTTTTTATTTTACCCAGACATGCACTTTAATCTACACAAACAATGAACAAGTGAGTGAAATGGAACTCCCGAAATTACTGTCACTGCCTGTTCACACAGATTTTCTTACATTTCTTAGATTGTAACAATTTTTTTTTTACTGCACAGGCCTGGTCAGACAGCTTGGTAAAATCTTTCATAGCCCATCAGCAGAAGCTGCAAGAGAGTCTAACACTCGTTATGTAGCCATAGACAGATATCTGAAACAAGTCAATGGAGTACTGGGATTCTTTCCACAATGTTGACAATGCAAATGTCTTTCCCACAAAGATCACCACCACTCTGAATCCACTCCAAATCAATGGTGTTCCCCACAATGGTTCTCCTCTAATTGACTCACATGAGTTAGTTGACCTTCCGCAAGATCCCATTGATCCATTTTCACAAATATTACCTCATCTCCCAGAATCTTGAAAAAGTACTACAGATAGTGTTTTATTATTTTAAAATAAAAAATAAAATGACTCCGCTCACATTATTATGTCTGCACTCAATCCACCCTGCCTCTACCATACACTACCCAATGCTGGAATTTCTTATTTGTCAGCTGGGTAGCCCTCCCATTAGAAACCACAGCCACTGACAGGCAGCTCTCACCTGCCAAAAGGCCAGCTGTCCTGTGTACTGTCACTTCTAGTAGTGTTGGTAGGCTATTTGTTTGCTCAAGCTCCTATCAACACATTTTGTCCTAAGAACTTTGTCAAGGGATAGGAAGATGTATAAGTATTTGTAAAGATGTCTTGAGGGGATCTTTGCTGATAGTCAAAAAAGTGTGTGCAGACCTTACTTATTTAAGGGTCTGGGGAGTGATTTAAGAGAGCACCAGTGTGGAAAACTTGAGTGATTTGGAAAGGTCTCACATTAGTTATGATATCTTGTTGGAAGTACATTTACATATGTCGGTGGTGGTATGAGAATGATATTTCAAATATTTGGTATTTGTTAAGCACGGAACATTTTGTTATGGTACTATTTGTGCTATATTATACATTTTATTTAAGAGAAATATACAGTATGCTAACCACTGTGATGTGCTAAAACTTGTAGTGCCGCTCTAAGCAAAAAAGAGTATATATAGTCCTGCTGGTACTCAGCAATGGGGTGCTGGGAAAAAACATCACCATCTAGTAGTGTATAGCATACTTGAAAAAAATCACTGTTCAACCTTATTCAGTCTATGTGGTTAACATGTTTAAGTTGGCCTCAGCCTTATACCACTCCACACGCCATGTCCTCTGCCATGTTTCGCCCCCCACCCACCGGGGCTTAGTCATAGAGGTCTCTATGACTATGCCCCAGTGGGAGGGGTAAAACATGTCAGAGGAAATGACTTGTGGAGTGGTGTAAGACTGAAGACAACTTATACATGTTAACCACATAGGCCCCGTACACACGACCGGATCGATCCGCTGGGATTGATCCGCGGATCAGTTCCAGCAGATAGATCCGGTCGTGTGTACGGCCTAGCGGACATTTTCAGGCGGATAAAAATCCAGCCGACGGATTTTCAGCAGGTAAAAATTTCTTAGCATGCTAAGAAATCTATCCGCTGGAATCCTGTCCGTCGGACTTATGCGGTCGTCTGTACAGACTCACCGGATAAGTCCGTCCGATCCCATCCCTCGCATGCGTCGTAATGATTCGACGCATGCGTGGAAGTATTTACCTTCCAGGGTCGGGCACGTCGCCGCGTCATCGTCGCGGAGACGGCACGGCCACGTCACCGTGGATTTATTCTGCGGGGATTTTCATCTGATGGTGTGTACAGCCATCAGATCAAAATCCGCCAGAGGATTTATCCGCTGGAAACGGCCGGGCGGACCGTTTCCAGCAGAAATCCTCTCGTGTGTACAAGGCCATAGACTAGATGGTGTTGAGCGAAAAAAAATTCAAGTATGCTAATCACTGTGCCCATTCTCTTAAAACCAGCAGGTCAAGAACAATAAACAGATGAGGAGAATCATTTCCAATGGCATAACCTTGATAAAACAAAGAACAGACAAGAGCAAAGGGAGTTGGGCATTGACTAGAAATATTGGAAAGCTAATATAGGACTTGGCCTGAATTAGCAAAAATTGAGGGGGCTGCAAGTTGCATCTTATTTTAATACCTTTCTGTAATCATTCCAACAATAAATATACAAATGGTACTAAGACAATGTGATAAACCTAATCAAGAAAAAGAATCAAAAGACACAAGAGAGCCTACAAACCCTTTTAGCTGATTAGAAAAGTAGTATAGTAAACTTACATACCACAGTTGGCCTGAAAGTATATGTAAGATAAGCGCAGTTGACCATGTTATACATTACCACATGAAGTCTGTGTGAAGTATATGACCTTTCAGATTTTCCCATTTGACCGCTATACAGCCACGGGGCAAAAGCTTAGCAAGAAAAGCTCTCCTAATAAAACACCCTTGACACGGTAACAGAATTAAACTGTTCCAGTGATATACATTTAACAGAAAAATTCTGTTCCGAGAATCAACAGATATTAAATGCGCTCTCTTCACCTCCTTATGGAGTTTCAGTTGGAGGGTCAATAAAGAGAACTAAAGGTATATACCTGCATTAAATGTTTAATTGTAAAATAAATAAATAACACAAGATATCAGTTTTAAACAATGTAAACGTAAATTTTTTTATTATAGTTTGCCTTCAAAGTGACTGACAATATTAGAGCAAAACTAAAGCAATAAATTGTCTTTCGACAACCCCTCGTCGGTGCCGGCATCTTTTTCTGTGTGTCAGTTTTTGGTAATCTTCATTGGCCAGTGCGCCGTGTCTGCTCACATTATGTGGCAGTGGAACTAAACCCTCCTATCCTTTACAGCCAAGGAAGCTTCCATCTTAGCCTTTGTTTCTGCAGTTGCTATGGTGCTGCACATGTGATCAGTTGTGCCACTAGCCATTTGATGACTTGACAGTTCAATTGACAGCTAACATAAGCACACTCATTCTTTAAGAAAACTCACTTCTATGCACGGGCCACTAATGGTGCAGGACATATTACAAAAAGAGAGGCAAGAAGGCTTATTCACAAAATGTCAAGCTGTTGCTCCAAGTAATGTGGGCTGAACCAATGCAGTTAAGGCCTCATGCATGTACTCTAGATCCTGGCATCTCATGCTGATAGAAGGTACAGGTGCACCATCCAGCCCTGCTGCAAGCAGCCTGTAAAACTCTATGAGAGGCTAAAAGCTGCTGGATGGGGCTGGACAGTGCACCAAGTGGTGATAACATTTAGGGCAATATGTGCCCAGGGACAAATGTCCTGAACACAAGAAGTCTGTGTCTTGAGCATTTATTCCTGGTGCATACTTCCTTATCTACCTCATTTGTAATTTGTCTATACAGCGGCCGGGATCCTCTCTCGTTCTGGGGCAACTTCATATGAGGTCGCCCCAGGCTCTTTACCCATGTGATTAGCTTTGTCCAATCACAGCTATTCACAGTGATGCCAATTTGTGTCCCTCAGTGATGTCAATCTGTGCCTATTAGTAATGTCAGTCAGTGCTGTTTTTCAGTGCTTGCTCGTCTGTGCCACTCCTTAGTGTCGCCCATCGGGGCCGCTTATCAATGCCACCTATCATTGCCTATAAGTGCCACCTATCAGTGCCCATCAGTGCTTTATATCATTGCTCCTTATCAGTGCTACCCATAAGTGCCGCTTATCCGTGCTGCCTATCATTGCCCAAAAACTTCTACATCAAACCCAAATTTAAATCTTGTCTCAACAATCTTGTCTGCTAAAGAATATCTGTGCTGTAGCTTCCTTCATTCGTTTGGAAATCTAGTAAAATAGCATATATACACATGCAATTAAATGTTAACAACCCCAATAGAGGTCCTCAGTTACCGGGTATGGTGCATCGGAAGTGACAGAGTGGGCGGGACATGTTTCAGAGCATACCTAGTCGCTCTTTTTTCAAACCAATGGTTTAAAGTAGGTTTGAGAAGGAAGATTGCTTTGAAAGTAGAGCGACTGGGCATGTTTCGAAACATGTCCCTCCCACTCTGACGTCACTTCTGGTTGCCTGCATTCCATGCTGGCCCTGACACAGTATTTCTCATCACTGGTCAGCTGGAATTTCCACCTGCAGCTGTATTTACTGGTCACATGACATTAAAAAAAAATATCGGTATTCGGTATCGGCAAGTACTTGAAAAACAGTATCAAGACTTGTACTCGGTCTCAAAAAAGTGGTACCGGGACAACCCTAGTAACAAGTATTGCATACGAGAGATAGTGTAGCTCAGGTACTTTGAGGATACACGTACAATACACAAGTTGTACTGGCAACTAATAGAAATGTACGAGAGGCAATATAGCTCAGGTACTTTAAGAGTACATATAGTATTAGTAGTAACAAGTATTGTTAAGCGTGAACTCCTGCGCTGTCTAAAAGGTGAGGGAGGAGGGCGGGTGGGGGAGGGGAAGGAACGAACTAAAAGCTAAAAATACTGCTGCAAATATATAGAAGTCTACCTCGATAGACTAAAGTGAAATAAATGTGTCAAGTGAAATACTTGCGCTGTAGAATATGTAGGGGACAAATAATGAAATAGGGTGGTATACTACAAAGTGACTAGTGGAGATAATATTATCTAACATAGAAAATAACAATGAATCACAAAACAACGGTCCTCAATAAAAATCCGGCACTCTGAAAAAAGTCCAAATCTGGCACAATTCTGCCGTGTATGGGTGTGTTTCATCAAAAATCAATCTCCAACAGTGCAAGTGTTGTATAAATAATAATACACAAAATACACACACTTTTAAGGAAAAACACACGGAAGGTAGTTCTAGAGAAAGTACATATAAGACCCTTGGATCCGGAGTGTGAGTGGGATAGGGCAGTTGAGCCAACACCAAGATTACATATATACACCTCTGGTGGGCCCAGCTGCTCACCTCAAGTTGATCGCTATATCTCCAGATCAACCTGGTCTGGATGTTTATGGTCCACAAATAGAGAAATCTCCGTCCAATGTGTCATATGAAACAACAAAGTAAAAAGACAACAAAAAGCTGATGGTGAAATAACGTCACAACGGGGGCTGTTAATTAGGGTCTTGACGGGTGGGAGTGCACTCACATGTAGGTGAGAGATCTCAGGCTCGTCTCCACGAGTACCGAACTCGTAGGTCCCTCTATATTTCCTCTATTTTCTCCCCCACTAGGTCTTGGAGGTCGTGGGCTAACTGTTTGGTCTCCCCAAGGGTTCAGCGTGTGTGGAGATGTCTCAGCTGATATGGGCTAAAGGTGACTCCTATTCCTTTTTCAATGCCTTAGATACAGCGCTCGCATGGCATGATGGTGGGGAAGAGGTGAAAAAGAGATATCCATAGTGTAACCCAGTCAGCGGTACAAACAGTTTTATTAAAAACAGATTAAAAACTCACATAAAAAGTTCAGGAACTCAGCAACAATCCCACGAGTGGCGAACTCGTATGCCTGTTCGTCGGATGCTGGGGTGTATCCTGCCTGCCAATCCCGACGCGTATCGTCACGGTCACGTGACTTCATCAGGGGATGAAATAGGGGACACATAGACAGACATTTATAGTCTGTATTAATGAGCGCCCGGCGGCCATTTTGTTGAAGTTCAAGAGTAATGACAACGCTGCTGGTAGTCTACTTGCGCCATGCTAAATATTGCAAGTGGCGCGTGTAAAGCAAAACAAAGAACGGAGGTTCGGAGTACAAAACAAATAGGATGGCGTCATATCTGAACAGACCAAACGTAAATGTCAGGGTGCGGAATCCAATTTTAAGAGACCTAATGCCGAGGGGGGAGAAGCATATTGGAACGTGAAGAAAGTGAGAGAGGAGGGGAGAGAGGATGGGAGGGGCCAAAAGACCATGTTTTAATATAGGAATATACGATATGGAACCATAGTGATAGATCTCCGATAGAAACATATCTGGACAATAAAAGTATCTGTATGACCCAAAAGCTCCTAATAGCATGAAAGGGTGTAAGGACTAATCGGGAGGGGGATGATGTGGTGGGACGGAAAAGGATGGGGAAAGGAAAGGGGCGGGGAGGGGCTGTCATGGAGATATAAATATCACCAGAAAAGAACTAAATTAATGGAAGTCTATAGGTGCCAGATGTCTAACTAAGGTAAAGAGTGACCATAAGAATAATGGCTATAAAAACGGCTATAAAGAAACAAGGGCAGAGGAGTGTCACACATATGAGGACCGACGGCCTGATCCCTGGGATCTTAGCCTCATATATATGATAATAGGTGTTTGATCATGCAACACAAATATATATATAGGTTGGTACGCAAGAATGAGTAATGCACATATACTAGAACCCAATCAGGCCTATACTACACCTATCTTCCTCGATTTAAGAGAGTGATGAATTATCATATGGTGCATAGTATCAATATGGGTGATTGGTACTCACAAAAGAAGGGGGCGTGATACCAGGGGGAGGGAAGTGGGAGGGGCAGGGATGAAGGGCTTATGGGGAAGAGGGCTTAAGTGCCAGTGAGTGAGTTGCAAATTGCCATACATATCAGGGATGAGGCAACGCTCACTGATCTTCTGATAATAGTGGCTAAGTTGGGACACTGTATATATAAAATAAAAACTTTTAAAATAAAAGATGGAAACTTATGGAGGGACGAGGTCAGATAACAAACACAGCCAATATTCAAAAAGTGAGAATAGGCTAGCCCGAACCACAGGAGGCATGATGTCCCACAGCATTCAACGTACAGCCAGATGCCATCTGGATTATAAATATGTACAGTAAGAGGAAGCATTTGCACAATACAATCAAAAATCACTAATAAAACAATTGAGGTCAAAATCTATGTTTAAACCCTTTGGTGCAAAAGTGTCCATGGAGAATATGTATTTAGACTCTATTTGACTCAGTGTTCGAACTTTGTGGCCGCCACGCCAAGGCCTAGAGTAAGGCACTATCCCCCAGAACCTTAAATGTGTGGGGTCGTTTTGATGTACTTCAGCAAAGTGGCGGGATACACTGTGTTTTGGGAACCCGCTTTCAATATTTTTGACGTGCTCCTTAATGCGAATCCTCAAGAGTCTCTTGGTGCGCCCAATGTACTGGAGGCCGCAACTGCACTCCAGACAGTATACTGCACCTTCAGTATTGCACCCAATAAATTCTTTGACCTCGTATTGAGTCCCATTGCTGTTGGACTGAAATTTGGTTACTTTCAGATTAGGTTTATGAGTGTGGGTGCATGAATAGCATCTCTTACAGGGGTAAAACCCTTTTCCCGTAAAAAAGGAGAAAGCTTTTTTGGGGGGGTTGATCACATTCTTGACCAATTGGTCGCGCAAAGTAGGCGCTCGTGTGTACATGAACTTTGGTTTATCGGGTAGTATCTCCTTTAGACCTGGGTCTGACTTTAGAATGTGCCAGTGGCGTAGAATAATCTTCTCTATTTTTCTGTGTTGTACGTTGAATTCTAAAATAATAGGGACCTGATCTTTTTTGCTGACGGGTCTACGGGTTTCAAGAAGTTGGCTTCTTTGTAGCTCAGATACTTCTCTTATTTTGTCTTGGATAAAGGTTCCTTCATATCCCTTCTCTATAAACCTATCTCCTATTTTGTTGGCTTGAATCTGAAATTCTTCAGTGATCGTGCAATTCCGCCGTAGCCGTACCAGCTGCCCTTTGGGTATGTTAAAGAGCCAGTTCTTGTGGTGGCAGCTGGTGATGGGGAGGTAACTATTGCGGTCAACGTTTTTAAAAAACGTTTTCGTGCTGAACACATTATTCGACCGGCTGATTTCCAAATCTAAGAATGGTATCATCTTTTCTTCAATTTGCCAAGTCAAAACAATATTGACATAGTTATCGTTTAGTTTCTCAAAAAACGATATAAGCGACTGACGGTCGCCTTTCCATAAAACAAAAATATCGTCTATGTACCTCTTGTACAATAGAAGATCTGATGGAGAATCGGAAAAGACGGCCTCTTCTTCCCATTTGGACATAAAGAGTCCTGCTACGCTGGGTGCAAATTTAGCCCCCATAGCAACCCCAGTTCGTTGTGAATAATATTGATTCCCGTACCAAAAATGGCTGTGTTTCAGACAGAAGTCCAAGCATTTAATCAAATATTTCCTTTGGAGGCATGGGAGCTTGGTGTATTTACGAAGACCCCACTTTGTAGCATCACAAGCCAGATGATGGGGGATGATCGTATATAAGGAGGATACGTCCGCCGTCGCCATCAGGAGTGATCCGTCGGCATCTATGCCATCCAGGAGTCTCAGCATTTCTTTCGTGTCTTTCAGGTACGCACAAGTTTTCTGCACGGCTGGTTGCAAATATCGATCGATGTATTGGCCAAGTCTGGCGGTAATAGATTCGATCCCGTTCACTATCGGACGAAAAGGTGGAGTTACTAGGTCCTTATGTATTTTGGGCAGTGCGTAAATAATAGGGGTCCTACAGGCTTCTGGGACAAGATATTTAGCTTCCCTTTTGTCTAGAATATTCTTCCTAGTGCCTAGTTGGACTACCTGTTCTAACTCCTTTTTCCATTTGAAAATGGGATTTTTGGATAGTACACTGTATGTATCGGAGTCTTCTAGTAGTTTCATCATCCCAGTGTGATATTGTTCAGTTGTTTGGATGACGATCCCTCCTCCCTTATCCGAAGGTCTTATTACGAGATCCTTTCTTTTGGTGAGTCTACTAATGCCAGTTTTTATGGAGATAGGTTCTTCCACTTTCTTAAAACTCAGATTCTTAATTTCTTCAGTTACCATTTGTTTGAAGACCTCAATATGTTTCCCATCTTTTAATTTGGGGTTAAAGGTAGATCTATTCCTCAAATGACTATGCACCACCTGTTGGTTGTCACACGTCTGGGTCACAAAGGGTTTCTCGAACATGTACTTCTTTATATTTAGTTTACGAGCATATTTTTGTATGCCGATGTAAGTTTGGAATTTATCCAAATTCCTCACTGGTGCATACTTCAAGCCTTTGTCCAGTACTGCTGTTTCTTCAGTTGTGAGTGGTGTGTCAGTGAGGTTGAAGATCCCTTCCCCTATTAGTCTCTTCTTCTGTTTTCTCTTCCCTGCTCTACAGCCTCTTTTCTTGTAGGGCTTTTTGGTTTCGATTCTTCCTGTTTCCTTGGGGGGTGATATACTGTACCTCGGTCTAAAAAAGACGACGGATGGTTATATCCCTGTTCTTGACGAAAGTCTAAGTCTCGCCTGCCCTCTCTATGGGTATCACGCAGATCCCTTAAAGGGGCATAATAATTGTTGGTGTAGATCGGGCTTCTCTCCCTGGGTCTCGTTTGGGGTGGTGGTTCATGCCTATAGTAAGTATCAATATTTGGAGTTCTTCTATATGACTGGTCTCCATAATGATACTCCCCTCTGTGTTCTCTGTTGTCATAATAACCACTAGGATAAACAGGACTTCTGGTTTGATGATAGGGTACATAAGGTGGTTCTCTATCATCCCTTGGTCCTGAATTTGCTTTGTTCCAATTGTTATATGGTTTCTTGTTTTTATTTTTTATTTTTGGTTTTTTCCAGCCTTGTTGTGGTGTATGTCCATTCGGTGGTGGTTGCCTCCAAGGGGTACGAGGGGAGACATTATTTGGGTATCCATACCTTTCATCACCATGTTGGTTTCTTGGGTAGTGATCTCTTGGTCTTTCTTCCCTCCTATCCCTATGGTCCAGTCCCAGAAGTGGCGGAATGGAGGTCGCCTGTGTCCTCGTAGGAGGTGGCGCTCCCCTTTCCGGTGTGGAAAAGGTAGAGCTGGGATCTGGGGGTTCCAGTGGCTTAGTCTTATTTTGCCATTTGAAGACTACATCATTCTTGTAGTCATTAATGTCTCTGGTGTATTTTTTACTTTTTCTCAGTTTAACTTCCGAATCCTTAATCACTAGGTCTTTATTTAGTTGGGTAGTTAGTCGTGTGAATTCTGCCGTGTCTTTATGTGTGTCTAATTGTGTTTTCAAAGTGGCTAGTGTAGCATCAATCTTACGAAGCTTCTTTTGTTTCCTCTTCAATAGAAGCTGTAAGAGCTCCATCCCTTTTAGGTTAAAAAACCTAAACCATTCGTCGATCGACTCCTGGTCACATAGGCCATCATTGGGGGGTACATCCCACCTAAGACGTCTAGGCACAATGTTGGCTTTAATGTACCGGTCAAAGGTGGTGATGTCCCACCAGGTGTTGATTTTCTTTTCAAGGCCATGTCCTAATTTGCGTATTAAATGTTGAACATTGCTAGTGTCTTTGGGGGGGGGGTCGTCATCGTTAAACACAAGGTCTAAATCGACTTCTCGCTGTTCAACAAAGGTGAAGAGGTCCATGACTGCTGCTGGAGTGGTGAATCAAGGTGAGTGAAGTATAGTTAAGCGTGAACTCCTGCGCTGTCTAAAAGGTGAGGGAGGAGGGCGGGTGGGGGAGGGGAAGGAACGAACTAAAAGCTAAAAATACTGCTGCAAATATATAGAAGTCTACCTCGATAGACTAAAGTGAAATAAATGTGTCAAGTGAAATACTTGCGCTGTAGAATATGTAGGGGACAAATAATGAAATAGGGTGGTATGCTACAAAGTGACTAGTGGAGATAATATTATCTAACATAGAAAATAACAATGAATCACAAAACAACGGTCCTCAATAAAAATCCGGCACTCTGAAAAAAGTCCAAATCTGGCACAATTCTGCCGTGTATGGGTGTGTTTCATCAAAAATCAATCTCCAACAGTGCAAGTGTTGTATAAATAATAATACACAAAATACACACACTTTTAAGGAAAAACACACGGAAGGTAGTTCTAGAGAAAGTACATATAAGACCCTTGGATCCGGAGTGTGAGTGGGATAGGGCAGTTGAGCCAACACCAAGATTACATATATACACCTCTGGTGGGCCCAGCTGCTCACCTCAAGTTGATCGCTATATCTCCAGATCAACCTGGTCTGGATGTTTATGGTCCACAAATAGAGAAATCTCCGTCCAATGTGTCATATGAAACAACAAAGTAAAAAGACAACAAAAAGCTGATGGTGAAATAACGTCACAACGGGGGCTGTTAATTAGGGTCTTGACGGGTGGGAGTGCACTCACATGTAGGTGAGAGATCTCAGGCTCGTCTCCACGAGTACCGAACTCGTAGGTCCCTCTATATTTCCTCTATTTTCTCCCCCACTAGGTCTTGGAGGTCGTGGGCTAACTGTTTGGTCTCCCCAAGGGTTCAGCGTGTGTGGAGATGTCTCAGCTGATATGGGCTAAAGGTGACTCCTATTCCTTTTTCAATGCCTTAGATACAGCGCTCGCATGGCATGATGGTGGGGAAGAGGTGAAAAAGAGATATCCATAGTGTAACCCAGTCAGCGGTACAAACAGTTTTATTAAAAACAGATTAAAAACTCACATAAAAAGTTCAGGAACTCAGCAACAATCCCACGAGTGGCGAACTCGTATGCCTGTTCGTCGGATGCTGGGGTGTATCCTGCCTGCCAATCCCGACGCGTATCGTCACGGTCACGTGACTTCATCAGGGGATGAAATAGGGGACACATAGACAGACATTTATAGTCTGTATTAATGAGCGCCCGGCGGCCATTTTGTTGAAGTTCAAGAGTAATGACAACGCTGCTGGTAGTCTACTTGCGCCATGCTAAATATTGCAAGTGGCGCGTGTAAAGCAAAACAAAGAACGGAGGTTCGGAGTACAAAACAAATAGGATGGCGTCATATCTGAACAGACCAAACGTAAATGTCAGGGTGCGGAATCCAATTTTAAGAGACCTAATGCCGAGGGGGGAGAAGCATATTGGAACGTGAAGAAAGTGAGGGAGGAGGGGAGAGAGGATGGGAGGGGCCAAAAGACCATGTTTTAATATAGGAATATACGATATGGAACCATAGTGATAGATCTCCGATAGAAACATATCTGGACAATAAAAGTATCTGTATGACCCAAAAGCTCCTAATAGCATGAAAGGGTGTAAGGACTAATCGGGAGGGGGATGATGTGGTGGGACGGAAAAGGATGGGGAAAGGAAAGGGGCGGGGAGGGGCTGTCATGGAGATATAAATATCACCAGAAAAGAACTAAATTAATGGAAGTCTATAGGTGCCAGATGTCTAACTAAGGTAAAGAGTGACCATAAGAATAATGGCTATAAAAACGGCTATAAAGAAACAAGGGCAGAGGAGTGTCACACATATGAGGACCGACGGCCTGATCCCTGGGATCTTAGCCTCATATATATGATAATAGGTGTTTGATCATGCAACACAAATATATATATAGGTTGGTACGCAAGAATGGGTAATGCACATATACTAGAACCCAATCAGGCCTATACTACACCTATCTTCCTCGATTTAAGAGAGTGATGAATTATCATATGGTGCATAGTATCAATATGGGTGATTGGTACTCACAAAAGAAGGGGGCGTGATACCAGGGGGAGGGAAGTGGGAGGGGCAGGGATGAAGGGCTTATGGGGAAGAGGGCTTAAGTGCCAGTGAGTGAGTTGCAAATTGCCATACATATCAGGGATGAGGCAACGCTCACTGATCTTCTGATAATAGTGGCTAAGTTGGGACACTGTATATATAAAATAAAAACTTTTAAAATAAAAGATGGAAACTTATGGAGGGACGAGGTCAGATAACAAACACAGCCAATATTCAAAAAGTGAGAATAGGCTAGCCCGAACCACAGGAGGCATGATGTCCCACAGCATTCAACGTACAGCCAGATGCCATCTGGATTATAAATATGTACAGTAAGAGGAAGCATTTGCACAATACAATCAAAAATCACTAATAAAACACTGTTTGTACCGCTGACTGGGTTACACTATGGATATCTCTTTTTCACCTCTTCCCCACCATCATGCCATGCGAGCGCTGTATCTAAGGCATTGAAAAAGGAATAGGAGTCACCTTTAGCCCATATCAGCTGAGACATCTCCACACACGCTGAACCCTTGGGGAGACCAAACAGTTAGCCCACGACCTCCAAGACCTAGTGGGGGAGAAAATAGAGGAAATATAGAGGGACCTACGAGTTCGGTACTCGTGGAGACGAGCCTGAGATCTCTCACCTACATGTGAGTGCACTCCCACCCGTCAAGACCCTAATTAACAGCCCCCGTTGTGACGTTATTTCACCATCAGCTTTTTGTTGTCTTTTTACTTTGTTGTTTCATATGACACATTGGACGGAGATTTCTCTATTTGTGGACCATAAACATCCAGACCAGGTTGATCTGGAGATATAGCGATCAACTTGAGGTGAGCAGCTGGGCCCACCAGAGGTGTATATATGTAATCTTGGTGTTGGCTCAACTGCCCTATCCCACTCACACTCCGGATCCAAGGGTCTTATATGTACTTTCTCTAGAACTACCTTCCGTGTGTTTTTCCTTAAAAGTGTGTGTATTTTGTGTATTATTATTTATACAACACTTGCACTGTTGGAGATTGATTTTTGATGAAACACACCCATACACGGCAGAATTGTGCCAGATTTGGACTTTTTTCAGAGTGCCGGATTTTTATTGAGGACCGTTGTTTTGTGATTCATTGTTATTTTCTATGTTAGATAATATTATCTCCACTAGTCACTTTGTAGTATACCACCCTATTTCATTATTTGTCCCCTACATATTCTACAGCGCAAGTATTTCACTTGACACAGTAACAAGTATTCATTGTGTATGAGAGGCAATATAGCTCAGGTACTTTGAGAGTACATATAGTATTAGCCCACGGCCACAGGCATTCACCTGACAGCAAACAACTTTGTATTCCGTGGCTGGTGGTACAATAGACATTCACCAGATACAGAAGTAAGTGTCGACCATTGCAGGCCCCAAAAATTAGCCCACGTCTCCTCGACCTGGCCTTTTTTTTGGGTTTCTTCTGCTTTTTTTTTTATAGGGGGAAGGATTGATAAGATGCCAGGGTGTGGGCGGGGGTAAAAGTAAAATTAAAATTAAAAATGAGTAAGTAATATATATAGGCACGGTGAAGTGGTTAGAAGGAGCTGGAGGGGGGACCGGGGAATCCCTCACCGGGGGCATGCATGGGTAATTCCCCCCTATTAGGCCAACACTCTTTGGGGTAGGGAGTGTCTAAAGCACTAGCTCTGGTATATACTTGGGGAGGAGGGGAGGTTCAGTATTTCATCCTTCCTCTCTCCAGAGATATCAGATTAGAGTAGGGGGAGGGGGGTTTTGGTTGGGGTTTTTTTTGTGTTTGGCCTCTCCCTCTATCTCCGCACTGCCCGTTGTGACCGGGTTTCCCCTTAGTTGGTTGTTGTGGTCTTCCCGGCCTCGGAGGTTTGTTTGGAATTGCATTCTGTTGGTTATTGAAATGGATGCCCTTTCAATAACATCAATTAATGTAAAGGGATTAAATATCCCGGAAAAGAGGCGGATACTATTACAGGAATTGAAGAAAAGGGGGAGTAACATAGCAATCGTACAGGAGACACATTTTAGAAAGGGGGACTCCCCTTTCTTAGAAACAGAGTTTTTCCGACGGTAAACCATGCAATGAACCCGATGGCAAAGAAGGGGGGGGGGTATCAATTTTAATCTCAAATAACACCCCATGATCACTTACAGACTTACTGGTGGATACCGGGGGGGGGGCAGTATTTAGCATTGAAAGGGATGATAGGGGGATCAGTAATAACGTTGGCCACCTTTTACGCCCCCAATACACAACAGGATATGTTCCTGAGGAAGTTCCTGGTCAAATTAGCAGGTTTCCAGGAAGGACAGTTGATCCTGGGTGGGGACCTGAACATCCCCCTTGTTCCTAGTATGGATACATCATCCGGAGGCTCGTCAGCTGCGGCGGGAACCCGGAAACGAACACTGCAGTTGTTACAACAAGGGAGATTAATAGATATATGGAGATTGACACACCCAGGGGAGAGAGATTATTCCTTCTATTCCGTCCCTCACAAGACATATTCTCGTATAGACTATTATTTTATCTCACATAATCAGCTACATGCAGTTAAGGAGGTTGGAATAGGGGAAATTACATGGACAGATCACGCACCAATCTTTTTGAAATATGCATTAGGCTGAACAAGAGTCTGTTACAGGATGCTGTTGTATTGGAAGATGTACGAAGGGAACTAAAGTGATATTTTGAGACAAATGATACCCCAGACTATAACCTAGTAGTGATCTGGGAGGCCCATAAGGTGGTGATTAGGGGTGTCTTGATGAAACATGGGGCAAGGATAAAGAGGAAAAGGGAATTAAAGTTAACAACCTTTATGACAGATATTTCATGATTAGAAACAAGACATAAACAGAGTCCTACCCCAGAGCTAGAAAGGGACCTCCTGGCGGCACGCAGACAAATCACTGAACTACTTTTATACAGAGCGAAAAGGGCAATTCAGACGGGAAGAAAGCAGAACTACGAATTTGGCAACAAATGTGGGAAGCAATTGGCTAGCTCGCTGAGGGAGCAACAAACAAGGACTTATATTCCAACGATTTTGGGAGCAGGAGGGGAGAAACTCGGATTACCTAGAGAGATAGCACAGAGATTTGGGGATTTCTATAGTACTTTGTACAATTTACAAACAAATTCTCAGGATCAGGTGGCAATGGAAAATTATATAGCAACATCAGGTATTACGAGTTTGACGTCCGAGACAAGCCAAGAGATGGAAAAGCCAATCACTATAGAAGAGATACAGGATGTAGTGAAAGGGAGGAAAATCACCGGGCCCAGATGGGTTTACTATTCAATATTATAGACTTCTTCTTCCGATCTTGGGGCCATTCATGGTAAAAATGTTCAATGGGTTAGGATACAGGGGCCTTTCATACTGAATCTTTGAAAGCGGTGATAGCGGTTATACCTAAGGAAGGAAAGGACCCTTCCCAATGCGGGAGCTATAGACCAATATCATTACTGAATGAGGATTTGAAGCTCTTTGCCAAGATTTTGGCAATGCGGATACAGCAACACATACCCAGGCTGGTCCATAAAGATCAGGTGGGATTTGTGCAGATGCGTGAAGCACGGGACAATACGGTCAAGACTTTAAACTTGATCCATTTGGCTGGCACTTCCCAAACCCCATGTGTCTTTCTTGGGACGGATGCTGAAAAAGCTTTTGACCGGATAAATTGGTAGTTTATGTTCTTGGTACTGAGACACATGGGGTTTGGTAATAAGATGTTACAATGGATCGCAAGTAATTACACTCACCCGACGGCTCAGGTTAGAGTGAATGGAATATTGTCTCCTTATTTTAAGCTGTCGAATGGGACAAGACAAGGGTGTCCGCTATCCCCGCTTTTATTTGCGTTATCAGTGGAGCCCTTACTAAGTAGGATTCGATTGAATCCAGATATTAAGGGGGTGTCCCTGGGAGGTACAGAATACAAGACCTCAGCATACGCGGATGATATGATGTATAGCTTGACTAGCCCGATGGTATCCCTTCTAATTTGTTTCAAGAACTGAAGATATATGGAGACCTATCAAACGTTAAGATCAATTATGATAAATCAGAAGCGATGGGAGTGGTGATTTCGGAGAAAGAATTGAAGTTATTGAAATCTAACTATAAATTTAAATGGTCTGATATATCTTTGACTTATTTGGGTACCTCCATCCCGGCGGATCTAACACAAGTCTATAAACTTAATTTTGTACCATTACTGGAGAAAGCACAGATCCTCCTGGAGGGATGGCAGAAGGGGTTCCATTCGTGGTTTGGGAGGTCTTACATTATTAAAATTAATATACTACCGAAATTTTTGTACCTCTTTCAGACACTCCCTATTGCAGTTCCGAAACTTTTTTTCAAGCAGACACAATCCCTGTTCAATAGGTTTATCTGGGAAAAATAAACATCCAAGAATCAAGGGTCGTGTATTATCATTAGCCAAACGAGATGGAGGACTGTCGGCCCCAGATATTTATAGATATTATAAGTGGCCCTATTGAGCCGGCTGATTGATTGGAGTAGACATACTGGAGAGAAGATATGGCCGGGGCCAGAGCAAGCCCAATGTGGCAGCATGCTTCAGCGGGCAGCATGGTGTTACAGGGATTTGCCGTCAGATATTAAAAGGCACCCGTTGATAGGCCCTATGCTTCAGATAGCATACAGGTTATTTGTGAAGGGGAAACTATCATCAGTGGATTCACCGCTTTTTCCAATCTTGGGGAATCCACAGTTTGAACCAGGATTGTTGAAGGGACCATTTAGTGGACTAATAGGACAGGGGCTGTTTTTTTTTAAGCCTCTAATTACTTGAAGGAGGGAGCATGGCATACAACTCAGGAGATGATAACAGGTGTGACATCCTATCAACTGAACTTCTGGGGCACACTACAACTGCGACATTTCCTGGACACATATGAGCATAGGTTGACAATGTTTGAGAGGTATTGTAGTGGGAGCGGGTTGCAGGCCTGCATGGAATCCGTGGCAGTAAAACCAAATCTACATGGGTGCCACGGGTTACATGCTTGACGGCCGTCAGAAGGTTCACCCAGTGAGCAGTGAAAGTTATATACCTTCCCTGCCCCTGTTTGCTAGACCAGGTGTCTGTGGTCAGATGTATCTTGGCACCGACACTGTGTGCCAGAGATACATTCACTTGCCGCTGAACATAGCCATATAGCTCTGGGATGCCCTTCTGTGAAAAAAAATTCCTTCCTGGGACCTTCCATTGTGGTGTTCCAATGGCCACAAAATTGTGAAAGGCCTCCGAGTCCACCAGTTTATATGGCAGTAGTTGGCGGGCTATCAGTTCTGACAAGCCAGCGGTCAACCGTTGGGCAAGAGGGTTATCTGGCATCATCGTTTTTTTTATGATCGAACATTTGGGCCACGGAAGCCTGCCTTTTTGCAGAAAAAATGTGAGAAAGGCATGATGGAAGGTGGAGTGGAGGACAATTGTGAGCATAGAGGGGAAGGAGAAGGAAAAGAAGAGGCTGGACGGTAAGAGCCTGGAGTGTGGCTTTGTGGGTTCTGATGGCGTTGCTCCCACTGGGCTCAGTGATGGGAGGCCAGGTGCCTTCTTAAGGCGGTCGTCCCTAGGTGAGCGTTGGGCTTACCGCGACTTATGCGTTGACTGCAAAAGCTGCAGATGGCAACACTGCAATGGAAGTTCGGCCTGCTTCTCCTCCCTATCTGCTGGTCTATCTCTCCCCTCCTCTTCCTCTCTTGTGGGCACCCACGTGACGTCTGTAGACACGTCATCATCAATGTCACCTTCCCCATCACTAACAATAGAGATCTCGGAGTAGGCAGCAACAGCAGGCACCAACCTCCTTGGGCTGATCTGAGTGCTGTCGTCAGACTGCTGAGTGCCTGCTGTTACTACCTCCTCTTTCTGATCCAATGCCAAGAATGGCTGCGCATCCGAAATGTCTTCTGATGGATGGGAAAATAATTCCTGTGACTCAAGCGGAGGGTATATGGTGGTGGTGGTGTTGGTGGTGAGCCACTCAACCAAGTCTTGTGCGTCCTTTGACATAATCGAACTTCCCACTTTGGCTCCGGGCTGGTGCTTCTTCCCTACCCCTATGACCCCTGCGGAAGGGCCTGCCTCTTCCTCTGCCTGTCATTTTTTAAATGACCCTGTGACAACAGAAGTCTCTAGAGAAGCGTAGTATATGTGGAAGGAGGTATATAACAAAATCTGTCGTTTTGGGGGGCCACTGGTTTATCGCACCAGGATTTTTTTTTTTAATGTGTGTAGCAGAGGTATCGCATCGAAAGAGGCAAAAATTCAGCAGTAACCAAATACACCGCCAGTCACAATGCTGCACAATACAAATCCACTATAATATGCTTTCTATATTCAAAAGTATATTATAAGTGTATGTATATTACACCTATCTACTGCAGAGCAAGTAGCACACCTATACCAGTGCTTGAAAGGACTTTTGTGGACCTGTTAGGTAGCGATTTGTGTTGCTAAAGTCTGTTCCTGCTGGAAACACCAACCTCTCCCTACACTGACAAAAAGTATATGAATGTATTAGACACCTATACCAGTCCTTAAAAGGACTTTTGTGGACCTTTTAGATAGCTATTTGACTGAACACAGCCTGTCCCTGCTCCAAACAGCACCCTCTCCCTACACTGACAAAAAGCAGAATGTAAGATGGGTGCCAGATCTGGTCTATTTATAAGGTAGGGGGTATGTCCATGTGCTGAAATGTCTCAATTGGCTGTCCTGCACCACCTGATGGATGTGTCATAGGTCAAAGTTCTTACCCATGTAACATTGCGGACCGCCGCAAACATCGCCAGATGTCCGCCGGTTTGGCAGACCGCGAACAAGCAAAGTTTGCCGTGAAACGACCGCCGGGCGAACCGGCAGGCCATCTCTACTCAGAGACTTCGGCACACACACTGCACATATTGTTGGGGCCTTATGGTCATGAAGGTGTGTTTTTGTAAATTTTTCCAAGCTTTTAGGATTAATAATATAACTATAACAAATGTGGAATATAGAATAGTTCATTCAGCAATGTTTAAACAAGTAACATTACTAGAAAAGTAACAGAAATATATTTTTACATCCCTGCCTACAGCAATGTAAGTCAACTAATACTGTGTATCGTGATTTGTATTTATCCCCTTTGATATAAATTTATCTTAAAATGCAAGTTGGAATAAGACAGTGGCCATTGGATACCAATGGTTTTTATTATACAACTTAAACTACAGAGTTTAAGTTTAACTTTGATCAAGGTAAATTGAGTAAACGTTCATATTTTAGCACAGCTGAAATATTTGTTGAATAGCAATTGAAATGTGCTAATTTGTTTACTGTGTTAACTGGAATTTCTATTTAACTTATTCCAGGAGCACAACCCTTTTCTTTTCATAGGACTACGATAAAACGTTTTTGTTTTGGTTTTGTGCCAAATAACGTTTTTGTGGCCTGCAAAAGATATGCCCCCAAAGGGTAATGCGGAGTTGAATATACATATTTCCAATTTATGGGCTTTTATTTTTCAGTCTTACATTTATGTACAGTAATTAGCAAAACCCAAGCTATTCATCTTTAAAATATAATCAACAACATCTTTAAAATACACAGCTATCACAAAATGTGCTTTATAATAGGAGGGAGGTAAATACCAGAGTAAAAGACCTACTATAAGCAAAATCCATTTTCAGATTGTAACTTGTCTATTTTGCTTTTTAATGGTCATGCAGCAAAAAAAAAAAAAAAAAATTGAAAACAGAGTAATAGTGTGTTTTTTGATCTGTAATAACGCCTTTTATGCAAAACTGCACTGAAGAATGAGTGTTGTAGAATGCATTGATACACACACACACGTATTGTACAAATAAGACCCCTTGTGATTGGCACACACACAAGAAATAAAAAAAATAATTACCTTTCAAGTAGCGTTACTAGGAGTTTACAACCTGTAATTGTTGTAAATGTTTTGGAACCGTTTTCTTGAAAATAAATGCAGTATGCATATATATGAAGGACATAAGACCAGCGCAGGATGGTGCAGTTATTTTTGCTATGTGACATGGTCATTGGGATGTGTAACCTTTTCCTGATCCCTGGCAGTTTAACAATTTGTGGTTTTATGGGACAAGACAAGTCGACTACGTTGATGCAGATTTTATAGGGCATATCCAGTCAAATAAAAAATGCTAAATTAAATTTGAGTATCAGTGTGATGCTAATAAAACCTTTAGATGTTCTTGTGGCAGGTCCCGGCTGTGGCTGCAGATATCTGAGATCACTGATCAGGGCCTTGCATACTAATTGCGCTGTCCCTGATAACTATGATGAGTAAGCATACTTTTATTCACAAGAATTTATGAAGTTAGCATAAAAAAATTACAATCAAGCACTGCAAGCTACTTGTTCGTTTTCTTTTTCCCATTTTCTGCAAAAACACAAAATAACAAATACAAACACATTTGTATACAAAAAAAAAAGAAAATATATTATATATTTATTTTCTTTTTTTTAGATTTAGATGATTACTTTTTTGTTTTGGGTTTTTTATATATTTTAAGTTCTCCTGATTTTGCCATAAGCCCTGGACAGACTCAGTGGGGTTTATTTGCTAATGGCAATGGCAAAAAGGCTGTTAACTTTACAAATGAAGTTGTACAAAAGTTGTACAAAAATAAAAATACAGCATTTTTGCTTGCACATGATTGGATGATGGAAGTCCGCAGAACTCTTTCTTTAAGCTATGGGGCAGATTCCCTTGAGAAGTGCTACTTCTCTTGCAAAGTGAACAGTCTATTTGCCTTTAGTAAATAAATCCCAGTATGCAAGTTCTGACCTCATCTAAAAGTCAACATTCTGGTCCCACATAGGACACAACATTTTATACATACAGAGGCTCAAATAAAACAATGTGGCCTAATTCTTTTTGTGCCGAAAAAGTAAGTAGCCAATTTTATTTGTTTACAATTCTATTTGAATTTCCATTAAATGAATCCCCCTCCTTTTACAGAATGTCACAAAATCACATAACATTTTTTTTTTTTTACTTCACCCTTCCTCGCTACCCTTCCACGTCCAGTTTTTTTGGGGAAAGTAAGAATGAGGTTCCCCCTTACATCAAAAGTTGATGGTGATAACATTTCTTAAAGGGTAATTTCTCCTTTTGTACACTTTTATTTTCTAAATTCCAGCTCCCCTATGCACCAATATAGCATGCATGTACTTTTTTCGCAAAAATATCAAAGCTTTCCATTAAATCTAGAGTCACTTTTACTTTTCTTGTCTAAATCCATGTTTCCAGACATTTCCATTAGTAATGTATTCTTCCTGATCAGACTTTAGGTCATGACACAGGAAGGAGTTGACCAGCTGACCTCATTAGCACACACACCCTGCATCATCCACCCTCCCACTCCCAGCTTCATGTTTTTTAAATTAAATGTAATCAATCAGTGATCAACCTTCTCACTGAATACACAATCAGATTGCATAGTTTATGGCCATCTTAATACAAGTACATAGGAGGGAGTGGACAAAAACACTCAGATGTCAAGCCTCATTCACAACTCTGCATAGCGGGAACTCGCATTCCCACATGCATTTTGTTTTTAGCAAGGGGGAAGGCGTTTTGGAGCATTTTCACTTATCACACATAGGGCAGCCCATCCACCTCGATTGGCTCCCCTACACATAACAATCACCCGAAAGAAGCTTCAGAACTTTTTTCGGTGGGTGGATGATGCAGAGTATGTGCTAATAAGGTCAGCTGATCAACTTCTTCCTGTGTCATGAACTAGAGTCTGGTCAGGAAGATGACACTACTAATGGAAATGTCTGGAAACGTGGATTTGGATAAAAAAAAAGTAAGCGACTCTAGATTTAATGGAAAGCTTTGATATTTTTGCAAACAAAGTACATGAATGCTATATTGGTGCATAGGGGAGCTGGAATTTAGAGGGGAAAAAAGTGTACAAAGGTGAACCTACCCTTAAAAGTGTTACTAAAACCACACCAGTAAAATCAGTGTGTATGTGCAGTAAAGGCATGCTTGTTATACTCATTGTGGAACCTAAGGGGTTAATCCTGCGCATTGTGTAAAACACTGTTGTATCCTGTCTTCTCTGATCCTCCCCATCTTGCACAGTCCCCAATCCATCTCCTGATATAACAGAGCCTTGGGGACACTCTACACATGCTCAGTTTGATGTGTAGTGCTAGAGAAAATTTGATGTGATCCTCACAGAGCCAATCAGCACTGTGCAGACAGATGGTCAAGGGTACTGCAGCCTCATAGGAAAGTCAGATTAGAACTAAAACTCCTCCTACAAGCTTTAACCAGACACTGAGGCCTTGTACACACGGCCAGACATGTCCGATGAAAACGGTCCACGGACCGTTTTCATCGGACATGTCTGCTAGGAGATTTTGGTCTGATGGTTGTACACACCATCAAACCAAAATCCCCGCGGACAGAGAACGCGGTGACGTATACGACACCGACGTTCTCTGACGCGGAAGTTCAATGCTTCCACGCATGCGTCGAATCAATTTGACGCATGCGCGGGATTTCGGGCCGCATGCTAAGAAACTTTTGTCCGCTGGAAACCTGTCCGCTCGGCCAGGAATCCGGTCCGGTAGGCCCTACACACGGTCGGACATGTCCGCGGAAACTGGTCCGCGGATCAGTTTCAGCAGACATGTTCGGTCGTGTGTATGAGGCCTGAGAGAAGTCACAAAACTGCTAAATACTGCTGATGAGAAAAGGTATTTAGCAGTTTATATTTACTAAAATAATTGCATTTCCATGTTCTGTGTACTGTGGGAGACCAGATATAATGAAGGTCCTGGGATTAGTAACACTTTAAGCTTTTTATAGGTACATTCTCAGTTAGTTTTGCTCAGGTCAACCCCCTGTTACTGTATGTTCCTAGATTGTAAGCTCTAGCGAGCTCAGCCCTCTGATTCCTCCTGTATTGAATTGTAATGTAACTGTACTGTCTGTCCATGTTGTAACACACTGCACAAACTGTTGGCGCTATATAAATCCTGTATAATAATAATGTTACAGAATTAATGATGCTCATTGATATTTCCTATAACAATTTTTTGTAAGGTGTACTCTCCTTCTAGCCGGTTACATAGGCTGGCATCTTCATACCTAGAAAAAACATAAAATGTTGGTTATCAGACTGTATACCTGTAAGCTGATGTAAAAAGAAACAAAAAAATTCAAACCTCCCTCTTAGCACAATCACAAGCTGAAGGAACACCGAACTGTCCCTGTGATAGAGGGAGTATGTTCCTGTTAAATAGAGTAATTAGACTCCTTACTTGTTCTAAAAATGTTGACTAAAATAGTTTAGAAAAATTGAAAAGATTTGTTTTTAGAAAGAATAGCTCACTCTTCATTCTTCTCCTGTGTAAAAAATAAAAATAAAATTGCTCCACTCCGAAAACTCCCCATGCTGCAGAACAATCAGGAAGATTCGCTGAAATGTACTTTTAGTACCACCATGCTGCAATATAAAGTTAATGTCTGGGAGATATGCTATTACATATTTCTAGTATTTATAGACCAGTGATTTATGACACAGCTCTTGTCAGAGTACAAAGTTTCATTTACACAAGCCTTGTCATCTTAGAATGCCTGCAATGTCCCTTCCACATTTATAGCAATCTGGGAGGAGGCCAATTAACCTATCTGTATATTTTTGGATTGCGGAAGAAAATATGTACACTTGGAGGAAACATAAACAGGCATCAAAAGAACATTCCAACTCTCTGCAGATGCAATCTCGGGTGGGATTTTAACCAACTTCAAGTGGGGTGGGCAACCACCTGCTATATTACAGTGTGAGAAGGCTGAAAGTTCCCACATTTAATTAAAGTGACACTGAAATGCAATTAAAAAAATATATATTCAAGTATATTTTACTAACATCCCAAATTACTCCAATAAAACCATTTTTTTCTCCCATGGGAGATTTGAAGGCAAAGACAATATTTTTGCTTGATATAATAAAAACAACCTTTTTATTTACAATATGGTAAAATAGAAGATGTGGACATTAATGTTAAAGGGGGCAATACACAGTATTAAGAACTGGGGTGTGTAAACTTTTGATCAGGGTCATTTGGGTAGTTTCTGTTGTCATTACGATTTAAAAAGAGTAACAGTTGATTGATAATAAATGGCTTTAGCCAAACACTAACCATGAGTGAAAGAAAAGTTTTTGTGTTATCATTCATATTCTCTGAAAAAATCATAAATTCTCCCAGCATAGTTGTATATATATTTTTTCTGGTGACAGTATGTAAAGGAAAAATAAAATTGTAAAAATATAAAAAAAAGTACAAAAAAAAAAAATACAGTGTTCCTGATCACCACCACACCAGTTATATGATCATGCCGTACTGCGCTGGTGAAAGTATGTAAAAAAATTGGTGAAAAAAATGTTTTAACTTCTTAATTTTCCACAAAATTGTGACAAAAAATTACAACTTAAAAAACTTGCCATACCTCTTACTAAATACCTTGGACTATCTATTTAGCAAAAAGGTGTCATTTGGGGTGCATTTCTACTGTCCTGTTTTTGGGCTTCAAGAAATTAGATAGGGTGTCAGACTAAATAATATACTAAATAATATACACTGTTATTTTCACCAAGAAATTTAGCAGTATACATTTTGGCTAAAATTTTCGAAGGAATATTTTTTATTTGCAATATTTTTTTACAGAAGCAAAGAAAAATGAATTTCCTTTTTTTGGGCATTTATTTAGCAAAAGATAAAAATCCAGTGGTGATTAAATACCACCAAAAGATCTACTTGTGTGAAAAAAATGATAAAAAATTTATTTGGGTACAGTGTTGTATAGTTGCACAATTATCATTTAAAGTGTGAGAGCACTGAAAGTTAAAAATCGGCCTGGGCAGGAAGGAGGTAAAGTGCCCAGTATTGAAGTAGTTAGGCAAAGGCTAAAATCACACAATCAGTGCGGGATCCAAGTGAATTTTTCTAGACTTTGTATCTAAAACATTATGTGCTACTATAGAATGTATTACTGATTACGGAATCAAGGCCTGGGTGAGAAATAGTTTGTGTTTACCATTTTGGTAGACTGGACATGACGTGTGAAGATGTTGCTGGTCAATGAATGTGGCATATACAGTAATATGCAGTTATATCTGCATACACAACACTTGGCAGAACATGTAAGAAAGTTAAGTAAGGTTGAGAAGATCACATGCCCAGGAGTGACTTCAGCTCTACAGCTGGAGGATGCCCATCGGCTGAATTACATGGAAGTGACACAATCTCTTGCAAAGCTGTGAAGGTTGCCGGGGATGAAGTACACAACATTATATAACCTAACACAGTGCCTGTACAAATGTGTGAGTATCATATTTAGTACTTAGTGGCGCTTGGGATTGTTTTCTGTTACCCTTTCAGTACTATAAGGCAATGACATCCTGTCGAAAAAACAGTAATCACCATGATGTCTCACAACCATGCTTAAAGCGGAGTTCCACCCAAAAGTGTCTATGAGTCTGATGATGTCTTGATGAGTGCCTGTGACAGCCCCCTAGCATTAACTGCTGCCTCACCAGAACACTATGGTGGCAGGGGTTAGGACATGGCCAGAAGAGGATTTCAACTAAGAAAAGGAATCAGCAAAAGGGTCACATCCTACTGACTGTAATAGTCATGTCCCTTGTGCTGATTTTTCTGGATTTGTTTGTTTTGGCTGCACTTAAGATGTTCATAGATTGGTATGTAAGTGTGACCCCACGTAAATGACGTTTCGATCGAACGGCGCATGCGCCGTCCGTGGACGTATCCCAGTGCGCATGCTCCAAATGACGTTGGCAAATCGCCAATGCTTTCGATGTGAACGTAACTTACGGCCAGCCCCATTCACGGACGAGTTACGCAAACGACGTAAAACTTTGACGCGGTTCCGACGTCCATACTTAACATTGGCTGCGCCATCTTTTTGGTGGTTTATCTTTACGCCTGAAAACCCCTTACGTAAACGGCGTATCTTTACTGCGACGGCCGGGCGTACGTTCGTGAATAGGCGTATCTAGCTGATTTACATATTCTAGGCGTAAATCAGTGTACATGCCCCTAGCGGCCAGCGTAAATATGCAGTTAAGGTACGACGGCGTAGGAGACTTACGCCGGTCGTATCTTAGCAATATTTAAGCGTATTTCAGTTTGAGAATACGCTTAAATATACGACGGCAGGGATTCGGACTTACGACGGCGTATCTACTGATACGCCCGTCGTAAGTCTACCTGAATCTGGCCCATAATGTCCTGGTCAAAAGTAGTCCCAGCATCCAAATGGTAGTGTGCAAAAAATGCTGAACCTTTACCAACTGATATAGACAACATTGTCAAATCATTTGAGTAATCAATGCTATCTAACACTTTTAACAAACAATACTGGACATGTATTTTAATACTAATGAAATATACACTGAGCAAAATTATAAACACAGTACTTTTGTGTTTGCCCCTATTCATCATGAGCTGAACTTAAAGATGTAAAACTTTTTCTATGTACACAAAAAGCCTATTTCTCTCAAATATTGTTCACAAATCTGTCTAAATTTGTGTTAGTGAGCACTTCTCCTTTGCTAAGATAATCCATCCACCTCACAGGTGTGGTATATCAAGATGCTGGACAGCAGGATTATTGCACATGTGTCCCTTAGGCTGTCCACAAATTAAGGCCATGTACAGTTTTATCACACAGCACAATGCCACAGATGTTGCAAGTTTTGAGGGAGCGTGCAATTGGCATGCTGACTGCAGAAATGTCCACCAGAGTTGATGCCCCTGAATTGAATGTTCATTTCTCTACCATAAGCCATCTCCAAAGGTGTTTTAGAGAATTTGGTAGTACATCCAACCGGCCTCACAACCGCAGACCACGTGTAACCACACCAGCCCAGGACCTTCACATCCAGCATCTTCACCTCCAAGATCATCTGAGACCAGCCACCCAGACAGTTGCTGCAACAATAGGTTTGCATAACCAAAGAATTTCTGCACAAACTGTCAGAAACCATTTCAGGAAAGCTCATCTGCGTGCTCATTGTCCGCTTAGGGGTCTCGATCTGACTGCAGTTCGTCGTCGTATCCGACTTGAGCGTTTGCCCACATTCGATAGCGTCTGGCACTTTGGAGAGGTGTTCTCTTCACGGATGAATCCTGGTTTTCACTGTACAGGGCAGATGGCAGACAGCATGTATGGCATTGTGTGAGCGGTTTGCTGTTGTGTAATCAAAATTGTGGCCCATGGTGACAGTGGGGTTATGGTATGGGCAGGCGTATGCTATGGACAACAATGCTATGAGGCCCATTGTTGTGCCATTCATCCACGACTATCACCGCATGTTGCAGCATGGTAATGCATGACCCCATGTTGCAAGGATCTGTACACAATTCCTGGAAGCTGAAAACATCCCAGTTCTTGCATGGCCAGCATACTCACCAGACATGTCACCCATTGAGCATGTTTGGGATGCTCTGGATCGGGGTATACAACAGCGTGTTCCAGTTCCTGCCAATATCCAGCAACTTCGCACAGCCATTAAAGAGGAATGGACCAACATTCCACAGACCACAATCAACAACCTGATCAACTCTATGTGAAGGAGATGTGCTGCACTGACTGTTTTTTGGACCCCCCGGACCTCCCCCCCCCCAATACAGTAAAACCACACATTTTAGAGTGGCCTTTTATTGTGGTCAGCCTAAGGCACACCTGTGCAATAATCATGCTGTCTAATCAGCATCTTGATATGCCACACCTGTGAGGTTTATGGATTATCTCGGCAAAGGAGAAGTGCTCACTAAGGGCCCTTTCACACGGGGCGGATCAGTAATGATCCGCCTCCATGTGTCCATCAAGCTCAGCGGGGATCCTCCGTAAAATCCCTGCTGAGCCGTCGGCTGATAGGGCGGTCCCCGCACACTGTGCAGGGACCGCCCTGTCTTTTCTCCGCTCTCCCCTATGGGGGTGATCGGATGAACACGGACCGTATGTCCCTGTTCACCGGATCCGATTCGCCAGACGGAAGAAAAATGGGATTCTTTTCTGTCCGATTTTGCGGAGCTTTGCGGAGGCGGGTGATTACGGGTGTCAGCGGATGGTCATCCGCTGACACCCGCAATCACATAGGGACCAATGTATGTCCCGTTTTCATCTGCAACGGATGGATGAAAATGCAGACATACGGTCCGCACGTCTGAAAGGGGCCTAACACAGATTAGGGCTCCTTTCACACTTATCCCACGATTTGTGATGGCAAAGTAGCATGACAAGTAATTTCCCATGATTTCCAATGACAACTATTCATATTAGTACTTCAAGTCGTTCTGAATTCAAAGTAGTCCCTGCACTACTTTGGTCCGAGTTTGATGGCAATCGCAAATCGCGGTAAAATCGCGTGACTTTGAAGTGGGAGTAGCGTGACAGATTTGTGAACAATATTTGAGAGAACTTGGCCTTTTGTGTACATAGAAAAAGTCATACATCTTTAAGGTCAGCTCATGATAAATAGGGGCAACACACAAGTGTTGCGTTTATAATTTTGCTCAGTGTACATAATTCCCCTGTTATAACCTCTTTCGTTCTACTGCATTTCCATGAGAAAAGTAGTTAACTAGTTAACTATTTATAATGCCATCTGTCACTAACTTAAAGAATAACTCTACTGTTGAGAAAACATATTCTCCTCAGGGTGATCTATGTACATTAGAAGAATTATAACAAAGTTTGTTGCAGATTTCTACCTTTTGTTATTCTCAAAGTTACTGTGTGTTTGTCTGTGTCCATGGCCAATGTGAATCTGACCTTCCAGCACTCTTTGGCTGCATGACCTGTGCCTGTTGTTCCTTTCTTCCTCTGATCTGTAGTTACTATTGAACACTATTAACCTTATGACAGCTTTACTTTATTCCTGCAGTTCATGCCTATATATTTTGTTTTTTATATCATTATTGAGCAGTAGCTGCTGGTGCTTCATTTGGGGGGGGGCAGCAAAAAAAACACATGTCACAACCCCCCCCCCCGTCGGTTGGCACCCCTGTCACTCGTTCGTCCATCGGCCCACCTGCCCTGCACTTACCCCATCTAGGTTGCGGACGGCTTCCTCCTCGGTGGCTTCCTCCTTGGCGGCAAGTATGGTCGCTTCTCCTCTCGGCCAATTGGGTCTCAGGACCCGCTTCCTGATTGGCCGGGAGGCGAATCAGGAAGACAATAGCAAATATTAATTTGCTATTGTTACACAAGTGGATGGGCTCGGCGAGCAGAGCACCTTTTTGAATCTAATTAGAGCCTCGCCTCTAATCACGTGCTTCGGAAAAAAGAAAAAAAAACATTGGAATTAATGCGTCCAGCACCCTGCATGTAGATTAGGGGCCAGATGCATGGATTATGGGGCGGTGCCCCTGGGTCCCATATGGATGAGTCGCCACTGTTATTGAGAATAGATTCATGATATTGATTACACATGTAAAGTTGATCAGAAAATAAATGGTATTGCAGTTTTGCAACTTGTACAGTGGGTATAGAAAAGAATCATAGAGAGGTCTAGTTGTAAGAGTATGGAGATTTCCTTTTACTTCCTGTCCAAGAAACACCCTGATTGAAATATACTAAAAACATGCACTTTCTGCATGTCTTGTTATATTTTACTGTACTTTTATGTTTAAAGCATTCTTTAACAATATTCACTATCTTCTCAAAAGTTTGTGGACACTTGACTATCTGTGTAAGCTTTTTAGACATCCCATTTCAAACCAATGTATGGTACCCTCCTCTCCTTGTGACTATAAGTCTCCACTACTCTGGAAAGGCTTTCTGCAAGATTTTAGAGTTAACTATTTATAATGCCATCTGTCACTAACTTAAAGAGTAACTCTACTGTTGAGAAAACATATTCTCCTCAGGGTGATCTATGTACATTAGAAGGATTATAACAAAGTTTGTTGCAGATTTCTACCTTTTGTTATTCTCAAAGTTACTGTGTGTTTGTCTGTGTCCATGGCCAATGTGAATCTGACCTTCCAGCACTCTTTGGCTGCATGACCTGTGCCTGTTGTTCCTTTCTTCCTCTGATCTGTAGTTACTATTGAACACTATTAACCTTATGACAGCTTTACTTTATTCCTGCAGTTCATGCCTATATATTTTTTTTTAATATCATTATTGAGCAGTAGCTGCTGGTGCTTCATTTGGGGGGGGGGCAGCAAAAAAAACGCATGCCACAACCCCCCCCCGTTGGTTGGCACCCCTGTCACTCGTTCGTCCATCGGCCCACCTGCCCTGCACTTACCCCATCTAGGTTGCGGACGGCTTCCTCCTCGGTGGCTTCCTCCTTGGCGGCAAGTATGGTCGCTTCTCCTCTCGGCCAATCGGGTCTCAGGACCCACTTCCTGATTGGCCGGGAGGCGAATCAGGAAGACAATAGCAAATATTAATTTGCTATTGTTACACAAGTGGATGGGCTCGGCGAGCAGAGCACCTTTTTGAATCTAATTAGAGCCTCGCCTCTAATCACGTGCTTCGGAAAAAAGAAAAGAAAAACATTGGAATTAATGCGTCCAGCACCCTGCATGTAGATTAGGGGCCAGATGCATGGATTAGGGGGCGGTGCCCCAGGGTCCCGTACGGATGAGTCGCCACTGTTATTGAGAATAGATTCATGATATTGATTACACATGTAAAGTTGACCAGAAAATAAATGGTATTGCAGTTTTGCAACTTGTACAGTGGGTATAGAAAAGAATCATAGAGAGGTCTAGTTGTAAGAGTATGGAGATTTCCTTTTACTTCCTGTCCAAGAAACACGCTGATTGAAATATACTAAAAACATGCACTTTCTGCATGTCTTGTTATATTTTACTGTACTTTTATGTTTAAAGCATTCTTTAACAATATTCACTATCTTCTCAAAAGTTTGTGGACACTTGACTATCTGTGTAAGCTTTTTAGACATCCCATTTCAAACCAATGTATGGTACCCTCCTCTCCTTGTGACTATAAGTCTCCACTACTCTGGAAAGGCTTTCTGCAAGATTTTAGAGTTAACTATTTATAATGCCATCTGTCACTAACTTAAAGAGTAACTCTACTGTTGAGAAAACATATTCTCCTCAGGGTGATCTATGTACATTAGAAGGATTATAACAAAGTTTGTTGCAGATTTCTACCTTTTGTTATTCTCAAAGTTACTGTGTGTTTGTCTGTGTCCATGGCCAATGTGAATCTGACCTTCCAGCACTCTTTGGCTGCATGACCTGTGCCTGTTGTTCCTTTCTTCCTCTGATCTGTAGTTACTATTGAACACTATTAACCTTATGACAGCTTTACTTTATTCCTGCAGTTCATGCCTATATATTTTTTTTTAATATCATTATTGAGCAGTAGCTGCTGGTGCTTCATTTGGGGGGGGGGGCAGCAAAAAAACGCATGCCACAACCCCCCCCGTTGGTTGGCACCCCTGTCACTCGTTCGTCCATCGGCCCACGTACCTGCCCTGCACTTACCCCATCTAGGTTGCGGACGGCTTCCTCCTCGGTGGCTTCCTCCTTGGCGGCAAGTATGGTCGCTTCTCCTCTCGGCCAATCGGGTCTCAGGACCCACTTCCTGATTGGCCGGGAGGCGAATCAGGAAGACAATAGCAAATATTAATTTGCTATTGTTACACAAGTGGATGGGCTCGGCGAGCAGAGCACCTTTTTGAATCTAATTAGAGCCTCGCCTCTAATCACGTGCTTCGGAAAAAAGAAAAGAAAAACATTGGAATTAATGCGTCCAGCACCCTGCATGTAGATTAGGGGCCAGATGCATGGATTAGGGGGCGGTGCCCCAGGGTCCCGTACGGATGAGTCGCCACTGTTATTGAGAATAGATTCATGATATTGATTACACATGTAAAGTTGACCAGAAAATAAATGGTATTGCAGTTTTGCAACTTGTACAGTGGGTATAGAAAAGAATCATAGAGAGGTCTAGTTGTAAGAGTATGGAGATTTCCTTTTACTTCCTGTCCAAGAAACACCCTGATTGAAATATACTAAAAACATGCACTTTCTGCATGTCTTGTTATATTTTACTGTACTTTTATGTTTAAAGCATTCTTTAACAATATTCACTATCTGCTCAAAAGTTTGTGGACACTTGACTATCTGTGTAAGCTTTTTAGACATCCCATTTCAAACCAATGTATGGTACCCTCCTCTCCTTGTGACTATAAGTTTCCACTACTCTGGAAAGGCTTTCTGCAAGATTTTAGAGTGTGCCTGGGAAAATGTATGCCTATTTGGCCTAACAGATCATTTGTAAGATCAGGTACTGATGATGAATGAGAAGACCTTCCTCACCATTGACAAACCATCCAATAGGGTTAAGGTTAGGGCTTTGTGCAGGCCACTCAAGTTTTTTCATATGAAATTCATCAAACCATACAGCAGGCTTTGTCCACAGGGCTGCAGTCATGCTGGAATTGAAAAGAACCTTCCCCAAACTATTGACACAAGGTTAGAACTGCACAAATGTCTTTATATGCTGTAACATTAACTGTACCCTTCACTGAAAACATATTAACTCAATAACCACAAACCTTTGACCATTTAGTGTATCATATATAGATGAGTGGCTCTTTGACAAATTAGAGGTCAAAGTTCTGAATATTTTTTTTTTTTTTTATATGCTGTACATACAGTATCTTTGCTTGTTTGACCTAAGAAAGTTTATTCTTTTTTGCAATCTTGTGTTCCATGGGAGATAATTTCCACATTTTAAAAAGTAATTCTACAAAAGCAAGAAAAGTATTTTATTGTTCCGCCTGGGAAACAATGTATTACTTAGTGCAAAGGAGAATTCACAGCACAGCAGTATTGTAAGACATTTATCAAGGCTGGCGTGTCACATTCTACTATAGATACCCAAAGTGCTAATTCATACACCTGGGGAGTCAGGAAGCCCCCTAGGATGCCACAATAATGGTAATAAAAGGAAAGCTGTCTACAAGTCATATTAAAACATGATTATCACATTTACCACATACTGGTTTTAGCAATATGAATATCTCAGACAGTAGACAATTATAATACATTGCATTAAAAAAAGCCTATTTAGTTACTAAAAACAATATTCATTATTAAACATTTCCCTTCTTTGGATGAATAGGCAAAGCATATAAAAAGATTTCATAGAATAACACTTATCTATAAGCCTTAAAATGTGTAGCGCTTCAATCGTTCTTTAAATGCCTTTCATGGTTTGTCTATTGTCAGATGAATTCATTTATCATGTGCCATTAAGCTGGTATATGTGTAACATTTAGAGTATAAAAAAATAATATGCAGCTTGGAAAAGAGTCTTTGTACAGATGAGAAACACACTCACTCTCTTCCTATTATATATAGATTTGTGTGGATTTATTAAGTGTATTTATTGAGAGAGTGCAAAGAGCAGTAATGATCTCAGATAGCAAGCAATTGAGCTGCAAGTTTGAAATGAACTTGCTAAGCTATTGCTAGACTTGCCAGGCTTCACAAGTTTGTTGCACAATTGTAGCAAGTCCGCATTGCATGACTCAACTTTCTTTGCAAACATTCTGCAAGTCTGCTGCAAGTTCTGGCTCAGTTATGCTGTGCAATAGTCATCCCACCACAGGGGTCATTGTGACTTGCAGAGCTCTTGCTGTAGACTCACCACTGCAACTTTGCTCTTGTTAGAGACTTGCCAAGCAAGTTTGCTACAAATTGAAAAACGTCAAGTAGAACTTGTGCTTCAAGTGTTTTGCAAGTGTACAACTTGCCAGTGAAAATGTGCAGCAAGTTAACACAATTCAACACTGCCACGCATTTGTGGCAAGTTATCCTTGCTATCTGGGAAGCTGAATGTACATAAACCCATAGCAGATAATCGGACTACAGTTATAGGACATCTTTCAGAAGAGAACATTTGTTGCAACATGAGTTGTAAATGCTAAATTCTCTTTCTCAAAATATTAGTTGCCAGGGTGTCACATTTAATCAGTACTTTTTTGAGTCACTGATCTGGAGAAAGTATACAGATCAAGAGTTTGATCTTTCCTCTGCTTTCTCTACCTGCATGTTTGATTTGGATCTCAGACTAAGAAAGCTTAAGCCGGTCATAGATGGATCGAATATTGGCTGGTTCAGAGTGGAACATCTGAGAATCAATCCATTTATGGCACAGGTGTCAAACACAAGGCCCGCGGGCCGAATCCGGCCCTCCAGGCCATTTCATGTGGCCCTTTGCACCTCTCCTGCAGCTGCAGGAGAGCTCCAGCCCTCTTCTGGTCCTACTCCAGACCCTTACTTTATGCTTTCAAGCAATGCATCCAGCTTCTTCCCAACAGCAGCATAAGGAAAGGTGGGTGCACTGTAATGTAAGGGAGAGTGGAGGACTCAACTTCTAAAGGTGGGGTGGCTCTTGACATCCAATGTAAGGGAAGGGAATGCGCTGGACATCTAATCTTACCGATACAACCGACCCTTTTGAGGGCAATCAATGCTGATGCGGCCCACAATAAAATTGAGTTTGACACCCTTAATCTATGGGAAGGCTGGTTGGAACCAAATTGATCCATCGATGGACTTGGGTACAACCAACCTGCTGGCTGGGAAGGCTCTCCAATTCCCCCCCCCCCCACCCCGCTGGCAGAACACAATAGCGATGCAGGAGGCTCTCATGCTAATCCAAACAACACCTAAGACAGGCCATAGATTTGATTTTCTTTCCTTCCACCACGTTTGGAAGAAAATCAAATCATCTATGGCCTGCCTTAGGTGTTGTTTTAATTAGCATTTAATCAGCCAGAAAATTAGCATTTTCAAGAAGACAACAATAACAACCTTCATATATAAATCAGCACAGTTTTTGTTTTTCATTTTAGTTTAGCAGGTGGAAAAATTAACATCAATGGTTACAATGGGCTATTGAACTTAATACTAATAAAGAGCAGATCTATTGCGTTCATGTTGTGTACTCCCTTTTTTTTGTATTCTCTATTATTTACTCTCTATTTTAAATTGTTCTCCTTTTTTGGACTTCACTCCTTTTTGTTTATATTAGAGATGTCTAAATTAAAGGTAAATTATCTTACAAATATGATCTCTTAAAGTTGGATCCTTTGTAATAATAATTTAGATACACTCTGTATTTGTAATATTTGTGGTTATGATAGTTCTTTCTATAGATAATTCAACCACATTATTGTTTATTTTTGACCATCTTATATTTATATGATTCTAATTCTTCCTTTCTGTTTCATATATCAATAAATACGTTTGAAACAAATAAAGAGCAGATTAGAAAACTCTAGTACTCATTTTGGAGGAAGAGGTTGAGGCTTTCCACTACCATAATGCATTGCATGGCCTTTCAACAGCTGAAGGGAAAGAATAGGGAAAGCTGACAAACTGCAAAGATTAGGGTCTGGGAAGAAACTGTTTTAATCCAGATAAGCTCTATCAGCGTTTGGACAATTATCCACTTTTCTGTCTTTTTTTGTTGTTATTATTATTTGGTCTTTTTGTGTCTCTTATTTTGTGGTTCATTTGAAGTCAGCAGCCTTCAGCTGTTGTCAGTCTTCCATTAAAAAAAAAAATCTGAGCTTTTGTTCCAGAGGTGGTATTTTGGGTTTTTCATTTATTTTAGTCACTTTTTTTTTGTTGCAAGGCTCCCCTTAAAAAAATTGGCTTTTGTTTCAGGAGTGATATTTTGTGTTTTTCTTTTAAAGAGGAAGTAAACCTTGATGGGTTTTACTTCGTCTTTGTTCTCCTGCAAAGTAAAAGCATAATAGGCTAGTATGCATCACAAATGAAGCCCACGCTTTCCCTGCTGGTGGCCACATCCATCTTCGCCCTGCATCCTTCTGGGGCTGCGGACTCTCACTGTCCGGAGGCGCAAGACTTCACTCCCATGGGGTGCATTCAAAACTTTTTCCGGTAGTTTGGAGGTTACAGCAAATTTATGTAGGGAAAAAATAGGTAAATGTTTGTTTTATTAGTGGGTATTAGACAAACCCTAAAAAAAATAGAAGGCGGGAGGATACCCCACAGATTTTGTTGTGTTAACCACTTGACCACTGGGCACTTAAACACCTTTAATAACCAGACCAATTTTCAGCTTTCGGTGCTCTCACATTTTGAATGACAATAACTCAGTCGTACAACACTGTAACCAAATGAAATTTGTGTCCTTTTTTTCTCACAAATAGAGCTTTCTTTTGATGGTATTTGATCACCTCTGCAGTTTTTATTTTTTTCTTAATTTCTATTATAAAATTTTGCAAAAAGGTAATTTTTCTTCATAAATTTGGCCTAAAATGTATACTGCTACATATCATTGGTAAAAAAAAAAAAGGGATATTATTTAGTCTGGGTGAAAGTTATAGGGTCTACAAGCTATGGTACCAATTACTGAAAATTGATCAATTTGATCATACCTGATGTACTGACAGCCTCTCTCATTTCTTGAGACCCTAACAAACCAGTAAGGTACAAATACCCCCTAAATGACCCATTTTTGGACAGTAGACATTCCAAGGTAGTTAGTAAGAGGCATAGTTTGTTTTTTGAAGTTGTTTTTTTTTCCACAATTCTTTGCAAAATTAAGATTTTTTTTTCACACCATATTGTCATTATAACAGGTTATTTCTCTCACATGGCATGTATATTCCACAAATGACACCCCAAAATATATTCTGCTGCTGCTCCTGAGTATGGCGATACCACATGTGTGACTTTTAGACATGTGCACACTGAAATATTTTGTTTTTCGTAATTTCGTTTTTGTCCAAAAAATAAATTTATTTAGTTACTCCCGAAATTCGTTTTTATTTATTTCCTTTTTCGTTAAAAAAATGCATTCGTCCGAAAATCGAAATTAAGGTCGAATCTGTCATTGAAGGCTTATGGTGTCTGTCGAATGTTCTAAAAAAAAAAAAAGATTAGATAGAATCTTTAAAAAAAAAATGACGACTCTTCATGTCTCTCTATGTCGAATCTTTTCTCTCTATGTCGAATCTGTCATTGAAGGCTTTTGGTGTCTGTCGAATAGGGTTTTTTTCGGGAGCAGTGAATTTAATAATGCTAAAAGTGAAACAATAAAAGTGAAATATTACTTTAAATTTCGTACCTGGGGGGGTGTAAAGTTAGCATGTAAAATAGCGCAGACCCCCACAACCACCGGGCAAGGTTAGTGGGGATGAGGCCCTTGTCCCCATCAACATGGGGACACCCCCCCATGTTGAGGGCATGTGGCCTGGTACGGTTCAGGAGAGGGGGGCGCACTCTGTCCCCCCCTCTTTTCTGCGGCCGGCCAGGTTAACGTGCTCGGATAAGGGGTCTGGTGTGAATTTTTGGGGGAACTCCATGCCATTTTTTTTTTAATTTGGGGTGGAGTTCCCCTTAAAATCGACACCAGACCTGAAGGGTCTGGAATGGATATTTGGGGGGAACCCCACGTCATTTTTTTTTTAAATTGACGGCGGGGTTCCCCTTAATATCCATTCCAGACCTGAAGGGCCTGGTAATGGAATTTGGGGGTACCCCCACGCTATTTTTATTTTATTTTTTATGAATGGATTCGCTCTGAATTGCCAACAATTCATTATAGCCGCAAAGCCGGTTTTAAAATACTTTTTTTCCTTTCAGAAATGACACTTTGTGCAGGGACAGTTCTAAGTACTGGAAGCATGCGCTATTTCACATGCTAACTTTAAGTTATTTTACTTTTATTGTTTCACTTTTAGCATTATTAAATTCACTGCTCCCGAAAAAACAACCGTTTTTAAAACTTTTTTTTGCATTGATACATGTCCCCTGGAACAGGACCCAGGTCGATAGAATCTTAAAAAAAAAAAAAATAGACTCTTCATGTCTCTCTATTTCGAATCTTTTCTCTCTATGTCGAATCTTTTCTCTCTATGTAGAACACTATTGGACTAATAGTTAAGGTTAGGCACATTCGACCACAAAACGAAAACGAAAATAAAGCATTTTTTATGTCGGATCTTTCGGTTTTCGTTTTCTGTGCTTTCGTTATCGTTTTTTAAAACGATAACGAAAATACCTGAAATTCGGACGAAAATGCATTCGGACGAAAACTAATGCACATGTCTAGTGACTTTTTTACACAGCCTGGCCACATACAGAGGCCCAACACTGAAGTAGCAGCTTCAGGCATTCTAGGAGCATAAATTACACATCTAATCTCTCAACCACCTATTACACTTTTGAAGGCCCTGGAGCACCAGGACAATGGAAACGCCCACAAAGTGACCCCATTTTGGAAAGCTAACACCCCAACGTATAATCTATGAGGCATAATGAGTCTTTTGAACAATTCAATTTTTCACAGATGTTTTTGGAAAATGTGGAAGAAAAATGAAAACGCATTTTTTTTACACAAAGTTGTCCATTTTATAGGATATTTCCAACACATAGCATGTACATAGAAAAAATTACACCCCAAAATATATTCTGCTGCTTCTCCTGAGTATGGCGATACCACATGTGTGAGCTTTTTTAACAGCCTGGCCACATAGAGACCCAACATCCAAGAAGCACCATCAGGTGTTCTAGGGACACAAATTACACATCCAATTTCCTTACAATCTATCACATTTTTGAAGGCCCTTCATATTTCTAACACAGCATGTACATACCAAAAATTACACCCTAAAATACATTCTGCTGAGTGAGGCCCCGTACACACGGTCGGACCGAACCGATGAGAATGAATCGAAGTTCAGTTTCATCGGACCAAACCGACCGTGTGTATAGGCCATCGGTCTGTTTTCCTTCGGTCCAAAATTTTAAAACATGCTTCAAAACCGAACCGATGGACCACTGCCCCATCAGACCAAACCGATGGTTAGTACATAAAAGCATCGGTTCAAAACCCGCGCATGCTCAGAATCAAGTCGACGCATTCTAAGAAGCATTGAACTTCGTTTTATTCAGCACGTCGTGTGTTTGACGTCACCACGCTCTGATCCGATCGGATATTGGACTGACGGTGTGTACGCATATCAGGCCGTACGGCCACTTCAGAGGTGAACCGATGAAAACGGTCCGACGGACCAGTCACTTCGGTTTAGTCCGACCGTGTGTACAAAGCCTTATGGGTACAAAAAAAGATTACCTGTGGTTTTAGTAGTGCAATTGTCCACAGGAGGAGAGCCCTGATCCAGGCAGCAGGCAGGGACGTGGTCAGCGACAGTGAATGGAATTGTCCAGGCAGCAGACAGGAATATTTTCCAAAGTCAGTACAGTCAGGGATACTGTCCATATAGAGTCCAGGGCCAGTGCAAGTAGAGACATTGCTAGCAGTGCCAAAATATTGGTCCTGGTAGTAAGCAGGAACATGGTCCAAGTAGCAGGCCAGAAAAGAATGGGGACAGGGGTAGAGGCTTCTCCCACCCAAATCTCTTTGAAGCCTCCGGGCAACCAGACCCTAATCCGGGAATGAGAAAACGAAAAAATTTGTTTTTTCAACCAGAAAAACAATTCTGGAGCCCCTCACATATGTGAGACCCCTGTGTTCCCACTAGCATAGTAGGGTAAAAGATCAATCCAAGAGGCAGGCAAAAAACATGGTCAAACAGTCCAGGGTCAGTTCCAGAGCAGGCATAGGTAGGTACAGTTAAGCGTTAGGCAGAAGCGTGGTCGTATAACAAGCCAGGGTCAGTTCCGGAGAAGGCAGAGGTATTTTTAGCGTTAGGCAGAAGCGTGGTCGTATAACAAGCCAGGGTCAGTTCCGGAGAAGGCAGAGGTATTTTTAGTGTTAGGCAAAAGCGTGGTCGTATAACATTCCAGGGTCGGTTCCAGAGAAGGCAGCGGTATGTACAGTGCAGTGGCATAAGGGGTGTGGAGGAAAATGACAGGAAATTAGAATTTTGTTTACCATACTTCCCTAATAATTTTGAGCAGTATGGTAACGGCGGAAACATACACCTAAACAGAGGCCTGGTTGGGAGGGACAATCGGGACAATAAACTGTGGTGTCTCTTCTGACTCCTCCTCTGGCGCACACCCGGCATCTCTTCTGACGTTTGTGCCCTTTTTCAAGGGGGGGGGATTTTGTCAGGAAAGTGGCGTTCGTGGAGTCTCCTCACGCAATCAGAGCGAATTTTTTCTGGTTGGCTTTCAGGAACAAAAGGGCAGTGACAACTTCTTCTTGGTATTGCAGATAGGGTACGGGATTCTGTGTTGATTTTTTGTAAATAACATAAGTGTTATACATGGCCAAACTGAAAAAATAAATGGACACTTTCTTATACCAGTGACGGGATTTTCTTGAGGGAAGGTAGGGTTCAATCATCTGATCGTTGAAGTCCACTCCTCCCATAAACAAATTGTAATCATAGACACACAATGGTTTTTGGATTGGGCCGTTTCTTTTGGGGACTTCCACGTAGGTGTTGTGGATGGTTGTAAGCATGTGGACGTCTTGTCTGTCCCTCCACTTAACAGCCAATAGCTCCTGGTTCCGCAAAGATGTCGTCTCCCCTCGTCTTAACTTTTGATTGACCAATTTTTGTGGGAAGCCCTTTCTGTTGGTTCTTACTGTGCCACATGCTGGGGTGTCCCTCCGGTGAAGATTGCGAAACAGGGGCAGGCTAGTGTAAAAATTATCAACTCAAAGGTGGTATCCTTTTCCAAGCAGTGGATAGATAAGCTCCCAGACCACTTTTCCACTGGTTCCAATGTATTCTGGGCATTCGGGGGGGATGCAGTTGGGAGTCCTTCCCTTCGTACACCAGGAAGGAGTACATATACCCCGTGTCTCGGTCGCAAAGTTTGTACATTTTAACCCCATATCGGGTGTTCTGTTTCAAGCATCGGTTGTACCTGTGACAAGCTTCTTGTAGACCCAGTCTGTAAGGATGTATGCAGCAGGTTGAATGATGACTTTAACAGACAGCTTACTCAATGAATAAAGACTCCAGAGGTGTTTTCCAATGCTTCTTTATGCTTCAAGGTAACAAGGATATAAACATAGAGGCTTTTCCATAGGTAAATTTTCAATGAAGATACAAAGCTCCCACACTCTGCAGACTTTTCAAGCAACTAAGCAAAGATGGGGTTTAGAGCAGGAAATGGTGGGTGGGAGCAACCAAACTAGTCAGAACAGCAGGGGGGTAAGGATCATACCAAATAACATAATAACATAACATGTAATAACTGCTAGACAGTAAAAGCTGCGTGACAGCACACTCCCCGCCTGGTATCGTGAGATACCACTATACTCTGTTTTCCTTTACATATTATTAACATTGCATACAGTAACATGCTATCTAGCCTTCTCAAGTCTATAAGCTAGCTTTATTAAAGGTCTTAAGTGGCTCCTTCACATAACACTGAATCAGAATTTTTGGAAGCAGGCATTATTAGGACTGTCTCTGTGACTGGTCTCAGGAAGGTTTTTAAAGCCCCATCCTTAACGATCCTGACTTCCACACTTCGGACTCTTCCATCATCACTGGTGATGGCCTTTGTAATAAGTCCAACTGGCCACTGAATTCGGTGAGCTTGCTGGTCTTTTAGCAGGTTTGACTTATTTAGTCGTCCACCGACTCGAAGCATGCTTTCATTGTTGATTATTGGGTTCAGTTTGAGTAGTGGGCTACTCTTTGAGACTGGTCTATTGCCTCTCAAGCATTTAATCTCTTCTGCAAAAACGTCTTCTTGCACAAGACGTATGATGAATAATTCTGCGTTCTCATACTCTAACGCATTGGGTGACTCCTTGCAAGTGTGCCATCCATGACAAGACGATGTCTGATTTGGCTTGCGGAAAGTCTGGGCAATATGACTCAATCTTGCTATAGTCTTCACCAATCTTTTCCAAGAAGAGAAACGTTCAAAGCGTCTTGCTTCCAAGTTTCTTCTTGAGCAGATGTTGGAACTCAATGTTATCACTTCAGGGCGGATTTCTGGATCAGTATCTGGATCCACCAGGTGGAAATCGATATCTTCTTTTGAGTTTGTAGAAGACTGGTCCGATAAAAACTTGGGTCCTGAAAACCAAATGGTTTGCGTGAGGACACCTGCTGGCACTGACCTCGTTGCAATGTCTGCGGGATTCAAACCAGTTGGGACATAGTTCCATTGTTCAGGTCTACTGACTTTTCTTATTCGTTCTACCCTGTTAGCCACGTACACATAGAACCTCCTTACGCTGTTGCATATGTAGCCAAGTACGACCTTGCTGTCGGTGTAGTACTTAACCTGATCAATTTCAGAGTCCATTTCATTTTGCAGGAATTCTGCGACTTCGACAGCTAGGGTTGCGCCACACAATTCTAATCTTGGAATAGTGTGAGCAGGTTTTGGAGCTAACTTGGCTCTTCCTAGTAGAAAACCGACATAGGATGTCCCGGAGGGATCTATGATCTTGAGATAAGCCACAGCCGCTATAGCCTCGGTAGATGCATCGCAAAAGACGTGAATCTCTTTCCTCAGACTTCTTGAAGTTGAAGTGGGTGAATAGCAGCGTGGGATATTAAGTTCTTTCAGTACTTTCATGGAGTTTCTCCATTTCTCCCATTTAGGCAGCAGGTCTACAGGCAGAGGGGCGTCCCAATCTGTCACTCGCTCAGTAAGCTGGCGAAGTATGGATCTCCCTTGGACGGTAACTGGAGTCACAAAGCCTAGGGGATCGTAAAGGCTATTAACAGTTGACAGGACTCCTCGTCTGGTGAATGGCTTCTTGGAGTCAGATACCTGAAAGGTGAATGTGTCTGAAGTTATATTCCAGAGAAGACCGAGACTCCTTTCAGTGGGTAGGGCATCTACTCCCAAGTCCAAATCCTTCAAATCCTTAGCATGATCTTCTGGATTGAAAGACCTCATTACTTCACTGCTATTAGATGCAATCTTATGGAGCCTTAAGTTAGCAGTCGACAGGAGCTGTTGAGCTCTTTTTATCAGATTGACGGCTTCTTCAGGTGTTGAAAAGGATTTTAGGCCATCGTCCACATAAAAATCTCTCTCAATGAATTGCCTGGTGTCAGATCCGAATTCCTTTTCGCCTTCCTGCGCTGTTCTTCTCAGTCCATAAGTTGCCACGGCAGGAGATGGACTATTTCCAAAGACGTGGACTCTCATGCGATAATCTATCACCTGATCATTAATGTTATTGTTGCGGTGCCACAAGAACCTGAGATAATTTCTGTGGTCCTCTTTGACTATGAAACAGTGGAACATCTGTTGGACGTCAACTGTCACGGCAATTGGTTCCTTCCTGAACCGCATCAACACTCCTACTAGGTTGTTCGTTAGATTTGGACCAGTTAGAAGAACGTTATTTAAAGAGGTTCCCTGGAACTGAGCGCTTGAGTCAAAGACTATTCTGATTTGCCCCGGTTTACGAGGATGGTAGACTCCAAAGGATGGAAGGTACCAGCATTCTTCACCTTCCTTGAGGTCTGGTGCTGGTTCAGCGTGGAGGTTATCTAAAATCTTCTGCATAAATTCTAGAAAATGCTCTTGCATCTCAGGTTTGTTACAGAGAGTCTTCTTAAGTGCAGCAAATCTGGTTAAAGCTTGTCCTCGATTGTTAGGGAGGGTAAGCCTTGGTACTCGGAAGGGTAATGGAGCTACCCAACTGTTGGAATTGTCCTTGAAGAACTCTTCATCCATAATCTTGATGAACTCCTTATCTTCGACTGAAGGGGCAATCTTGTTGTCATCGCAAGTAGTCTGGTACACTGAATCGCCAAGGTCCTTCTGAGAAGTGAGCTTGCAGTTTATACCTTGGAGTGCTTGATATGGAACTTTGTTTTTAAAATCAAGTCTTTCCTTCACATAATAATGCAATGGACATTTCATCGACCGATAGGCAACATTGGTTTTGTAGGAAGCTACATCCAAGAGCTTGTGAGATTGATTTAAACAGACTTCTCCTATTATCACCCATCCAAGATCAAGTTTCTGGGCCTGAGGAGCATCGTCTGGACCGTTACATAACTCTCTTATTTTATGGACTCTAGGAACGTCTCTCCCTAGTAGAATCAAGATCTTAAAATCCTTGTTAAGTGGTGGAATGTAGTCAGCAATGTGGCTCAAATGGGGGTAATGACGTGCAGCCTCTGGTGTGGGGATTTCTTCTCTGTTGTTCGGTAGCTGATCACATTCGATTAGAGTTGGAAGAGGAAACTCTATGTCCTCATATTCTGATGCCACTATGAAGCCATGGGCTCTTCTTCCAGAAGTATTGATCTTTCCGGCACATGTCTGCAAGGTATAGGACCAGGCCTCTCCATGAATGTTGAATAGGTCAAAGAATTCTGGACTGGCCAATGAGCGATTGCTCTGATCGTCGAGTATGGCATACATTTTTATGGAATTTTGTGGGCATCCTTCAGGAAAAACCCTTACAAGACATATCTTGCTACAAGACTTGCTATGAAGCCCTTCTCCACATACCTCTGTACACCTTGTGGTTACGGGGTTGGCATGTTGCTCAGTTCTCTCCCCGCCATCATCTGATGTAGGCTTGGGGTTGCTGCCGGGTGAAGGTTTCCTTTTGAACAGGTCTGAATGAAGAGCGTCCACATGTTTGGCACTGTTACACAGAGAACATCTGATGGTGATCTTACAGTCTCTTGCTAAATGATCGGAGGATGCACAACACTTGAAACAGATATTATGCTCTTTGAGAAATGACTTGCGTTCTTCAATAGGCTTATCCTTAAATGCACGGCATTTGGAGAGAGAATGTGGCGCATTATGGATAGGACACTGTTGATTGAGATTGCTTGCCTTAATGCCTGCAGCCAAGACGTTGGATGCTACCTCTGTCTTCCTCATGGCAATAGGATACTTTAAATCCTTGAACTTACTGTTGGTGGCAATACCCCTTGAAGTGGTTAAAGGAGTGGTGGTTGTATCTGGATAGAAGAAGCTTGGGTCATTCTTGGATTTTGCAACCTTCCGCACAAACTCTGAAAAATAAGAAAAGGGAGGGAAGGAAACATGATGTTCATTCTTATATTTTGATCCTACACTAGCCCACTTTTCCTGAAGATAACTAGGCAACCTTGCTACAATAGGATTCACGCCTTGAGCAGTGTCTAAATAGCTAAGACCTGGTAAACTAGGATCTAGCTTAGCAATTTCAAGTTCATGAAGGAGGTCGCCTAACTCTCTAAGCTTATGATTGTCCTTAACAGAGATCTTAGGAAAGTCGTTTAGTCTCTGGAATAAGGCAGATTCAATGACTTCGGGACTCCCATAGTCTTGATCTAGACGTTCCCAGGCAGCATCAAGGCCTGCGTTAAAGTTATAGATGTAAACAGATTTAAGTCTCTTTACTTGTTCTGAAGATTGTCGCCCCGAATACCTTATTAGTAAATTGAGTTCTGCTTGAGGTTCAACGGGCAAGCTCTTGATTACCGCCTTAAATGTAGATCTCCAACTCCTGTAGTTCTCTGGGCGGTCATCAAATTTATACAGTCCAGTTGTGATCAATTCTTGTAAAGCCATACTCTTGCTGAGCTCCGTAGCGTTGATGCTTTCAGTTTTTATAGCCACCGGGGATACTGATGGTGCGCCGACTTGAGCCATGGTTGGTATCTGAAGTTGGCTGGTTGGTGGAGCGAAAGGTGTTGCAGATGGGTTCAATCTAGGTAGGGGTCTGACGTCTGAAGGTCTCTGAGCATTTGAAGTTGAAGAGAACTGTATCACAGGGGTCATAGAGTTCATCCTGTAGTCTTTTGCTGTACCCTTGTAATCTCTATTCGCATAGGGTTGCGGTGGCACGTGAGCCGCGTAGGTTGACTCACTTGATTTTGTGACATGCGGTAGTTGCGGAGTGTCTCTGTTAGCAGGTGTGTCTAGTTGACCAGCTTGATTTTGTGACACGTTGCCTTCTGGTCCACATGCTGGATGATTATGAGAAAAATCTCCAACTGTAGGTGGGACTGTGATGTCGTGGTTCTGGCTTAAGACGAACTGTAGGGTCCTTTCAATGGGGTCTTGACAAGCAGCCAAGCTGGGACAAGCTGCTCCTTCTTCTTCCAATAGGGCTTGTTCCAAGACGGATAATTCCGCCAATGCTACTTCCTTTTCTTTACTCTTCTGAAGGATTTCTAGCTGAGCTTTGATGGCTGCTTCTCTTTCGGAGCAGGCGGCTTGAACCTGGGCTGCTGCGACCTTCTGGCGAGCTTTGACTATTTGGCCGCTCAGTGTTGACCTTACAGAGCAGGACCGCAGTGACTTAGATGAGGATTTATGATAGGAGCGGGCAGATCTAGAAGATTTTCCTGAGTGTCTGGAAGAAGCAGATTTACAGGATGTAGTTTCATGTAGCTGTGCTAATCTACCTTCTATCTGTGCCTTTGCTTTAAGATATGTGCTATGCCTCTGCTGGTCAGTAGAAGTAAAGTCCTTTAATTCCACTGCGGCTTCCTCTATGCTGTAATGTGACAATAGGGAATAGAACTTTTCAGAAAGTCTTTTATAATTCTCAAATGCCTTCTTAACCCTTGAGAGAGCAGTGTTCAATTGCTCAGGATTGTTGCTAGTTTCATTAGCGGTTTTTATACAACTTAAAGTCTTATGCCATAACGCAGTCCGGTTACTAGATGTTTCTTCCTTACTTTCTTCATAAACCTCTCTTGCCTTCAGGGATGGATGAGGGCCTCTAGCGGGACGAGCAGAATAAAGTAAGGAGTCTGCTTTATCTTGGTTAAATGCAGGTGACTCTGTGGGATCTCTGTCAGACATAATGACAAGTGCTGTAGTTTTGGTGTCTTGTTACAAATCTGCCAGAGCTGAGCTCTGTAGTGACTTCTGATATTAGGCAGATTGAACTGAGGAGCTGGATATTTGTGACATCTAGTGCTGCAACTGGATGGCTCAGCTCACTATCACTTTATACAGGCAGGAATACACAGTTATTTCAGTAGATTCAGGTATTGGATTCACAACCAAAAACAGCTTGACAATGATAAATCCTTGGCACTTGATGAAGCTATGATACAGTCTTTGAGCAGTTATGGAGCATTGAGTAGAAGGCTGGCTTCATACACAGAGTAATGCTTCTGGTGGCTGCAGCAGTGACACTCAGGCCTAACTCTCAGTGCACAGCCTGCAGATGGTAAACTGTGTTAGGATGTTTGTTCTTCACACACACACACGTGGTTACTCACGTTTCTGAAGCTGCAGAGATAGCTGTGTGATGGATTCTTCTGGAAATTTACTGTTCTGTTTCAAGCATCGGTTGTACCTGTGACAAGCTTCTTGTAGACCCAGTCTGTAAGGATGTATGCAGCAGGTTGAATGATGACTTTAACAGACAGCTTACTCAATGAATAAAGACTCCAGAGGTGTTTTCCAATGCTTCTTTATGCTTCAAGGTAACAAGGATATAAACATAGAGGCTTTTCCATAGGTAAATTTCCAATGAAGATACAAAGCTCCCACACTCTGCAGACTTTTCAAGCAACTAAGCAAAGATGGGGTTTAGAGCAGGAAATGGTGGGTGGGAGCAACCAAACTAGTCAGAACAGCAGGGGGGTAAGGATCATACCAAATAACATAATAACATAACATGTAATAACTGCTAGACAGTAAAAGCTGCGTGACAGCACATCGGGCCCTTTTGCTGGGGATGAACTGTTTGATGCCCAGCCTGCCTGAGAATTTGACAAGGGACTCATCCACGGATATATTCTGTTGAGGGGTTTATAACTGGGGGAATTTTTCAGAGAAAAAATGTAGGAGTGGCTGAATTTTAAATAATTTGTCAAAAGCAGGGTCATTTCAGGGAGGGCACTGGGTGTTTTAATTATAGTGGAGGAACCGCAGAATCATAAAGTATCTTGATCTGGGTATACGGGATGAGAAGACTGGCATGTGGTGGATAGCTTTGGTAGACCAATAGGAGTACGATTGTTTTTTTTTTTGAGAGACCCATATTGAAGGTTAGGCCTAAGAATATTTTGAACTCCTCTACGGTGAGTTCTCTCCACTCAAAGGGGCGGGCATAACTGGAACCAGGGTTGCTTACTATGAACTGCTGTGCGTAGAGGTTGCACTGGGCCACAATGGATAAGAGTAATTCTTCGGTAAAAATCAAATGAAAAAAATCAAGCATGGCAAAATTATCGGTGTTCATCTGGACACCTGGCTGGGCGGTGAAAGGGGGGATATTTGTTGCTCTGGAATTAGAAGGCAGCGACAGGGGGTTTTGAAGGGCATAGGGAAGGCTGGCATGGCCCCTATCCCTTTGGAGCGGAGAGGACACCCTACTGGTGCCTGGCCTTTGTTGCAGTGGCACTGCTCGCAGGGTGGACGGCACTGCTCGCGAGGTGGACGGCACTGCGCTGCTAGTAGTAGGCTGCTGCTGCTCCACGCCAGAACACCTTCTTTTAACGGGCACACGTTCCTCCTCTGATTCCGTACCAGACCCGCTGCTTGTAACGGGTTCATAGGCCAAATCCGAATCTTACTGAGACTCAGGGAGCTCCCCGCTGCTCTCATCAGTCATGGATAGACGCTGGTAGGCCTCCTCGGTGGTAAAAAAATGTTTTGCCATACTGGTGGCTAGTGAGGCTGCACTGCAGAACACTGGTGGGCACTGGTGGAGCTGATGTGGCACTGCAGTGGTGCAGGTGGAACTGATGGGCAAAGGTGGCACTGGTGTGGCTCTGGTTGCACTGCTGTGGCTCTAGGGTCACTGATTAGCATGCGACACTGGTGGGCACAGGTGGCACTGCAGTGGAACTGGTGGGCACTGGCGTTGCTCTGGTGGGCACAGATGGCACTGGTGGGCACAGATGGCACTGGTGGGCACAGGCAGGACTGATGTGGCGCAGATGAGCACTGATTGGCACTGATGGGCACAGGTGGCACTGATGGGCACAGGTGGCATTGATGGGCACAGGCGGCACTGGTGTGGCACAGAAGACACTGCTGGGCACAGGTGGCACTGGTGGGCACAGGTGGCACTGGTGGGCACAGGTGGCACTCGTGGGCACAGGCGGCACTGATGTGGCGCAGATGAGTACTGATGGACACAAGTGGCACTGATGGGCACAGGTGGCACTGGTGGGGCACAGATGACACTGGTGGGGCACAGATGGGGCAGAGATAGGGCAGAGATGGGATAAATGGGGCACTGCTGGGCACTGCTTAGCACTTACGTTTTGTCTCTTTATCTCTCTCCTCTTCTCTCACGCTGTATCGGTGTGAGGAGAGGAGAGAGATGACCTAAACATGACCCATGTGTCCTGTTTGTTTACACTTGTGATCGTGCCGTCATTGGACGGCGCGATCACGTGGTAAAGAGCCGCTTTCATTGGCCCTTTACCACGATCCTTGTTGCTGCGGGTCCCGTGGACTCGGCGAGCACCGTTGAGTTAAGGAACCTCCCAGAGTTAAGGAACCGCCTTGTAGCTGTAAATCGGCTATGAGACGGTGATTAACTGGTTAATATCCTGTATTTATAGTGAAAATGTATATTTTAAGAACCATTAAAAACCGGTCATTTTAATTGGGAGGGTATACTGAGCGGGAAGATTTTGTGTTCATTTGTTTGTGCTTACCGAGCGTTGTTTCTTTTGAATCATTGTTTGTTCTAACTTTATGGTTTTGCAATCTTTTCTGTTTTTTCTTATTTTTTTGTTTATTATAGGTATTTCATTGTTAAGACATAAATATGTCACCTGCTTGTTTTTTTGTGTTTGGTTGAAAAGGTTCAACAGATTTTTATGTAGATTTTGGGCTAGATTCACATACCTTTAGGCAGGCGAGTATGGTATTCTCAAAGATTTTGCCGCCGAAGTTACGGCGGCGTAGCGTATTAGGGCCGGCGTAAGCCCGCCTAATTCAAATGTTGAAGCTGTGGGCGTGTTTTATGTATATTAAGTGTGACCCCCGCGTAAATGACGTTTTGATCGAATGGCGCATGCGCCGTCCGTGGACGTATACAAATGACGTCGGCAAATCGTTAATGCTTTCGACGTGAACATAAATTACGGCCAGCCCCATTCACGGACGAGTTACGCAAACAACGTAAAATTTGAAAAATTTGAAGCTGTTCCGACGTCCATACTTAACATTGGTTGCGCCATCTTTTTGGTGATTTATCTTTACGCCTGAAAACCCCTTACGTAAACTGCGTTTTTTTACTGCGACGGCCGGGCGTACGTTCGTGAATAGGCGTATCTAGCTGATTTACATATTCTAGGCGTAAATCAGCGTACACGCCTCTAGCGGCCAGCGTAAATATGCAGTTAAGATACAACAGCGTAGGAGACTTACGCCGGCCGTATCTTAGCAACATTTAAGCGTATCTCAGTTTGAGCATACGCTTAAAGTTGCGACGGCGCGGATTCGGACTTACGATGGCGTATCTACTTAAGGCCTTGTTTTTTTGTAGGACATTGAAACTAAGCCACAAGAGAATTGTTTGTTTTATATTTTTTTTTGTTGGCGGTTCTTTGTTTGGGGACATTTACAAGCAGTAATATTCTCATTGTTGTCAGAGTAAAAATTATCTTGCCGATAGACAAAAGTTTTTGTGTGGTCTATCTGAGCTAGGTTAAACCACTTTAAAGTACCAAATTGTCTGATTACTGAATCTAATATCTGATAACGATTAATAATAAAGTATATTATACCTTGAAATAGTTTTTTTTATGGATAAACCGTACCAATAATTTGATAAGCTGAATTTGTTGAAGATTGTTTTTTATGAAACTGAATTGGGTGTAGCAGTTATTGGTCTAATCAAGGCTGTGTTTACCTTTCTATTGTCTACCTAGGGGATTACCTACCCTATTGTTCCTTGTGTGCTTATCTCAGCACTATTGTTTCTCTTGTGTGCCTGGAAGTTCTCTTCCACTACTGTTTGTTGTGTGTATACTGTACATACTGTATCTCCATCTCTATTGTTCAGCTCCTCTCCTCTATCTTTTGTTCTTGGGTGTAGACTCAATTCTGTGAGGATACTAGTTTTATTTTAATGTTTGTGTCCCTACTCCTGTGCATATTCTATTGGTAGACTACTTTATCAGCAGCCTGTTCTGTGGTGTATTGTTGTATCGTCACTGTAACAAAGTGAAAGTGCAGCGCTAAAGAAACCGTCTCTGGGTAAATCGAGACCATATAGTGTTCACGTGAATCTCAAACAAATAATAAATATATGTGAATATGTCCACAATAATGAATGTGTATACATAGAAGTCCAGACATAAAGGGGTAGATTCACAGAGGAGATACGACGGCATATCTCCAGATACGCCGTCGTATCTCTGAGTCTGGCCGGTCGTATCTATGCGCCTGATTCATAGAATCAGTTACGCATAGATTTCTATTAGATCCGACCGGCGTAAGTCTCTTACGCCGTCGGATCTTAACTGCATATTTACGCTGGCCGCTAGGGGCGTGTACGCTAATTTATGCCTAGAATATGTAAATCAGCTAGATACGCGAATTCACAAATGTACGCCCGGCCGACACAGTACATTTACGCCGTTTACGTTAGGCTTTTCCCGGCGTAAAGTTACCCCTGCTATATGAGGCATATATGCGGCGCACCAATGTTAAGTATGGCCGTCATTCCCGCGACGAAATTTGAAAAATTTACATCGTTTGTGTAAGTCGTCCGTGAATGGGGCTGGACGTCATTTACGCTCACGTCCAAACCAATGACGTCCTTGCGGCGTACTTTGGAGCAATGCACACTGGGAAATTCCACGGACGGCGCATGCGCCGTTCGCGTAAAACGTCAATCACGTCGGGTCAGGGTTAATTTACATAACACACGCCCACCTCTTTACAATTTGAATTAGGCGGGCTTACGCCGGCCTATTTACGCTACGCCGCCGCAACTTTCTTTTAAGAATACGGCACTTGCCTGTAAAAGTTGCGGAGGCGTAACGTAAATAGGCTACTTTACGCCCGCACAAAGAAACGCCATTCTACGTGAATCTACCCCAAAGTACGTGTGATAAGTCCAGATACACAGATTAAATTCTCATAACATCCTCCTGATATCAAAGATGAAGATAGATGTGAAGAAGGTTGCAAGTAGAATATCCACCACCAATTGGAAGAAGGCTTACCATTAGGCCTCATGCACACTGGATGTTAAAATAACGTTATAAAAACGCCAGTAGCTTTGCAGTGAATTTTTTTCAACTTTTTTCAACTTTATTCAGCTTTTTTTTAACGTTTTTTCAATAGAGTTTTTTTAGCATTTATTAACATTTTTCCGCTTTAGCCTTTTTTTTGCGTTTTTTGGTTGAAGAAAAATTTTAATTTTTTTTTCAATGGATCAAAAACATTAAACGCTGGTGAGTGACATTTTTGAGCGTTTATCAGTGTTTATTGAAGTTTATCAGCGTTAGAGCGTTTTTACAGCTGAAAAACGTCTCTCAGAACCCACTATTTTTTTTTCTTTTTTTACTGCTCAAAAACGCCACTGCCCAAAACTGCTGATAGCAGCCTATATGTGCATGGACACATAGGCTAACATGATGGAGAGTTTATTGACTGTAGAAAAAAAAGTCGAAAAAAAAAGTCGAAAAAAACAGCTGCTGTAAAAACGTCCAAAAATGTCCAGTGTGCATGAGGCCTAAAGCTTGGACCCAAAAGGGCATACGGCCGAAGGGTCGAAAAAGCTTGTGGTGAAGTACAACAAAGGATGAGCGCATCAATGTAGGCAACCTCTGGCTTGGAAGTCAGGTGTTCCCACGATTCCTCTGATGGCTCTCAGGGGCAGGGCCGCTGATAGGGGGGGACCACCAGCCCTCCTGTAGGGGGCCCGGGCACACAGGGGGGCCCAGACAGCAGGAGGATCGGTGGAGCAGAGAATAAAGAATGACAGCGTCTCACACCCAGCAACTCAAAGCCGGTTTCTCTCCATCTCGCTCCCGCGGCTTTCAGCTGCTAGGTGAGAGACACAGGGCTGGATTTAGGGGATGCGGGAGTGGGTTGTTATGTCCCCCCCCCCCCCGGCTGGCCGCTGCTGAGCTGCTTCCCCCGCCCCCTCTCCGCCCGCACTCACAGCTGGAATGAGGAGACGGCAGCTTGGAGCGGTGAGAGAAGAAGTGCCAGCAGGAGGTGTGTTGTGTTTTGTTCTCCTCTCCTGTCAGAAGAGCGCTGGTCTTTACAGTGCACAAGACCGGATCGCTCTTCCTGTAGATGGCATGGCACTGTACACACACTGCCCCCTATCCACATTTGTTGCTGCTGGGAGGTGAGCACTGAGCAGCCTTTGGAGGAGATGGGGGCGCTGTGTGTGTGTGTACAGTGCAATGCAATCTACAGTAAGAGCGATCCGGTCTCATGTACTATAAAGACCAGCGCTCTTCTGACAGGAGAGGAGAACAAAACACAACACACCTCTTCCGGGCTGTGTTGGCATTGGCAAATGTAATGGGGATTTGGGAGGTCGATATGTGTGAGGAGGAAGAATGGGGGGATATGTGCTGGGAGGAGAAGAGAGATTGGGGGGGGCAGGGGGGTAATTTAGAGGGGGTTGTGCTAGGAGGGGGATTTTTGTTTGGAAATTTGCGCACGGGGCCCTGTCAGGTAGGCTGTACGGGGCCCTGTGATTTCTATAAGCGGCCCTGCTCAGGGGTAGTGACCCCCAGAGTAGACACTCATGAAGCTGGATGGATACATTCTCCTATGCATTTATATGTATAATTATGAAGGAGAACAAAGTGCCACATAGTGTAATTCCGTTAAGTAAAAGGGTATTTTTCTTTAAATAGGAACACTCACATTTAGGAAGATAAAAAGTGCTTTGGTACAAATGTGATGGCAGCAGTGGAGCTCCATTACTGCAGCATATGCCCTTTTGGGTCCAAGCTTTCTGGTAAACCATCCAATTGGTGGTGGATATTCTACTTGCAACCTTCTTCACATCTATCTTCATCTTTGAGATCAGGAGGATGTTATGAGGATTTAATATATGCATCTGGACTTATCACACGTTTGGCTACTTTATGTCTGAATTTCACGTTCATTCTCTGTATACACATTCATTATTATTGTGGACATATTCAATTGTGTTTTTTCACATATTTTTTGTTTGAGATTCACGTCAACACTATATGGTCTCGGTTTACCCAGATATGGTTTCTTTAGCGTTGCACTTCCACTTTGTTACGTTTTAAATTGCAATTGTCTATTTGCTGTGCTGGATGCTGTTCACTGCTTAAAAGGGACAGTGTGGTATAATAATTTATTTTTCACTTGTCTCATCACGGAGAGATGGATAGCCAGGATTTCTAAAGTTAAAAATAGCTCTGAAATAATAAGAGCATTGGCGAAATCTAAAAGCCACAATAGTATGTTGTGCCTGGTGCCAACATACAGCAAACATGAGGGTAAGACTGCATTAATTTGTGCCGCTTGCTGGTTGGCTAACAATTACGAACAGTTGTTGTTGCAAAACATATCCCTCAAGGAGGATCTGGAAAAAGTCAAAAGTAATATCAGTACTCTATAAGTTTCTATGACAAATGTGAATGCTACATATACATGTAGCGCTACCCCCGCAGGAGCCGCTGGTTGTTTTTGGGATCGGCATATTAAGTTACCTCTTACCGTTGTCTAGGGGTGAAGTTGATGAAGGTGAAGTTAGTGAGCGAATATCCAGACAATAAATAAAGGTTTTCTGAATGCTTAATTCTCGGCCCAACATGACCAACATCAACATGAGGTAAAAAGGAAAGGTTGATGAAGCAATAGAGAACTTTGCGGTATCAGGCCTGGATATGAAGCGAGCAATCCTGCTCTCAGTAGTAATGAACACAATTCGTCGCCACTCTAGCCAGAGTGGGTGAAGTGCCCCCGGACAAACTCCTGCCACGAGTTTGGCAGCCGAAGCGCTACTTTAAGGTTGCCGGGAGGAACAGGCCTCTGCCACAGACCTGGCTCTAGGGACCTCTGCCACAGGCCTAGTACTTGGATGAGCTGAAATTGAGATTGAGGGAATCCTCCCAGTAAATTGAGTCAGAGTCACCGGGTGACAGTTGAAGTGTACCTGTCAATGTCCCGGTCACCGGATCCCCGATGGTTCGTTCAAGCCCCTCAGAAAACCTGCCTCTGGGTTCTCCTTGAGCCAATCCCCCACCGTTCAGCACATAGCTTGGGATCTCTTCAGTAGAGCCGGGGACACAGCGAGTCACTGGGGCCCCTTTCAGCAACATGGAACTCCGTGTAGCATACGACCCCGGCCTGGTCCATTGGATGCACACACCCTGAAGGTGGGTGCCGCATCTGAATCCTGGAACCCGCGAAGAACCAAGAAAAATGGCGTCTGCCACAGATATACTCTCCCCCAGCATGCCCCGTGAGGGAAAACTCCTCTAATTTTCTGCTGGGGAAAAGTGGCTCTGTCAGAACCCCTCTAGCACCAACTGTCGCCCAGGAGTGGGATCGGCACCCCTGGAGCGCAGACTGACCTACAGGACAGTTCAGGAATGACAGCAGCCCAAATTTAGCAAATTCTGAATGGGAGCAAAATAACTCTCCCATTCCCCACTAACTTTAGCGTAGTGCCCATACTGAAAGTAAGGGGGCGCTACATACACACATACAGTTTACATACATGCATACATACATACAGTATACACACACACAGTATGCATACAGCATACACACACATACAGTATACATACACACATCAGCACTTTTCAACCAAAAATCAGCCTTATTGAAAACACTGCTGCCTCCAACTCCTGGCATGCTGGTACTTGTAGTGCCCCAGCCGATCACAGATACATTAGATAGTAATGCAGGAGAGGAGGGGACTGTGCCTGTGTATTGGTGGGCAGGTAATGAGTAGGTATGTGTAGTAGAGATTGGGGGAGACATGCAGGACATGTCCTTCCTCCAGGAGCAGTGCACTTCTCACACACAAAATCAATCTAATTGCTTCAGAGATAGGAGGAGCCCTGCTAGAGGAAACATATGTTCCCCTTCCCATCTGCTCACCAGGGTAAGCCATGGACTAGAATCCTTTTTGTACAGTTCAGCCAGTTTACAATATATCAGGCAACAGTTCGTCCCACACTGCAGGCTGTCCCATCCTCCCTCTCCTATCCTCCAGCAGTCGGCAATGCATCTCCTGCTTCTGTGTCAAATAAGCCGTGCTGTGGAACAAGGGCGGATCCAGAGTCTAGTCTCGGGAGGGGCACTGCCAGAAAATACGGTGTTGCTTACAGAACTCAATTAGGTGTTCGGTGTGTCCGCTGCAATGTTGCAGTACCGCTAAAAAAATCAATGATCGCCGCCATTACTAGTAAAAAATATTTAAATATAAATGCCATAAATCGATCCCATAGTTTGTAGACGATTGTCAGGGACTGCAGACATGGTACAAGAGATGGTCAGAGACTGCAGACGTGGTACAAGAGATGGTCAGAGACTGCAGATGTGGTACAAGAGATGGTCAGAGAATGCAGACATGATACAGGAGATGGTCATAGACTGCAGACATGGTACAAGAGATGGTCAGAGACTGCAGACATGGTACAAGGGATGGTCAGATACTGCAGACATGGTACAAGAGATGGTTAGAGACTGTAGACATGGTACAAGAGATGGTCAGAGACTGCAGACATGGTACAAGAGATGGTCAGAGACTGCAGACATGGTACAAGAGATGGTCAGAGACTGGAGACATGGTACAAGAGATGGTCAGAGACTGAAGACATGGTACAAGAGATCAATGCAGCCTCATCAGTGCCCATCAGTGCCCATCATTGCAGCCTCACTGTACATATGAACGCAGCCCCACTTTTGTATATTAATGCAGTCCCACTTTTGTATATAAATGCAGCCCCACTTTTGTATATAAATGCAGTCCCACTTTTGTCTATTAATGCAGTCCCACTTTTGTATATTAATGCAGCCCCACTTTGTATATGAATGCAGCCCCACTTTGTATATGAATGCAGCCCCACTTGTATATTAATGCAGCCCCATTTTTGTATATTAATGCAGCCCCACTTTTGTATATTAATGGAGCCCCACTTTTGTCTAGGAATGCAGTCCCACTTTTGTCTATGAATGCAGTCCCACTTTGTCTGTGAATGCAGTCCCACTTTTGTCTTTGAATGCAGTCCCACTTTTGTATATGAATGCAGTCCCACTTTTGTATATGAATGCAGTCCCACTTTTGTATATGAATGCAGTCCCACTTTTGTATATTAATGCAGCCCCACTTGTATATTAATGCAGCCCCACTTTTGTATATTAATGCAGCCCCACTTGTGTATATTAATGCAGCCCCACTTTTGTATATTAATGCAGCCCCACTTTTGTCTATGAATGCAGTCCCACTTTGTATATTAATGCAGCCCCACTTTTGTATATGAATGAAGCCCCACTGTGCATGGCACTCACCATGGCCTTGCCTCGATCACACACAGCAGGTATCTCCTCTCCCGACGTGTGTCATGGAACAAACAGGAGCTGTAGGTCTGTGTTCGGCAGGGCAGTGTGCTCTAGCAAGGTCCCCCCTAGACAGGCTTGTGTGATAGACAAAACACTGATTCAATCAGTGTTCCATCTCCATCTACTATCACACAAGCAGGTATAGCACAGGCAGCACAGCCGAACACAGACCCAGCTCTCACACACAGCGAGAGATGCCCGGTGTCATACATGCAGGAGAGAGGGGGAGCGTTGCAGTCAGCTACAGCTCAAAGCAGCCTCAGGAAAGGCAGCCTACCGGGCTGGGCCAGTCCGGCCCTGGTGATGAGAGAGAGTGAGAGACTCGGCAGCGGCAGCTGCAGGCACCGCAAAGCAGTTTAAAAAAAAAATGATAAAAAATCTGACATGATTGTCTCGGGGGGGGGGGGGGGCAACTGCCCTGTTGCCTCCCCCTGGATCCGCCTTTGCTGTGGAAGGGGGCATGTACAGCGTGTTCCTATTAACTGAGGGGGTAGTGCAGAGGCGGAGCAGATATAGCCTCAGTATTTTCACATCAAAAGCATGTCGGTGTCGGACAGGTTTTTACAAACTGTCCATGGTTTCCCTGGACGAAAATGGACAGCATTTTCTTTTTCATCAGATCTCATCTGATCCGCCAAGGCGGATGGCGAACGTATCGCCATACTTCTGTCTTGAGCGGATCTGATGGCAGACGGGTGTCAGCGGACACATCTACGCTGACATCCGTCTACTAATAGGAGTCAATGAATGGCCCGATCGGATCCGTGCTGCCCCCCTGCAAAGTGCTTCCCTAGGCCTGGGCCTTGTTGGCCTAGGCCAGGATACAGCATTGGGTATTGGTATAAGAACCCTCTGATGTGTCACTGGTATATTCATCTACAAAGAGTTCAAAACCATAAAGGGAAGCAAATATGGTTCCATGGAGAGGTTTTACTTTTTGACTTGCCTTTAAACAGATGGTCATTTTGATGCAGTGATCTTGAGTCCAGAAGGTAATGGCATTGCACCTGAATTACTGATTGATACACATCAGTGGATGCATTGATTATTCAAGATTGACAATAGTCTATATATCCATAGACATGGTTTCCTTAATTCATACATTTAACTTTAAAACATGTTGTTTTTATGTTTGCTGCCCACGGGCTTAACTGTGGGCTCCCATAGCAAAATGTTGTTGGGGCAAACTCGCTCTGTAGCAGCTGGCAGTGCCAACTGTGATAATATGTATCATTCGTCATAACATAAATGTATGCCTAATTCAAAGGAAGACAGAAGGAGAGCTGTCATAATAGTCAGATTACTAAAGGCCAGTGCCTTGGATAAAAGGTATTGTGATTTCCGAGTGATTTCCAGCTGTTTGGACCCCTAAAAGCATTCCTTAGAGGTCAGCATTTCAGCACTGATGACGAAGTGAAGCAGGCTGTCCTAGGATTGTTCAGGCGTACTGACAAATCTTTCCAGGCATTAGTTAAATATTGGGATAAGTGTATAAATGTATTCAAAAAATAAAAAATGTCCCTTTTAAGAGCTATGGGCGCAAGTGATGTTTGACATCGCTACCGCCCTGCAATTGTATGGAGCCGAGCGGGGGCCATCTTCCCCTTACTCAGCTCCATGCCAACCAAGCAGGGGAGGGGATGCGATCTTCTCCACCGGCAGCTCCGGTAAGCAGCAGAGGGCACAGGAGAGCAGCGGGAGGGGGAGGCCCTCTCCCACCACCAACAAACGCGATCTTGCGGCGAATCAGCTGCTGAGACCACTTTTATCTGAAAGCGGACCATCTGCTGAAGAAGTGAATACCGGGGTTATGGCAGCTAGTTGCTGCCATAACAATGGTATTCCACTTCAAAGTGCCATCATATAATGGAGGCGGGCGGTCCGTAAGTGGTTCATATATAAACTCAAAAGTCCCAGTTTGACTTGAACGCCCCTTGTATTAACGTGGACCTTTGGTCATTTTTTCATCTTTCCATCTATTAAATCTTCTCCCCTTGTTGTTTTAACTTTGGATAGTAAAACATCTTATTTGCCAGTAAAATCTTTTTACACTTCCTTTTTATTGTCTGGTAAAAAGCCTAGGCTTATGACATCATGCACAGGAAGGTAGGGGGGGGGGGGTGAGTCATAAGAGGGTCTGTGTAAATCTAGGAAGTGAACAGGCAACAGCTTCAGCTGCCCACAGTTAAAATGGCTGCAGCCAGACTCTGTGGAGGGAGATTTCTGTAGCATATTTGGCAAGTACAGAATCACAGTATATATAAAATAATATGCAAAGTGGTTGGAGGGAAGCTTCAGAATGGCAAAGATGTTTTTATTGCAAATTACGTGAGCAGACTACAGTTCCTCTTTAAATTCAAATTTGCAGAAAAAAATACACTTAAATAAATTTTAGTGCACACAAACCCAATATAACACCCACTTTTTTGGTGAAATATAAAAGATGATGTTGTGAGTAAATAGATACCCAATGTGTCAAGATTAAAAAATCGCCATATTTGTGCTAGACCTACTTGCAGTTGCATGTGAGCATGGGGGAGGGGAGTGCTTTCTTTCTTTTTTTTTTTAATTTCTTTTGTTTTAATGTTTTTTTCATTTACGGTAAATTTATTGATACTAAAAAGGGTGAACATCACCCCCTGTGATAGTTTTGGGTAGTGACAGGTACTCCTTAAAAAGGGAAGTAAACACTGCCTTTTTTTTGGTGACCTGCAAAGTAAAGGCATAATGTGCTAGTATTCATCGCAATACTAGCATATTATGTAAAACTTACCTGCAAACGATTCCCTCGTTGCAGGCTGCATCAATTTTCTCCCGTCTCCCTTCTGGGTCCGCAGACTCCGGCTGTGTGACTGGCCGGGACCTGCCGTTCACAGGACACAGGGCTCTGAAGAAATGGCATGGGCGCATTCCTTCAGAGCGCATGTGCCGTTAACGTCATCTGCAGTGTATACAGTAACATTTTAGGAGATACTGTAAAACCTTGGTTTGAGAGCAACTTGGTTTGAGAGTGTTTTGCAAGAAAAGCGAAATTTTTTAATAAAATGTAACTTGATATACAAGCGATTTCTTGATATGTCTTGATATACAAGCGTCATATCACAACTGAGTATAAAAGAGAAGAGAGGCGCCTCTAAGTGTAGCAGTATGGTTACATTTAATGAAGGTACAACATTTAGCAACTCACATGGTTAATGATTAAAGGAGGCACATCTAAGTATGCAGGCATCTGGGGTAAAGCTGTCCACATAGATCATACTCCTCACCACCATCAAAGTCAGCCGGTGGTGCGGAGGATGGTCTATGTGGACAGCTTTACCCCGGATGCCTGCATACTTAGATGTGCCTCTTTTAATCATCAACCATGTGAGTTGCTAAATGTTGTAACTTCAATAAATGTAACCATATTGCTACACTTGGAGGCCCCTCTCCTTTTTATACTGCTGGATTTCGCTTCTAATCCCCATGTAGGCTTCAATTTGTTGGTTACACAACCATTGCTATAATCTTTTTATATGGACTATAAACTGAAGGATTTATGAAAAAAAGGCAGTGGAACAAATCATTTGAGTTTCCACTATTTCTTATGGGGAAATTTGCTTTGATATACAAGTGCTTTGGATTACAAGCATGTTTCTGGAACTAATTATGCTCGCAATCCAAGGTTTTACTGTAAATATATTTAGGAAATATTTACAGTACCTATAGGTAAGCCTTTTACAATTAAGGGAAGTTTATTTCCTCTTTAACCACTTCTGGACCACTCCATGTACATTTACTGCGGCAGGGCGACCCAGGTGCGCAACATAAAGTACCAGTACGTGATTTCATGCAAACGGTTTAGAGGGACACAGTGGGAGCCAACAGGTCCAGGAGCTGCGATGGCCGCCGTGACCCTTTAATCGTTCACCTGAGAGACGGAGCAGTGTTGAGCCGATGTAAACAAAGCACACCGCTGCTCTATCAGGGAGGAAAAGAGAAAGATCGTGTTTCAGCTAAGCTGAATGTGCAACCTAGATCTGGGAGGGCAAGGCCATGTGACACAAAATCTGGAGCCTGCAGCCCTTCAGGGGCCCACTGAAGTGGTGTTAAGGGGTTTGTTTTAGCATTTTCTGAAGGTTTCTCTGTCAGTGTGTGTATCTTTTCCCCAGTTGTCAGGGAAGTGGGGTAAGCGGACATCTGGGGGGGGGGGTATGGGGGTACAGAGAATTACAGCTGGTGACTAGGAGACAATGAGCGATGTCTTACCTCACCAGTGACATCGGTCCCTTCGTGGCTACAGGACGGCACTCTCCTCCTCTTGCCTCGCTAAGCACGGTTACCATTCCATGTTGCCAGCACACAGCACAGACACTTCCCAATTCTGGGCTGTTCCCACCTCGTGCTCCTCTCCATTCAGGAATGCCTCACAGCTTCTCCCCAGCCAATGAGATTGGAGGGGTGTGGAGTGTATAAGGCAAAGTAGAAGTCCAGTACTGGAGCGGGGCTGTGGGGCCCTAGGGCAGATTGGAGCTGGACTTTGTGGAGGATATGATAATATGACAGGGAGGCTGCTGGGGCCCCCTGGAGCTAGGGGCATGGTTGTGATTTTCACCCCTGCAACCCCTTATGCTATGCCCATGCTGAAAAGCATTGCTGATTAGAGCAATATTCACAGATCAGTCAAGTGCACTGTGTTGTGTGTGTGAAAGCAGTCATCCGACTTTCCTATGTGCTGCCAACACAGGGTATTTAACCCTTGCTGAAGCATTTAGCAGCTAAAAGAAGTAAAAAGCAGCATATTTATTACTGTGCGTACATGCAGCCTGTGTGCATTACAGTAGTAAATCAACAGGGTTTAATTTGGCTTTAAAGTGCCCAAGTCATTACAGGGTCACTTGCAAAAAGAACAGCCATGTAAAACAAGGAGTATTATACTTACCACTTCACTGTGCTCCAGCTTCTGCAGGTATTCTGCACCTAAACTGCCTATAAACTGATTTTAATTCAGCAGGCTGAAAGATTTTTTTTTACAAATTCCTCCATCCATACATGCGAGGAGGAATCTGACCCATCAGCACATTGTATTCTGACTGCAGGACCTGCTGCATAAAGGGAATTGTAGTTCAAGGACTCACATTCACATTCAGATTGAACTGTATGGAACTACAAAAGACCAGCATGCTTTGAGAGCAGGAAAGTAGAGACTCCATTTTTATTTCCTGAGAAGAATTCAGACAGCACGAGGCGGAGGAAAAGATCAGACCTCTTAGGTGATTTCACAGCATGAATTAGGCCTCCTCCACCAGTTGGGACTTCCAGCCTGAGACATGGGGATCCCAGGTGCACATCCAGGGCGCACCTGCACTGACGGTGAAGCATTTCAGTGTTAGGTGACCAGTCGGGTCACCAGGAGAGCCTGCTGTTTCAGGACCTTTAGTTTGGGCCTTGACCGCAGGGTTGGGTGATAGGGCTTTTGCCAATTTGCAGGAAACAGGGACCCTGCACTACAGAAGAAATTAAATGGACACTGTATACAGACATCATTGTAGTGCCACATAGCAAAGGGTAAGGCCATCCATTTCCAGGGACACTGTATACAGACACCATTGTCCTTTAACCTTGTTGAGAAAGATCCTGCCTTCGTCACTTGATAATCAGGGCAAGTTGTGTTTGGCTCTGCCATCCAGGGGCTAGATTCAGATAGATTAGCGGATCTGATTTACGATCCGCCGGCGCACGTTTTTGAGGCAAGTGCTGTATTCAGAAAGCACTTGCCTCTAAAGTTGCACCGGCGGATCGTAAATCCCCCGGCGGAATTTAAATTCCGCGGCTAGGGGGTTTATAACATTTAAATCAGGCGCGTCCCCGTGCCAAATGAACTGCGCATGCGCCGTTCGCTAAATTTCCCAGCGTGCATTGCCCCAAATGACGTTGCTAGGACTTTATTGGTTTCGACGTGAACGTAAATTACGGCATCCGTATTCGCGAACAACTTACGCAAACGACGTAAAAATTGCAAAATTTTACCCGGGAACGACGGCCATACTTAACATAGGATACGCCGCATATAGCAGGGGTAACTATCCGCCGGAAAAAGCCGAACGCAAACGACGTAAAAAAAAAGCCCCGGGCGGGCGTTCGTTTCTGAATCGGCGGAAATCCTCATTTGCATATTCGTTGCGTGAAAAAAACGAAACGCCACCCAGGGGCCGGCCTGGAATTGCAGCCTAAGATCCGACGGTGTAAGTCACTTACATCTGTCGGATCTTAGGGAGATCTTTGCGGAACCTTATTCGATGAATCAGGCGCATAGATACGACGGACGGAACTCAGAGATACCACGACGTATCAGGAGATACGCCATCGTATCTCTATCTGAATCCGGGCCCAGGAGTTTAAGTGCACCAACGAAAGTGGCTAGCTGAAGACACATAGCCAGATTCACGCCGTACGTGGACGTAACCCAGTGCGCATGCTCCAAATTACGCCGCAAAGACTCATTGCTTTCAACGTGTACGTAAATTACGGCCAGCCCCATTCACGGACGACTTACACAAACGACGTAAAAATTTAAAAATTTGACGCGGTTCCGACGTCCATACTTAACATTGGCTGCGCCATCTTTTTGGTGGTTTATCTTTACGCCTGAAAACGCCTTACGTAAACGGTGTATCTCTACTGCGAAGGGCAAGCATACGTTCGTGAATAGGCGTATCTCGCCTATTCTAGGCGTAAATCAGCGTACACGCCCCTAGCGGCCAGCGTAAATAGACAGCTAAGATACGACGGCGCAGAATACGCTTAAAGATACGATGGCACACATTTGGATTTATGACGGCGTATCTGGAGATACGCCTTCGTAAGTCCTTTCTGAATCCGGGCCATTGTATCTTTTTCTCTTTGCAAGAGCAGAAATAAGTAAAAAGAAAAAGTATTTTGCAGTTCCAAAACAAACATCTGCATCAGATTACACCCTGAAAAATTATGTCATCGTCACCAAACATCCTTTGATGGAATAAAAAAAGTGTCCAAAATCTCAATATAAACTTGTGTATTTATTGAAGATTTATTGACTGTCATGTCCCCCGTACCTTTACCTGACATGCAACCCCATATCATCAATGATTGTGGAAATTTGCATGTCGTCTTCATACATTTCATTGGAATGAAAAAAGCTTCAGCATCATCACCCTGCCCAATGCAGATTCCTGATTCATCGCTGAATATAACTTTCCTCCACAGTCCATGATTGCTTTTCTTTAGCCCACTGTAATCTTGTTTTTTTCTGTTTGGGTGTTAATGATGGTTTTCGTTAGTACAAATCAAACAGGAAGGTTGTTAAAGGGAATCGTACTGGTAGACCAAGGAAGATATCAAAGCGTCAAGATAGTAAACAGAAATTGCACAACAAAACAAATGAGGAACAAATGTGCAGAAACTGGAGTCAATGTCTGTGACTGAACTGTAAGACATTGGCGAAAGGAAAAGGGGATTTACACACAGAAAAGCCAAACGAAAACCATCATTATCACCTAAACAGAAAAAAACAAGGTTACAGAGAGCTAAAGAAAGCAATTATGGACTGTGGATGAAAGTGATATTCAGTGATGAATCACCAATCCGAATTGGGCAGGGTGATGATGCTGGAACTTTTTTTTGGAGTTGTTCCTATAAAATGTACGAAGATGACTGTTTGAAGAAAACATGCAAATTTCAACAATTAATGATGATATGGGGTTGCATGTCAGGTAAAGGTACGGCGAAGATGACAGTCATTAACCACTTCCCATCTGCCATATAGCAAAATGACGTGCGCAAAGTGGTTAAATTATCCTGACTGGACGTTTTATGATGTCCAGCAGGATAAGCTGCGATCGCACGCCCACTCATTGGTGTGGTGTGTCAGTCTGACACACCACATCACCAATCTCAGTAAAGAGCCAATTACATCTTATCAGAGAGTAAACAGGAAGAGCCCTTTATCAGCCTTTCCTCCACTTGCACTGACAAACACGAGTAGAGGAGAGCTGATCGGCTGCTCTCCTGACCGGGGGGGGGGGGGGGGTTCTGTGCTGATTCATTATCAGTCCAGCCCCCACAAGGATACCCACCTGTGCCCACCCAGGACGACAAGGTATGCCCATCCATGACCACAGGGTTGCCAATCAGTGCCCATTAGAGGTACCAATCATTTCCCATTAGAGGTGCCAATCAATGCCCATCAGTAATGCCTTCAGTGCATCTTCATTAGTGCTGCCTATCAGAGAGATCTATCAGTGCAACCTATCAGTGCCCATCAGTGCTGCCTATCAGTGCCCATTAGTGCCCACTATAGGTGCCCATCAGTGCAGCCTTTCATTGCTCATTGCCCATCACTGTTACCTATTAGTGCTCATCAATGCCACCTATAGGTGCCCATCAGTGACTCCTATCAATGTCCATCAGTGCTGCATATCAGTGCCATCTATCAGTGTCCATCAATGCCAACTATCAGTGCCCATCAGTGCTGCATATTAGTGCCTCATCATCAGTGGCCATCAGTGCCACCTCATCAGTGGCCATCAGTGCCGTCTTATCAGTGCCTGTCAGTGCAGCCTCATCAGTTCCCATCAGTGAAGGAGAAAATTTACTTATTTACAAAATCTTAAACCAGAAACAAAGAAAAAATCTTTGTTTTCAAAATTTTCAGTCTTTATTTGTTTAGCAAAAAATAAAAACCCCAGTGGTGATCAAATACCACCAAAAGAAAGCTCTATTTGTGGGAACAACTTGATAAAAATATTGCTTGGGTAAGGTGTTGCATGACCGCGCAATTTTCTATTTAAAATGTGACAGCGCTGAAAGCTGAAAATTGGCCTGGGCAGGAAGGGGTAAAGTACCCTGTATTGTAGTTGTTAATCATTCAATAAACGCACGTCCATGTACTTTGCAGTTCTAAAAAAAACATTTGCATCAGATTACATCCTGAAAAATGATGTCATCATCACCAAACATTCTTTCAGTTGATGGAATAAGAAAACTGTCCAAAATGTAAAAAAAATAAATTATATAAAAATTTTGGACACTTTTCTTATTCCATCAACTGAAAGAATGTTTGGTGATGATGACATCATTTTTCAGGATGTAATCTGATGCAAATGTTTTTTTTTAGAACTGCAAAGTACATGGTGATTCCATATTTACCTCAGAATTGAGTGATTCTATATTTTTCTCTTGATCTGCAACTAGGGATGAGCTTCGTATTCGAGACAAACTCATGTGTGTTCGATCGTTCGTCGAAATACGAACAAAACGGGTCCTTCGCGCCAAATTAGAGTTACGTTTCACAGACCATAATTCACTGCGGCATCGCTGGCTGATGATTGGCCAAGCATGCACTATGACCCGCATGCTTGGCCAATCACAGCGCGCCAAAAACGGAGAGCCATAATTGGCCAAAGCCAGGGTGGCTTTGGCCAATTATGGCTCAGGGGGTTTAGTACACGCCCCACAATATAAAAGGCTGCCTGCAGGTCGGCCTTGTGTAGTGTGTTGCGGTGGTTAAGAGAGGACAGAGAGAGAGAGAGAGAGTGTCATTTTTTGCAGGTAGATAGTGCAGGCAGGCAGGCAGGCTAGTCAGTTAATGTTACAGTGTGTAGAGGATATATATACATCCCAGGTGTTGTACATATATTTATACACTGTATAGTTTAGCTAGATCAGTTCTTCCTAATTTACAGGCAGGCAGGTGATTGTGCTAGCTGCAGTATTCTTACGCGGTGTATTGCCTGTGTCCTCTGTAGTTTGTACCTAAAGCTACTTGGCGTGTACTGGCCGTGTGCTCTGTAGTTTGCACCTAAAGCTACTTGGTGTGTACTGGCCGTGTGCTCTGTAGTTTGCACCTAAAGCTACTTGGCGTGTACTGGCCGTGTGCTCTGTAGTTTGCACCTAAAGCTACTTGGTGTGTACTGGCCGTGTGCTCTGTAGTTTGCACCTAAAGATTCAGGAGCAGTGATTTTAATGATGCTTAAATAAAAATAAAAAAATAAATGAAAAATTCCTTTAAATATTGTACCTGCTGGGTGTCTATAGTATGCCTGTGAAAACGTCTTTGAGAACCCGGGTCTTGCCCGAGGGAACATGTATCAATGGAAAAAAAGTTTTAAAAACGGTCGTTTTTTCAGGAGTCCTGAAAAAAACTACCGTTTTTAAAACTTTTTTTCCATTGATACATGTTCCCTGGGGCAAGACCCGGGTTCTCAAAGACGTTTTACAACAATAACTTGCATATTAGGCTTTAAAATGAGCACTATTGAATTCGAACGTTCGAGTCCCATAGACATCAATGGGGTTCTAAAAGTTTGCACGAACGCTCGGTCCGTTCGAAGGTTCTGGTGCGAACCGAACGGGGATGTTCGGCTCATCCCTATCTGCAACAACAGTTGCAACTGATTAGAGTTTTTTTTCTATTTTTCTTTGTTTACCTGTTTCTTAAAGCCAGAAGGTTGGAGTATTAAATTAAAAAATAGTTTTAAGGCATGTCTGTACTCTGTACTTACCGTATTTATCTTCATATAGCGCTCCCCGGCAATTAGCGCGCACCCCCAACCTGGAAGGGAAATTTCAGGAAAAAATGAAAATACTTACAGTTTAAATGCCCCTCGTCTGTGTCTTGCCCGGCATCCATCGGCGGCCTTGTCCGGTCCGGCGTCCGTCTGCGGCCTCGGTGGTGTCCTCCCCGCTTCTCCCACGCTGTGTTCGAACGCTCCTGCCGACATATACCGAGCTCAGTACACTCGGGCACGCTCGGCTCCTCTCGCATAAAGGCTAGGAGGCGGCACAGGGCGTGACCGCGAGGGGAGCCGAGCCTGGCCGAGTGTACCCGAGTGTACTGCGCTCGGTATATGTTGGCGGCGGCGATCAAACACAGCGCGGAAAGCGGGGATCGGCGTATATCGCGCACCCACAATTTTCCCCTGATTTTAAGGGGAAAAAAGTGCGCGGTATACGCCGATAAATACGGTAGTTTTTTTGTTTTAAACAATTAAACAATTGAATGAACGTTTTCCAAGAGTGGTTATTTCATACTTTTTGCCACGGGTTGTAGGTTGTAAAGGCCTGGACATTTGTCTGTGGTTACCAATCCTCAGCTTCCATCTGTCAGGTTTGAAATGAAATCAGAGAAATGAATTAGATGCTATGGACTGCAAGAAATTTTACCTATAGCACATTTGAGATCTTTGTGACCCTAGAGCCCTATGTCTAGTGTTTTTAGAGAAACCTTCTCTGTTTGTACTGGAGTTTCTCATCGACCTGAGACAACGCTGAAAGAGTATTTGTCAGTTTAATGTGAATTCAGATTTTTTTTTCAAGGTATTCCGAGGGCCTCCGTAACAAGCTAACGCCTGAATTAATTACCATTATTAATTACCATCATGAAGGACACAAAACTGCAATAAGTACATTTTAATTTTGGGAAAAGAAGTTAAAGGGGTTGTAAAGGTTTGTTTATTATTTTCTAAAGGTTCCTTTAATCACTTAAGACCCAGACCAAAAAGGACCCGGACAGTTTTTGCGATTCGGCACTGCGTCACTTTAACTGACAATTGCGCAGTCGTGCAAGGTGGCTCCCAAACAAAATCGGCGTCCTTTTTTTCCCACAAATAGAGCTTTCTTTTGGTGGTATTTGATCACCTCTGCGTTTTTTTTTTTTTTTGTACTATAAACAAAAATAGAGCGACAATTTTGAAAAAAAATTCAATATTTTTTACTGTTTGCTATAATAAATATCCCCCAAAAATATATATAAAAAAACTTTTTTTCCCTCAGTTTAAGTCGATACGTATTCTTCTACCTATTTTTGGTAAAAAAAAAAATCGCAATAAGCGTTTATCGATTGATTTGCACGAAATGTATAGTGTTTACAAAATAGGGGATAGTTTTATTGCATTTTTATTAATACATTTTTTTTTACTACTAATGGCGGCGATCAGCGATTTTTTTTTCGTGACCGTGACATTATGGCGGACACATCGGACAATTTTGACACATTTTTTGGACAATTGTCATTTTCACAGCAAAAGATGCTATAAAATTGCATTGTTTACTGTGAAAATTACAATTGCAGTTTGGGAGTTAACCACTAGGGGGCGCTGAAGGGGTTAAGTGTGACCTCATATGTGTTTCTAACTGTAGGGGGCGGGGCTGGACGTGTGATGTCATTGATCGTGTTTCCCTATATTAGGGAACACACGATCAATGACAGCACCACAGCGAAGAACAGGGAAGCTATGTTTACACGTTCCTCGTTCTTCAGCTCCGGGGACCGATCACGGGACTCCAGCGGCGATCAGGTCCGCGGGTCCAGCGGCCACGGTCACGGAGCTTCGAATAGGGTTGCGGGCACGCGCCCGCGAACCACGCCTGGGCACTTAAAGAGGACGTACAGGTACGTGCTTGTGCCCAGCCGTGCCATTCTGCCGATGTATATGTGCAGGAGGCGGTCCTTACGTGGTTAAGCTAGTGCATTGTTGGTTCACTTACATTTTCCTTTGATTTCCCTTCTGTTTTTTTTCTTTGTCTGAATTTCTCTCTTCCTGTTTCTCCTCAGTAAACTTACCACCATCATCCGAGCGGTGGTTAGTCAGCCAGGACAGCTTACTGAGGAGAAACAGGAAGTGAGAAATTCAGACAAAGAAAACATTTTTTAGAAGGGAAATCAAAGGAAAAGCTAAGTGAACCAACAATGCACTAGCTTAAAGGAACCTATTTAGAAAATAAAAACGAACCTTTACAACCCCTTGAAGTTTATGTGTTCAGTTGGACATAACAAAGTAATAATTTTAAGGGCTAGTCCGCACCTTGACAAGTCATGTCAGTGTGAACCACGGCTAATGGTCACAAAACCCTTTGTCTTGCACAGATCAAGAAATTGATTACTCTAATTACTCTATTTTCCCCACATTATCCATGTGCTAATTACCTGTCACAATGACTTTCTTAATTCAGTCTTTTTTTTAATAACATAAGAACCAATGAACTCTTTTGAATCTTAAATTGCTTGGCACTATTGTGGCTTATGAAGAAATGAGTGAGTACACCATAAATTAGAAATACAGTCCAGTGAATTTTACAATTTCATTTTCTCCTTAGGATCTCTCCAACACTGCCATGCAGTCTTTGTGAACACTTAACTGAGCATTTTCCAACTTAGCTGGCAGCAGCTATACAGCAGTTCACAGGGCAGCTAAATAAATAAGCTCCCTTTTCCCTTTTTCCCTACGTGTTCCGTCTATCGGAGACATGAGGATATGTGACATGCCTCACTATGCTGTTATAGAAGTCTGCCAGAAATTCCTCATTACTGCAGCCAGATGCAGAACTCATCCCAAGGAACAGTTTATCTGTTCACTGAATAAGTACATGAAAATATCCGAGGAGGAAATTTCATCTCGTCACTTTCAGGCCCCCAAGGTATTGCCGTTGCTGGAAAAAAAAGAATATTCCAGTGAAATCTGAAGTTATTTTCATCTATGTTATTTTAATGTAATTTTTTTATATGAATTGGCAGTATTTACAACTACAACCCCAAAGAGTATATATTAAATGTGTTTACAGGAGAGCTAGTGGAAAGGTTATTGTTATAATATTCCATTTGCCTTCCTCCTTTCCTTGCTTTTACTTTCTTTCCATTTAAATATATTTTTTCTGTGTAAAATGAAATACCAAATGATTTTGATTATTTAAGGTATAAGGTTTAATTTATTTAAAAGACCCATATCCGCCAGACATAAATATTTTGCACAAGATGTGGTCTATGTATAAAAATTATATTTGCTTTGCCAATGTCTCAACATTTATGCAAGTGTAATGAATAATGCCTGTAAGATTTGTAAGGCTTTTGCATTTTTGTATTTTGTCTGTAGAAGCAACTCAATGTTATCCTATGTGTCCATGGATGCTTAGGGCCAGATTCAGGTAGAAGTGCGGCGGCGTAACGTATCGTAGATACGTTACACCGCCGCAAGTTTTCATCGCAAGTGCCTGATTCACAAAGATGAAAAATACGCCTGCGGCCTCCGGCGTAAGCCCGCGTAATTTAAATGGGCGTGTGCCATTTAAATTAGGTGCGCTCCCGCACTGGACCTACTGCGCATGCTCCGTTTCGTAACTCCCGCCGTGCTTTGCGCGAAGTGACGTCATTTTTTCGAACGGCGACGCGCGTAGCGTAATTCCGTATTCCCGGATGGCTTACGCAAACGACATGATTTTTAAAATTTCGACGCGGGAACGACGGCCATACTTTATACAGCAATACGATTGCTGTGTAAAGTTAAGGCACCAAAAACGACGACTAACTTTGCGACGGGAAACTAGACTAGCGGCGATGTAGCGAACGCGAAAATCCGTCGTGGATCGTCGTAACTCCTAATTTGCATACCCGATGCTGGTTTACGACGTGAACTTCCCCCAGCGGCGGCCGCGGTACTGCATCCTAAGATCCGACAGTGTAAAACAATTACACCTGTCGGATCTTAGGGATATCTATGCGTAACTGATTCTATGAATCAGTCGCATAGATACTCTGAGAGATACGACGGAGTATCTGAGATACTCCGTCGTATCTCCTTTGTGAATCTGGCCATTAGAGGCATAGTTTTAGTTCAGCGTTCAAACTTCTAGTTTGCATTTCTGATTGGAGTTTTCTGGCAGAAAATAATTCTAAACACTTCTAAACTTGCCTAAACGCTGTACAAAAATGCTCTATATGAGGGAACCTGAAGTTTTTTTCCAGCCCAATGTGCATGGAGCCTTATATGTGTTACCTTCCTTGGTTCCTTTCGCCGGGTAAAGGTACAATTCCCTAACAATTGGTCCTAAAAGAAATCTACCCATAAAAACATTCAACAGTGAAAATTAATGAAAAATTCAATAATATAGAAAATAGCCAGTATTAAAGGCTAAGAAAATGTGACCAGTAGGGCAAATAATAGGAGAGCTCAGCACTGTGTACAGTCTATGGACAGTCATGTACAAACCTTTGACTGTACTGTGAAGTGAAACGCCTGAAAAACACCTCCCCTGCAGTCCCAGTGTGAAAGCCTGAATGCTTTTACAATGGGGCGGTGCGCTGGCAGGATGTTAAAAAAAGTCCTGCAAGCAGCATCTTTGGGGCAGTGAAGGAGCGGCGTATACACTGCTCCTGCCCATTGAAATGAATGGGCACCACTGCTGAAGCACCTGCTACACGGGCGCTACGCTTTATTTGGCACAAGCGGCTAAATAGCGCTGCTAAAACAATGGTAAAGCGCCACTAAAACTAGCAGCATTTTACCATCAATGCCCGCACACCCCAGTGTGAAAGCAGCATTACTACTCAAGTCTGGTATGGATTTTATTGGGAAATCCAATGCAAGAAAAAAAGTGTGGGGTCCCCCCTAAATACATACCAACAGGTTAACAGGTTCTTTCTTTTATTTCTTTTTTCAATATTTTTATTGTGTTTTGCATAGCGTACAAAAATAAAAACAATGGCAAGGAATTATAGAGAACGAAGAAAGTAAAAATTAGTCTAGGTTAACAGGTTCTAAGAGACTTATACAGTCCAATGTAAATTCTGTTACTTCCAGTTCCCTGTGGAATAACTTCTCTCTCTCATACTGTAGTGGCCCTCAGCTAGCAGTACAGGTGGTTGCCCAAAGGGGCTCCTAGGCCTGCTTTGCTTTGCAATAGAAAAGCAACAGGCGTCTCTGGTCTGGATGCACTGTAGGTGGCTGTATGTTCAGTTCCACCCTACTGGGAACTCAGCACTCCTGGTAGAGCTGGTCTAAGGTGGTCTACACTGACTGGGATTCGTAGGGTGTCTGCATGCTTTCTTATTCACTACCAGCCCACATGCCAGACACAACATTGTAAGGTCCAGTGCCTGGTGACAGCTCACATGCCCAGTCACTGCTGTACATTAAGATGTGGTCCCCACAGCACATGAGTGTGGGAATTTACAGTATCTGAGTTGTGAGTGGAACCTGCTCTGTTAAACCACTGTATAGTCTTGGCCACTGTGCTGCAGCTCAGCTTCAGGGTCCTGGCAATCTTCCTATAGCCTAGGCCATCTTTATGTAGAGCAACAATTCTTTTTTTCAGAGCTCTTTTCTTTGCCATGAGGTGCCATGTTGAAATTCCAGTGACCAGTATTGGACAGTAATAGCAATAACACCACATTTAACACACCTGCTTCCCATTCACACATTAGACCTTGTAACGCTAATGATTCACTTGACACCGGGGAGGGTAAATGGCTAATTGGATCCAATTTGGACATTTTCACTTAGGGGTGTACTCACTTTTGTTGTCAGCGGTTTAGACATTATTGGCTGTGTGTTGAGTTATTTTGAGGGGACAGCAAATGTACACTGTTATACAAGCTGTACACTCACTACTTTACATTGTAGCAAAGTATAATTTCTTCAGTGTTGTCACATGAAAAGATATAATAAAATATTTACAAAAATGTAAGGGGTGTACTCACTTTTGTGGGATACTGCATATCCCCTTGGTTTGTTAACTTATTTATCATTAAATCAAATGTAAAGTCTTTTTTATTTTTTTTGTCTTTGGTGCTTCTGGCCCCTCCCTCATTTTGAGTGCCCCACAGCAAGCAGTTTGCTATGGGGGCACCTGAGCCAAGTCACAGCTCCCTGTGTCCTTTCAGACACCGAGCCATGGCCCGGCCCTGGACCTGCCCCCTTTCTCTCCTTATTGGCTAACCGAGTCCTGGGCAGCTGAGACAATCCTACAACATCGCTGTATCTAGATGGGCTCACGTAAGTATTAGAGGGCTGAGGTGGGGGGCTGCACACAGAAGGCCTTTTATCTCAATGCATAGAATGCATTAAGATAAAAAAAACTTCTGCCATAACAATCACTTTAACTATTTTTATTGAAAAAAATATTTCTAGAAAAGCACATAGATACATGCACTGTGTACATGACAGATATTTTGTATGCATAGCACTCTGAAAAAACAATTCAATAGACATTATCAAAATAAATTAAGAGACATTAACAATAGTAGAGGCACATCATCAAGGGCCACTAATGTGGGCCATGTAAAACAGGTAGTCATGACTCAAAGTTAGCAGTGTATTAGCATTCAAATAACAAGAGAAGGTTCAAAACTATACCAGCATTTGAGTCTAAAAACTGAAGTGTGAGGCCCCGTACACACGGTCGATCCAAACCGATGAGAATGGTCCGACGGGCCGTTTCCATCGGTTCACCGCTGAAGTGGCCTGACGGTCTGATGTGCGTACCATCGTTCCAAAAACCGATTGGGTCAGAACGCGGTGACGTAAAACACACGACGTGCTGGAAAAAACGAAGTTCAATGCTTCCAAGCATGCGTTCACTTGATTCTGAGCATGCGCAGGTTTTGAACCGATGCTTTTCTGTACTAACCATCGTTTTGGACCGATTGGTCAGCTGTCCATCGGTTCGATTTTAAAGCATGTTTTAAAATTTTGGACCGAAGGACAACAGACCGATGGGCCATACACACGGTCGGTTTGGACCGATGAAAATGAACTTCGGTCCATTCTCATCGGTTTGGAACAACTGTGTGTATGCGGCCTCACATATCTCAAGAAAAAAAATAAAAATAAAGAGTGCCAGAACTAACCAGCTAGGAAGAAAAGTGAAAGGAGGGGAAAAAGTGGGGAAAGGAAGGACTGCCACTACCTCTAAAAACCTCAGCAACAAAAGTTGGGGTAGGCTCAGAGGAAATTTGTTCACGGGGGGTCTTTCTTGATGTGCTATAATTCCAAAACTAGATTGTGAGCCTCTAATTTATCATAAATTCGAGCTGTTAATTTTTACATGAATTCCACATCTTTGACTCTAGCATACAAAGCACCTTATAGTACTCAACTCAGCTGTTTAATGGAGCCAAAGTAAATGGACTGTTACCTGTGTGATTGGTGGCTTCTGCATCCTTTGGGAAAGAACAAGTTAAAACTAGAAAAGATACAATTTCTGGGGAAATTGTGCGGCGTGGTCTTGCCTCCACCAATACTCCTGACTGGAGACAGTGCCCCTGGAGATGTAAATGTGATCAAACCATGTGTCGATCCAGTTCGATCCATTGCCCCATCAAAAACTGCTCCATCAAAAACTGCACCATCAAAACTGCACCATCCTATTTTCCCCATCAAAAACTGGTTGCTATGGAGGGTTGCTATGGACTGATGGCTATGGACTGGTTGCTATGGATGGGTTGCTATGGACTGGTTGCTATGGACGGTTGCTATGAACTGGTTGCTATGCACTACAGTTGTGGTGTGTGGGTTTCCCTTGTCCTGAAGAAGCAGGCAAGACCTCTGAAATGCTTGGACAATTTTTGGGATACCCCTTTTTAATTATGTGTACTTTATATGGTCGTAATTACTGACCTACGTAGATATCGTTTTATAATCATGTATCCAATGTGTTGTTATGATTGCTTATAGATATGTATCTGAATTCTGCACACACTAGGACTGTTTTGTTTAAGCTACAAGGCACTAAGCTTTTAGACTACTTTCACACTGTAGTCGCTTTGCACTAGCGGTAAAGCGTTGCTTGTTTTAGCATCACTTTACAGTCGTTTTAGTGGGGCTTTTTAGCTGCTAGCGGGGCGCTTTTAATCCCTGCTAGCGGCCGAAGAAAGGGTTAAAAGGGCCTGTGTTGAAGCACTACCGAAGCACTTTGCAGGTGCTTTGGCAGCGCTGCCTATATATTTCAATGGGCAGAGCGTTTTGGGAGCGATGTATACAGCGCTCCGAAACCACCCCAAAGATACTGCTTGCAGGACTTTTGAGAACATCCCGCAAGCGCACCACCCCAGTGTGAAAAGTCACACTAGAATGAATGGGAAGGCGGTTTTCAGGCATTAGTTGGAGGTTATATCTAGCGCTAAAATGCCTGGAAACCGCCTCAGTGTGAAAGCAGCCTTACTCCCTGGTTTTAAGGGATTTGGTATACAGTATAGTGAATAAATATGACACCTATTTTTCTATTTCTTGTGGTTGGTTCATTCTTTGGTTGCATGTGCTGATATGCTTGACAACCTCTATTAGTTTTTTTTTGTGTGGTGAGGAAGAATGGAGGCTGCAATTGCTGACCTTTCTTACTGCAAATACAAATTTTATGGCTGTCATGCTGATTCTGTATTTTCTCAAGTCATTGACTTGGCAAAAATATGAAGCCTAGGAGTTCCGCCTTCACAATGACTTTCATGATGTGAATGCTTTTTTCTTGGTCCATTTTCCAAGAGCTCAATCCAGGGACATCCAGACAATCAGCTTTGTTTTTTAATTTGGCGAAAGTAGCCTCTTTATTTCTCTTTGTACAGCCCCATAAATGTTCCACTTATGATAATGCTAACGTCAGGGTCACAGTTCTCCTTATCAAAATGCCAGGAGCCCCGGGAAAATAGAAATCTATTAATTTCTCTGACTAGAGCGACAAATGATTTGATTGGGCCTTTATTGTATAAATAGCATTTCTATAACATATGTAGGGAATGATTGTACGTATTGTCTCCTAGAAATGGAAAATGCTGGAGGGGACGTGTGTCCTGAACGTGAATTTGTGAGTCTTTGCTGACACAGGGAGCATGTGGCAGATCAATGCTTTTGTGGCTACCGTGTAACAAAGAAGTATAAAGAACCTTTTATATCCACTGACCCATAATGCCACCTGCTGATTCTCTTCAGCATCTCCTGAGACCTAAATACACACGAATATCGCTTCCATTCATTCAGTGTGGGAACACAGCCATGTACTGTAAATGTACACAGCAAACAGATCCCTTTAATGCCACATCTTGTATATTTAACTGCAGAGTTCGATCATGCAGTAGTAAGTGTTTGAGAATGACATGCAAAACAAACGGTAGGATTCTAAAAGTACATCATTGTCATTTGATTTTATAGCTTTGGGAAAGTTGCTGCTCTTTGAATATAGTTAAAAGGGATGTAAACCCCCCAAAAAAAAATTTAATGTCACAATGTAGAGAATAAGATTTCCTATCATCTGTGCCCAGTCTTGCCACACAGAGTTAATCCAGCTCTGAGCAATCCTCTTTTATTGTTCAGTGAAAATTAACAGACTTCCAGATAAAAACCTGTCTAAATAAAAAGTCCTTTCCGTCCCCTTGCTTCGAGTGACAGGGTTTTTACATATCCCGTTGCACTAGCTTGGACACATGCACATTCCTGGATGTTTATCATAATATGGGGGGTGATCCACAGTTTATTGTGAGAGGTAATGTATGTCACTCGAAGCAAGGGGACGGAAAGGACTTTTTATTTAGACAGGTTTTTATCTGGAAGTCTGTTAATTTTCACTGAACAATAAAAAAGGATTGCTCAGAGCTGGATTAACTCTGTGTGGCAAGACTGGGCACAGATGATAGGAAATCGTATTCTCTACATTGTGACATAAAAAAAAATGCATGCATCCTACTTTAGAAAAATTAAAGCTTAAAGGGTGACTCCACTTTTGTAGAAAAATAATAGCAAATAAAAAAAAAATACAGCATATACAGTTGATACACAAGCCATATCAATATATTTAATGTTGTTAAAAAGTGCCTTTCATTTTCAATCTGCAGCTCTGTGATTTAGGCACTAAGGCAAACTGGAGATGTTCTGTACATAACTGATGCTATGGACAATCTCCAGTTTCCAGGCAGAAAAAAATGTATTTATAATATAAAACTGCATGCAGGGCACAGGGGATGTGTAATTATTTTATGCAGTACTGTAATCTGTAAGATTACAGTATACTGTGTTTTTACTTTTTTAATTAGGCGCCAATCTCTGCCCCGTGCGTCGTAATGTCGCAGGGAACGGAGCTCGGCGGCACTGTGTGAATCGAGCGAGGAGACATAGCTCGCTCACACAGCGGGGAGACATTGCAGTATCCAGGGACAAGGTAAGTAACTCTGCCTGGATACTGCAATGCGATCCCGAGTTTGGCTCGCGGTTACGGCTATTAGTACTGAAATCTTACCCCGAGTCAGACTCGGGAACAGGGCTGGACTGGGACAAAGATTTGGCCCTGGACTTCATCCAGACTGGCCCACTTCACCCCCCACACCACCCAAGCCCCCTCTCCCCCTTCACTAGCCACTAGCCATTCTACTTTATTAGAGTAGACCAGCTGGTACTGGTACTCTTATAGGCAGTACCAGTGGGGAAGCTAGACATTATTTCACCCGGGGCAAATAATCAGTTCGGTGCCCCCCCCTTATGGGACAGGATTAGGCAGAAGTGAGAAACTCCCAGGCCATAGCTGTTGAGTCAGCTGTCTGTCCCCTCCCCCATGCTCCTCTGTCGTCCCCCCTGCTCCTCCCCCTGCTTCTCTGTTCCCCCCAAAAGAGCGCTGCGCAAAGGGAGTGGTGGAGTGGGTGGTGGTCCGCTGTCACTGAAGCCGGCCCACTGAGCCATCGGCCCACCGGGAAACTCCCTGTAGTGCCAATGGCCAGTCCATCCCTGCTCGGGAATACCACAGGATGTCACAGGAGAACATGGCAGCGTGGGATTCGAGTGGCGAGGTAGAGAAATGGATTTTAGCAGGACAACACTGGATCTCCTGGGTGGTTGGGTATCTGGTCTGTCAGGAACCCAGTACCAGGGAAATGAATGGGGGGAGGGTGAAGTTCCTCTTTAAACCATATTAATGGTCCAAATATAAAATCATAGTCATCAAAGCTGAGCTGCTTTCAGCCATATCATGGCAGTATGCATATGCTTATACGTAAAACACAGTCACTTCCAGCGCTTATAGGTCTTCCAAGGTGAGGAGTAACAGATGTCAGATAACATGGTGGTGTGAATGGTATGTATGGTATCCCAGAACTAGATGGATGCTGCCTTCCTCAGATGGGGTAAACCGAAAGGAACTACAAGAAAGACAGAAATGGAAGGCGCGCACACCTAGTGCATTACCAGAGATAATTTAATAATAAGACATTTTTGTATAAAAGTGGGTACTCACAAAATGCAACTGACAAAAGGCCATAAACACAGTGCATGGACATGCACAGTACAGCTTAGCCCATGGTCAAAATGTAAAATCGTATATTTCCACAATATATTTCAAATATTTCTAGCTTTTTCCTATTGATCTGAAAGATCTTAAAGTTTGTAAACGTACTTTGTGAAGATTGTTGTCACTTGTGGTCCTGTTGGAAGATTGCCCTTGAAGGTTCTAACCCTTCTCTAGTCAAAACAAAAAGGGTTTAGATACACTTTAAGTGTAGATTTTGTATATGTGTAGTATAAAAAATAATCATGTGTGTCTACTATCAGTAAAGCACCATTATTCATTTTGTTAAAGGGGTTGTAAAGATACAATTTTTTTCCCTAAATAGCTTCCTTTACCTTAGTGCAGTCCTCCTTCACTTGCCTCATCCTTCGATTTTGCTTTTAAATGTCCTTATTTCTTCTGAGAAATCCTCACTTCCTGTTCTTCTGTCTGTAACTCCACACAGTAATGCAATGCTTTCTCCCTTGTGTGGAGTGTTGTGCTCGTCCCCTCCCTTGGACTACAGGAGAGTCAGGACGCCCACTAACACATAGCTCCTTTCTCTATCTGCAGCGCAGAGAGCGTCCTGACTCTCTTGTAGTCCAAGGGACGGGGCGAGCACGACACTCCACACCAGGGAGAAAGCCTTGCATTACTGTGTGGAGTTACAGACAGAAGAACAGGCAGTGAGGATTTCTCAGAAGAAATAAGGACATATAAAAGCAAAATGGAAGGATGAGGTAAGTGAAGGAGGACTGCAGTAAGGTAAAGGAAGCTATTTAGGGGGAAAAATAAATTGTACCTTTACAACCCCTTTAAGGTGAATGCAGCTATATTTCAATAGGGTCTTTACCATTCCCCTAAACAGACGTATACTAGCACAAAACAAGTTGTGCATTGCATACTATTACTACACTTGGTAATGTCTCAGAAACAAAATGCTCCGATTCTGCTGATCTTTTCAGCTGGCTCCTTGTCCCTAGGTCAAATTGTTTTGTAAAACATATCGATGTCCCTGATTGAGGGAACTGGTGTTTATGAGTCAAATGTCTCTATAGCCGCTAGAGATGATGAACCCTTGTGACGCATTACTTCTTGTTTTATCTTAGTGCAATGTGACTTTTCTATGTCCATAACACGTAATTGAACCATTTCTTTATAGAGATGTGCCCATGTGATGCCAGGAAAACCTTTTTTTTCTATTGCTACCCTTACAGATGTTTCAGTTGTCTGCAGCGGATAACACTGATCTACATGTCAGCAGGAATTCTCAGATGTGCTTTGCCCTGCTAAACCGAATTTGCCATGAATTGTGATTATGCAAGCCTGCCATTCTGCATTTAGCCTATCTTCGTGAAATGGAATAAGTCTTCACATTGTGTCCTTGTAAGAGAACTTTGTAAATACTAATATGATGTACGTTATATCTGTATGCAATGTACATCTAAGAGGAATTTGTGTTTGTTTATTATAATTCAAATAATGCTATTTATCAGCTGCATTCAGATGTTGGTAGTTATAGAGTAATAGCTAGATTCAGAGAGATGGCCGCAACTTTGCGGCGGCGTAGCTTAGCGTGTTTAGGCTATGCCGCCGTAAGTTAGCGAGGCAAGTACTTGATTCTCAAAGTACTTGCCTGCTAAGTTACGGCGGCGTAGCCTAAAGCGGGCGGGCGTAAGGGCGCCTAATTCAAATTTGTCTGAGGGGCGTGTTTTATGATAATGAGGCTTGACCCGACGTGAGTGACGTTTTTTTAACTGTGCATGCGCCGGGCGCCTACATTTCCCAGTGTGCATTGCGGCTAAGTCCGCCACACGGGCCTATTGATTTCGACGTGGACGTAAACTACGTAAATCCCTATTCACGGACGACTTACGCAAACGACGTAAAATTTTCGAATTTCGACGCGGGAACGGCGGCCATACTTAACATTACTATTCCATCTATTTGATGGAATAACTTTAGGCGGCCTATATCTTATGTAAACGGCATATCTGTACTGCGTCGGCCAGGCGTACGTTCGTGAATAGGCGTATCTAGTGATTTAAATATTCTATGCCGACCGCAATGGAAGCGCCACCTAGCGGCCAGCCTAAATATTGCACCCTAAGATAGGACGGCGCAAGCCGTCGTATCTTAGATAGGTTCAAGTGTATCTCTGTTTGAGAATACACTTAAACATAGGTCGGCGCACATTCAGAGTTAGGTCGGCGTATCTACTGATACGCCGACCTAACTCTTTCTGAATCTAGCTATAAATATCATTTTTGGATCAGTTTCATTTAAAAAAAATAAAAAAAAATCATATAATCTTCATTTCCCAAGTAAATAGACAACAAAGCAGTGACTGCTTGCTTTGAGACTATTTTGGTATGTCTAAGCCCTACCATAAGTCACGACTAATGAGTCATTCAAGCAGTTGGGGACACTGAGCAAGGGGGAGTGGTCAAGAGCACTGGCAGGGGATCCAAGAAGAGGAGGATCAGGGCTTCTCTGTGTAAATAAAAAAAATTAACCTTTACAAACACTTTAACTATGGGAAAAGCAGTCCAACTGAGGGGTGTGCAAAATGCCAAACAAACACTAACAGGCCCATGTAACAAATAGATCAAAACGGGCTAGACAGAACTCAGAGAACAGCTTGAAGCACTTTATGCCCAAAATTGCAATTAGAAAAGGCCTGAAGATCCACCTAGTAAAGCTTAACAAATGTCTGAACTAAAAACCGGGTGATAGCCTTCCAAATATGGGAAACAGATGCCTGATGCTGAAAAGCCTATGAAGCAAATCTGGTACACTTAGCATTAAAAGAGTAGTATGGCAAAAGCTTTTTTGGCCATACAAATACTTCTCTGCTGGGTCACAAGAGTACTCTTATTTCTGCACTCTAGTGACCCACATTCAGCTTGCAGAGGGTAAAAGCCTTCCGTTGGCTGACATCACAGAGCCAGTTCAGGCTCCAGAAGGAACCTAACTTTAATGTCAGGATTCACCCCACCCAGATGCCTGACAGTCAGCCGGCTCAGCCTCTTAGTGATCCACTGACAGGCTGAAACAGCTGCTTCTGCCCCCTCCACACCCCAACGCTGCATTGAGCGAACATTGTAGGGGAAGAGCAGAGAGCAGTGATTGACAATCACTGCTCTCTGCTCAGTGAAGACTGAGAACTGAGCAATCAGCAGTCATCCCACACCTTGTTTATTGTGGAAAAGAGGCATGCTGTCCTTTAGACCATAAGCTTAAAGTGTTACTTAATACAGGACCCTGCATTCGCTGTATCTGGTCTCCCACAGTACACAGAACATGAAATGCAATCATTTTAGTAAATAAAAACTGCTAAAAACCCTTTCACATAATCACTATATAGCAGTCTTGTGATTTCTATCAGTTCCTGGTTAAAGCTTGTAGGAGGAGTTTTCATACTGTACTGAGCTATCCTATCAGGATCCAGGACCCCTGACCCTCTGTCTAAGCAGTGCTAATTGACCCTGTGCTGATCACGTGCACTCTTCTAAGAAAGAAAAAAAACCTCTCTAGCAATACACACCAAACTGAGCATGTGCAGCCTGACTCCAGTAACTTTGTCTTATCCGGACCTGTTCTGGAGTCAGTGGAAGAAGAGGAGGATCTGTGCATACAGGATCAAACAGCCGTTTTACACAATGCAGAGGATTAACGCCTTGGGTCCCACAGCGAGTATAACAAGCATGCTTTACTGCATATACAGACTGATTTTACTGTTGTGGGTTTAGTAACACTTTAAATGATCACTTGTCAAATCCACATAGCAGTGGTGGAGCAAGAAGTAGTGAGAAGTTCCCTGCTGGAATCTTCAAGAAAGACAAAGAAGTTGGAAATCCTTGGTATGTTTTAGAGCAGGACATAAGGAGGGGAGGACATTGTTCAGGTTGATTACGAAGGAGGGAGAAAAGAAGCTTTAGGCCTCAGGACAAACTTGTCATTGTGTAACACCAGGAAAAGCTCTTAACAGAATAAGGTTGTTAACTTAGAGGCCCTTCATGCAGAGGTGATAGCCATGAGAACGGCCACCTTGAGAGCGAGGTCAGCAAGGAATATCCTTAACAGGTTTGAAGGGCCACCTTTAAAGGGCAAAAGAACCAGGATAAGGTCCCATGGTGTCACAGGGAGATGTACGGGGCGAAGAATGTGTGAGACACCATAAAAAAAGAATGAAAAGCCAACAATCTTCAAGAAGGCAGGGGTGACTGAACCTGCCCCTTTCCCTTTGGACCTAGGTTTCAACAGCCATACCATTAAAGACTGCAACTTAGAAGTTTGATTTGGTCCTGGGGACAGAAGGTCTTGACAATCTGGAGGGGTCAATAGTGAGCCTGCCAGGAGTTAGAGTACAAGGTGGAATCAAAAATGTTCAAGACTAGTTTTGTAACATGCCAACAGATGGCAGCACAAGGCTGCACACACAGACACAGGGAGCAGCAACCTTCTTAAGTCGGTTTACTAAAAGACATTATCCTGTGTACATCGGGAGCTGTGCAACTGGTGCTATTCTGACCACGTCTGCTATTTTACCATGGACAGCAAGTTAAAACAAACATGAGTTTCTGTCTGGAAACAACATGATCTCACTTCTGCACCCACCCTTCTTGCCAGATTTGGCTCCTGTGGACTTTGCTCTCTTTCGGGAAGATGAAGATCTAGCTCCATGGTCGCCATTTTAAATCCATTGCGCACCTTGTGCGAATCGCACAAGGTGCGTGACACACTTTGAAAAGAAGACTTCTAGGACACATTCCAGGAGTGGCAGGAATGCTGGGAGTGCTGCATTGCTATGCAATGGGACTATTTTGAAGATGATAGTGTGTAAACATAGATCATTAAAGTACTTTGTTGTAAACAGAGCTAGTCTCGAAACTTTTGTTTTCCACCTCATATGTCTGAGAACCACATTCTCCTGAGCCATTTTTCTGAAATGAGAAAAAAGGAATATCCTCCAGTTTAATCCTGTGAAGTTGCAGAGAAGGAAGAGCATAGATCAGCTGGAACGGATTCCCTAAAGTCACCAGAGCCTCCACTACAAAAGTCTAAGGATCCCTGAATCTGGCAAGAAACCTGGCTAGTTTTTTGTTGAACCTGGTTGCCAGAAGATCCACTTCTGGCATCCCCCATCTGTGGTAAAGTGTTTGGACATTCTCCAGGAGGAGAAACGTTGCTGGATCTGGCGGCAGAAGAGTGGCAATTGTGAAGGATCATTCCTGGAGGGTTCCCACAAGGCGTTATTGAGGATCATCTGCATCTCTGCTGAGCCTATCTTGACCCCCCCTGAGAAGGGGCGGTCACAGGCTAGTCGGTAAGCCACCGTTTCTTCCATTGGTGGTGGGTTTCTTCACAGTTTGGATTATAACACTGAAGAATTACAGGAACACACCGTACCCCGCTTTCCTCACGGGATCTGTTTCTTATGAACTTTCAGAATTTCATTGGACACTTATGAGTTTTTTTTTCATACTTTTTTCACATTTATTTATTTTTGAACCATTTGGTAACATATGATTTATTTTCAGCGCTACACTTATTGTATCCACTGATTGCTGTTTGTCAGACATCCATTCAGCACTATCTCGGTCATCCGACACCCGTGCTTCGAGCTTTGCATCAGGAGATCGTCACAGAGGATCCGCTGCAAGGACATCGCTCAGGAAGCTGCCATCCAGAAGGCATTGAATCGGCCTGGTTGTTGGTGAGAGGGCAATTGCCCACCTTTCAAACCTGTTCTTATTCCTTTACTGGGACACTGTGTACAGACAGCTTTACCTTGGGAATACTTTACTGCGCCTATCTTTGAACACTGTACATAGACATACTTAGCTTCAGCCATTCCAAGAAATACCATTGATTTGTTATTGCACCTTTTTGGATATAGTAATGAGCTCTATCTGCTGGTGAAGACCATCAGGCCTGCAACGTGGACATTGCTGTCATTACTGCTTAAGGGTCCTCATATCATTCTTATTAAACTTGATCTCTTCTCATTAGGATTAAGGTTAAATAGGCCGGCCTGAGTTTCCCCTTTAGAGGTTTTTCCAGAATTAATGATTATCTCTTGCTTATCCTTTCAGGTCATGTTCCAGTGGTATTCCTTTGTACATATATGTATATAATATACTGCTACAACCAAATTATCTTAACTTGTGTTATTGTAGAGGAATTCCTCTGCTGAGCTAGGTCTGTTACCCAAAGTTCAATGGATCTATTACCTCCTCTGTGTAACAATATTCTCTCTTTTAGTTATTTCAGTAAAGTTAATAGAATATAAACACATTACTTTAGGGTGGTGAAAAGATGTCTGAACCCAGAATGTCAGGGGGTTGGAATGTTCACAAGGTCATGGAGGTGCACATGAGCAGTTAAATCCAAGCAGTCCCCAAGAGGGTGGTGCTACATCTTTAAGACACCACAGGCTCTACACCATAGCTCGGCCACCAGAAGAAAAAATAAATAAAAAACACCAATGAAATTTCAGAAAATAAGTCCTCTATGTGCTACCTGTAGCTTTTATGTATCTAACAAATAACTCTCAATATAACGTACACGTGTCCCTCTAAAGTTGGTTTTATTAAGTGATTTCGGCAAATGCATTTTCCATTAAACTAGAATTCTTTAATATGCCTCCTGTATTTGTTCTACTGTCACAGTGCGGGCAATATTTCCATACAAAGGAAATCTGCAGAGAGCTAAGCAGCTCTCTTTAATGTCCTATACCATGTACCTCATTTCAAGGGAAACATTAACCTGCTTTAAACCTTGGCTACATCCCTAAAGGTGCATATTTTGTAAATCAAAGCCAGCTTTCATGTTCATCAGCAGTGTGCCCACAAACACAAGAAAAAAAAAAAAAAAAGCAAAACACCTAAAACAATAATCGCAACACATTAAAGCCTAAAGTCTGAGGCACCAAAGCCAGGTGCCTAATTGGACCCTCGAGGCTTAAAATACAAACTATTGAACAGGGAAATCAATAATTAAGGGTAACTGTATACACAGTGCCTTGCAAAAGTATTCACCCCCTTGGCTTTTTACATATTTTGTTACATTACAGACTTTAGTTCAATGTTGTTTTTTTAATCTGAATTATATGTAATGGATCAGAATACAATAGTCTAAGTTGGTGAAGTAAAATTTAAAATATTTACATAAAACAATTTTTCAGAAATAAAAAACTGATAATTGGCATGTACGTATGTATTCACCCCCTTTGTTCAGCTATGAGTAAACACTGAAGTTAGTGTGAAATGCGTCAGCTGTCCTAGGTTCTGTTGCTGGACTTGTAGTGCCTGTTTCCAGTTTTTACATTAAAGTTACGTTGGATTGGAGTGCGGCTGTCCTGATCATCTTTTGTTCCCCTTTGTTATGAAGCCCATAAAAAGCTCTGGTGCAACCAATTAACTTCAGAAGTCACATAATTAGTGAAATGATGTCCACCTAACACCTAAGCAAGAGTCACCACTAACCAAACACTACCATGAAGACCAAGGAACTCTCCAAACAAGTAAGGACAATGTTGTTAAGAAGTTCATGTCAGAGCTAGGTTATAAAAAAATATCAAAATATTTGATGATCCCTAGGAGCACCATCAAATCTATCTGATCCAAATGGAAAGAACATGGCACAACAGCAAACCTGCCAAGAGACGGCCGCACACCAAAACTCACAGACCGGTCAAGCAGGGCATTAATCAGAGAGGCAGTACAGAGACCTAAGGTAACCCTGGAGGAGCTGCAGAGTTCCACAGCAGAGACAATAAGCTGCATGCTCCATAGAGTTGGGTTTTATGGCAGAGTGGCCAGAAGAAAAAGTTTTGAGTTTGCGAAAAGGCTGTGGGAGACTCCTAAATGTACGAAGGACGGTGCTCTGGTCTGATGAGACTAAAATTTCACTTTTTGGCCATCAAAGAAAACGCTATATCTGGCGCAAACCCAACACATCACCCAAATAACACCATCCTTACAGTGAAACATGGTGGTGGCAGTATCATGCTATGGGGATGTTTTTTAGCAGTCAGGACTGGGAAACTGGTCAGAGTTGAGAGAAAGATGGGTAACATGCCAGTGGAAAGGTATTCTTGATCTATTTCAGGAGTCACTAACACTAAATTACTGTATACATTTATTGGGTATCCCTTAAACACTTCAGCCGAGGACCATTTTGCTGGTCAATGACCGGCGCACTTTTTGCGATTTGACACTGCGTCGATTTACTGACAATACGCGGTCGTGCGACGTGGCTCCCAAACAAAATTGGCGTCCTTTTTTTTCCACAAATAGAGCTTTCTTTTGGTGGTATTTGATCACCTCTGCGGTTTTTATTTTTTGCGCTATAAACAAAAATAGAGCGACAATTTTTTTAAAAAAATAATATTTTTTACTTTTTGCTGTAATAAATATCCCCCAAAAATATATAAAAAAATATTTATTTTTTTCCTTAGTTTAGGCCGATACGTATTCTTCTACATATTTTTCGTTAAAAAAATCGCAATAAGCGTTTATTGATTGGTTTGCGCAAAAATTATAGCGTCTACAAAATAGGGGATAGTTTTGTGGCATTTTTATTAATATTTTTTTTTTTACTAGTAATGGCATTGATCAGCGATTTTTATTGGTACTTGCGACCTTTTGGTGGACACTTCAGACACTTTGACATATTTTTGGGACCATTGGCATTTTGTATAGCGATCATACTATAAAAATGCATTGATTACTGTAAAAATGCCACTGGCAGGGAAGGGGTTAACACTAGGGGGCGAGAAGGGGTAAATTATGTTCCCTAGGTGTGTTCTAACTGAAAGGGGGGTGGGACTTGACTAGGGGAATAGACAGGATCGCTGTCATGACAATGTATGAACATGCGATCAGTCATTCTCCCCCTGACAGGAGCGGGGAGCTGTGTGTTTACACACACAGCTCCCGGTTCTCGCTCTGTAACGAGTGATCCGCGGTGTGCCCGGCGGTGATCACGACCGCCGGGAATGTCTGTTGGGCACCAGGGGTGAGCAGGGCCGCAGCGCCCCCATTGGCTACAATGCGAAATGATGTATAGCTACCTGATTCGCGCAGCCGAGCCGACCTGCCGCCGTATAACTGCGATTTTCATTATCCAGAAACAAAAACGAAATAATTATTACTCAGTAACAATGGTTGACATGCATGAGCCGAAAATATCTTGTTTCTTCTACAAGTAATGGCATCATTATAAAACAATGAGGTACATGCCGCTGCTTTTATTTTTGTCAATGATATGGCTCTAAATTAACAAAAAATGTATGAAGTCACGTGATGTGACAATACGTAGGGATTGGAGCACCGGGTACAGAAAGAGTCTGAAGTTTTAATACGAGTTCGGCGCTCGTGGATGTTTTTTGTATTTTACTTCACTACCTAAATGTGAGTTTTTTATCTGTTTTTTATGAAATCTATCCATTATATGGAGTCACGCTATGGTCTCTTTCTCGCTCTTCTTAATGCTCCTATGATACATTGAGCCTTGCAATTTGGACGTAAGAGGATCAAATCACACTCTCACCTGTATAGCTGACACTCTGAGGGGATACGAGTTCGGCACTCGTGGATTTATGCCCGCTGTTCTTCCATTCATGTGAGTGTATTTTTTCAAATCTTTACCTGTTTGAGGTACCCTCACAGTGTCAAGCTATATGCATTGCATATATCTTTTCTTTTCCATGACACTTATTGGCCGCTGAGAGCTGTCTTAAGAGTCAGGAGGAGGTGTTTTTTTCAGCTGCGATCAGTATCTCTGTTAGCTGTTTAGACAAACAGCTGTGAGGTGAGCTGCTAGCACACTCAGAGGTGTCATCACTGAAGATTTCATTTTTGCACGTTGCATCTTGAGTGGAGGTGTTTCATATAGACACTGTTCTGTGGAGGAATTACTGGACTGCTAGATCTGAGCCTTATTTATGGACAGGACTTTATCATGTGTGATTTTTGATAGTTTTGCACCTTTTTCCCACTTATTTTATGCTTTTTTGGTGTTTGTATATGTAGTAGCCATTTTACTATGTATTTTCACTGTTAAATCTTTACAGGATTATAGGTGTTTGTTCACTTTCATCTGTATTGTTCATTGTAGTATCATCAGATATACCCCCTTTTTTTTCTTTCACTGTTTAGTTCACCCACGATCCCTTCACTCCTTATTCCCTTTTCACTTCCCCTTCCCATTCCCTCCCTCACAGCGCAGCTACCATACTTTACATTATTATCACTTTTTCTGTTAGGATCAATCAGATCCACAGGTGCTGCTGCTGCAGTCCCCCCCCCCCCCAGTCCATCAGACACCCCCCGAGTTCTCTATTTCTATAACAAAAAATGTTGTTTCCGGCATTTCTGCTAATGTATACAGTACCTCTCTTTAATTATATTCAAACATCATCTGTGCCACACACATTAGAACTCTTCTGTCTGTTTAAACATTTAGGATACATACTGTTGTAACACATGCATGTTAACGTGTGCTGCATGAAGGCAGCCTATTCATTTACCTTTTTAAGTATGGCAGCACAACATAATGCCTGTGATGTATTGAGAATCATGGTACACTGCAACACAGGTGCCTTAGTAAGGGGCACTGGAGAGGCATTAAGAATGAATGGCACTGGGGCGAATAACGCCCATTACCACAGCACAACAGTGCCAACCCAGCCTTGAAGTTGACCAGCAACAGAACCTTTATATGCTTTTATTTCAAGTACATTTTTTTTTTTGTAAATTTTTTATTTAACAGTTTTTCAGTGAATACAACAAAATCCAGAAAAGTTGAAGTAATTAGTGATAAAAATCTAATCAGTACACAAATCCACAGGGTTACAGAAGGAAACACTGGCAGAGCACTACAACCCATAAGTACAGTTATCAGAGAGAAGAGGTCCAGGTAGGAGATCATAGGGAAAGACACAATTCTAAAACGCGTTTTGTGGGATTGCCACGTAGTAGGGTTACACAGATACCGTTTTTTCAATTGGCGGGTACCGATACTTTCGGTCAAGTACTCGCCGATACTGAGTACCGATACTTTTCAGTGAGATTTTCGTCAATACAAAATAAATGGGCACAAATTACACTGCAAAGAAACACATGCAATTTAAACAGGAATGCAGTGCAATTCCTGTCCGAATCGCATGCATATGTGTGTGTATAGAAAGGGAATCATCTAGTGGGCAGCTTATTAAAAATGTTATAACTCACATTAAAGCGGAGTTCCAGCCAAAAATACAACTAGGTCTTAAACAAAAGACAACCTCCCCTCGTTTTTGGATATTTTTTTCTATTTGTTTTGTACCTTTTGAAGTGTACAAATGTGTACTTCCATCCTAATACCACCGCCGCGGCAAGGTACGTCATTTCCGCATCTGGATCGACCCCCTCTTTTTTCCCCCTACTGCCTTCTGGGACCAGTGTGTGTCCCAGAAGACGATGGGGCCATTCAGAAAGTGCAGCGAGACTCGCGCATGCACAGTAGGAAACCGGCTGGCAAGCCTGAATGCTTCACTGTCAGTTTCCCTTAGTTGCAATGGTGGTGCCTGCACCCAAACCATTGGACGAATCGACTTGGGGGGGCAACATAGTGGGATCCCTGGACAGGTAAGTGTCCTTATAATAAAAGTCACCAGCTAAATTATTTGTAGCTGCTGACATTTTACATTTTTTTTTAGATGCTGGAACTCAGCTTTAAGTACATATCTGGTCAAATTTAAAATCTGCATCAGTGTCCCAGTCCCACCAATGATAGAAAATCACATGGAGGTGCTCAGAGGGCTGGAGAAGTTTCGGGACCCTGTAGGTATAGGGCAGAAGTGATGTCATCTTGGGGGCAAACCGGCTAGACATCTCCTGCAGCCCCGATTTTCTATCATCGGTGGGACCAGGACACCATTGTAGATTTTGCATTTAAAGATGTTCTAACATTTTAATAAACTGCCCACTAGATGGCACTTTTTTCCTTTATATATATACCCACCCACCCACAGGAGCAGTGGGGGAAATCTTATGGGGTTCGCACTGCATTCCTGTTCAAATTGCATGCAATTCTATTGATGCTCCACAAAGTATCCTTTTCTGAATCAGGAGCATTTTCATAAGTACTCGTGAAAATGCTCGGCATCAGCAGCGATACCGGTATCGGTGCATCCCTACTATGTAGATAAAATAAAAACACAAAACAAAAAAAGGGGGGGACAACCCCTCTCAGGAGCAAGGGGGAAAAGTAAGGGCATATGTGGGAAAGGGGAAGGAAAAGAGGTAGGGGTTAAAGGCCACCCCTCTCCCAAGCTCAGCAGAGCTAGCCAGGCTCATCTGGGGCAAGTAAAAAAAAACTCAAGCAAAAGTTTGATATTTGGGAGAATACAGAAATGAATTCCATTAAAACCATTTCTGTCTACATTTTTCACAAGTATCCTTTTGAGTGGCTATCAGGTCTTCCATGTGGTAAATCTCATGAACTTTTCCCAGCCATTTCGCAAAGGTAGGAGCCGGTTATTGCTTCCAACAGTCCAGGATACAACTGCGGGCGGCATTAACTAACAGTGGCAATATGGAACAATGTGTATAAGATAATCCAAGAAAGGTACAATGATGCAACAGGAAGAAGACAGCGTCTAATTGGAGCGGTTGGTCTGTAAATTTCTGCGTGAAGTACCTTTGACCAAAAGAGACTTTATCACAAGACCAAAAAACATGTGGTATACAGTGGCGTCTGGTGCTCAATATTTTTAGGGGGGGGGCCAACAAACCTGTCCCCCTTTATTCGCACAACCGCCCCCTCCCCCCAATTTCTAAGACTTCCTGGCAAAACTGGGTCTCAGGAACCGCTTTCTGATTGGCCGGGAGGAGAAGCAGGAAGATATTAGCAAATGTTGATTTCCTAATGTCACACAAGTTGGTGGGTTCAGGGCGCAGTGCTCTGCGCCACAAGCCCATCCTTTTTTTAAGCAAATTAGAGCCTCAATCTCTAATTATGTGCTTAAAAAAAACAAAAACATTGAAATCCATGCGTCCGGCAATCTGCATGTAGATTAGGGGTCGAGCACATGGATAAATGTGCCCCTAATGGAGCGGCTGACAGTCATGTTCCCACTTGGTGGGATATGGCAGTTTATGATCCATTGGGGGCAAGTTGAGCATCCTGTAAGTCAAAGAGATAGCATGTCTAAGCGGGTCTGGGGAATCGCAGAGCTGCACAGAAGGTGTAGGTGCCCATCAATACTGTGTACGCTTACTTGGGTTCAATATATCCGGTAAGCCTCCCCTTCAACTGGTGGTGGGCACCCGTTTTCACACACTAAAGTTATTGTGAATCACCGTGGGTTTGGATTAATTTTCTGCACATGGTCCATTCTTCTATCAAGTTCTTGCATATTTATGGACTTGCATTGTATTGCACTGTTATTTAGTGTTGGACAGAGACTATTAGCTAGATTCAGGTAGGCAGGCGTATCGTTGCGGCAGCGTAGTGTATCGTGTTTACACTACGCCGTCGTAAGTTAGCGAGGCAAGTACATGATTCACAAAGTACTTGCCTGCTTAGTTACGGCGGCGTAACGTAAATCGGGCGGGCGTAATGGCACCTAATTCAAATTTAGCTGAGGGGGCGTGTTTTATGGTAATGGGGGGGTGACCTTACGTGATTGATGTATTTTACGAACAGCGCATGTGCCGTCCGTGTACATATCCCAGTGTGCATTGCGGCAAAGTACGCCGCACGGTCCTATTGGTTTCAACGTGGACGTAAATCCCTATTCACGGACGACTTACGCAAACAACGTAAAATTTTCGAATTTCGATGCGGGAACGACGGCCATACTTAACATTACTATTCCAGCTATTTGATGGAATAACTTTAGGCCTGATAATGCATTACGTAAACGGCGTATCTGTACTGCGTCGGCCGGGCGTACATTCGTGAATAGGCGTATCTAGTGATTTACATATTCTACGCCGACCGCAATGGAAGCGCCACCTAGCGGTCAGCCTAAAAATTACACTTTAGGATACGACGGTGTAAGACACTTACGCCGCTCGTATCTGAGCCTAATTTAAGCGTATCTGGTTTCCAGAATACGCTTAAATTAGCGCCGGCACAAATTCAGACTTAGGCCAGCGTATCTACTGATACGCCGGCCTAAATCTTTCTGAATCCACCTATATCAGTGTCTTTTTGCATTTTTTCAATTTTATTTTAGCGCTACAATTTTTTGTATACCCCATGAATACTGAGACTGGAGGCAATAAGGAAAGGAAATGTGTAAATTATGCCTTATTTCTGAAAGCAAGGTTGGTTAGCACCAGGTGAGAGGACAATGGGGCCATTGAATCCCAGACACTGGTATGCCCAAAAGAAATTATGATCGTGAAGGATTCAGAAACACAGGTCTTGGAAAGAAGGGTTTCCTATGATAGAAACGAATATAGGGGCTTAGGGACATGGCTTAGTTCAGAAACACTTTTTGGCAGATAGTCCAAGTTACTCAGATAGTGGGATGTAATCTAATAGACTGCAGTAATAATGTGGAGCAGCAGGGAGGAGTAGACAAGGGGATCTGAAAGGAAGCCTGTTCGCTTCAGCCAATTGAGGACCCTATTCCGGTGACACAATGCCTGATAGGTATGGACATCTTGAAACACAAGTCTACCACAGAATTTTGGTAGTCATAGGATTGAGTGAGGAAGTTTGAGAGATTTGTTAGCCCAGAGAAAATAATCCAGGGTGAACATCTAGTTTCTGGACAGAGATGCCGGCTCAGAGCTGATGCAGTCATGTAAAAATGTAGTGCTTGTTCTGTTTAAACTGTGATCATAAATTTCAGACAAGATTGGCCTGTGTTTCAGTCTCTCATCTTGTGACGTGTTTAAAACTACAACATTGCAGCCTGGACAACAGGAGTAGGGGGACTTAAAATGGCTGTAAAGTTAGAAGGTCTTTTACCTCAAAAACATTCTGCCTTTAAAACTTTTACCCTAATATATTCTATGCATTAAGATAAAAAACCTGTGTGTAGCAGCCTCCCCAGTACCCCCCTTATTACCTACCTGAGCCCCTTCTCTCCCCAGCGATGTCCACAATCCCCTCAGCCATCCAGGACACTTGTCAGACAGCCAGTCAGGGAAGAGAGGGGGCAGGGCCAGGTCAGGGCTCCATGTCTGAATGGATACACAGAGCTCTGACTCGGCTTGTGGAAATGACAGTTGCAGTTTGGGAGTTGACCACAGGGGGCGCTGAAGGAGTTATGTTTCACCTAATGTGTTTACAACTGTAGGGGGGGTGTGGCTGTGGGAGTGACGTCATCGATTGTGTCTCCCTATAAAGGGGATGACACGATCGATGCAGCCGCCACAGTGAAGCACGGGGAAGCCGTAATAGAAATCAAAATAAGCGTACATTAATTGGTTTGCGCAAAAGTAATAGCGTCTACAAACTATGGGAAAGATTCATGGCATTTTATTTTTTATATTAATGGCGGTGATCTACAATTTTTAAACAGGACTGCAATGTTGTGGTGGACAGATCGGACACTTGACACATTTTTGGGCCCATTGACATTTATACAGCGATCAGTGCTATAAAAATGCTCAGATTACTGTATAATGTCACTAGCAGGGAAGGGATTAACACTAGGGGGCAATCAAGGGGTTAACCGTGTTCCCTTAGTGTGTGTTTTAACTGTAGGGGGAAGGCACTGGCTAGAGAAGACGACAGATCGTGGCTCCTAGCTAGTAGGAACACGCAATCTCTCTCTCCTCACAGAACAAGGATTTGACGCCTGCTATCCTTGCTTAAAGGTCCAACGTACAGGTACGATGGCCCGCAATATGACGGTGGCTGGTCGGCAAGCGATTAAAGTACAAATCAATTTATAACTTTTTTTTAAATGAATTTTTCTGGATATTTTTTTGTTATTCTGTCTTACTGTTAAAATAAATGTACCATTAAAATTATAGACTTATTTCTTTGTCAGTGGGAAAACATACAAAATTAGCAAGGGATCAAATACTCCCCCCCCCCCCCCGTATTCAGAGTAGGAAATTCCAATTGTAGAAAGAAATGTTTGGACAGCGGCACTCTGGAAAAACCTTCTCGGTTGCCTTTTATTGATAAAAGTGTTCAAACACCACACATCACAGCAAAAACAGGGGCATACAGCTGACGTTTCGCACTACAATCAGTGCTTACTCATAGCTCATGCATTGCCGACCCCTGTAAAAGAAACAACAAGAAGAAGCAGGCGCCACTTAGTAAACTGTAAAACATTTACTTGGATATGTAATAAAAGCACTCACATGTAGTTTTGAAGATTCAGGCATATGGTTGTTGTCCTGCGATTCGTCTGAGCCCAGCCAATAGATGTGGATGTCCCTTGGGTCTCTGTCACAGCGCTTGTGTTGTACTGTGTAGCAGATGCAATCCTGCTTGGTCCATGCGATGTGGTGTGAAGATGGAAGCGCACAGATGTGCTGGCAGGGATGCCGGAGCGCACGCTTTGGGACGCTATGGTTGCGGTGGAGGAGATGACGTCATCGCCGGGGACAGCAATTGTAGCTTCTGCTCCCTTTGCATGGCTGCCCAGAACCATGAACTGTATGTAACTCATGCTCAAAGCTCACCTAGCTTACAGGACTTCTACTGAGGACTTTCTTTTGATCCACACGGTACACCACATGCGCTTTATTGCATATATTGCCGACCCCTGGGTTTCTGAGAGGATACGGATTCATCCACATACCTAATTGGAGCGGTGACTATCTTCTAGGGAATTCCAATGCCAGGACTTCTTATAGTGACAAAGACCAGGATTTCAGGATCTCACTTGTTGAGAAACAAGAATAGGAAAAGAGGCATTGTGTTTTTTCTAAGGCTGTAATCTATTTCAGGAAATGCAGAAAACTCTACCCTAATCAAATAGGCTGCTTGTTGCATGCCTGAAATACAGCAAAAATTGAATGCAACGACTGGGCTTATGCCCCATACAGACGGTCATTTTTTGTGATGAAAAAAAAATGACGTTTGAAGTGATGAAAAAAAACGACATTTTTGAAACTTCATTTTCAAAAACGATGTAGCATACACACCATCATTTTGAAAAATGATGAACAAAGTGACGGCACTCTAAAGGGGAAGTTCTATTCGCCTTGAGGCTGCTTTTTAGCTGGTTACTGTTAGTAAAAGATGATTCGTGCTTTTTTGTCTGTTACATCGTGATGAATGTGCTTACTCCATTATGAATGGTAGTTTTACCTCCCGTCTCAAAACTTGCTTCTGGGCATGTGCGGGTTTAAAAACGTTGTTTTGCCCACACACTATCATTTTCATTGACACAAAAAATGACATTTTGAAAAACGACACAAAAAATTCGAGCATGTTCGAATTTTTTTTTTGTCATTTTTCAGAAGACATAAAATGACATTTTGCCCACACACGATCATTTTAATTGACATTTTTAAAAATGTCATTTTATTTCATCACAAAAAATGACCGTCTGTACGCGGCATAAGAGTTGGTTCTTGCAAAGGATTTATCGTCACTCTGATGTTGCCTACAGCAGAGCAAATGTTTGCCTGCAATTGCGACCGTCTTTTGCCTAATCTCTGCCAAAGCTGCTGTTGAAGGTATTATGCAATGGGGCACTCACAGAATAAGGTGCAGCGTATAGGGTAAGGAGAACACAGTAACCCAGGTGTAAACCAATAATCCTGTAACCAAATTCTTGTGGCAGGAGGAAGCGCCTGAATACCTTATTAGGGCGATCGGTGGTATAATGCAACACCAGATCATCCACCGGAGACTGAAAGCTCTGAGTGGTTTAATTTTATTGCCAAGTTTAAAAAAAAAGTTTACACTGTGAGGTGAACACAATTCCAATATAGATTCCGTTTTTACAGCACAATAGCCAGAGATACAGGATAACCCTGTCTTAATATCCATGACATTTTCACAGTGGGAATACTCTCAAAAGGGTGTTCCATAGTGATGAACCACAGCCATGCACTTGTATCGCAACCTGTGGCTAATTCACTGCCATTACACCAAGTTTTACACTTCAGTGCCTGGAGCAACATTAGACTGTCTCTACAATGTGGGGTCTGGATATGGTTCCCAAGGTTTTACACAGGTTGCACCAATCCAGACACACTGATTCTGTGCTGCCATTAGAAAAACAGTGAGGGCTTGACTGAAGAATTGGGACGAAAAAAATTATTCTGAGAAACCATAAACAAGTTCAGCAAAAGGTGGTTTTCTCCATGAAGGAGAAAATCTCCATCTCATGCAACACTAGCCTCATAACTGAAGACTCGTGTAGTCTATTAGGGTGATGGGGGGGGGGGGGGCGGGCACCCAGGACGCATGTCCTCTAAATCTTTGACAGGTGTCCAATAACCCGATGGTGCAATGCCATTAACCATAGTGTATGCATACTCTCCCTGTGCTGTGTACTGTACAATTAAATGCATGGTTTATTTTTTGCAACAGTCCTTTTTTTTCCAGCCATATAACATGCTCTTTCCAGCTCTACCAACCCTGCTGGTAAGGCAAACACCACAAACTATAGCTTAGCAACTTATGTCCTTAGCTTCTAAAATTATACAAAAAGTGTCCAGAATGGTTTAAACATAGTTACAAACCAATGGTAGTAGAATAAAAAAAAAAGGATATGCAAGAAGTACAGGACATTATGATCTTACAACCATACCTATATATTATTGTTATGCTCCTGTTAACAGACCATCTTTTCACAATTTTTTACATGACCGCAATCAGACCTCAGCTCAGTTTTGGCTTTCATGCATGAAAATTCATTTCCCACAGCTAAAAACACCATAAAACTGTGCCCTTGCAGTGTTCATCCTATTCTCCTGTGCAAGTAAAAGTAGTCATGAGGGTAACTTTGGTGTTAAATAATTTACAAATACTAAAAAGGCATTTTTAAGAGCAAAGCTTTAGCCACTTTAAGGTCGAACCCATTTTCTAAATGTTTTTATTTAGATCACTTATTCATGCTGAATGTCTCCAATCACTGTTACAAATGTAGTCAAGCGTGAACAAGCCCTAACGCTTAACAAACGTTGCTATAACATTAGTATGGGCGTTAGACTTGCGTTAATGAGCTATATAGTATAGGCATTAGACTGGGATTTTACAAGCATTAATGACGAGTTAAAAATGCTTCTCAAACGACCTATGGGCAGTTTTGAAGCGTTTGATGAGCATTAAAAACGGCTCCTCAAATGCCCATTCCATTACAGTAAATTAACTAATCTTCATGCCCAGCAACCGCACCGCAGCTGCCTGCCTGAGCATTTGCAAAGCATTAATATAGACTTGAAAGGCTTCAAACGCCTCCTGACTCGACATGAGATTTCAATTTTGACGCCAACGCTTCATGCTTTGATAGTGTGAACAGCATTGTGTGCTGTCTATTGTATGTTGTCCATAGGCATTTAACTGCCTCTCAAAAACACCTGCTTTTAATGCCAGTGAGAACCTAGCATTACTTGGACAATAGTTATTCTGTAATGGTACACTAAAGCAAGTCGTTAACTTTGAAGGCCATATTTAAGCATTTGAGCTAAACATTCATCAACTACTCGTAGTATACTTGCTCTTGAAATATTTAGGCCCCTTTCACACTGGGGCGTTTTTCGAGGGAAGCCTCATCTGCAATCCCAATGTGCTGGTAAAGCACCGCCAAGACCCTAACGTTTAAGGGCGTTTTTGCCGTGCCTCAGTGTGAAAGGGTAAGGCGTTTTTACAGTGCTTTCAATTTATTTCAATGGAGAGGGGCGTTTTTGGAGCGTTTTTTTCAGCACCCAAAAGCTGCTCCAAAGATGCTAGTTGCAGGACTTTTCTCAACGCCCCGCCAGTGCAACGCCTCAGTGTGAAAGGGTAAGGCGTTTTTACAGTGCTTTCAATTCATTTCAATGGAGAGGGGCGTTTTTGGAGCGTTTTTTTCAGCGCCCAAAAGCTGCTCCAAAGATGCTGCTTGCAGGACTCAGTGTGAAAGGGTCCATTAAGATGCATGGAGAGCGTTTTAATAGCGCTATTTTTAACGCTAAAACACTGTAAAAACGCTTAAGAAACTTCGGATTTAGAAAAAAAAAAAAAAAAACATGGGTACCTGAAAAGTATGAAATAACTTAATAAAAAAAACGAACTACAAGCTCCTACAAAGTAAATGATAGATCAGTGTCTTATACATTGGTTATTCTGGAAAAGCGACCAGTGTGATCAGTGCATCAAATGTCCTCTTGCTAAAAGGTAAAATGTTACTCAGTTGTGAAAATACTGTGCATGCCTGAGCCCCACAAATTGGGCAATTGCTTGCAACTCTTAAGTATCTAAGTATGTTCCCTCATGGACCCATGAATCAAATTAAAGGACCACTATACCCGTACCAGACATAGTATGCGTTTTGTGAAAGTGGTACAAACAACATTTACAACTATACAAGTAAAAGGTCAAAAACCTGCACGCAAATCACAGAAATGCCAATGGAGGGAAAAGGTCAAATATATGACAGGTGATAGCATTTAACATAAAATATGCAGCGCTGTAATGATTTTAAAACGCTAGTTACATAAACATAACAAAAATATTAAAAAGTCCTTCTGTGTTAAACAAATAAGTCCTTTTTTCAATCGGCCATGAACTCATTGTGATTCTTTGAGAGTGACTGGGGATAGACCTAGATCGATTGGAGACATCTGACATCGGTATACAGAGACCGAGGCTGGGGTACAAGTTTTTTTTTGGGAACATAGATCCCTGGTAGGGATCAGTTTCTGATAAGCTGCAGTTGTTGTGGAGGATCCCCTTTCTATCATACAGCACTGTTCTGGGGTGATTTGTTGTTTGATGTCACCAGACCATCCCTAGGAGGACTTCACTATACCAACATATTGGCATCCACTATTTTCAACCACAAAGTTTGCATAACATGTATACCATAGTGGGACTACTTGAACTATTAATTTTCCAATATATGCTGTGATTGGTGTCATTAATTTGACACAGGGTGCATTTTTATATTTCATTTTTTATTATTGCACTTATTTTCGACCATTTCTAGCAAGTATTGTCGTTCATTTTTCAGTTCAGCATCATTGAGCACATCGGGATCATCATTTTTGCACAGCTTTTATTAATTACAGTCTTATGATCTTCTGTTCAGTGAGTGTGCACTGCATTGGGGTGAAAGTTGGTGATCTGCATGTGCACTTATAAATTATACCCAGGTGAATAACACTCCATGCATAAATATCAGAGTGGTAACAATATTACACCATATTCTTTTTTTTTTCCCCCTTTCTTTTTTCGGCCTATCGGAAGTTCCAGAGATTAGGATCAAAGGATTCATCATACTCCACATGAGTGGAATTATCAAAGCACGTTTTCTGCACTTAATTGTGTACCCACAAAATTCTGATAAGCCTTCAATCCTTATGGTGGTCGGACACCTTCTTTTGCACTTACATAGTGGGAATATTGGACTTTTTTGTTTAACACAGAAGGACATTTTTATGTTTAAGTAACTAGTGTTTATAATCATTGCAGCGATGCATATTTTATGTTTATTGCTTTGGAGGATTGGATATATTGCATTTTTTTTCTAGCAGCTGTTATTTCATTATATTTTTCTGTTTAGCACTTGCTTTATTTTTTCAGTATCATTTAACATAATCTGTGTTGCAAAACATAACTCTCTGCTTAGCCTTTCCAGTATGCCATAAATCTGCTCACATTCTTAACACTTTTATATATTTATCCCCAAATATCTGTATTTATGGCAAACAAAATCCAATATAATGTATAGGTACCTGCAATAAGCACTTGAGCAATGAGCAAAAAAACCCCGCAGGAGCACCCTGAGGCTGATATGCAAGATACTCCCTAGGTGGGGATTCAGGAAAAAGAGATTTACATATCACATTAAGAGTAGGAAATTCTGGAGCCAGGACTTCTGCTCCAACACTGATTGAGGCACAAAAAGTATATCTTCAGTGTTGGAAGATCCGAGCACAAAAAAGTGATAAAGCATCAGTGGAGACACCTTTTTCCATAACAACTCTTACAGGAGTAAATTTCCCTTCCTAGGGGTAGATTTCCTCTGACTTCCCATTTGTCTCTCTTCGTTCGTAAGTAGGAGATGTTTGTAACTAGGGGACTGCCTGTACTAGCATTAGGCAGACTTTAAGGTCTCAATGGTTTTCCCAGCACTTAAGGCCAATGTATTGTGAAAATCTCCTAAAATTTGCAATTTTTTTAAATGATTAGGTACTAGCAACTCCTGATGCTTGCATTTGACACCTTTTACCATTTTCATTTTCTGCGTAAAAGGGTCTTCTACAAAAAAAAAAAAAAAAAAAAAACTATTTACGAAAATTATGCACTCTCCATATTTTAAATCTATAAAACGTCAGCCCTTACAAAACAGATTAATATCTGCTCTTTACAGTGAAACTGTCCAGGTACATTAACATTTTAAAAATAAAATACATCCAAGTTACAGGCAGCATGTAGTGCCTTGATAATTCTGTTACAATTTTGTCCTACCTGGAAGCCAAGAATCAGAGGAACATTCTGTCCAACCTAAAGCTAATGCCTAGTGCACACCATCAGATTTTTTTTTCATTCAATCCAGTAAGCTGAACACAAAAAATGAAGAGGAGCTTGCTGTACCAACTATCCAATGTTAGTACAGCCCCCCCTCCGGAACACACCGGTCAGCGCTCATAGCCATTGGCTTCCAGTGCTGATCAGATCTCGATCGGCAGCATGTTTGTTTGGCTGGCTTCTGTCAGACAGGCTGGTGTACACACAGATATCCATATAAGCTATAACTGCCCCAGTGTGCAAATGGATCCACAGCATTCAAAAGACAGCGATGACAGAAAAGTGCCTCCACCGGCATAACACACTGTCGCTTACCAGATGAATGTGATCTCTTGGTTATAGGAGATCGATTAGCGCATATGGCCATTAACCCAGCCTGGGGTTTCTGTATGATGAGATATGTGCCTCAGCTTGCATAGAAGATGTCTCACATATCACAACGATTCGGGGTACACCACATAGGACAAAATAGACTTGCATAGCATAAAACCCTTTGAGTTTAGTAAATGTCATAAAAATGCACTTACATTGAGTAATAGAATACTGGCATATAAAAAAAAAAAGTGTGCATTTTTATGACATTAAACTCAAAGGGTTTTATGCTAATCGATCTCCTATAACCAAGGGATCACATTCATCTGGTAAGCGGCAGTGCATTATTCTGGTGGAGGCACTGTTCTGTCATCACTTTCTTCTGAATGCTGTTGATCCATTTGCACACTGGGGAAGGTATAGCTTATATGGACTCTGACTTTGCCGTTTATGACACAGTTTGTCAGTGTCATTCTCAAGAATTGCTTTTTCATCCTTGCCTTTATTATATTTTTACATGGACTGAGATCCATTCACTTGATATCTTCTAGTTCTCTATTTATTTTTGGAGATATTATTTATTATTATTTGTATAATATTTTGTGTCACCATTTCGTGGCCTATTGATCAATTTGCATAATCATTTTTTCACCTATTTATTGCTTAGCACTATAACCAATTTTATTTGTGGTTCTATTTAGTATTTATGATCATAAGTGTCAGTTATAGTCCACGTTAGCACAGCTTTTTTCATTATCATTATTATTAGTGTTGTATAACATTTTCAGTTGCCGCTTCACCATTTATTGAATTAGGCAGTACATTTTTTTGATATTGATGATGGCGTACACACAGGCGAATGTTGGCCGGTTTCTGTTGAACCAGTGGATATTCAGCCAGTGTGCATCAGGCTTTACCTCTGCCATGTACGAGTACAGTGTGTGAGAATCTAAATGTCACCAAGAATCTGGCATTGACCTGCTAACAGCAATGGGTTAGCCAGACATCAGACATAAAGTCAACACTCTATATATATTGTGTGTGCAGGGTTCAGAAGAACAGAAATCAACTGAGGGTTATCAGAGTAACATGTAGGCACCACAAGGTTCCTCTAGGTTTGAAAGTATTTTCAGAAAACACAAATAGACCTGACATATTCACCTTTAACTGAGAACTAACGGTCACAGCATACACTTAATTTTATAACATCAGTATTGTAATAGTAGTACAAACAGTATTTGACAACCCAATATAAAAGTTGTACTTGGAAAAAAAACTTCCACAACTTCAGGGATCCCTCTGCATGCTTTACTGCTTCTCTTCTGCTGTAAACTTTTAATTTCTAAGAGAACATATCCATGTACCTTGCTACGTGCAAGCAGTGATTCCTGTACCGATGCCATATCTGAAACTTTCTCCCAGCTCCTCTGTAGCTTAGAAGGCAGGCTCTGAAATGTGTGACACAGCAGTGCCGACTTACAGGGCATAATGAATATATGACACAGAATTCAAGGAAGTAAACGTGAGGATCTTCACAACGTAAGTCTACAAACTTAAAGATCATTCAGAATAATGGGAGTAGTCAAAAAATAATTGAAATACAATGTGGAAAAATAATTTGACTTTATGACCATGCTTTAAGCATACTTGCCATGATAGGGCTGAAAGCCCGCCAAGCAGCTGCATGTAAGCACATATTCAATGTAAAGCCGCCATTCATTTCCTAGACTTTGAAAAAAATTAAATAGTATACAACATTAAATCACAATTTCTACACTCAGATCCAAATAGCTCACACTGATTGCCAGCAGAAGCATCTTTTCCTCTGAGCAAAGGCCCAAGCAAGATAATAATCATTTTAGATTTTATTTGAAACCTAACGCAAATTCTGCAAAGCTACAAAAATGAGGGCAAGGAAACAAGTTCACATTTTAAAAACAAACAATGATAGGGGAGGCAGAGAAAAAAAAATTATGTTTACTACCGCCAGCAGATCATATACAGACAGTGGTGGAGAAATTCCTAGCACGAACAGTTCATTTGGTGGAAATACATAGTCACGGTGGACAGGGCTTTCTTTGTACAATATAAAACAGTGACAAGTTCTACAGATGCAGTTACTTACATGCATTCACAGAAAATGTAGGAATGCTGCCTTATTGGGTTTTTGATATTTTTTACTGTTTTTTTTTCCGGGTTTTTTTCCCTCTCAAATGTCTCAGGCACAAAGAAAAAAAAAAAAAGCAATTTAAATGACATCTTCATAAAAAAAAAAAAGGTGGTGGTAAGAAGTCCTGTCAGTGTTTGCTTTTCTTTGACTTTTTGTGAGATCTGTGTGGGGATCGGGACTGGGATCTGGACTTTTTCATAGATTTTTTAGGGGATCTTGATCGTGACCGTCGAGATCTTTTAGGCGTTCGAGATCCAGATGGTGACCTGAAACACAATGTTTGTGCTTGTATGAGACATTTGTGTGTAAAAACTGTTGCATACCAATTATAATATCAATTCACATGTCTAAATTCACAAAAGACGACACAATAGCTTCAATTTACCTTTAAAAAACAAACAGTCACGAAGAAAGGGTATGCAAGAACCTGAATAATTTGTTTCAAATATTTGTACACATATGCTTGTTAAATATGTACACTTCCCCCTTACCACCTTTTTCTTGCACGGGCAACTCAGTGTGTACAATCTTGGCATGCCGTGGGTGCAGAGATTAATTAACACTGATGTACGTACACAGGAGTTACGTTTTTTTTTTTTGGCCCAGTCAATCAAGACAGCTGCAGACTCTGAACCCAAAACAAGACCAAACGATGAGGGGGGAGTATAGACATAGTTGCTTTATAGCTGACCTTAAAGTGGTTGTAAAGGCAGGTGTTTTTTTTTTTTTATCTTAATGCATTCTATGTGCATGTGTTCAGTCAGCACAGCACACAGGCACTGTACCAGAATGTAAACTGAGCGGGACATGCACTGGCCAGTGTACATTTTAAAGAACACTGCATGCAGGCAGGTTTATTTTATTGCTGAAGACACACTGTACGTCTCTTCTGCAAAATAAAGGCGGCCTGTTTTTAGCAGAGACCCTAGAGAATACAGAGGAGGCTGTTGCAGTTTTTTTTTTATGTCACATGGTATTTGCATAGTGTTTTTTCAAACTTTTTTTTGGGCAAACATACACTTTAATTTTAATGTAAAAAAACACACACACACACACACACACACACACACACACACACACACACACACACACACACACACACACACAAATATATAACCGTTTGCTAAAATATAAATGTTATGCCGAGTAAATAGATACATAACATGTCAAGCTTTAAGATTGTCACCATTCCACAAGCATGCGCAAACTAAGATACTTTAAAAACTTCATAGGTGACACTTTAAAACCCTTTACAGGTTACCAGTTTAGAGCTACAAAGGAGGTCTAGCTTTAGCATTATTGCTCTTGCTTCAACGTTTGCGGCGCTACCTCACATGGGTTGTGCCGTAAACACTGTTAACATATGTGTAATATATATATATTTTATTATATACATTTTTACACTGTTCCTTATTTTATTTTTCGTCACTTAATTTAATTTCCGAGAAATCCCTTGTGATAGAAATAAAGCATGACAGGTCCTCTTTATGGAGACATCTGGGGTCCGTGAACTCATTGGCTTTCGAGTAAGAAAAGCCTGGAGAGGCACCAGAAGGTGGCAGGACAGGGGGGCCCCCCTTTTCCGCAGTCAGTATAAGCAATCCAGTGGCTTATTAGCTGCTAGGATTTCTCTTACTTTGCCAGCTGAAGACAATGATAAAGGGTTATGACCGACCCCTGTACTGCATCCATTACCGCAGTATAACCACTTGAAGTCAATCATGTACATGATTTGATGGCAAGTAGTTAAGAAAAACAGAATGTGAGCCATTAAGGCAGTTGACGCGGCAGCAACTGTCAAATGTCACAATGATCTCTAGCCTCTAATTAATGCACTGAAAAAATCACAGGAAGGAAACAAAATCTGCTCTTAAAGTCCACCCTAAAAATAAAATCCCTGCATCTACAGACATCTGCGATCAAACACTAACCCATCTACCTGTAACAAAGAAATCAGTAAACATACCTTTTTTGAAGCTGATCCGACCCGATCTCCAGCGGCAGAAGCTCTGCAGAGGACACAGACAACAACGGCTGTGAAATGAATGGGGAGTGACGTCACTCATGGGACGTACTATGGGGCTTTCGTTGTTGACAGTGTCCTCTGCACCCGCCTCCACAGCGAAGCCGCGGCTGACAGCTCAGCATGGATCGTCGAATTGGCTTCCAAAAAGGTATGTATAGTGATTTCTTCTTTACAGGGCTAGGTAGGGTTAGTGTTAGATCGGGGATGTCTGTAGATGCAGGAAATTAAGTGTTAGGGTGGACTTCTACTTTAAGCTAAATTCCTGCTTTCCGAATGCTGCCTTCACCTAACAAGCTGAGAACATCAGATTCTGAACAGGTTCCTTACCACATTTTAAGTAGGGCTGTGGCATTTTTTTTATTATAATATATAAAAAAAAGGATTTAGCCTGGTAACAGGCGCCTTTTAAGAAGTATTCAAACTACAATTAAAGCCAGCACAGCCACAAGTGGAGAGGTGTCAGGCTCTTCAGCACACAACACAAATATAGGTTTTACACATTTTCCCTGCAACTGTGATTATGCCAGAATGGTCATTGTTACAGTGCAAACCAACTGAACAAAATGTCCACATCCTTAACGAATACAGAAGAAATTGTCTTTCCTTTCTCGGTTTGTATTTGCAAAAATAAGTGTATGTGAAAATAATTTATTTAGTAAATTTTAAAATGCATGATGAATTTATAGCTCACCTTTTGGACTTCTTAGTGGCATCTCTGGGAGAGTCTTTATGAGTGGATCGTGATCTGGAGCCATCCTTGTGTGACCTCTCAGATCGTTCTGATTTTGGTGAAGGAGATTTGCCTCGCTTACTACTGATACTGCGTGATGGACTGGGGAACCACTGTGACGTTTTTTTCCTGGAGGAATGTGAACAAACAGAAACCCACCATTTATAAATCCATATTTAGAAGCCTGAAAACTACTCCCATCCAATACTACTTAAACACACGTGTCAGTCAACTCAAAACTGCCTCTCATAGTAAATAAACATAGCTGAACTAAAGTGCAAAAAAAGTTAAAAGTAAAGATTAGAATTTTGCCAAAGACCTTAGGAGAAAGGCCAATAGTGGATTGACAGAAAAAAAATGTAATAAAGTCAAACATGCTGAGATAAAACATAACCAATGTGTATGGACAAATCTGTAAACCCATTGGCAGTCATCAGGTTAATGGTTTTTTTTGTAATCCCAGAGACTCTCTCCTTCCCTATGTTGTATCACCAATAAAAATGACAGATTTTGGACAGGAAAGGGCTGGGGCCCCACACATGTTGCAGTAACTATATCCTGTATCCTTGGATTATACTGTGCTGGCATTTTGCTCTGCTGCTGGCCACATGAAAAGGATTCCCGTTCAGTCCTGACCTTCGAGATTTCACAAGTGCAATTTTAAAAGCATTTTTATGCATACCATAAGTTACCTCAATTCCAAAAAAGTTAGGACGCGGTGAAAATCTACACGAACAAAATAAAACAATCTGCAAATCTCAAACCTTATTGTATTCACAATAGTAAACATCAAATGTTTTAAACGAGAAAATCACCAAGAAAATAAATTGGGAAAATTTAAATTTGATGGCAGCAACAAGTCTCACAAAAGTTGGGGCAGGGCCATTTTTACCACAGTGCATCATTCCCTCTTCTTTAACAAAACTCTAAACATCTGGAACTGAGGAGACCAGTTGCTGGAGATTTGGGAGCAAACCCCATCGTCATTCCTCTCCTAACTGCCTGCATGAGGCCATGACTTGCTGAGGGTTAAGAAATCGTAAAACCCAGAAACGAGCAGCCACCCCATAATACCTATTGTCAAGTCACACCCAGTAGACATGTGTCCCCAATAACGTGCTGGGTCCTCTGTCCCAGAGCAATCACTGACCGTAATTACTGGTTTGTGAACGTGAGAAACATTTTAATGTGATTTTTTTTTAATATTGCCTTGCACTGAGATCTCCATTTTTGTAAGACAATTTGCAAAAGTGAATACAAGACTTGAGGATTGGTTGTTTAGGAGTTTTTGCTCATTTTGTTAAAGCAAAAGTGACAGGATGCAAGCTGGACATAAGTTGTAATAAATAAGTTGACCAGTCGCACATAATTCATTGCTGTGTTCAACAACAGGGAACAGGCAAACCCAGAAACTGTCTTGTATCAAACGTATTGCTCAGAGACAACATATACTTCTTACCTCAAGCTTATTCTGAAACAGAAAAGCTATTGTAAAGTCAAGGTAACAGTGTCGAAATGCAAATATAGGCAAATTATCATCATTAGACATTGCAAAAAAATACAGCTTCACCTTAGTTTGTTCCATCAGGAAAACTAAATTGGTAACACGAGGAACTGCACTGATTGAAGCCACTTACAAAGCCTTAAACATCCTTACCAAGATTATGCAGATGAGATTTTAGATATTTGAAAAAGGAGTGCTAAAGATAAACCAAAAGGCTCCATATACTGACCTCTCTTTTCTTGTTGGTGTGGACTCGTCTTTGTCTTTTTTGTCTTTTGTTCGATATTCAAACTTTTCCTTATCTTTCTTATCTCTGTCTCTTTCCCTCTCCATCTCTTTTCCCTTTCCTGAAAAAAAAAAGAAAAGGATTAACCGATAATGGACTATTACTGGAAACATACTGTCCACCTAGGTGGTTTCAAAGGTAAACAACTTAACATTAACGCATATGCCAAGGGCAAAAAAAAAAAAACAACATGCAGTAAATCTCTGCAATACATGAACATTTCCCAATGTTTTATCCCTTAGAAGACCCTGCAAGTACAGAAAATGGATGAACGAACAAGGGCAGCTAAATGGGAGACACCCTGTATAAAAGTCTTAGTGCATACAGCCAGAGGACTGTTGGCTTGCTCCTTGGCATGACTCTTGGCGCCAAGAGTCATTACCAGGTTAACATAATACATCAACTGGACCAGTTTGGAGCAATGAGAATTACCAGAATTACCTCAATCTTGATCCTGTCAAGCAGATGAGGAAGGCGTTTAAGAGGGGAAAAAAGGAATAGATCAAGGTGAAATGATTCCACAGAGTTACCAGAGCATTCACTATATCTGCTATAGGATTTCTATATCTAGGGGATACACCTGTGCAGTTTGCTATTGAACCTTTGGGGCCAGGAGGCCGACATTCAGCATCCCTACGCACAACAAAAATCTGGAGCACCACTAGGGCACTACTCTGGTTTCCCCCTGGGTATGCCGTTGACTGTGGAAGTTTGTTTGCCAATTGTCTATACTTGAGATGTGCACTGTGATCAAGGTGGGAATGTCAAGTTCTGCCTAGGTGGGGACTCTTGCTGTGAAGGGACTTTGGCTTCTCAACTTGCTGTGAAGGGACTTTGTTTGACCTGAAGTCCGAGAATGCGGATCGTGAGACCAGACTCCGGCAACAACCAATTTCCCCGTACCGAAAGGATGCCCAGGACACTTCCCCAGCCTGACAAGCTGGCTTCTGTTGGGACGGAAGGAAATATTTCCCTAAATCCAAAGTCAGGATCTTAAACCATCAAGCAGGAACAAGTGGATCCTTAGTGCCAAATGAATCATTATATACAGGGACAGAAGGTCTTAAAAGGAGAAGGTCCAGCCAAAGTTCATTTGACAGAAACTTCTATGGATCACAGGAGTGCAGTTAGTTTTGCACTCCTGTGACCCATTTTCAGCAGAGAGCGGGCTGACGTCTGATCCGCCAGGTGCATGGACTGACACCCGGCTCAGCCTCTCAGCGGAGCCGTTGAAAGCCTGAGCTGGCACCCACACCCCCGCGCTCCAATGAGCGAGGAGAGGGCAAAGCAGAAAGCTGTGGCTGACATTCTACAGCTCTCTGCACACAGAGCTCTGGAAAAAAGAGCGATCGGCGGGGTTCGATCGCTCAGTTTCTCAGTGCAGAGGCACTGGGGGACATATGCTGCATCCACTGAGACTATGATTCTAACAAAATAATTATAATCGTTTATTTCTCTTTTAAGTATAATTGGGCAAACGGCCTCCATTTTAAGGCAGTTCTAACATGAAGCCCAAGGGGCTCTTCATGGAAAACAGAGGAGGTCAGACAACTCCTGGACAAATCTGAGTTTGGAAAGTCTGACATTTGTCCTGAGGAAACTCTCTGGCCTGAGTGGTTTTACAGGACAAGAGCTAGCTACTTAAAATAAAAGGCCGGAGGAGACTAAAGTAGCAGGAGAAGATTGAAGATATTAGTTCTCTGTGGCTCGTGCACTCCACCATCGCTGTGATGCAACCGGAAGTGGGAACTGATACTTGTCAAAACTACGTACCCGCTTGCTCCAACCACCCCTCAGAATCTGGTGCAATTGTGCATGGTAGCCAATCAGCTTCTAACTTCAGCTTGTTTAATTAAGCTTTGATAATAAAACCTGGAAGCGGGTTGTTTCTATGCAGAACTGCATCAAAGTTTGCAATATCCAGTTTTAAGGGTCAGGGTTGAGAGAACCCCACTTTCTCCCCCCTCTCTCTTTTCTGTCTCCATGTCTCCCCTACTCTATTTTTTTGCTGTTTGTTTTTCCCCATTTTTTTTTTTATTGATGCTAATGAGGAGGCCACATTGTCTCTTTCGGACAAACCTATATTGGGATGTAAGGCATAGGCACTTTGTGGTAAAGGGAAACAGTTGGTGTACACTATTTTTCAGGAGAGCTGGGAAATACCTGCGCTGTTCTTTATATGCATTTGTGTAGTCCTGGCTTATCCCGTTTGATTAACTTACTGAGCCTTACACCATTGGAAAGTTAGTTTCATTTGAAAAAATCTGCCTGCCAGAAATGGTTCTTCTACTGTTTTTATGTCAGTGGAGACGGGTGGGACCATCATTTGGTTTGAGGATGCACCCACCCTTTTATACTTGTATGCTACGGTTTTGTATTTTTGCATTTCAAATTTCTTTGAATAAAAACTATTGAAAAGAAGAAGCATAAAATAATTTTTTTGTACAATGCAGGAAAAAAACAACAGTACAATCATTCAAAACGGCTTACGGTATTGCAGGCAACACTGAAATAATCCAAATTGTTATTCAACACTAGGTAATTCATTCTAGTGAGGAAAGTACTAAGAAAGTGCATGACCTGACAGACATTTGCATAACAGAGCTTTTCTATCTAGAAGAATCAATTGGCCACTGTGGAAAAGGGCTCCATTTTCACACAGGTGATCAGAAAAATCATGACTTTTGTAAGTTGAAAGACACAAGAGACCCTAAAGCCAGTGGGTTATCTGATAAGGAAGAGACTACAGGCTAGCATTTGTTACCGACACACTACACCCTCCATGCTATTCCTTGGAATATTTTACTTAACTACTAATCTGATGCACTTCAATCTGAGGGCTTGACTTGAGTTCACTTGGGCATTCTCCCTGGGTAAAAGATAATATGTGGCAGGAGATAGAGATTGATGATGTTCAGGTATCTGTACTGACCATAAGCTTCTCTATTCAGGTTTCTGACCTAAACCGGCAGTGAGGAATAAATATCAAAGTGCAGATCAAGTGCAACCAAAATGACCTTTACACCTCCCTAATTTGATGAACAAATACCTAAACGTGTGAACTCGTTACATTATTTTACCAGGAACAAAAGTCACTTCCGAAACCCAACACTTCTGTCTAAATGGAAGCGATCTTAGAAAACTAAGAAAGATGGGTGGTGACCTCTCAATGTAGCCTGTAAGCAGACAATGTGCCCCAAGGCAAATAGGAGATGAAAACTTAAATAAGTAAAAAACAGTACCCTTTGCAGAAGCTTGTCTCGATAGTGTTCAACTTGTTCCTGAATATTCTGGTCCTGGACTTCTTCGCCTTTTTCCAGATTCAATTTCATCTTGAAACTTCATTACTTTGAGCTAAAGAGGAAAAAGTAAGCAATGAACATAAAAGTAGAACTATTGACAATTTTCTATTCGTTAAAAAGGTGTATTTGAAATGGTAAACTACCAAATCACATATATAAGAATGTTATGCTGAGTAAATTGATACCCAACATGTCACACTTGAAAGTTGCACCCGCTCGTGGAATGGCAACAAACTTTTACACTTAAAAATCCCCATAGGCGACATTTAAAGAATTCTACAGGTTGCATGTTTTGATGTTACAGAGGAGGTCTAGGGCTAGAATTATTGCTCTTGCTCTAACAGCCACAGCTAATACCTCTACATGTGTGGGTTGAACACCATTTTCATATGCAGGCACTGCTCATGTATCCATGCGCTTCTGCGCTTTAAATAAAAACTGCCCTTTAGAGAGCAATGAGCGGAAGTGAAGTTTGACGTCGCTTCCATCCTGCAATGATATGGAGATGGGTGGGGCCCATCTTCCCCTCACTCATGTCAGCCCAGGGACAGGGCCCTCTCCCGCGCCAATAAAAATGATGTGTTCGCTGCGAATCCGCTCTACATGTTTTGCGTATCATTACGCTTCTTCAGGCGCATGATAGTAAAACAGGTCATATTGAGTAGTATAACACGGACCTAGATACCAAGGCACTGACATATATCTAGAGTAGATAGCCAGTCAGGATTGTAAGTATAGTAATAAACAGCGGAGTAGTAAAGAAAGCACTGTCTGCTGGTAAGCAGAGAAGGTTTTTTTTTCAGATGTAGTTGACTAAACCCACTAGGGTATGCACAAGAATAGTAGGACTATTGCGTAGACTGGGCAAGGACAACCTGTCCAAAATGGTGCCCGAAGATGGAAACGTGTCCAAGGTCTTAAAACCTGGGTAGGTGGCGTAGTTAACGGTCCTGTTTAATCCCTTCCTGTGAGCTGCTCAGTTTATTAAATAACTGTAGTTGTTGGAAGTGATAATAGAGCATGGGCATTAAGTACCCATGTGCCGTTTAAAGTCCAATTTCTTAGCGTAATTAGTGTCTATTTTTTTTAAATTGACTACTATACAGGTCTACAAAAACTAGCTAAATATCACACAATGGTCAGACATGGTGACTAGGGATGAGCTCCAGCGTGTTTGCATCATACACGTGCAGAGCCCGCCAGGAAGTCTGCACGGCGCTGCGCTAACCACATCCAGGGAGAGAGATCAGGAAATGACTCCCTGGCTGTAATTATCACAGCGCCGTGCAGACTTCCTGTCGGGCTCTGCATGTGTACGATGCAAACACGCTGGAGCTCATCCCTAATGGGACACATTCCAATTGCACACAGTACACTGTCATCCAGCGCTCATGGACACAAAGAGCAGTCTCTTGGAGGTTGCAAAAAGCCAATTCTTTATTCAACCAAAATTAAGTTAAAATGCAGTCTGAGTGAATATAAAAAAAAAAGAAAACTTGCACTATAACCTGGATCCTCTAAGCAACGAGAGGCCGACAGTTTCCAGTGAAGGTCAATAGTCACACAGCATGGAGTGTTCTACGGCGCATCCATTCCATCTTGCGGCTGTGTCTCCGACTTTTGTGTCAGTGTCTCAGTGGGACTGATGTCACTGACACATATGGGACTTCCTGGTTCTCTTCCCGCTGATGCGCTCCAGGTTTAGCTCGCCGCACGTCCCTCCACATGCTGACCTGCGTGTTCCAATGTGACTCTCTCCACAGGGTGTTGGTGGCCGCCTCCTCCCCTCTGTTCCATCGTACACTCCACCATACTGTGTGACTATTGACCTTCACTGGAACCTGCTGGCCCCTCGTTGCTTAGAGGATCCCAGGTAATATTGCTAGTTTTACTTTTTTTAGATTCACTCAGGACTGCATTTTAGCTTCATTTTGGTTGAATAAAGAATTCGTTTTTTGCAACCGCCAAGAGACTGTCTGCTCTTTGTGTCCCATGAGCGCTGGATTACTGTGTATGGTTTTTTGTACCTGTAGTTTCCAGTCACGTTTTTTATCCAGCAGCACTGGGCTCACATCCCTCGCCATTGAATTTTGCTCCCGCCCCATTTGACTTTGTTATTCCCCATACAGGGTCTACAGTTTTAGCGCTGGTGATAATGCTGTTCTATATTTTCCAATTGCACACTCATGTTTGAGCATGTTCCAAATATCATCGAAGTATATACATATCATTGCTTGGGAAAACGTTCTACAGTCTAAAAGAATGTCCCTGCTACTAGGTTATCCTGAAACAAAAAAAGCTTTTGTACAGTCAACAGTGCCTATAAATGCAAACAGGAATTTACTTGGCAAATACAGGGAATGCTTAGTAGAGAGCATGGGCCGGTACAAGGGGGGGGGGGGGGGGGGCAGAATGGGAGGGGTGCCCTGGGCGCTACTTATTTACTGGAGGAAGGGGGGCGCATGTGAAGTGCTAGCTGTAGTGCTTAAAAACTGTCTGCACACACCAGCCGCTAATACCTACACCTGCAATGATGTGCCGAGTGCGCTCCTGCACCCGGCAGAAACGTAGAACAGACCAGCGGTTCACTTATTGACTCCCCCTGTCAGTGAAGAAACCACCCCCCCCCCCCCTTGCAGGCGCTTGGTATTCCCTACCCAGCGTCACACACTGAGAGGCTGGCCGGAGGCGGGATGGGAACAGTGCGAGGAGGGGTGGTTAGCAGCGTGGCTCTCCCTCCACCCCCATCATTGAAGCTGTGATGGCGGCAGTGTGAGCGGGGGAGAGGCGAGCTACAGGATCTCAGAATGTTTCGTCCCCCCTCCTCCTCCCTTCTCCTGTCAGCAGTGCGGGAGGAGAGACAGCGCTCTCTCATTACTTTCACCGCGTTGTTAATCTTCTGGAACTACATGTCCCATGATGCTCCAGACTAGTGGAGCATCATGGGACATGTAGTTCCAGAAGATCAACAACGCGGGGGAGTCAATAAGTGAAGCGCGGCGAAAGTAATGAGAGAGCGCCTGTCTCTCCTCCCGCACTGCGACAGGAGAAAGGGGTGGGGGGGGGGCGAAACATTCTGAGATCCCGTAGCTCGCCTCTCCCCCACTCACACTGCCGCCATCACAGCTTCAATGATGGGGGTGGAGGGAGGGGCTTGACAGCACCCACTACAACTGCCAGCTTTCCTTTATGGTGTCACCTGGGTGCTGTCCGCCACCCCTCCTTGCACTGTTCCCATCCCGCCTCCGGCCAGCCTCTCAGGAAAGAGACTACAGCTCCCAGCATGCACTCTGCTTGGGGAAAAAAAGAGAGAGAAAGAGATCCCATAACCCAGAAACAAGCCGGGGGAATGAATGATATACTTAACTGCTCCAAAAGAGAGGAGTGTACCGGGGAAGCCAAAGAGGGAGCCATGCTGCTGCTGCTAACCAGCACCACCAGAGAGAGCCACGCTGCTAACCAGAATCACCAGAGAGAGCCACGCTGCTAACCAGCACCACCAGAGAGAGCCACGCTGCTAACCAGCACCACCAGAGAGATCCACGCTGCTAACCAGCAACCACCGAGAGAGCCACGTTGCTAACCAGCACCACCAGAGAGAGCCACGCTGCTAACCAGCACCACCAGAGAGCCACGCTGCTACCAGCACCACCAGAGAGAGCCACGCTGCTAACCAGCAGCACCACCAGAGAGAGCCACGTTGCTAACCAGCACCACCAGAGAGCCACACTGCTAACCAGCACCACCAGAGAGCCACGCTGCTAACCAGAACCACCAGAGAGAGCCACGCTGCTAACCAGAACCACCAGAGAGAGCCACGCTGCTAACCAGAACCACCAGAGAGCCACGCTGCTAACCAGAACCACCAGAGAGAGCCACGCTGCTAACCAGAACCACCAGAGAGAGCCACGCTACTAACCAGAACCACCAGAGAGAGCCACGCTGCTAACCAGAACCACCAGAGAGAGCCTCGCTGCTTACCAGCACCACCAGAGAGAGCCACGCTGCTAACACAGCACCACCAGAGAGAGCCACGCTGCTAACCAGCACCACCAGAGAGAGCCACGCTGCTAACCAGCACAAGCCAGAGAGAGCCACGCTGCTAACCAGCACCACCAGAGAGAGCCACGCTGCTAACCAGCAACCACCAGAGAGAGCCACGCTGCTAACCACAGCCACCAAGAGGAGCCACGCTGCTAACCAGCACCACCAGAGAGAGCCACGCTGCTAACCAGCACCACCAGAGAGAGCCACGCTGCTAACCAGAACCACCAGAGAGAGCCACGCTGTTAACCAAAACCACCAGAGGGCCACACTGCTAACCAGCACCACCAGAGAGAGCCACGCTGCTAACCAAGCACCACCAGAGAGAGCCACGTTGCTAACCAGCACCACCAGAGAGAGCCACGTTGCAACCAGGCACCACCAGAGAGAGCCACGCTGAGCCACTACCAGGGTACAGACATGCTACACTATGCAGAAGTTTCGCTGGGTCTGGTAAGAGGGCCTGTAGGCAATTATCCTTTTCTGATCCTAGGGACTGAGCCATTAGGAACTGCTAAGCTGCTATCCTCTAGACCTAATACAGCCTCTGCAGGCTAGAGGATAGCAGGTTTAAGCAATTGTTGACTGCCACAATGAGCTCCAATGCTGTGCTGCTGGCCCTAAAATATTGTGTGTGTGTGGGGGCGCAGTTTGCCATGTTCGCCCTGGGCACCAAATTACCTTGTCCCGGCACTGGTAGAGAGTGCAATAAAATTCAAACTTTGTCAGAGAGGCAAGAAAAATAAATATTGCGCTTTGAGTTTGGAATACCAAGCAAGCAACAAATGAGCATTTATAGGAGAGACAAAGAGGCTGCGGCTTATGTTAACCCCTTGCTGCCATCTGCAAATATATATATGCAGCCTCACTGAAGTGGGGCTTTTTCTGTGAGGCCGCATATATATGTGTACATGTGTTTTTTGCTGAAAGCACGCAGCACAGTGCACTCCCAGGACAGACTGGTCCTCTCAAACGGGAGGCTCTTAAAAAAGGTGGCCAGTCTTTCAAAAAGCCTCAGCCTAAGGGGTCTCATCCAGGACCCCCCCAGTGTGAGAAGTCTGACCCGTCTATCCCCAAATACTGCTAAAAATCAGATTACTGGTAAAAAAAAACAAAAAAAAAAAAAAAAACATAAATCTTTACCCATAGTATGCAGACGCTATAACTTTTGTGCAAACCAATCAAACGCTTATTGCGATTTTTATTTAACCAAAAATAGGTAGAATATATATTATCCTAAACTGATGAAGACATTTTATTTTAAAAATATATATTTGTTAGTATTAAATGAAGGGGGAAGTGTGCTAACCCCTTAAAAGGAGTTCTCCAAGCTAAAACTTTTAACCCCCGCTGTGCCCGGGGCTGTAAAACTATACAAAATAAACTTTCACTTACCTGCCTACGATCCCCCGTTGTTCTGATATCGCCGTCCCGTTCTCCGGTCTCTTCCACTTCCTGCGGGTCGGTGACTCACAGTGCGCTCAGCCTATCAGCGGCCGCAGCAATGTCCCGCCGCGGCCGCTGATAGGCTGAGCGCACTGTGAGATCACCGACCCGCAGAAGGTGGAGAGACCGGGACCGGAGAACGGGACGGCGATATCGGAACAACGGGGGATCGTAGGCAGGTAAGTGAAAGTTTATTTTGTATAGTTTTACAGCCCGGGCACAGCGGAGGTTAAAAGTTTAGCTTGGAGAACTCCTTTAAACATGTTGGCTGTTATATTGATCATTAAAGTGATTTGACTCCCTCACCTCTATGCTAGTGTTTTATACTCAGGATCTTTTGGAAATCGTGTTGTAGGAAAAGCTAGTCCATGACAGATTAGTGGTCAATATGAGTAAAAGAGAAAAACTAAAAAAAAAAAAAAAGTAGAAGCAGCCGTTTTTACCAACCTCAATTTCTCTAAGTTTGGCACGTTTTTCTTCACTCATTTCAGAATATTTAAATGATTTAGAATCTGACATATCATCTCTAATTGGGTTGAGTAGTACTGGTCCTCCGATTTAGGAACTCTGTGTATCCTCTTCATCATCACTCTCCTCCTCTTGACTATAATGAAACAAACATATGCATGATTATATAGGTTTGAAAAGACTGTCACGATAGAAAATATGATACAAGTTTAGGTAGAAACAAGGTCCTGAGCTGCATACCTATTCTATTTTGGCCACATTTTTTACTCTGCAATCTTGAACAAGCATGTGCACCGCTGAATTCTTGCTCAGGTTAAAGCCATGTACACAGAGTCCGAATGATGGGAAACAACGGCTGGTTAAAAAAAAAAAGAATAGCCAACATTTGGCTCATGTGTATGTCGGAAATGCCATGATGGAAAACCTGCAGCCGGCCAACTCCCGATCAGTGCTCCCCGCCATTGGTCGGCGTGTTATAAGGGGGCATCAGAACACAACAGCTCAGCAGGGGAGATTGCTGAAACTAACCGTGCATGATTAATACAGATGCTCCGACCGGATCTGTCAGCCCACTGGTTGCACGAAAAAAAAAACTGTAGTGTGTACCTGGCTTTAGTATTCATAAAGTACAAAAGCAATAATGAGGATTTAACAATCGGAACCGCCTTAGGGCATAAACCGTTAAAAACCACAATGACAGATTCCATAACATGTTCGGGGGTGGTAAAAGCACAGTCCCTTGCCTGTTTGAGCTTTGACCACACATCTGCAGTATTAGAAAAAAGCTGCACAAGGTCAATCTCTGCTGAGGTTATGTAACCAATTCACCATCTCTCATATAGAGAGTGCAATTGTTCTTTCCAGCAGGTCTCCCAATGTGGGGACCCAAGGGCCCAGTTACATTACACTAGCTTATGTGCCTGCAATCCTGCCATTTTAGTGTGGCTTGAACTGGGCACTCCACCTGTGCTTCAAGAGGGCAAAAACACTGTGTGCAAAGGAACCAAGAGTGAAGTTTTTCCTCACCAGTTGGTGATGTTATATGTATACATGAGAGAACAGACTTATATACAGGCTGTATAAAAAAATGTTTTGCCAACACTTTTCTGTAGAAAAGATAAAAAAATATTTATAGATAAATAGATGCTTTTACTATACAAGATATGCAGTGAATTTGTCACATCCCTGTATACATAGAAAAGGTTAAGCACCCCACCCAAAAGGGGGACTTTAAAAATTGGCAAACACTAATGAATTGCGTAAAAGATTATTTTATTATACAAAAAAGAAAAAACAAAACTAAAAAAAATATCATCACATCATTACTAAAACATACAAAGATATAAAACACAGTTAAAGTGGTTGTAAACCTACAGGCCACTTTAACCCTACAGGTAAGCCTAGATTAAGGCTAACCTGTAGGTGCAACAAATATCTCCTAAAACTAAAAGATAGACACCGATGTCTATGGCGCATGCTCATGCAGTTAGTGGCAGCACCAAAGTGCATGCATGGGAGTGATGTCATCGCAGCTCCCGTGATATGTGGAAATCAGTCGTGGAGAGATGGCGCTGGATGGAGGAGGTGACCGAGCACCACTGCGGGGGCTTCGATCTCAGGTAAGTACTTCATAATGAGCTAGTATGCTATGCATACTAGCTCATTATGCCTTTGCCTTGCAGGGTGTTTTTGGGGAAAAAAAAGTAATAAAAAAAAAAATAAAAAAAAAATAAAAAGAGGGTTTACTTCCTCTTTAAACATAACATAATATCTTGCAAATAGAATGTGAAGGTACATCTCTCCAGTATGGTCTGCTCTTGTCAGCTTGGATGGCATGCGCCACGGACCCCCTAAATACAGCTTAAATGAACGATGGTGACCATTTCAAAGCAGTTCTACCACTGATGCAGGACTTTGAACAAGAATCCCTAATCGATTTGTACTGTGACATCCCCATTCAAGACTTTAAGCTTCTAGCTGTATATCCTTTCATCGGAGGGACCAGGTTTATGATCCTCCACCATTGGGCTATAATACTCCAAGTCTGTAGGTTGAACCAAAAACCTCCACATGCCACCCATTGGACATCCAATTCTACTCTTGCTTTAATATTTTGTGTGTTTGATTACGGTGCCATTCACCAGATCTCAAATATAAACCCTCCTATATAATTAGACATGATGAAAGGACCTTGAACCTGAAACGTGTTGGGTACCGTTAAGTTTATTCCATATGTTGGTTTACTGGAAAGCATTATCGTATACCGGAGAGAAGTTACTTTGTATGCACCTTCACATTCTATTTGCAAGATAATATGTTATGTGTAACTGTGTTATGTCAGTGTAGGTTTTAGTAATCATCATGTGATAATTTAGGTTTGTTTTTTTACTTTTTTGTATAAAAAAAAAATCTTTTAAGCAATTCATTAGTTATTTGCCATTTAAAGTCCCACCTTTTGGGGGGGGGGGGGTGCTCAACCTTTCTATAATATATATATATATATATATATATATATATAAATAAATAAAATGTGTGTGTATGTATATATATATATATATATATATATATATATATATATACACACACACACACACACACACACACTCTAACATTTTAATTACACATTTAAATAAATCTACAGCTAAATTGATTGACTTTCTGGCAGTTTCTTTACATACATTCTTTGTTAAGTTCTTAATCACACAAATGGTACTAGCAACAAATCAAATAGATTTCCACTTGTGCTTAGCAAGACCGAATCTATGGAACTATTGTTGGCGTAAAGTTAAGTAACTGCAATAAGCCCTCTTTACATACTTTTGATTTTCTTCCTCATCAGACTCTTCATGCTGGTCAAACAATTCCCACTTGGATGTGGTGACCGCTAAAATAAAGCAAAATAAATTTAAATTTAATTTGGAAACATAACTTGCATCCCTACATTTTTTTTTTAGTCATTACATTATCCCATATTTCCGATACATATGAGCATGGAATGATTCTCAATGTAAACGCGTTGGTTACTCCCCTTCATAGCAGTGTAGAGGATTTCCTAAGCTGTAATTACCTTGTGACTCCAGCTCCGCTTCATCTACAGCCTCCCATTTAGATGGTGCCACTTTAAAAATGGGCTCATTCTTTTTAGAATCTTCAGAAATGTCCACTTTAGTAAAAAAAAAAAATAAAAAAAAAAAAAAATTAGAAGAGATTTACATCAGCAGAATCCTGACAAACAATACGTTTGATTTTTGAAGTAGTAGTATAAAAAATATCTCTTACGTGGAATTCCATCCAGATCATCATCAAGAGCTTTTATAGGTACGCCATCCAAGTCGTCAAGTGGAGCTATAATATCAAGTGGTATTCCATCCACATCTTCCAGTGGAGCCCCATCCAATTCTTCTTCATTGGAGCACCATCCAAATCATCTATTACCTCCTATGAGCACAAGAGAAATTAATTGTCTGCTATTGTCTTGTATTATGGACAAAGCAAAGACTTGTGTAGAATCTTGATATTTAGCTTGTATTTTTGCTATTGTGCTGCATACAAAGATTTGCAAGTGTGCACACACACACACGCACACACACGCACACACACGCACACACATTAAAACAGGGTACTTTTTATGGGAATACAAGCAGTATTTCAGCCAATCTTTATCCTGCCACCAGAATTTGTTTACAATTTCAAACCCATGATCACCCAATCTAAACTGAGAAAATCCAGTGAATTTTTATACACTGGCTTACCCTCTGCAAGTGATTATTAAGATGCACTTACCTCAATTTCCTTCTCATCAATATTTACAAGACCAAGGAAAACATTTTGCAGCTTGATTAAAAAGGGTTCAGGATAAATAGTCCAGTCTTCCCAGGCCCGGAAGCAGGCCATAACACGTTGCTGCATAAAAGAATATAGAATATTTATTCAGTGTCCAACAATTCCTGCAATGAGCCAGGAATCATATAATGATACCAACAATGTTCACATTAAGACTCAGGAGAATGTATAAATGCTAAAGTTTTAGTTCCATCTGAACCGCAACATTAAGGGTAGATTGACATTTATGTGGATGTAGGACTGCATGTAAACCGCTCAACTAAAATGTGCTGCTGTTAGTGGTTGTAAACCCTCCCATATTCCCAGTAAAGTCACTGGCCTCAGGTGATGCACAGAGATGAAACAAATCCTCCTATATACGTTGTACCTATCTGCAGCCCTTTTTTCTATACAGCCATTTAAAGCCCAGAATTTTAAAGCCTGTCTGAAAGGTCAGAAAAAAGGAGGCGAAGAGCTAAAGTTACACTGCGGAGCTCAGGGAGAAGAACTCCGAGAACTGAGGGGACAACTTAAGACACACTAGGTGTGCCAATAATTCTTAATGTAACCCGGCGCATTGCAAACTGCAATGTGTTTTCCAGTGCTGGGAAATGCATAGCACCATGCAGTTTCCCTGTGGCTACGATTTTGGAAAAGGTACAAGGACCTTTCGCCCAGCGCAAACAATGCCGCAGGGAAATCTACATAGTGTGAACCTAGCTTAAGAACTACAACAATAATCCAAAATACATATTTAAAGGAGACCCTGTCACCAATAAAAAATTGCAGGTAAAAGGCACAGAAAGTCAGTATTATAAAATGCTTACTTGCAGGGTTTTGCTTACTTAATCATATATTCACTGCAACGTGCCTTTGATCTTTATATGGAATTTGACCACCCCAGGTGGTGTCAATTCCCCAACACCCCCCCCCCCCCCCCCCCCCTACTACCACGTCAGTCCTTTCCATGACTGGTACGATCTAATGACTATCTGTACTGGATGGGCTCCTCTGCTGGTTGAGAAATTCTATGTTTGTTCTGCTTTTAACCCACTTATTTGAAAATACTGATTTTGTTAGTCTGAATTTAACTGGCAATTTATGGGAAATTAGTCAGAGTTTAAATGTCTGATGAACAAAGCCCAGGGTGTCTTATTTATTTTTTGATTCCTGGGCACAGAAACTGCAGGTATAAAAGGCAACAAGGATATAAAGTGACTGGTATTGGGCATCAGTGACTGCACAACATTACGGCTTTTCAACAGGGACACAGACAAACAAAAACCAAAATGCGTATTTTTTTTTTTACTGTTGTCTGTGCTTTCTTGTTACAACCCCACCACACATTAAATTTATTTTACAAGCATCAAAAAACAAAACACATACTTTGGAAGGTTTGAACACTTTTTTTACTACAAAACAAATCCTGAATATATTAACCACATGCTGACTATATAAAACTTACATATATGGTGGCAAAATGGCACTGTTGCCCAGGATCACGTACCTAGTACGTGAATCCTACACGTCTGGGTAGGGTGAACGCATGCGCGCCGCCAGCAGCCCACACCCGCTGTGATTTATACACAGCGGGAGCCGATCGGTGGGTTCTGTGGACACCGATCTTTCGGTACTGAGGGAAACAAGGAAAGATCGCTGTTCTGTCAGTAGGGGATGCCTTCCCCCAGTTAAAAGCACCTCCCACACTACACATGATCACTAGCTAGGCACACAGTTAACCCTTTCATCGCCCCTGTTAACCCCTTTGCAGCCAGTGCCATTACTAGTGACAGCGCATATTTTTTTTTAGCACTGATCCCCATTAAAGTCACTGGTCCCCAAAAAGTGTCAAAGTGTCAGCTAGTGTCAGAATATCTGTTGTATTATCGCAGTTCCACTATATGTCGCTGATCACCGCCATTAGTGGTTAAAAAAATAATATATAAGTTTGTAGACGCTATAACTTTTGCACAAACCAACCAAGAATTTTTAGCAGAACACATATTGGCCTAAATTGATAAAGACATGGATGAGCGAGTTTGGGGTGGAGGAATTTGACTGGCCTGCACAGAGTCCCGATGTCAACCTGATAGTGCACCTTTGGGAAGAATTTGAACAGAGACTGAGCCAGGCCTTCTTGCTTAACATCAGTGCCTGACCTCACAAATGCGCTTCTGGAAGAATGGTCAAACATTCCCATAAACACACTCCTAAACCTTGTGTGCAGCCTTCCCAGAAGAGTTGAAGCTGTTATAGCTGCAAAGGGTGGGCCAACTCAATATTGAACCCTATGAACTGGCATTCCACTAAAATTCATTTGCATGTAAAGGCAGGCGTTCCCCCATACTTTTGGTAATATAGTATATCTAGGAAGTTCCTAAACTGCCAAATTTGTAATTCTGGTAAGCCAGTCTTATGATCTAGAAACCACTGCCAGACAGCACAACCAGGTCATGCTTCCCTGTCCTCTATAAAGTCTACTTCACAGCTAAGAGTACACCCTGGCCTGGGACCCACCCTGGCCCCCTTTTGAACAGTAATAACTGGTACAAATAATGAGTTATAATAATCATATTCAGTGAAAACGCAGTGCTGCGCCTCTATTTCTCAGTCGGAGTGCTACAGAAGGCTGATGTAAAGATAAATTCAGGTGTTTTTGCCAACTTACTGTATATGCAAAAAACACACAGTATGACTTTAATGAAACTTTGAAACTAAAAATAGATCAAAATGTTGGTTTCTACAGCTTCAATATCCATACAAAATTAAATAACCAACTTCAAGAGCTTTTGGAATATGACGAATATCTGTAAATAATATTAAAAAAAAAATCTGCATTTCCATGACAAGAAAAGATCATCTTACACGAGTGAACACACAACGTTCTCACAAGAGTGAACACAGATAAAGTTCATAACTGACCTTAAAATTTTCTGACTGCAAATGTCCTTGTATGGCTCTGTAGGCAGCGTTCAGATCAGCAAAGACTTGGCATAATTTATTTTCAAAGCTAATGAGGTAAACAGAGATGTTAATTTATTTCACATGCCCAGAACAGATGCGCCACATCAAAAATGGTTAAGGATACGGACTACAAATGTATTTAATAATCAATATGGTTTTAAAGTGGAAGTAAACTTCCATCTTTTGTTCTTACCTATAGGTAGTGTAAATATCTCCTAAACGTGCACCATTTAGGAGATATTTACATTGTATGCAGCCAGTGACAGTGACTCCGAAGAAACACACACACCCGTGCTGTTCCTTCCGAGCCCTGTACAGCGGATCCTGCGCATGACGTCATCGCGGCTCCAGCTAATCACAAAGCGTGCAAACCGAAGCAAGACGGGTGAAGTTGGGAGCCCCAGCAACGCTGACTCTCAGCGCGGGAGGGCTTTGTTTTAAGGTGCATACTAGCACATTATGACTTTACCTTGCAGGTTAAAAAAAAAAAAAAAAAAAAATACAATTAAGCCGATCTCTTAAATTACCAAAGGCCATTTTTTTCCTCTTAGTTTTGGATAGTGGAGAGGGATTTGAACACATTTTTTTTAGGTTTTTTATTGCTGTCTTTGTCCCTTTTAGAAAGATTCACCCTCTTTGCCCTGTCCCAAATTTTGGATTGTCTCCAAATTGTCTCCAAAACAGAAATAGAGGGAAAATCTTCTAATTGGGACACTAGTTCTGGTGACACCAGGAATTCCTCAACTTTGCCTTTAGTGGTACTTTAAGGCCCCTTTCACACTTGTGAGACTTGTGCTGCAACTTGGGACTGCAAAGTCACAAGACAAGTCGTTCCCCATGATTACCATTCATATATGTGCGACTTCCAAGTTGTGCCGACTTCAAAAGTAGTCTCTGTACTACTTTGGTCCGCCTTTCATGCAAATTGAGGACCACAGACCAAGTTTACATAGGCATTTTTCTGAAATCACGACAAACTTACAGTAAAATTGTGGCAGTGTTAAAGGGGCTTAAAGTGGTTTAAATAAAAAAAAAATAAAAAAAATCACTGTTAGTCCCTCTCTTTTATGCAGGCACTGTGTAAACCAGGGGTGCCCAACCAGTGGCCCACAACCTCCTGCTCTGGGGGATGTCGGGTTGGCAAGCCAAGATCGCAGGTTGCCAACGCTCCATCCCAGAGCATCAGTGTTGTGAATGAAGCCAGTGGTAGAGGAAGCAAGTGGCTGTGAAGCAGCGCCGCATAAGCCAATGCTTCCCGTAAAGCACTGGCTCCTGTCATAGGCTGAGTGATACCAAGTGTATTTTGCCTGGGACAGCAACAGCCAGGAATACCTGAATAGAAGACTGTTAGGTAAGTTTATTACTAAAGTCAGTGTGTGTAAATATTATATTTATTTATTTATTATATGGGCCCATCTGTTCTGCAATGGTTACTGCGCTGCTTTCAAGCTGATCCACAGGTGTAGCGAAGTGCACCTGCGGGTTACCTGTACTGAGCTATAGACTTCTGTTATTACCTGCAGGTTTGATGCACTTTTAGAAACTGCACCACGCCTGCAGGATATAATAGAGTTCTATGGCAAAGTGCAGCTAACCTTCAGGAAATCCACAGGTGCACTGCGCTGCACTGCACCCATGATGTGGGTAGACTGCAGACCATCAGTGTAAAAAGCAGCCTAAGGCCCCTTTCACATGGTCAGTCCGACCCAATTGGACCTTCCCTTCATTCACCTCTATGGCAGAGGTAAACAGAGGTAAACAGACTTGTGCCCATTTACACTCGCCTACCTCCAATCCGATCTGCTAAAAAAACAGAAGTGGATCTGTCCCCTTCAATCTGATCGGATCAGAGGACCCATAGAGTAGAGTAGAGTGGGCTGTGTATGTGTCCGCTTTGTGAATGCAGAGTGGACACAGACCGGTCATCTAGCCACTCCGCTCATTGTGGCCCGCGACTGGTTATGAAGTCACTTAAGTGGCCCTCGATCTTCAAAAGGTTGGGCACACCTGGTGTAAACGTTTGTGGAAAACGAAAAATCTAAAATATCTTTTTTCAGATCTGTTCTGGCTGGTCATGTGATCTTCGGCCACTCTCCTCCCCTAAGGGTAACTGCGGGAGGGGCTGAGGGGACAAGCACAGTGGTCACGCGACCTACACGGCTGACGTCAGAGGGGATCTCCGCCCTTCCTGCTGCAGCACTTAGATCCCTGTAGGAGAGCGGCCGGAGGTCAGGTGACTGGCCAGAACAGATCTGAAAAAAGGTATTTAGAGGCATCGTTTTCCACAAACACTTACACAGCGTAGGAAGCCTGCATAAAAGAGGGGCCAGCAGCGATTTTTTTTTTCATTCACAACCACTTTAAAGGCTAAAATCAAAGCACAGTGCCCAATTAGAATACATCTTAGATGGATACGATTTAAAGGACAACAGACAGACAGCAGTTGTGCTTTGGTTAAAACCTTGTTACTATAAACTACTGTGTACATAAGTACCTCTCTGCACTGCTGTAATGAAAGATCTGGCATGTTCCAGTAGGGCAGGCTATAAGAACTATTCACTAAACTAATTGGCATGAGTGTGCCGTGGTTGTGACTGAATATCCTGGCGTGTCCAACTCATCAGTAGATAGATCAGCACAATAACATATTAACATAAGATCTCTCTACTGTTTAGCAGCAACTTCAAAGCCACAATGCAAAATGGCATCATTATGAACCTACAACCAATGGAATACATGTAAAGCATGTTACAAAAGATTATCTGGCTAAACACAAACATTCTCATGTGAATAAAACACACATTACATTTCTAAAACCACTCCTTAAATAATAAAAAAATAAATGCATATTTTTTGCAAATAAAAATGCATTCATTATGTAGAACAGCGGATTCTGGGTGTAATGCCATGGTCCTGTCTGTCTGTCTGCCAGCACCTCAGACACAAGCAGGCAGTAATACTCTGACAGGAAGCTCAAAGAACTACCTAAAAGAACTCAACAGCTTCCTGGTAGTTCATTGAAAACTACAACCCGAAAGGCTGTGAATGAATGACGGGGCCGGCCCTCACAACACCCCCAATCCCCTACTAGCTGTCAAACCAGGGGATCAGAGGAGTGTGGGGGCCGGTGCATTTGAATATGAGTGTAACATGTTACAAAAGGTGAACTTGTGCTTAAAAGCAACAAGTAACAATGACTCACAATTTTCTGTAGTATGATGCATTGGCAACTTTAGCAGATGAGTTAAACAAGACATCGGACACCAGGTAAAGTCTGGCAATCTATAGGAAAAAAGAAACAATCGTGAAACTAGTAATTTGGTAAATAATAACAATTCCAGTAAAATGGCAGCCAACAACAATTTGAGACGAGCTTGGACGAACTCCAAAATCTAAACTATTTTTTGTTTTTTAATTAGCTGTGGGCCAAGCCATTCCCACCCCACAAAGACACAGGTGAGAATGACCCAGCCTGCAGCACACTGCAATAAAAACAAAAAAGGAGCACAAATTTGGAGTTTATATAGAGTAGAGTTTTGAAGGCCACCCAAGCTCATCTCTAATATCAATCAGCAAAACTTGAACTTTTCTCAACTGATGGATAATTTAAAAGCTTACACAAACAAAAAGTGGAAAAAAGACCATAATAATAAATAATTTCACTACCCTGCCTGACAAAATCCTGTAGGTTTGAAGGCACAGTCAATAAACATGCATAAGCAATAGACATGGCAATACCTTTTTAGGGAGAGGGGTTTTCAAGATAGACAAAGACTCCGCTATACAGTCTACAATCTCTTCTGCTGCTTCGGCATGGTTAAGACAGAACATCATGGCATCACCAATGTCATTTTTCCGTGGCGTTAATCCTCGCAACACCTCCTCTAATTTGTCTCTTTGTCTAAAAAAGAAACTAAATGTCAAAAGTACTAGACAAAATGTAAAAGTGATGGATAAAACAAAAAATAACTCCAAGTAAAATTGTACCATCGAACAATATGTACTTAAAGCGGAACGTTACCCATAACAATTAAAAAATTATGTTCTATAGCAGGGGACATTCCAATAATTATGCCATCAATATTAATGTGTGTTGTAAACTGCCCCCAGCTTTGTTACCGTTTCTTCTTGACGAAGGGTGCCATTTTACTGCCCCTAAACAGCAGTAAATCATCTTAAAGCGGAGTTCCGGCCACATTATTATAAAAAAAAAAAATATATGTTTTATTGTTCCGAGCATAATTCATTCTTAAATAAAAAAAAAACTATTATATAATTTTAAATATGGATGTTGCTAAAATATAAATTTACTACTTACTAGTTTGTCCCTCCTGTTGTGGCCGTTGCCATCATGATTGTGGGCATGTGAAGCCCAAATCGATAGCTCTTCCTGGATAACCGTAGGAGAGGTGCATGCTGGGCAATCAGCATGCCAGTCTCGATCTCGCACATGCGCGATTCACATAGCGATGATGGTTTCTAAAGTTGCCAAAACAACGGGCGGCGATTGAGGAAGGTCATTCCCCGTTGTTATGGCAACAAACACATATCAGTGCTGTGATCAGCCCTAAATCACATTTCCTGTCAGGAAAAAAACGTGATATTTTATCACAGTACTGCCCATAGAGCACAGGCGAGGGAGGAAGTGACGAAGAGCTCCGGGGACCAGGAAGTGGCAGATTAGGAGCCATCACAGATTCTGGTAAATATAAAAAAAAATCCTCCAATTTTTTTTTTTTTATAGGTTTAGAGTCGTCGGATTCTGAAAAAAAAAATTCAGGGTGGAACTCCGCTTTAAGGCTGTCAGAAGATCAGCCTCTACAAATTCAGCAGTGCCTAAAAATAGCAAGTAACTGAGCATGTGTAGAGTAGTGCATTACTGGATTTTAAACAGTATAGGCCAGGGGTGCCCAACCTTTTGAAGAGTGAGGGCCACTTAAGCAACTTGGTAACCAGTCGCGGGCCACATTGAGCGGAGCGGACGGATGACAGGTCACGGCTACTCTATAGGTCCTCCGATCCGCCCAGATGGAATGGGACGAATTCCCTTTTGTTTTTTGGATTGGAGGTAGGCGAGCGTAAACGGACATCTGTCGCTCTGTAGAGGTTAATTGAGGGTCCTATTTGGTTGGGCTGATCGTGTGAAAAGGGCCCAAGACTGCTTTCACCCTGATGTGCTGCGGTTTACCCACAACGTGGGTGCAGCATAATGCACCTGTGTCTATCCTGCGGGTTAGCTTAACTTTGCCATAGACTAGCTGTAGAGAAAGCATCGGCCTATGGGCCTCTGCTCCACAGCCGCTTTCTTCCTCTACCACCACCATTCACAACACTGATGCTGCAGTATGGCGGGTTGGCAACCTGCGATCTGGGCTTGTCAACCCACCATTCCAGAGCAGGAGGTTGCGGGCCACATCAGAGGGCTCCGCGGGCCACATGTAGCCCCCGGGCTACTGGTTGGCCACTTGTTTTTAATGTTTGACATAGCTATACCTGCAAAAGGGGCCAGCCTGAAGTGATCTAGCAGGACTTAATTTTCTAACTAAAGTTTCCACTTTAATAGGGATTAGTCACTGGAGTTCTGACTGGCTGGATGGCAACAAACGATAAGCTGGATATGATCATTTACTTTAGAGTGCAGGTACAATATATCTAAAAATCAAATTTGACGATTGCTTATAAGTTTCCTTACAAAGACAAGCTGTTGAGATGAGCAGTTAGAGACTTAAGACTTTTTTTGGAATACAGCATTAAACACTAATGGTGTGTATCCCAATACCTGCAGGCAGTGACTTCTGGTAGAGATATTCTCTTCAGGCCTCCTTAGCGGCTGTTTAATACTGCCCTGAGCCGTTATCTACTAGCACTGTGTGAGTAAACAGCAGCACTGCTACTGAGAGAAGTTGCACTGCTTGCAAGCCCCCATCAGTCTTTCACCATTCACAAAATGTATATTACTATCCTTCCACAACAAATCACCTTCTGTGAGTGAAGGAGTAGGATCTTCACTGCCCATTCACAGAATACATTGTGGGAGATTAGCGATATGAGCAATATAATGGCAGAGAACTTTTCTCACTAGCACATGCTACCAACTTTCACAGAGTAGGAAGCCTACCACTCAGGGCAATAATCTGGTGGCTCCAAAGGAGGCAATGAAAAGGTTTGTTACCCAAAGCAGCCTTATGCATGTAATGAAATGCACACCATTGCACATAACTAATGTGTTTGATTGAGTACCGTAAGCTTACGGGGAAATTCAGTATGGACAGACACCTAATAAATGCAAAAATGTTATAGTAAGAACTGTGTAACTGGCCAAACTTCAGGCTTTCATCTGACTGGAGCAATCCAGATAAAAGATATAACATTAAACAGAAAAAAAATTAAATAAAAGAAATAGTACAGCAGTGAACATTAACTTTTTAAAAACATTAAAACTCTGTTATATGCAGCTACCTTCAGGTGATTGGACACATCAGTTTTGTAGCAAACGATAGGGAAATCATAACAGAGGGGAGGGTTCTGGTCTAGAACTGTATGCATGAAAACAGATTTCACTGGTGTGAGTCAATCCTATTTTCCTGATCGTACAGCACACAAGCTTCTTTAAATTATTACGACTGGGATGTCCAAAAAGTAGTCAAACTGAGGGGTGGGGGAACAGAGTAAACAATGCCAACAGGCCCACATAAAAAAAACAACAGCTCATGGAGGGATTGACAGACACAGGAGGGCAGCTTGTAGCACCTTGTGCCAAAACTGGCATCAGTGAAGGCTTGAATATCCACCCGGTGGAACTCATCAAACATAATAACCAATGCCCAGGTGTCAGTTGTTTAATGAGAACAGATGCAGGATGCTGAAAAAGCTCATAAAGAAGATCTGGTAGAATGTACTTTAACAGGGAAGGTAGGAACCCTAAGCCTTCAGACTACGGTCCTTAACGATAACCTGTCTGAACCACCTAACAATGGTGGAGTGAAAACCCTCGGGATGCAAAAAAAAAAAAAAAAACACTGGAAATGTGATTTCCTACAAGTGGCAGCAGCTAAGAGGTAACCCCCTACTGCACGCACAATTAGTAGGCCCATTAGATAACACTACTCCAAGCATCCATATCCTCTAAGTTGTCCCAAGAGCTTGCTCAATGCACCCTTTATCAGAGACATGACTGGCTGCACACCGATGATGTCAAGGAAGTAAAAATCAACTTTGTTGCGGTCAGACAAACATACCAAGCATCCAACCATGAAGCCATTTCAACGTGGCCCATCATTCCTCTCCCTGTACGCACCACTTCCAGATAGAGGATTCCCTTAGCTGCTCAAGGGAAGACATAGGAAGGGAAGGGGCACTATCCTGATTAAAGTGGATGTAAAACTCACATATACCAAATGAAGTGTACAGCCTTTAGATGATACACAGATTGAAAGAAAAAAAATCTCCCTACATAAGTTTTACATGTATATCTGCTGTCTTCAGCTTTATATACTGTTTAGAAAGTTCACATCCAGTTAGAATTTTCTCTTCCCGATTCACCTGTGGGTGTGGATTTTTTCCATACACTGGGAGATAGCCGATTGGGGGAAAAGCACAAACCCACTTTTCCACATAGGCAGAAAAAGGAACAAACAATGCAGAGCTGTGCTGTGAATAGACCAGCTGTCAGCTAATCTATTTCTATGCATTCACCCGACACAAAATTCGGCCTGGTTTTATCTCAGTTGACAGAGAACTTGTCAGAAGTTATCATGCTGAAAACAGAAGTACAGAGCAGCAGAAAGCCATGGGACTTAAGGCTTTGAAGAGAGATAAGTAAACACTACTGATATATGTCAAATTTCGTGAATGGGGCAAAACACCAAAAAAAGCTCCTTACAAGGTAAAGCGATACTTAACGCACACCGTTTAAAAGAGAAGCATGTTTTTTTTTTATAATCATACTTACCTAGGTGGATGGAGCATCAGACCGATTCTGCAGCTGTCCCCCGGCGTCTTTGCACTGTGTACCGAGCCACCAAACACTGCAGATGACTCAGTTCTCTCAGCTCCCAGAGCAGAGAGATGTTGCCTGTCAGTCAGTATCTCTCCGGGTCTGATCCTCCATGCTCATTGGAGCGATGAGCTGTGGAGGGGAGGGGAGCAGCCTTCAGACTGCTCGCCGCTGAAAACCGGTCACAGAAGTGTACTCCTGTGACCCACAAGAGTAGACCAGCCTAAAAAGCTCAGGCTGGACCTATTCTTTAATTTACATCACTTCTATTTCGGATGATGGCAAAAATCTAAATACCTTTTTCCTAATCAATATACAGGTGTCAAATGACCCAGCTCTTTTCCAGCCTGTCTGCAGGGAAACATAAGCAGGAGGAGCTCCAAGTCCTCTGCCGCTGGTCGCATGTTTAAAAAAATTGAATAAAAAAAGCCGCCTCTTCTGGTCTACCCTGTGTGAACAAAATAGTCCCATGGTGGTACTACTGACCTGCAGTGGTGCAGGAGGGGAGGGGAATGCTATGGTGCAGATTCTTCCATCAGTTTGGATACCGTATCCCAAGGCTCAGATACTGAGCGTGGAGTACCATTTAGCTGAAAGCAGCTGCATATACTGTCAGAATAATTTCAAGAAAAACGGTGTCCTGCATTGTACAATTAGGAAAAAACCGATTCCTAGGAAATTAGCTTTTAAACATTTTAAAGTGATTGTAAAACGTTTTTTTTTTTTTTTAACAAAAATATCATACTTCCCTCCACTGTGAAGTTCATTTTGCACAGTGTGGCCCCGAACCTCATCTTCAGGGTCCTCGACGGCACTTGTGGTTCCTCCTCCCAGGGGTTTACAGTTGCGGAGAAGCGCTTATCCTGGGGTTACCTTGCGTGCTGCACTTAAGTCCAGCATTTGAGAGACCCGCGTCATTGGAATTTGATTGACAGCAGCAAGAGCCAATGGCTGCACTGCTATCAATCTATCCAATCAAGAGCTGGAGACCCCAGTCAGAGAGGTCAGTGTCAGAAGTTTTTTCACCTTGATGCAAGGTGAAAACACACAAGGGTTTACGACCCCTTTAAGCAAAATTTTAGAGACTAATCCCACATCTGAAGCAATATATTAGAAACCTACTCTTCTTTAAGGGATCCCTTTTTGATGGGCTCTTCAATAAAAGGCTCAGGTTCCTGTTCTTCAGCCATTCCGTGCAGATAAGGATTTAATGGTGGTGGTCTCCAGAAAGAACCATTTTTAAACATTCGGAAATCTTCTGTCCTCCATTTTGTAGGAGAATCTCCCTAAATGACAAGGTGCAAAGGATAACGTTTATTTTCTATAAAACTACAAAACACACAGTGTGAGAAAGTGTATACCGAGGTATTATTCACCTGTAGTATTGAGTAAAGCTTCCATCTGTAATACACATGGGCAGGGGTCTGGTTTTCAAACAAGAACCTAGAAAAGTGAAAGAAAAAAAAACTTTTCACCAACAGCATTGGAAAAGTATGCACCAGTGTTAACAGATACACAAAAATCTGCAACAGAGCATACCTAGCCGTAAAGCTCTGGAAGCGCTGTACTGCAATTACCAACCAAGCTTTAAATATATGGTAGCCCAATGTATCATACAAAAAAAGCATAGACAAACAAGATCTTGCTTTTAGTTGTCCACACACTGTACAGATGTATTGTTTGAGTAACATTTATATGCACATGGCATAAATGCACCCTTCTGGCCTATGGCACCAATTACATGCTGGCCCTGTGCTGGAGTCTAGATCAACAACACATGCTCTATGGTTGGCTGGTGGTTATGGACAGAAATGGGGCTTGTATATTTCAGGCATCAAGCAGCAGGCAGGTTGGGGATTTGGCTGTTTGAAGTCCCTAAAACAATGTAGTGGGCTTATGGGCTGGCTTACGTCATAGGACAGAGCAAAAGGAAAACACCAGTGATGACAGCAGCAATGACATTGTTTATATACACTTCAGCAGGCATTTAGCCAACAGGCTTCATTAACATTGTACACTTGTACGTATGCTATGGTTCCACAAATGTTAACATGCCTACAGTGCAGTCAACACAGAAAATTACCACCCTGGATGCAGTTGTGCTCTAAATTTTTTTTTTTTTTTTTTAGGCTACTGAATACAGCACAACATCATGGCTCCAGAATCAGCTGTCCGAATGAGCCCATAGACTTGTATATTGCTGAATACATAACTAGACGTAGCATTCATCTCTGCACAGCTTTTTTTAAGCCAATGTAGATAATTCCCTATATGATAGGGAGGGCACACCAGTATCGTGTAATAGTTCATTGCAAATTAAAGAATTGGTAGACAAATGCTTGACACCTCGGAAATAAATTAGAAATTGTGTAGCAAATAACATGTTTTTTCTTTTTCATTATGTGTAATTTGGTACTGTACTGCATTTACCAGGAAACTTAATGCACCATTATTTTTACCTGAACATAGGATTGTTGATTTCTCGGTTCATGATCATAGCTTCAAACATTGGGCCTTCACGCACCACAAATTCGATCATGCGATGAATCAGAGCGAGTAAATTCCTACAACGGACAGTAGAGTTAAAGGAAAATGTATTCAGACCCTACATACTAATTGCATCCATTTTATCAAACTATAGTATAAAGTCTGCTGCTACGTAACAGCACTATTAGAAGATGAATTGTTGCTGCCCAGCTGTCTTGTGTATTAGTAATACATAGCAAGCCCTTCACCTGATAAAGGCTAAGCCCCTCTGAAATGCAGAAAAATGAATATTGGCCATCAGGTAAGAAAAGAAAGAGTGGCATAAAAAGCCAAGTGTCATGTTACATTAAGCTAGTAGGGCAGCAGTATGTAAAAATGTTATACTACAATACATTTTTTTTTAGAATGTAATGTATAAAATTATATATATATATATATATATATATATATATATATATATATATACATATATATATACATATATACATATATATACACACATACACCTTGCGAAAGTATTCGGCCCCCTTGAACTTTGCGACCTTTTGCCACATTTCAGGCTTCAAAACATAAAGATATAAAACTATAATTTGTTTTGAAGAATCAACAAGTGGGACACAATCATGAAGTGGAACGAAATTTATTGGGATATTTAAAACTTTAAGAAATAAAAAAAACTGAAAAATTGGGCGTGCAAAATTATTCAGCCCCTTAAGTTAATACTTTGTAGCGCACCTTTTGCTGCGAAGTACAGCTGTAAGTCGCTTGGGGTATGTCTCTATCAGTTTTGCACATCGAGAGACTGAAATTTTTGCCCATTTTTCCTTGCAAAAACAGCTCGAGCTCAGTGAGGTAGGATGAGAGAGCGTTTTGTGAACAGCAGTTTTCAGTTCTTTCCACAGATTCTCGATTGGATTCAGGTCTGGACTTTGACTTGGCCATTCTTAACACTGGATATGTTTATTTGTGAAACCATTCCATTGTAGATTTTGCTTTATGTTTTTGGATCATTGTCTTGTTGGAAGACAAATCTCCGTCCCAGTCGTGGGTCTTTTGCAGACTCCATCAGGTTTTCTTCCAGAATGGTCCTGTATTTGGCTCCATCCATCTTCCCATCAATTTAAACCATCTTCCCTGTCCCTGCTGAAGAAAATCAGGCCCAAACCATGATGCTGCCACCACCATGTTTGACAGTGGGGATGGTGTGTTCAGGGTGACGAGCTGTGTTGCTTTTACGCCAAACATAATGTTTTGCATTGTTGCCAAAAAGTTCGATTTTGGTTTCATCTGACCAGAGCACCTTCTTCCACATGTTTGGTGTGTCTCCCAGGTGGCTTGTGGCAAACTTTAAACACTTTTTATGGATATCTTTATGGAAGAGTGGCAAGAAGAAAGCCATTTCTTAAAGGCCAGATTTGTGCAGTATACGACTGATTGTTGTCCTATGGACAGAGTCTCCCACCTCAGCTGTAGATCTCTGCAGTTCATCCAGAGTGATCATGGGCCTCTTGGCTGCATCTCTGATCAGTCTTCTCCTTGTATGAGCTGAAAGTTTAGAGGGACGGCCAGGTCTTCGTAGATTTGCAGTGGTCTGATACTCCTTCAATTTCAATATTATCGCTTGCACAGTGCTCCTTGGGATGTTTAAAGCTTGGGAAATATTTTTGTATCCAAATCCGGCTTTAAACTTCTCCACAACAGTATCTCGGACCTGCCTGGTGTGTTCCTTGTTCTTCATGATGCTCCCTGCGCTTTAAACGGACCTCTGAGACTATCACAGTGCAGGTGCATTTATACGGAGATTTGATTACACACAGGTGGATTCTATTTATCATTAGTCATTTAGGTCAACATTGGATCATTCAGAGATCCTCACTGAACTTCTGGAGAGAGTTTGCTGCACGGAAAGTAAAGGGGCTGAATAATTTTGCACGCCCAATTTTTCAGTTTTTTTATTTGTTAAAAATGTTTGAAATATCCAATAAATTTCGTTCCACTTCATGATTGTGTCCCACTTGTTGTTGATTCTTCAAAAAAAAAAAAAAAATTACAGTTTTATCTCTATGTTTGAAGCCTGAAATGTGGCAAAAGGTCGCAAAGTTCAAGGGGGCCGAATACTTTCGCAAGGCACTGTATATACATATACGCCTGCAAAGCACTTCGACAACGGTGCTTTTAACCCCCGCTAGCGGCTGAGGAAAGGGTTAAAAGCGATAAAACATCTGGAAAGCTACGCTAAAACCCAGCAGCGCTTACCACCAACGTTCCCCCGCCCCAGTGTGAAAGGGGTCTTACTGCTTATTCATGCGATTCATTTTTTGTAAAACTTACAAGTGTAATTTTAAAAGAAACCAGGACAATAAGGGCTGCTTAATGACAAAAATTACACTGGCTCAAATCATAATAACTGCTTTAAAAAAGCCACATCCAACAAACTTGAAAACATTTTTAAATATAAAGAAACAGAGAAATAATTAAAACCATGACTCCTACCTAAAACAATATACAGTTGTGCTCATAAGTTTACATACCCTGGCAGAATTTATGATTTCTTGCCCATTTTCAGAAAATATGAATGAACACAAAAACGTTTCGTGTTTAGCTGAAGCCATGTATTAATTAGCTGTGATTACTCTTTAAATCATAATGACAACAAACTACCCAAATGGCCCTGATCAAAAGTTTACATACCCCAGTTCTTAATACTGTGTTGTATTGCCCCCTTTAACATCAAATGACAGCTTGAAGTCTTTTGTGGTATTTGTGGATAAGGCTCTTTATCTTCTCAGATGGTAAAGCTGCCCATTCTTCTTGGGAAAAAGCCTCCAGTTCCTTTAAACTCTTGGGCTGTCTTGCATGAACTGCACATTTGAGATCTCTTTAGAGTGACTCAATGATATTGAAGTCGGGAGACTGAGATGGCCACTCCAGAACCTTCACTTTATTCTGCTATAGCGAATGAGAGGTCGACTTGGCCCTTGCGTTTTGGATCATTGTCATGTTGTAATGTCCAATTATGTCCCATGGGCAGCTTCCTGGCTGATAAATGCAAACGTTCCTCCAGTATTTTTTGATAACATACTGCATTCGTAACGTCACCCTTGGCCATCACGCTTAGTTTGTTTACACACTGCATCATCTTGCACCAGATCTGGTGCCTGGTTTGTACATTTTTTTACTATATTTTTTTATTAAATATCATTCATTTTATACAGAGAGCACCATCTACTTGTCCTTTGTATCCTCATGATCTCATGGTACCTCGGATAACACTGCATATTGGCTTATACTCTCTCCTGGCTCCTGGTCATATTTGGATCCATTTAATTGCCTGTAGGGGAATGTGTGTTTGACCATCCGTAATTAAAGGGTCCCCTTCGTGAAGTGAGCGGCCATTTTTACCATTGGTGAAGGTTTATCGTGCCAGCAGAGTCATCTGCATGTCTTTATATGTGTACCAGCACTGAAGACCTCACGGATGGTGTATTATACATTTATGGACTGTTGTCATTAGCGCTGCACCATCTGCTTTATATTCATCTAAGGGATTTTGATCATTGACCCTGGTGTTCAGCTGCTCTTTATCTCTTTTTCTCTCATACTGCATTCAACATGCCATCAATTTGAGCGAATTTCGTGTGCCTTTGTAGCTCACATCCCCAAAACAGCGATCCAAATGGTGTACCTTTCATCATAGGCCTTGTTGACTCCTCTCCAAATGTAGGGTTTACGGTTGTGGACAAAAAGCGAAATTTTTGTCTAATCATGCAAAATGACTGTGCCAGAAGGTTTGAGGCTCGTCTCTGTGCTGTTTGGCATATTGTAAGTGGGCTTCTTTTTGGCATTTACGTAGTAATGGCTTTCCTCTGGCGACTCCACCATGCAGCCCATCTTTCTTCAAGTGCCTCCTTATTGTGCATCTTGAAACAGCCACACCACATGTTTTCAGAGAGTCCTTCTTTTCACCTGAAATTGTGTGGTTTTCTTCGCATCCCACACTATTTTCCTGTTGTGGCTAAAATTTTAGTTGGTCTACCTGACCGTGGTTTGGTTTCAACAGAACCCCTAATTTTCCACTTCTTGATTAGTTTGAACACTTATTGGCATTCTCAATTCCTTGGATATCTTTTTATATCCCTTTCCTGTTTTATACAGTTTTACTACCTTTTCCCGCAGATCCTTTGACAATTCTTTTGCTTTCCCCATGACTCAGAATCCAGAAACGTCAGTGCAGCACTGGATGAAAGATGCAAGGGTCTGTCAGGAGTCCAGAAACTCATTGACCTTGTATACACACACACACGTATTACAAAAAAACAGATCACAGGTGAGGATGGTTATCTTTAATAGCCATTCAAACCCCTTTGTGTCAACTTGTGTGCATGTTATCAGGCCAAAGTCACCAGGGTATGTAAACTTTTAATCAGGGTCATTTGGGTAAACACAGTTGATTGATAATAAATGGCTTCCGCCAAACACTAACCATGAGTGAAAGAAGTAAAGTGGAAGGGTTTGGTGTGTCCTCTATTGGATACGGCACCTCATCCTATACAGTAGTTACAAAGTAGGGAAAATTTGAGGGGATTATAACGGTGCCAGTTATAATCCCCTCAATTTTTCCCTACTTTGTAATGAGTGAAAGAATTTTTTTTGTGTTATTCATATTCTCTGTAAAATGGGCAAGAAATACAATTCTGCCAAGGTATGTAAACTTATGAGCACAATTGCATATAAAAACAAAACCGTGTAACCAAATTAGGGCACGTAATGCCAATAATATTACATATAAAACTAAGTTAAGAATAAGAAAGGAACAAAAAAATAATAACCCCAACTATGAAAAAGACCTATGGTGTGTTGGTGCACAATTAAATCTGGGTAATTTCCAGTGGAGCACCAATACAATAAAAATAATAGCCATGTTTTGGTATCATAACAGCATATACTACCCTGGCCACTGCAGTAATATCTGAGATGAAATTACTCCATTAATGGGCAACTACCTTTTGTAAAGTGAAAAACCTCATAGAGAAAAATAGTGTAGTACTTGAAGATTCTTAATTGTGGAACTACAGTTTGACCTATAATCATGTTACGTTCTTCAATTATAAAACACAACCACATTTATTGGAGTCGATCGTACCAATGTCTGGTCAAAATACTCTCCCAATCCATCCCTTGATGTTTTCCTGGTCCCCCGCTGCCGCAGACTGTTCAGCTGTGGTGTTGCTCACCAAGGCCAATGTCAAAGGTCAATGGGAATTTGAAATTTGATTCTTCTTGGGTTGTATTTTCTGTCTTGAAAGTAAGACTGTGCTTTTCTGAGCAAGAGTTTATAGGACACCCTCCCTAGCCAGAAGACAACTAAAAGGGTTAATCCAAGCCAAAACTACTACTACTACTACTACAATTTCTGGCTGTGCCCCCACACAGTGGTCAGGCAGCTCCCGCGGAATGCATAACTTCACATTTTCTCCTTTTTTTAATTATTAATTAAAATAAATTAAAAGGAAAAAAAAAAAGGCAGGAAAACACTGCAATATACTTAAAGCTGGGTAGACCTGGAAACTTCACTTCTAATATTAAAAGGCTGGTGTGTGGTTAAGTCAGCATCAATCTAGAGCTGAAATATGAGTGCTGTTCACAGTCAAATCACTCAAATATAGGTGTAAAGTAGAAATATCAAGTAGAATAAAAGTAAATGCTGCTTTGTGTTCTTTTCATGCAACCCTTTAAAAAAAAACAAAAAAAACTCTGCGCATCCAAAAGACTTTACCTGGATCAGTCAAAAATATTGTGTGTATAGAAACACCCCAAGATATCCAGCTACTAAAAGTAAGATAAGGATGGTTACAGGACCTAATGGCCCGTACACATGAAAATATCAGACGGGGGGAAACAACGCATTCGGAGCGAACGTCTGATAATTCGTACACAGCTTTCGAGAGCTGATCATGACAGTTCATACGAAAATATCCGAAAAGACAAGCATAAAAATTTCTTGTACAATAACAGAACTAACGATTTTCGTGTAATTGGTATAGTATTTGAATGGTAAAAAAAAAAATCGTGTGACAAAGACCACGCAAGACTCTGACAGAAAATAATATATTACATCACTTCTATACAAAGTTGTATTCTGTTCGAGAATTTTCATAACTTTAGTAGCCTGCTGTTTTTTATATGAGACTATGCAAAAAAAAAAAAAAAAAAAAACACGGCAATCATTTGCTGGATATGTTAACATGATCGCTGTTGATCACCTGATGCCAACAAAATGTTCACTCTTCTTTCGCACCTTTCCCTGTCAACAGAAGACGCTCGACTGATTGATTTGTATCTGCATGCTCAACTGGTCTCTGAAAGCAGCCTTAGAGAACCAGACAGGAGCTTTTTTCTAAATGTATATTAATGTATAATCCTGCCAACAGATTTTTGACAGGTCAGTTGCTAGCTTAATTGTGTTATGTGCATTTAAATGAACAGGGGAAAAAGTAAAAAGAAAAAAAGAAAAAAGAAACTGTTGCTCAGTGAAGCTCCAATCACCTCCCTCAAGACCATCAACCAATCATTTGTATTTCTGAAGGGGATATTTTCTAAAATCACATGAGTAATAATAAAGAAAAAAAAATGTACCTTTCTGTTGGGATAACCACTTTGACTATGGCTTGCGACAGAGTCTGTATATGAAGTCACATCAGATAATAAACATAGAATATGTGAGTATTGTTAACAAGTAACAAGCAAAAGAAATTATACATATCATTAAACACTAGACATCTAGTACATGTTTATGCAGGCACTTCTTGAAAAGCATAAACAACTAACAAGATACAATGAATGTGCCCACAGAGTGGGTGATAGCTGAAATGTCCTGATATATATTGCACATTAAAAACATCAAAAATAGGTACTACACTGGAAATTGTAAATGCAAATACAGCAATCGGGGGCCACTAACTGTACACTCCTGTATTTCTGAACTTAGCAAACAATACTCTTAGCTGAACTACGCTTTCAATAACATATCAGAAACAACGGCTATTACAATATATACATACAGGGCTTTGTTAAAATAGAGGCACTTTGGGAAAAAAAAAATAATATAAAAAACAAAGGGCCAGGCTCTAGTTTAAAAGTAAATGTTGATATTTGCAGAACAGACCTGAGGATCTAAATTGAAATTACAATTTTTGTACAAAAATTTTACAATTTAAAGGGATTGTAAAGGTTTGTTTTTTAATTTTCTTAATGGGTTCCTTTAAGCTAGTGCATTGTTGGTTCACTTATTTTTTTCCTTCAATGTTTTTTTTCTGTCTGAATTTCTCACTTCCTGTTCCTCTTCAGTAAGCTTGCCCCCATCATCCGAGCTGTTCTGGCTGGGGGTTAGATGCAGTGTTCAACACAGGAATTTAGTCTCAAAAGAAGGGGGGCGAGCACACTGACTAACCCCCAGCCAGAACAGCTCGTTGATGGGGGTAAGCTTACTGAGGAACAGGAAGTGAGAAATTCAGACAAAGAAAAAAAACATTTAGAAGGGAAATTGAAGGAAAAGTTAAGTGAACCAACAATGCACTAGCTTAAAGGAACCTATATAGAAAATAAAAAACAAACCTTTACAACCCCTTTAATACAGTTCCACGATACGCTTTTCTTGCAATTCATTCTGATCAGTGCAAAGCAGAACCTGCCCGATTGGGCCATGCTATAGGCATTATGTACTCTGTCACGAAGGATGTAAAGGTTTCTAGAATAATGAGAAGTTCCACCAGATGGATACCTGTAGCTAGAATACCAAGTCTGTGCAAAGAGCTGTGGCCACTCAGCAATGAGTTACCTGTATCAATGTACCCTTATGGACTTTCCTATAAATAAGGCTGCATTCACACTCATGTGCTGCGGTTTACCCGCAACACAGTGTTTTTCAGTTTCCTGCACTTTGCAATAGACTTCTATTATATTCTGCAGGATTGGTGCACTTTGAGAAAGCTCATCAAACTCGCAGGTAATAACAGAAGTCTATGGCTCAGTGCAGGTAAACTGCTCTGCACCTGATGAGCAGTATGAAAGCAGCCCAGTAACCACTGTAGAACAGATATGGCCATGTGATTTTAGTAATAAACTGACCTTTAATATCAGTTTTCTATTCTATTCCATCCCAGAGCAGGAGGTCGCGGGCCACATCCGATGGCTCTGCGGGCCACACGTGGCCCCCCAGGCCACTGGTTGGGCACCCCTGATCTAGGGGGTTTCATCTTTGCATGTCATAATAGGGGAGGAACCTCCGTTCTCATGATGTAGTAAGAGCATCCCTACATTGACATTGCACATTACATATAGCAATGAGACAGAACAAGTAGGTATAACAATTTTCAGGGTGTCCAGCAATAGGCTGTATATTAAAGTGTTACTAAACCCAAGACCCTGCATTCACTATATCTGGTCTCCCACAGTACACAGAACATGGAAATGCCATTATTTTAGTAAATCTAAACTGATAAATACCTTTTCTCATCAGCAGTATATAGCAGTCTTGTGACTTCTACAAGCTTTGCTAGTAACTGATAGAAGTTTTTATTCTCCCCTGACCCGCTGTCTGGACAGTGCCGATTGGCCCCGTGCTGATCACATGCACCCTTCCCAAGAAAAAAAAAAAACTCTCTAGCAAAACACCAAACTGAGCATGTGCAGCACCATCCCCTGGCTCTGTAAATATCAGGTTATTTTTTGGAGTCAGTGGAAGAAGGGGGGGATCTGTGCATACAAGGTCAAACAACCTTTTTACACAATGCCAAGGTTTCACCCCTTAGGTTCAACAGCGAGTACAACAAGCATGCTTTACTGCATTTACAGAATGATTTTAAGCCCCTTTCACATTGGGGTGACGTCGACGGTAAAGTGCCGCTATTTTTAGCGACGCTTTACCGGCAATTTCGCATCGCTATTCGGCCGCTAGCAGGGCTCCTTTACCCCCTCTAGCGGTGGAGAAATGGTTAAAACCACTGTAAAGCGCCTCTGTTGGCGGTAAACCTGCAGTGCCCCATTGATTTTTTTACCATCCTGCTAGTGTACCAGTGTGAAAGCCCTTTCACACTTGACAGCAGCGGCTGTTTCAGGACGCTTTGCAGGCGCTATTTTTAGCACCTGCAAAGCGACCCAGTGTGAAAGGGGTCTAACTGTTGTGGATTTTGTAACACTTTAAGTGTTCTCACAGTGGAAAAACAGGAGGTAAAAGTCTTTAAGCTTGATGCAATCAATCTGTTGAGTTTTAGTCCTCAAAACAAATCTATTTGAAGCCTTAATAAACACATCTCAAACATGTCCCAAATACAAGCCATTGTTCCCTTAAAATAAAAGTACAGCCAAAGCTTTTCTTTTTAGTTATGGATAGCGTGGGGAAAGCTTAAAGTGGATGTAAACCCGATTCATGAAATTTGAGCTGGGCACATATCTGCAGTGTTTTTTTTTTGTCAAAGCCCTATGTCCCATAGCAGTCTCCTGCTCAGTTCTTCCGTTATCAGCCTGACACCTCCTGACCAGTTCTCAGTCACATATAATAAAAGCAGACAGACTTTTGTGTTGCGGAGGATGCTATAAATAGATTAGCAGCGTGCTGAACGATTCAACGATTGGCTCTGAAAGTCTCTACCTATGAGGAAAAGGGGTGTGTGCCTTTCCTCCAATCAGCTGTCTTGGCCGTTTGCCCAGGCTTCACTGCAGTGCTAACCAAAAAGAGAAAATCTAACGATCTGAACTTTCTAAACAGTATATAAAAAGATGAAGACAGCAGATTTACATATAAAACTTATGTAGGGAGATTGGTTTAATCTCTGTGTATCATCTGAGGCTGCTTCACTGGGTATATGTGAGAGTTTACATTCACTTTAAGGCTAGGTGCACCTGCAACCAAAACGCAACCATTCATGATTAATGGCACCCCCACACATTTAAACCCACAGCCCGTTTGCAGTTATCGTAAGGAAATTGCATGGTGCAAAAGCTAAATTTTCTGTGGTAAACGCAGGTACCACAGCATATTCAAATGAATGGATTACTGCGCACCGCGTAAACACAGGGCGCAAACCCGTAAAAGTGTGAACCTAGCCTAAACCCCGATCGATAAAATTTTTGCTGCTTTTTTCACACTGGAGAGATTTCTCCTAAATTCCTCTTCTAGAGGGGCAAAATGAAGTGCGAGAAAAATGCGACAACGTGAGGGGTATTCCTTTCAGACAGTTGGCATTAGAACACATTGTTCTAGTGACAACTGCAAAACTTCAGATTTCCCATCACTTTTTCTGGACATAGAAAGGGTGAATCTATTTAGCAGGGACAGACAGCAATAAAAATTTAGCAGGGTTTCTACCTATCCATAGTGGGGGGAAAAAGACATAAAAATAAAACTACAGACGTAGGGTTTTTTCTTTAATTTCATTGGCCAGAATAAATTTTCCAATTACCCTTTAAAAAAAAAAAAAAAAGCATTTATAAAAACCCCAGTGTGCATGAGGTCTAAGCGCGAGGAAGCATGTTACAACTGGCTTCCTTCTAAGCCCAACATCTGTATAACCCTTGACTGGTTAAATTTATTTTAACAGCTCCTTGGTCTAAAACAATATCCTGCTTTCTCATTAGAAAAATAGACTTATGCAAACAAAAAGTGTACCAAAATATTCAAGCATGGATTTTGCATATTCTTATATTTTTTTAAAGACAGAGTTTTATATAGGTTTATTTTCTGCAGAAATTCGATAACAAAGTTAGAACTCAAGTTTAACCAAGCCCTGTATATACAAGTTCTATACGCAAACCATGAACTTCCTAGAGTCACATACCTGTAACCCAGTCGACTAAGCAATAACTAAATCACATGTCTTGTCCAATGCAATAAATGTCACACCTTTATTTTTATATTACTAATCCTGGAATGAACATCAAAACTAACCTTTATGGGTTATGTGATCCATGTAGTAATGTTTAGAAGTGTGTGTATAAATATACATATATATACATATGGGGCAGAGAAAATCCTTTATTATCTGCATGTAGAATGTATGAATGTATCCAGCACCACTGGCTATGAGGAGAAAACATTGTTATGCTTCATTAATTACCTTCTCAAACTCCTCCTTATTTTTGGGTGGTGGTAACATAGGAGAATTGGGGTTCTTGAGGCGCTCTCTCGGCTGGGCGTTAAAAGGCAGACCAGATGGAGGCGGTGGTAAAGTGTGCTCCATCATTGATGGGGGGATATATATAGGGTGTGGAGGGATAGGCACAGCTTTTCCCCAACCCAGCTTCATTTCAAAAGACATAACCATTTTTCCTGAAATCAGAAAAGCAAATTTATAAATAATTAACTAGCATGACATAACCTCCCTCCCCCCGATTAATAAAAATACATTAACAGTAAGGCAAGAGGTACCAAGATAGAATAATGCTCAAAAAGGTCTGCAAGCTTGCCTACTGCCTATCTCAGACATGGGTCCTCATTTCAGGAGGAAGATAATGCTGAGAACTTAGAATGCACAGGTTCTTAGGGCCCACTGTCCGACAGCTTAAGGTTTTCCTCTTTTGATCTGGAGCCAATCAACATGGTTTCCAATCATGCAATTAACATGACAGCAAAATTATGCAGACCACCATGCAGGTTTACTAAAACTTCTCTAGTCAAGATGCCAGTGCAGCTTAAAAAGGAGGGCAGTGTCCATCTATTTAATACTGTAACTGCCAGATAAAATTACACTAATGAAAAAAAGTAATGCTGTGTTTTACAAAAATCTTTTTTCGCAGCCTGCAAAAGACAATAAAAAATAAATATTTATTAAACTGGTAGTAAACCCCCTTTTTTTAAAACCTATACCTACAGGTAAGCCTACTATAATAAAGCTTACCTGTAGGTACCGTAACTATCTCTTAAGCTCCATGCACAATGAAGCTGATAAACTGTAGTTTATTGGCGTTTTGGCAATTTTTTTTAAAGCCCATAAACTGAACTCTATTGTTAGCCTATGTGCCCATGCACACCTGGGCATTTTTTAGTGTTCATGAGCTTTGGTGTTTATTGGCTTTTTTCTGAATACCCGAAATTTGCGGTCAAAGTGACGTATTTCGGCAGGGAAAAAACGGTAAAAAATACAAAATGCCGTTTTTTTATCCATTGGAAAAAAAAAGCTACACTGAAAAACGCTGATTAAAGCTATTGCAAAAACGCTAAAAAAACGTTGAAAGGCTCCCTGCAAAGCTACTGGTGTTTTTTTATAGCTTTTTTTTAGCTTCAGTGTGCATGGAGCCTTAAACTTGCACTGTTTAGAAAATATTCGCACTGCATGCAGCTGGTGATATCAATGGTGCATGCGCTCTCAAGGGACAGCATACCCATGCTGTCCCTTCAGAGCTCCGTGCCCCAGTCCATGACTCCCGCGCATGCGTGCAGAAGTGACGTCATTGCAGCTCAGCCAATCAGATGGCCGGAGCATGCGAACGCAGAAAGAAGACGTGGTGAAGATAGAAGTCCTTTCAGCGGTGACAGGGCATCGCTGGAGGGCTTTGTTCTAAGGCAAGTGTTTCATAATGTGCTAGTATGCGATTAGCACTTTATTCATTGACTTGTATTTGTTTTATACACCAAAAGCGTGGGAATGTGTGTGAAAGTGTGCTAACACACACATACATTTTAAAGATTTTTACATTTAAAAGTTTAGTGTCCCAAGTTCAGCTTTACAGCTGAAGTCTAGACAAGCAGCGTGTATGACAGTTATGCACCAGAGGTTTGTCATTTGGTGCAGCTACTCACACCAGAAAAACATTAATAGGTCTTTGACCTTTGCTATAGCACTGGATAATGATACACCTAGCCTGTCAAGTGAATAATAAGAGAGATGACAGCAGGTTGGGGAAATCCTTCTCTGTTTACCGACAACACATGTGCAAGCTGCAAAGCCTTACTGGTGGCTAGTGCCGTTTCTTCCTCTTCCAGTCTAAGTGATGCCATATATGAGATTAAAGATGCTGTATGTTAAGAAATATATACACACACACAGTAGGCATTTACAGAGGTTGTATTTATGTTTGTGTTTTTTAGTCTGTCTGGAGTTTGGCTCACCATACTGTAAGAGCAAGGATAGGCTGTAATAGCAATAAATGTGCAACTATAATCAAATCAAATCATATCATTGTGACAACAAATTCTGTCACAGACTAATTTCTGTAAGACAACCATTTGTGGAGCTTACTGACAGAGGTCAGGTCTGTCTTAGTCTGGAAGCTCAGGGCATGTTTCAAGGACAGACATTCTCCATGCCCAGGCACAGTACCCCACAACTCCAGAAGATGTAAACTAAACCATGCCCAATAATCAAGGGACGATTCCTTGGTCCACATCTGAAGTCTGTTGAAGAAAACATCGGGAAAATCCTCTTCAGAAAAAAAGTAATCTTACCATTCAAGTTTTTCAATGCTCTCTCTGCATCACGCCTATTCATAAAGGCAACAAAGCCACAGTTCCTCTCCCGTGCTCTCTCCTCATCTGTCCGTGGCCACATGATTTTAACACTAGCCAATGGCCCAAACTTTCCAAATTCATGACACAACATCTCCTCGTTCATCTATAAATTCAAGAAACATTTTAAAATCAAAACCTTAACATACATCTTTGATCATTTAGTAATTATCATAATGAAGACTGAGAAAATGTAGTTCTGGTCAGGATGGTAAAAAATTATTATTTACCGTATATACTCGAGTATTGGCCGAGTTTTTCAGCACGTTTTCTTATGCTGAAAAGGCCCCCTAGGGCTTATATTCAAGTCAGGGTCCCACTTACCTGCCGATTGGCCATGTTGCTCCCACGCTGCATCTGGGGGTTGTAGTTTTCAGAGGCAGGCAGAGGCAAGTGACACACTGGCTCAGGCTGGGTGATGGATGACTGCAAGCAGGAGCAGTACAAGGGGTTGGAGGGGGCCCCAGATTGTGAGCAGGAAAATCCGCCCACAAAATCTAGTTATAGCACTTGTATTCCCCTGTTGCCGACCCAAAACAGATTATGCGCCCCTGCTCGTTGCTCCGTGGCAGAAGATTACCACTTTCCAAGCTCCCTTATTGAGTTCCCGAGGCCCCTGAGGACAAGCGATTGCGTAAAATGCGTTGGGAAGGGCATAGAGCGTGATGTCACGCCACCACACCATTACGAGGATGTGGGTTTCTTTCTAGTGTTTTAGCACACTGGGGGTTGATTTACTAAAACTGGAGAGTGCAAAATCTGGTGCGGCTGTGCATGGTAGCCAATCGGCTTCTAACTTCAGCTTGTTCAATTAAGCTTCTACAATAGAACCTAAAAGCTGGTTTCTATGCAGAGCTGCACCAGATTTTGCACTCTCCAGTTTAAATAAATCAACCCCTCTGTACCATGAGATTTTACCATTAAATATTTCACTATGGTGCCTTCATATCTTGTGGCTGTCGGTGACCAAGTACATAGTGCAGAGATTGCCTCCAGTGGAGTAAAGAGGATTTCTATTACACAGGGACCTGCTGAGAGTGAAAGTGGACCAGACCAAGGATATTGAAGCTCATATTGCTGCTCCTCCCTCGGGCAGCATTGCTGTGTGGTGGGTGTGCAGTCTCTATTCCTATGGAAGGAATCTTACAGGTTTTGGTGTACTTTTGGAACTGTGGTGGAGGAAGTCACTTATGTGGATGAGACTAATATTTATCATATTTACAGTATATTAAAATGGACTTACTACACAAATAAGTGGAATTTTGATGAAAATTTACATATGTTTGGTCACGTGATATTTAATTTTTTCTACAAGCTGCAATGTATAAACTCTTGTTCTGTATTTGGTGTTTGTATACCAGCCTATATTACACACGATTTGGTGTTTAAGCATGGACTATAGTTTTATAATTTAAGATCCTAGATACTTGCCCGAGCCTGAAATCCAGAGACTCTCCAATAACACAGAATTAATGACTAACCGGCACGTGCAGACACCACCAGCTGCCTACATGTTATCAGTATTATTATATTAGATGCATTTTTAGGGTATAAAAGAATTACAAGTTAGGTACCTGAGGGTTGATGTTCCCAAGATAAAGATTAGTTGTACTTGGATCACCCACATCATGTGATCCAGGAGCATAGTCATCAAGAGCTTCATGCAAATAAAAACAAAAACATAGTTACCATTAACGAAACGTAAAGTAAAAAAAAAAAAAAAAGGGGGGGGGGGGTTTTTTTAAAGAAAAAGGAAAAATTTTAAAAGTATATAAAATAGAATACCACCAGAGGATCGGTTTCTTCTTGATTGTTGATCCGCTTAAAACAGAAAGAAAATTATTATTACTACTACAGGATCTACTACTAGCACCATCAATTCACGCAGCACTTTTCAGATATATACTGTATTGTACATTCACATCAGAACACATATCAAAGCAGGCAGAATTAGTCAAGGATTAATTGAAAATGTACGGCTTCCATAACAGAAGCAGTTTCTGCTCTCTTCTCCTGAAGTTGCTATCTGGCTGTCATGCCGGTCACCATTGTAACAATATTTGAGTCACTTGTCTAGAACAAGCATGCAGATAAACACTCTGCAAAGGTTTTCCTGGTCAGTGATTTAGTGATTTAGACAACCTTTTTCAGAAGGAGGTCAACAAGAAAAAAAGTATAAAGTATAATATCTATTTCCGGAGAGGGTTACTTTAAATTCAAAATAAAGACTTGTTATATCAATATTTAATTGCAGCTTTACTGCTAAAAAAAAGCTTTTCTTACCTGGCCTTCGCTGTCCATCAGCATCTACTTGCGGAGGTTCAAATCTGCTTGTTCTACCCTTTGTTTTGTGTCGCTCATCTCTCTCTTCTTGAATCCTGCAAAGGATGTTACAGTATAAGAGGACAAAAATAAAATGTGTCCTTCAATTCTTAAATTAAAAGTAGAAGTCCAGCCTGAGTTTGTTTGGATCACAGGAGTGCAGTTCATTTTGCACTCCTGTGTTCTGTTTTCAGCAGAGAGCGGTCTGAAGTCCGCTCTCTGCCGACGTCACTGCGATCAGTCCAGGCACCGCATCATCACGACAACAAAGTCTTGATCCGCCAGGTTCCTGGACTGATGCCTGTCTCAGCTTCTCAGGGAGTCACTGAGAGCCTGAGATAGGTGCACCCCGCCCCTCCACAGCTCAGCGCTCCAGTGAGCGTGGAGCAACAGTGGAGAGCTGCTTGGGGAGCCGAGAGAACCGAGCCATCGGGGGATGTTTGATGGCTCGGTTCTCAGTGCAAAGGCGGTGGGGCACAGATACATTGGACCGATGCTGCATCCACCTAGGCAAGTCTAATTATGGGATAACATTTTTTTTCCCATACTTCTCCTTTAAAGCAGATTGGTTGTAGAAAAACAAAAATATGAGACAAAAATATTAGTGGTGTGTATATTTGGGAACATGACTTTCTATGTGCTTAGACTTTTGGGTGCCTCAACACCCCAAGATAGCACAGTGTCGAAAACTGAACCCTAGGAAAAACTCTGCCTTTGCAGTGGGGCAGTGTCCTCACTGCAAGCGTTAACTGCACCTTAAGCTCTAGGGGAGGGGTGTCGAACTCAATTTCATCGTGGACCGCATCAGCATTATGATTGCCCTCAAAAGGGCCGGTTGTATCTGTAAGATTAGATGTCCAGTGCATCCCCTCCCCTTACATTAGATGTCAAGAGCCACCCCACCATCAGAAGTGGAGTCCCCCACTCTCCCTTATATCACAGTGCACCCCCATTTCCTTATGCTGCTGCAGGGAAGAAGATGGATGCATTGTTTGAAAGCAGAAAGTAAGGGTCTGAAGAAGGACCGGAGGAGTGGAGCTCTCCTGCAGCTGAAGGAGAGGTCCGAGGGCCATGTGAAATGGCTCTAGGGAATTTAGAAAATAAGTTTTCTCTTTGGAATCTCTGCTCCTGCAGGCTCCTCCACATTGCTAGACCAATCCCAGCAGCCTCTTCTCCCATGCAATCTAAGATCCGTTGATGTCAACAAGGCCAATGCAGGGTACATATCCCTGCACTGGGCATGACGCCGCCGAAGGATAGTCCACCACTAAAGTATGAGAGAGCTTGCCAGGGAAGCAGAGAATTAGGCAAGTAGAATTGCCTGAAGTTTGTTCACCTTAATGCATAGGATGCATTAAGGTGAAAGTTTTTTTTACCTTTACAGCCCCTGTAGGTCCATTTTGGGAAAACCTAATGCATGACCACCCTCCCTCTATTCAGCACCTTTTCCTGGCTCAATTGACAATATATAATACATTACTGGGAACATGTTTTCAGAGAACAAAGCTAAGACCAGTGCATGCCTGTGTCTCCAGTTAAATGACATCGCAGGCTAGAAGATAATGTGCTAGAAAATTTCAGTATATATTCATACACACACCAATACTTACTGTTTGAGTTCTTCTTTAAAAAGCTCCAAATTACTTTTCTTCTTTTCTTTCTCCCCTTTCTTTAAAGGCTACAAAAAGAAAAAGTAAATACGCATACCAATAAAATGTCTCATTTAGCCACCCTTCCTAGCAGACAAACATAACCCCCATAATGTAAAGCGCAGACAATATCTTGTAAAGGATTATAAGCATTGCCACATTTTCCTTTCCCCATTTTTAAGGCAAACCCCCTTTTTGTATTTGACAGCAGAGATAGCTGCAGCATTGAAAATGCAATGGGCCACCAAACATATTCTGGCGATTACAGCTACGGGAAACCTTTCCTGCAGTTTCATAAACATTTTGCTGTTAAACAAGGCTCATCTGAAATCTAAGCGTAGTTCAAGTGCTGTATCACAGAATACAATGAATAAAACAATGGTGTACAGGTGGGTTTGCATTTGTCACACTGGCAGCTATTCATAAGAGTCAAAAAGAAGTAGGCAGACAACAAAGCATGTTATTAAGGTGAGCAGCTGCGTGCTTTCTATGCGAGTTGCTAAGTAGCAAGATTAAAAGTCTAAAATTGTACACCCTTAGGCATTTTTTCAGAAATGCACCAGGAGATGCAGGAGAAAGGCCAATTTAAAAGTTATTTATAGAAATTCCCTGTGGAGGTGCAAAAATATATAGTTTGTGTCAAATCTTAAATATACTGCCTAAAACAGACATATCTCCTGTAGGATCACACTGTGTTGAATGCATTCTGACCCGCCCCTCTCAACGTACAGAAAAATATATATTTTTTTTAAATATGAGGCTAACTCCACCCAAAACAAGGGAAAATAAATAAATAAAAATGTTGGGTGGAAATGGTCATACTAAACTATAAGCAGAATACACAGAGTTTGGAGTATTTTTTTTGCGGGGGGGGGGGGGGGGGGGTCGGGGAAGCATGTTGAAAAATGAAGCAGTTAAAGTGGAACTACACTACATCTGAGCACTACAAACCAAATACTATTTAGTTCCTTTTTAATATTTAAAGCAAACCCATCCAGCCATGTCTCTATTTTGTTGAGAAATTACTTTGAAAAACACCCTCTAGCATTTCTGGCTGTGACCATCTCGAGCAAGAGCAGGTGATTCATGTAGCAGTTACTTCCTGAATCCATCTGCCCTTGGCTCCGGCATGCAGGTGTTGTCAGATTAGGTGACCCGTCAAAATGTGTAATGAAAGGAGCGTTTCATCGCCGCCATCTTGCTACACCCCTCCACATTAAGGATACAGTGAGAAGGGGGCAAGAGGGTATCTTATTACACCCATTTATACACTTATTTATAGCAGTAAACTGAGGTTATATAGTGAAATGCAGTACTTAGAAATCAGTCTGACTGTTTACATGTTTAATTTGAAAAGCAGCAGCAGCAAGCCTGCTCATCTCACAGGTTTGCTAATCTGACAGAAGTTAGGTGCTTTTAAAATTCAACATCTAACCAGTCAGACGGAGTTCTAAGTACTGCATTTCACTATATAAGCTGAGTTTACTGTTATAAAGTGTAAATAGCAAAACTCTGGTGGGTGCAACAAGATGTCCACTTGCCCCTTCTCACTGTAGGTGTAGCAAGACGGCGCTGCCAAAACATCACTTCCGTTACACACTCTGACAGGTCGCCTAATCTGAAGAACACAGGCAGGAGGGGCTGCACATTAGTGTTTAGGAATTCCAGTACAAACATAACCCTATGCTCAGCCAGCTTAAAACATAGTTCCACCCAAAAGCCATATTATGCACCTTCCGTGGGGTGTGGGGGGGGAATATTGGGCGGATACCTGGTATCCTGTCCCCACTTGCGGAAGTCCGGGCCACAGTGAATTAAGTCAGTAGCTCGGCTCACTCCTCCCCTCCCCCCCCCCATCTCTGGACCAGTAGGAGAGCGGGTACCTGGCGTGACGCCGCAACGCTACACTGCCGGGTTCTCTTACCCGCAATGGAAACATCAGCTGCGGTGCCGACATCGCTTAACTACAGGACAGGTAAGTGTCCTATTATTAAAAGCCAGCAGCTGCAGTATGTGTAGCTGCTGGCTTTTAATTTTTTGCAGGGGTGGGCAGACCTCCTCTTCAATGAAAGTCAGCGTAAACAAAGCCAGTGTGCTGCTAAAAGCTGTAGTGAGCACTCTTCAGGTCTGAGTTCTATTCCTATTAATGCAAGTCCTGAGGACAAATATTTACTTGCTCCTAGTTTCATTCACACATTACGTTATTCATTAAGGTATCAAAAACAGGAGTTTTTTTTATTTAGAAAGCCCTAAAGCATCCCTTCTATAATGACATGTACAAACATTTTAGAAAGCGATATTAAGAGGCGTTTGAAATAATGTAGATAAAAAAAAAAGATGGGAAAACCACTGTACCGAAATGAAGAGATCATCATTTGTTCTTACGGGTTTCTTCGGTTCCATGGGTATTACTGGAGGAGGTGGTCGCTCAATAGGTGGCAGCTGTGGTTTTGCCTCAGAGAATCGTGAAGATGGTTTATACAGCTTGCCTTTCTTTTCATCTGTCTCATGCTCATCTGCAAAAAAAAAAAAAAAATCGCAATACTTTACATAACAATATATATTCAGAAAATTTCATGTTAAATTTATCTGGGCCGTATCAGATACAAAAAGTACTTGGTGGGAGTTTACATCCAAATTTGTAAAACTGCTTCCCACCTGCAATCTCTAGATAATAAGTGTCCTTTCACATGGGCGTTCAGTTTGTCCAGATGAAAATGGACACCCATGTATTCCTATGGGCAAGCAGATGATCATGCCTTGACATCAGCCTTCGTTAACATCCGTTTTTTGAAACGGAAGAAAGAAAGCTCAATTTTATTCAGTTTAAAAAACAGAAGCAGACCTAAAAACGGATGTCAATGGACAAACGGTCCATCTTTGCATCTGTTAGGAGGCGGCACCCTAACAACTGATGACTCAGCTGTCGGCAGGGTTCCCCGCTGACAGCTGAATGCAAGAATAGCTGGTTGCTAATGAAGCTGGCAGCCTCATTCTTAACAACTGATGAGTCAAACGGTCTGTGTTTTTATTTATTTATGACACTTTTTTGGTGAATGAGTAGGGGGTACGATGTATCCCATACCGATTCACATAGGGAGGGGGGCCAGGATCTGGGAGCCCCCTTGCTAAAGGGGGCTTCCAGATTCCGATAAACAACATGGGGACAAGGTGCTTTTTGGCCATTGCTTTGGCTCCTAGGAAAATGGTTCGCCCTCGTAACGCGTAAGCCGTAATTTTGTGCTGTCTGGACTCCCCGGCGATCTGGTCCCAGTCTAAGGCGTTTGGAGACATCTATTTCCATTGACGGAGTTGTGTAAACGCTAACTTTTTAACTTGTTTGTGAGTAGCCATTATCTCTGTACATATTAATTAAACCTTGCTATTGGTAATGCACAAGGTCGGTGCGCCCTTCTTTTCCTTTTGTTTATTCAATATGTTTTCTGACCAGGGTTGCGGGGTAGAGGCCATTGTCCCCATCAACATGGTGACAAGGTGCTTTCTGACCTGCCAGGCTGCATGCTTGGATAAGGGTCCAATATGGATTCTGGTGGGGACCCCACTTTTATTTTATTTTTTATTAAAGTGGAGGTTCACCTGAATTTTATTTTATTTTTTTAAAGCCAGCAGCTACAAATACTGCAGCTGCTGACTTTTAAAAAATTGACACTTACCTATCCAGATCGCCCGTGACGTCGGGAGCCGATGGCGAGCAACTACTTGGCTTCCCCTGCCGCCATCCTCGGTGAGGGAATCGGGAAGTGAAGCACTGCGGCTTCACTGCCTGGTTCCCTAATGTGCAAGCACGAGTCGCGCTGTGCTGTCCCCTCACTGGTCCCCACTGTGTTCTGGGAGTCGTGTTTCCCAGAACACAACGGGGGGTTTGTTGACGCGAAGGGGTGGGACTCCTATGGGAGTCTATACCCGGAAGTGGTGCAAATGCCTGTATTATACAGGTATGTACACCCCCCCCCCCCTCCCCCCCGAAATGTGCCAAATGTGACACCACAGGGAGGCGGGGTTTCCAAAAAGCAGAGGTTCACTTTTGGGTGAACCTCCGCTTTTTAATGTGGGCGTGTGGCTCCCCTCAAGATCCATACCAGACCCGAAGGGTTAAGGAGGCGACGGCCGGCTTGCTGGCCTGCTCCTTAGCAACCAGCTGTTCCTCAAATAGAATTTAGATCAGTCAATCAAATTTTGACTGATTGAAGTTCTAATCGTACAAAAATTTGAAATTTGTTAGAAAACAGATGTAAAACTTAAGTCCGCATCCATAGTTTATCCGATTTGCTAACAAAAAAAAACATGACAGGACGGATGAAGAAAACAGGACACCCATGTGAAAAGCCCCTTAGGCTACTAGCATGTTGCCCTGCACTGAGCAAATGTTTCCACAGTTCTCACTGTGCCTTGCACAGGTATACCAGCAACTATAGTCTGAAGTACAGTAAGCAAGCATAATTAGTTCCAGAAACATGCTTGTAATCCAAAGCACTTGTATATCAAAGCATTTTTTACAGCGCATAAAAGAGAAGAGAGGAACCTCTAAGTGTAGCAATAAGTTGCTAAATGTTGTACCTACATTAAATGTAACAATATTGCTACACTTAAGAGTCTCCTCTCTTCTTTTTTCTACTCAGTTGTGACATGACTCTTATATCAAGAAATCGCTTGTATATCAAGGCAAAATGTATTAAAACATTTTGCTCGTCTTGCAAAACGCTCTCAAACCAAGTTACTCTCAAACCAAGGCTTTACTGTACAATATAGTTTATGAAAAGTAATTTAAAACAAAGCAGCGTACCAAATTAAATGCTACCAATAGGTTTTATTTTTAGAGCCATAGTTAAGTTAAAGCTACCTGAACGCAAGATCAAAAATGTAATCTATTGTGGCTGAATTGGTTTTCCTTTAATTAAGATTTTTCCCCCTTTATTTTAACCTTATAATCCTGCCATTAACAACCTCTGTCCTAGTGTGACAACACTCTCTATACCAGTGATACTCAACCTGGGGGTCGGGACCCCCCTCGGGGGTCAAATGACAATTTGATAGGGGTCACCGAATCCTGGGCTGTTCCTGAAGCCAGCACCACTCACAGCCTTTTCGCAGCTGCCCAGCAGGGCAGTCCCTGGAGCCTGTGGCATGGCTGTGGGGCAGGCAGAGAAATGTGAAGTGTGAGGGGCTGGAGGACACCCTATCTTCTGATAGGTGTCACTGCTGTAAGACACCACAGAGCTGGAGAATACATGGAAGGGGGAGGAGAAGAGGGAGAGAAAGAACAGGAAAGATGGCTAGAGAGAGGGATATTGGAAAAAAAAAAAAAAACAAGAACTTAAGATATAGATAAAAGGGAAAGAAAGGAGAACATAGAGAGAGTGGTACATCCTAAAAGGTCAAATTACTTGTCTTGCTTTGGGTGCCGACAACCCGTGTTAAGGAAATTCTACTGTTGGGGTCCCTACAACTTGGGAAATGTTATCAAGGGGTCACTGCACTAGAGGGGTTGAGAACCACTGCTCTATACCAAATGGCGGGCCCATGTTCTGTAGTCCACAGAGAGAACTAGGAATAAGGCTAACTGAAGCAGAGCACAAACATTAGCTTACATTTTTTTTTCCCCACTAGGAACAATAGGTATTTATTTGGCGTTTGCATATATCAATGCTTTCACTTGAATATTAAACAGCCCCAAAAAAAAAAAAGAGAACATAAGAGAAGTTCATTGTTGGAGTTTACTCACACTTTATCCAATGCTGGCAAATTTGGTCTGGGTATCTAGACTTCAATGAGGAAAGGTCACAAAAAGCAAGTAGGTTCGCTGTACAGCCTCCAGTTTGCTTCATTAGGAAGCCAACCGTCAGTTTGTGAAGTGTACCCATAACTCCACTCTGTCACCACATATTGCAGTGGCAGTAAAGGGGTTAAAGAAGTTGCAAAGAAGTCACAGAATGTCAACAAAGCATGGTGACGAGCTGTTACCGGGTTTCCCTCATTAAACACTGATTGGAAGAGATTGCTGTAACAGCTCATTATCGCTTACAGTGTACACCCAATCACACCGATTGCACACCCCCTAATAAACAGGACCCGTCACCAGCCCATCTGGAGTAGCCAAGTACCCGTCACCAGCCCATCTGGAGTACCCAAGTACCCGTCACCAGCCCATCTGGAGTACCCAAGTACCTGTCACCAGCCCATCTGGAGTACCCAAGTACCCGTCACCAGCCCATCTGGAGTACCCAAGTACCTGTCACCAGCCCATCTGGAGTACCCAAGTACCCGTCACCAGCCCATCTGGAGTACCCAAGTACCTGTCACCAGCCCATCTGGAGTACCAAAGTACCTGTCACCAGCCCATCTGGAGTACCAAAGTACCTGTCACCAGCCCATCTGGAGTACCCAAGTACCTGTCACCAGCCCATCTGGGGTACCCAAGTACCTGTCACCAGCCCATCAGGAGTACCTATCTGCAGCCCATGCCTCATAGAATATACCTTGGGGTGTTTGCTTTCCAAAAATTTAGTCATTTTGTGGGTAATTACACTGTCCTGGAGCTCCAGGACCTTCAAAAGTGTGATAGGTAAGAATGAAATATGTTCAAGTAGTACCTAGAATGCCCCAAGGTACTACTTCAATGTTGGACCTCTGTATGTGGCCAGGCTGTGTAAAAGCCTCACATGTTGTATTGCCATACTCGGGACGAGTAGCTAAATTTTTTTTGGGGCATAATTTTTGCTATACGTTAGACATATCATAAATAAACCACACTGTGTAAAAAAAAAAAAAAAAAAAAGTTTTCACTTTCTTTTCGGATTTTCAAAGACGTTTGGGAAAAAAATGAACTGTTCAAAAGACTCAATGCCTCAGAGTATAAGTTGGGGTGTTTGCTTTCCAAAATTTGGTAATTTTGTGGGTAATTAAATTGTGCTCCAGGGCCTTCAAAAGTGCGATAGTTTGTTAAAAAATGTCATGTGCAATTTATGCTCCTAGAACGCCTGACGGCGCTCCCTGCATGTTGGGGATCTCTATGTGGCCAGGCTGTGAAAATGTCTCGCATGTGGCATCACCATACTCGGGAGGAGCAGCAGAATGTATTTTGGGGTGTAATTTGAAGAATGCATATGCTGTGTGTGAGAAATAACTTGTTATGATAAATATTGTATTACAATAAATATTGTGTAAAAGAAAACAATCTACCTGACAAAGGCATATTTTTCTGTAACCATGTCAGTTTCTTGAACTATAGAGCCAGCTCTTTCTATGTCTCCAAAAGCAGGCCCCTTTTCCAGCTCCACCATTTTTACCTGTGTCAGATCATGATATACCCAGCTTAGCAAAGATGACATTTGGGTCAAGGTGGGCTCTACCAAACAAAAAGTGTCCCCTTTGCAGATCTGCTCTTGCTTTAAATTTTGAAGTTGTAATTTTTTTGCCACGATTCTTGGGAAATGTATTATTTTTTGCTGTGCCTGAAATGTAACAAGGGTAGGACGCAGAGACAGGTGTTAGGATTTGGTCCTGCTCTGATGCAAGGGAAGCATTGTAACTGAGGCTGAATATTGCGTGGGCCTTGGGCAAACAGCAAATTTGTCTGAGCTTTTAACGTGCCTCCCTTTTGCCTTGTTCTTCATAGCTTTGGATGAGGATGATCCCCTGTAGGGTAACTCAGGAGTAGGGTGTGGAATATAGGGTAAGGGTGTTCAGAAGGAAAAACGCAGCAACCCAAGTGCAGGCTGTCCTGTAGTAAAGTCCTTGTGGCAAAAGTGACTGATTAGCGGATAAGGGTTCTAGGCAGAAGTGCAAAGAGTGGATGAGTTTTAGTTCACGCCACTTTAAAAAAAGTTTACACTGTACGGTGAATGCAATCCAAACTTAGCCCTGGTTTTTATGGTAATTGTCAAAGATAAAGGGGACCCCATCTTGACTGTTCACACTGGCCTGGATTCCAAAAGACCTTTATGGAACCCTGTGGCCGACTACATGCACTGTACAAAGCGCAGAGTTGAGCACCTCTGCAGGATTCAGTGGCCGAAAAAAACATTATAGGCTTTACCACAGGTTGTGCTTCTTCTCTTGTGGTATCAGAAGACAATGGAGAGTTGGATTAAACAGTTGACTGAAGAATCCAGTTAAACTAAGAGTTATTTCCACATAAGAGAGAAGATATCTTCACCTTAAAACACTAGCAAAAAAACAAGGATTCACAGATTTGAGTAGCGTTGTAGGGAAGTTGCCCAGGTGGCATCTCCTTAAAAGCTTTGCAGTGTCCAATTACCTTAAAGTAGAAGCCTACAACCCAGGATCTATGTATACTCTATGTCCTGTACAATTAAGCTATGCATTGTAACTACAGCTGGTGTAAGCACCTGAAGATGTCCTAATAACAGCCTTGTGTTATGCAATCAGAATGGGAGAGGCAGAATGGATGGACTTGTGTCTTTTTTCAACCTAACTATGTAAGCACAACAACAACTAAAGTGTGCTACATGCGCTGACAAGGAACATGCCGAGAATCGTGCTGAGAAGAGAGCAAAGCGTTAGCTCAGTATTCGGCTATCTAAACTGGAAGCAGGGAGATGCCAAGGATAAATTTCTTAACTGCCCAAAAGACAAGTAAGGTCACCAATCTTGCTATGCTATTTGACAGTGCTGTTTAGGACTTTGCACTGGAGGAACATTATTACAAATTCTTTAGCAGGTAAAGCAGCTTTCTATTTCCCTTTAACCTTCTCACTATATTTCCCTTCTCCTCTATTCCCGAACACACATTTTTGCAGTTTAGACTCTGGTGTGACACAGAAGTTCTGAATCATACTCAAATCTGATGTTGTCATTTACTGTCTTTGGCTATTTGATTTGCATGTCTCAACTTGAGTTTTAATGTTTGTAGACATCTTGCCAGTTCTATGCTTTCTACAATGTGTGCCTTCTTGTATTTTCTGATAGAAAAATTTTGAAAACCAATAAAAATGTCAGTTTTCCAAAAAAAAAAAAAAAAAAACATTTTCCCCTATGTATATAGCCGTTTGCTAAATACAATTCTCCTCTAGCCAGGACCAGGAAGCAGCCATCAGCTTGTGCCCACTTTACTCAGCAATAAAGTCAAATGAAAATAAATAACCTTAACTCTGTTGCCTGGCAACCGGCAACCACCCACATCTTTTTATTCTACTGGGCCTTTGCTTTCATAAAAAAACACACATTCTAGGGGTTTTATGCAATTTTAGTGCAAAAATGCTGATTTTTTTTTTTACACGCAAGCAAAAATGGAAAACTTGCTCTAGTGCTGAAGTGGTTAATGAAATTGTGATCTACGCAACACCTATATGGACTTGCAACCTTTCTTTCCATCCTTTGTAAGAATTGCCTCCATGGACTTGAAGCATCAAAACTTGAAGGTGACCGGCTGAATAAATCTGACGCATGAGGGCACAGTGTTTTTAGTGGGATGTATCAAATTTGTTAAAGTTCAAGTTTAAAAATTTCAAATCAAGTATAATAATTTGTTTGCAAAACACATTTATAAAGAAAAGAAAATACCTGAGTAATACAACAATGATGGAGTTCTAGATGAAGACCTTACCTTTTGTGGCATTGACAATTCCTCCCCTCACAAATGTTTTAACTTTGCTGGCATCACTTCCTTCAAAAGCAGCTAAAAACTCTTCATAAATCTCTGCCGCAGCCTTTTCATCTTCCTGCAAAGAAAAAGACAGATCTGTTTTCATGTTCCAGCATCAGATTGAATTCAGCAAGTAACAGCTCCTGATATAATATTATGTATTCTTGTGTTGTCATAGGATCAAGACAAGTTACAGCAGTTCTACAATCTGATCTTGACACTGCTTGTGAACCCTGTAAACGTCTCTCTTCAGAATAAGAACGTGTTCAAAGTATGCAAGTCGCATACTAGAATAGAGCAAGCAGAAACCTGATGCACTGGTACTATTGATGTGACACAGGAAAGTCTTTTTTTATATACTTATGTATATTATGGCCTGCAGTAAGACCCTGTTCAGGAGAGTAATCAGAATTCTTGCATGAGCCCAATAGTGACTTGCTCTCTTTGGGTTGCGGTTTAGAAACCATTCTGCAAGAAAGGACTCTAGCTTTGAAAATAAAATAGAAGTTGGCAACACAACCTGAAATAAATATTTTGATATGAAGTTACAAATAAGCCCTGCTAACAGCCAATTCTTTAGGATTGGTTCCCATCTATGCCGTTTCTCCAGAGCGGAGTTTGCTCGGGCACAGCAGCTCATTAATTTGAATGGGCTGCCGTACCTCCTGAAAACACGGCAGCAGGAAAACCGCATAGCACAGTGCGTAGGGGGGGCCCATTAGGATTAATGGTACCCTCACACACCTAAGTAGCCGTGTGTTTTTCTTTGTGGGTATGGGAAGGCATGCAATTAAGTGCCTTCCTGCCCCCACTCAGATGTGAACCCAGCCTTATTGAATGTTAAAATATATTCAACCACAAACATTGAGATTATAAAATATTAACTTTTTGTAACTTACAGTTGTCTTTCATTTCTGCATTGAAAACGTCAGATTGTGACAAAACGCATCTGGGAGGGCACGTATTGATGTCACCACGTCAATACGTGGTGGAAGGACTCCTGTAATTTGCCTGCCGGCTTTTTTCTGCGAATTCATCTACTGACAGTATCACGCTACGGTCCGCTCCTTTTTTCCTTTGAGTGTATTACTACTTTTTGGCCACTAACTCTAAAGAGACGCCGGTGGATTTAACCATCCAGCTTGATTCCTGTTGGATCAGCTCTGCAGTGCAAGGTAAAGACCATAGCTGGGTTATAGCCAGATGCCCTTTGTGCTTGCTATCTGGTAAGCAGATTTGTATTACGGTGTTCGGCACTTCTTACCTTTGTGTGGAGTCACTGTGGTGTCACTGTGGTGACCTTAGACCACTTTCACACTGAGGCGCTTTCATGCTAAAAACAGCGCCTAAAAAGCTCACGAAAACGTATTTTCCATTAAAACAATGCTTTCACACTGGGGCAGTGTGCTGGCAAGGCTGTGAAAAACTCCTCTCCATTAAAATGAATGGAAAGCTCTTCAAAAGTGCCTGAAAAGCGCTTCAAAAGCGCTTAGTGTTTTTACTGGCAGTTTAGAAGCACCTCAGTGTGAAAGTGGCCTTAAAGATTATCTGGATAAGGACCTTCAGTTTGCTTTTATCCCTACATCATTTCATTAATTGTGGCTTTTGCATATGGACTAAATGGTTTGCAATCTTTTTTGCCTACGTCATCAATTGAGGACTGTTCTTTGCATATGAACTGTCATTTAGATTCAATTCATTTTATTGGCGCGTTTTTTTCCTTTTTGCCTTATCGGTTTATCTCACAATAAGCTGCTGCCTATTTTTTTCTGTTTACTAGTCTAGCGCAGTTTCTCCTTTTATTTTCATTAGTTGTCATTCATCGGTCATCATCGGTCAATACTGAACAGGTTTTTGGGGAAAAGATCATACTAGAAGCAGAGTGCATTCTCATAAGGAGAATGTGCATGCCCCTCACCTATGCATAAGGGACGGGAGAACTTTGGCACCAGCTTATTTTCAGGGGAAACAGTAGTGGGGTCACTTGGGGAAAAGTCTCCTAGTCAAAATCTTCAATTAGGGACATTTGCCAGGGTGGGAGAGTAGCAGAACAAAAGTTCATGGTCATAATTAGCCATCTCATGCTTGAAGGTACTTTTAGAACTACTTTCTTTTGTAACAATACTGGACAATATGCTATATATCTAAAGACGTAGATAAACATGTTTTTTTCACTATAAAGTAATAAGCAATAACATTTAAAACGTTCTGTGGACAAGCAGCATCTTCGGAGTCTGTATCATGAACTACGAAGTACTATGCATGCAATAGATTTAGCGACTGCAAAGCAAGCCTACACACCACTGAAACTATGAAACTGCCCAAAATGAAACATGGCATAACAGGACTGTCGCATTTCGCCAAACATACCTGTTGAGATCTGGAATATCAATCCAAACAAAAGCATGCATACAAGTTCAGTGAAAGTGCCCCTTTTAGCAGTGGCGATCAGTGATACCATGCTGCAGTCTGTGCCTGCCAAAAATGTATCCCCTCAATGTGATCTTTATCATGCCACTGCAGTCTATAAAACCTGAGTGGACCACACAAGTGGATATGTAACAAGCATTGTCCACCCAAGAATCTATAGTGGGACCTGAATGAGGACCCTCCTGCTCTGCTGTGGGAAAGAGAAGAGACTCAGAAACTGGCACATCAAGTGACCATGAATTTAGGCAAGTGACAGGTTTTAATTTACATTTTAAAAATATGTCTACCAGCCAGCCTATTTCATGAACAACAAAAAGTAGTTTGTTTGAATTAAATACATTACTGTGGTCATTAATCCTATCCTCAGGGCCCACTAACAGGCCAGGTTGTATGTATTATCTTGGGGAGATGCAGACTAGAATACTGCAATCACTGAACAGCAAATGATATTACCTGTGATGTATTTCAGTTATCTTGCAAACCTGGCCTGTTAGTGGGCCCTGAGGACAGGGTTGATGACCACTGTAGTAAGGGGTTTCTCCTGGTGGGGCATGGAACTACGTTGAGGTAACCCAAATAAAGCATTTTTTATTAAGAGGTTGGTACAAGATTTAGCAGATAGGAGATACCACAAGCCAATGTCTTTTGAGACTTTGTGATTCTTCTTTTGGAGAGTGTTAAAAAAAAAAAAAATAAAAAAAAAATATATAGGATTTTTTGTACTCACCGTAAAATCCTTTTCTCTGAAGTCCATGGACAGACACAGCTCCTTAAATCTTGACAAGTGGGCTATGTTCCCTGTTTACAGGAGAGGACTAGGCAGAAACATGTTAATGTAACATGAATTTAACTATTTAACAGCCCCGCCCAGGGGGCAGTCCCTCCAGACATAACCCTCCTCACTGTAGCATGCAGCCTCAGTTCGTAACAAGCAGTACAAACCTAAAAAGGAGGGGTGGGAGCTGTGTCCGTCCATGGACTTCAGAGAAAAGGATTTTAGAGTACAAAAAAATCCTATTTTCTCTTATCATCCATGGACGGACACAGCTCCTTAAATCTTGACAAGTGGGACGTCCCCAAGCAGTGTCAAAAAAACAAGGGGTGGGAAATATATCAGTAAAACCAATTTTAACTTCACCCCAAAACAAGCAGAGCTCCTCAACGGAGGAGGTGCAACTTTAAACAGCCGCCGGCAAAAACTAGCGGCTGAAAGAAACATCATAAGATACACTCACAGCAACCATGTAAATTCTGGAAAAAACGTGAACGGACGAGCAAGTCGCCGCCTCGCACACCTGTGAGACTGACGCATGATGTCGAAAAAAAAAAAAAGGAAGCACCAATTGCCCTGGTCGAAAGTGCCGTGACCGGAAAGGGGGGCCCGGCCCTTAGGAGCATAGGCCTGTATCACGACCTGCCTGATCCACCGAGAAATGGTGGTTGACGAGACCGCCAGGCCCTTTTGTGGACCAGACACTGACACAAAAGAGTCAGAAGCTCCGAAACTGAGCCGTAGTAGGCTGGTATACCCGCAAAGCGCGTACCACGCCTAAAGTATGAAAGGCCGAAACCTCCTTCGGAAGAAGGGAAGGTCGCGGGCGCACCATCACCTAATCCTTATGGAGGATCAAGCATGGCGGCTTGCAAGACAAGACCGCCAACTCAGAAACCCCTCTAACAGAGGTAAAGGCCACTAAAGTGGCCACCTTCTGAGATAGTGTCAAGAGAAAATCTCTCGGTTTCCAAAGGAAGGTTCCTGAAGAACCGAGAGCACCAGAGTCAAAACTCGTGGGGGAAGAGATGGGCCAAGAGGGGAAAGTATATGACAAACCCCCTGCACACAAAAAAAGGGGACCCACCAGGGAACGGGCCGCAAAAAGGCCACTGAAAGAACACAGCCAAGGCTGAAATCTGCCCCCAAACGGTGCTTTAAGCAATTTTTAGATCCACTCCAAGCTTTAAAAACAGCAGGACCCTGGACGCCGAGTATGTCCTTGGACGTCACTCCATCCCTTCGCACCAAGAGAGGTGTGACGGTAGATCCTCCGGAAGAAGACTACGGTGCCCTCAGCATTGTTGAGATGACAGAGTCAGACAGACCGCGGTCACCTAAAGTCTGGCTTCCAAAAACCATGTTGAGCAAGTCAGTGACTGTACAACAGGAGGAAGTATGGGACCTCGAGACAGAGGAACCTCCTGCCCTGGCAACCGCCAGGGTACCTCCGCTACCAGGCACCCGATATCGGCGTACCAAGTACGCCAAGGTCAATCTGAAGCGATTAGAATCATCGGGATCTCCTCAGCCTCCACTCTGTGGAGCGGCCGAGGAAGCAACTACCATGGAGGAATGGCAAAAAGTCGCCGATACAGACCCCAGAGGGCCACCAGCGCGACTGACGGGTCTGTACCAGATCACTAGACCTGGCCACTAACTTTGACACCCTTGCGGTGGAGACGAGCGGCCAGGAGATCCATGCCCTGTGAGGCTCACCACCTGCAAGGGAGCTGAAACACCCAAGGAGAAGCATAGCCCGAGGAGAAGCATAGCCTGATCGCCTAAAATAGTAGGACAATGAACAGTAGACAGCACCTGGTATTCCCAGGCGGTCTCCCACCCATGCACTAGCCAGGCCCGACCCTGGGTAGCTACCGAGACCAGACACATTCAGGGAGGTGTAGCCGTAGGTCCACGCAAGTCCAGCGACTCAGGGCCCGACTGGACCCCCCAGTTTTGTGAACTCCCCAGGTTCACAACCCGTGAGCTGGCATCCGTCGTCAACACCGACCACTGGAAGGAAGAAACAACTTCCCGGACCGAAGAGTCGGGGATCTCTGTCACCAACTCAGAGAGACTGACTAGGTGGCGCACCGGAATCTGATGATTTCAGAGACATGAGATCTTTACCACCTGGACAGTATTTGTCCTGGAAAACCAGGGTGTGGAACTGGGCATACAGTACCGCCTTGAAGGAGGCTACCCACAGGCCCTGAACCAGCAGGCGCCCAGAGAGAAGACCGATTGCGTGATGCCAATACCTTCACCGCAGACTGAAGAGTCTGCAATTTCTCCAGGGGAAGAAGGACCTTTGCCACGAGGAGTCTGGATCAACACTAGATACTCCAACGCTGAGTCGAAACCTAGCATGCCCAGGATTTGAGAACCCTGGGTCGCACACATGGAGGGCAGGCTTGCTGCCACTGAGCTACACCTTCTGGCCTAAACGTTGAACACCCACCCGAATCTTCGGAGGGTCTGAATGGGAATAACACATCCACTAGGTCGGAGACAAAAGCTGCTCTCAGAAGAAAGTCGTCCAAGTAGCCAATGAGGCAAAGCCTCGCTGTCCCAACAAAGTTAAGATAAGTGCAAGCTCCTAGCTGAAAACCCATGGTGCTGACGCCAGATCAAAAGGGGCCCTCCCTTTTGATCTGGCGTCTGGCTGACAGAGACCCTCTCTCATCAGGAAGCACAGAAAAAAACACTGACATGCGCAAAACGGGACATGCATGCATGCGTCCCTGATGTCCGAGGAAGTCAGGACATCACCCGGATGGAGCACAGCTACCACTGAACATATGGATTCCATGCGGAACTACCCGACATATACAAAGGTATTTAGGGCCTGAGGCCCATAGAAAACCCCAAAACTCTCGTCCTGCAGGAAAGGTAAAATTACCCCGCAACTTAGCAAATTACACACTGCCCAAGGCAGACCAACGGGCCGGTGGAGGAAGACACGAGGAAAGAACTTTGTTCTGTGGATAGGAGGAAACCCTATCTAGTACTCCGAAGAGACCACCTCGCAGACCCACTGGTCGGAGAGCAGGGAGATTTCACCGAATTGTGAACCTGCAAACCACCCCTCCCACCTAGAGACAGGGAGGGAAGGCTACATACATTGGCAGGATTTGGGTGCCGGCGTGATCGGCTTACGCACCCAGGGACGGATTAGTCCCCCATCTGGGCCTTTGACGGCCTGGGAGGGTTGCCCCTAAAAAATACACACCCATAGTGTGTATGTATATTATGTAGGTGTATGCACACATGCCTTTGAGAGGAAACCGGAGTACCCGGAGGAAACCCACGCAGACACAGGGAGCGACAACGCAAGCTCCAGGCAGATTGGCGTCAGAGTCCGGATTCGAACCAATGACTCTCTTGCTGCCAAGTAATGGAGTTAAGCACTAAACCTCAGGAGAGTAGTGACCACAATAGGCCGCAAGCCAGACCCCAGCATGGTAAACATGGAACGGGTCAGTACTTTGGATCTTCTATTAGGCAGATCCATACAAACGGGGGTTCCCGCCCGGCGGTGAGGGGTTACAAAAGCCCTCAGCGGCTTATCTCATTCCGCATCTCAGAAATGATCAAAGAAGGGCACAGAAGGAAAGAACCTACACATCGGTCCGATTTGTGTGATCCAAAAAAGACCGAGCCCTCGGCGGAAACCCAGCTGCACTATCCAGCTTAGGAGAGTCCCTTGCAGCAGTAAAAAGCGCACCCATAAAATGCCTTATTCTGCTTTTTTTATTTTTTAACTAGGTTCCTGGTCCATGGCTTCATAACAGAGCATTCCCCGGGGGATAACGAGGGAAGGGGGCAGGGAAGGGGGCACTCTTTTACCGCCCGCCCGCAGTCCACCCCCACCCTGGCACAAACGTGTCCAGGACTAACAATAAAAACTCTGTGGGAATCCCAGGTGCTAACACCTGCTGCCACCACCAGCATGTGGGGAAGGACCCAGATACTGACTCCAAATATTAATATTTACATAGTGTGTATTATAATATGCACACCTGTCCTTACAAATAAACAAAAGCTCATAGAGCCCTATTCAGGGCCTCTGACCCACTTACTGCACTGACCAGGGGTAACCAGGGGACTCACCTCAGGAGAAGACTGCCCAGCGTTGCCGTCCGCTCTCAGCACACAGCGTGTGAGAGGAAAAGAACCGTGAGGTAACTGTGCAGCATCTGCAGGGACCTGTGTTTAAACAGGAAAAGCCTCCTAGGGCTTTTTTATTGAAGGATAAGACACAGATACGGCATAAAAAGCAAATTCGTTACAGGTGTCACCAATCAGTCAGCGTCTAACTACTGACTGAATTATAAATCATAAACATCTGTGCTCATCACAGGGCTTTTTAACAGTGAAAAAACCCTCACAGGAAAGCCCAATACAAAAAAGAAAAAAAAAACACAGGCCAGATAACACAGTCCCCTCAGGAAGGCCCCCTCCCCCCCGACAGCGGCAATGTTAGCAATGCAGCAAGGGAAAAGGAGCAGGGAAGGGAGGAGAAGGGACCCCCGAACCCCAGGAATGCCCAGCCATACCAACACACCGAAGCAGGAGGGACTGTACTTACCCGTCCAAGCGAGGACTCGCTGACGCATTCCTGACAGAACTACAACCGCAAAGGAGGTAGCTGTCGGCCCGGTCCACTGTGAGTGAGACAACACCACAGCCCAGTCATATGTGGACCTCGGAGCAAAGCTCACCGGCCACCCCAGGAGTCATAGGGTATAGCGTGGCAGACCCAGCCTCTTTGCAAAGGTGTGTCCACGCTTGCTGGTCGGACTGAGTAGACTACAAGGATCTATATTATCCAGCCTGTCTCTCAGCCGAAAGAAGATTCTTCAAGAAAAAGTAAAATAAAATAAAATTTCTCCTCAGGGTGCTGGGCCCAAAGGGAGCCATACGTCGTCCTCCTTGCTAGACAGAACGAAACTGAGGCTGCATGCTACAGTGAGGAGGGTTTTGCCTGGAGGGACCGCCCCCTGGGCGGGGCTGTTCAACTCTGTTAATGTAACATGTATTTAACATGTTTCTGCCTAGTCCTCTCCTGTAAACAGGGAACATAACCCACTTGTCAAGATTTAAGGAGCTGTGTCAGTCCAACGATAAGAGAAATCCCTTTTACTTATCAGTATAATGACACCAAGCTATGTTTGAGCAACAAAACAACTGTACTGAAAAAACTCCCCAAAAGCACAAACTAAACATACACAAATCACTATCTTCAATAAAACGTCTAAAAAAATAACCTGAAATGTAAGGGCCCATTCACACCAGAAGCTGCAAGTAACTGCGTCTGTTTATTCATTGTACCTATGCATGCATTGGATGCAAATTTTTTTATCTGCATTTGTCCTGTAAGGTCACTTCCTTCTTTCTGTCCTTGGGCTTTAAAATGTGCACTGTAATGCATTTGCATGTGTTCTTGCACGTTTGTGGTGTGAAAAAAATGCAGCATGCTGCACTTTCCTGAATTTGTGCTGCACTGGTGTGAACTATGCCCGCAAAAGGAGAGAGGGAAGGACGTACCAAGTGTAGTATCCCAGGTAGTTTATTACATAAAAAGGGATTAAGTAAACATACAAGATGTAAATAAAATATAGGCTCATCTGTATGTGGATCTCAAAGACCCCTTTCACACTGAAGCACTTTACATGCGCTATAGCGCTAAAAATAGCAGGTTAAAAGCGCCCCGCTAGAGGGTGAAAAGTGCTGCAAAAAGACGGTAAAGCGACAATAAAAATAATAGGATTTTTATAACAGCTTACCTGTAAAATCCTTTTCTTGGAGTACATCACGGGACACAGAGAAGCATAGTAATTACTATGTGGGTTATAGAGTCTACCTTCAGGTGATGGACACTGGCACGCCCTTAAGGCAAGAAGTTCCCTCCCCTATATAACCCCTTCCCATACCGGGAGTACCTCAGTTTTGTAGCAAGCAATAAGTGTCCCAAATACCCCAAAAAGAGGGGCGGGTGCTCTGTGTCCCGTGATGTACTTCAAGAAAAGGATTTTACAGGTAAGCTGTTATAAAAATCCTATTTTCTTTATCGTACATCACGGGACACAGAGAAGCATAGTAATTACTATGTGGGACGTCCTTAAGCAATGCTATGAGGGGAGGGAGACCCCAAGAAATAAGCCGGGCGCCATCAGACATGAGGAATCAAACTGCAGCCTGCAGCACACTGCGCCCAAAGGCGCTCTCCTCATTCATTCTTATGTCCAATTGATAAAACTCAGTGAAAGTATGGACAGACGACCATGTCGCGGCCTTGCAGACTTGAGCCATGGAGGCTTGATGATGCACTGCCCAGGAAGTACCCACCGCTCTAGTGGAATGTGCTTTAACATTAAACGGGGGAACCTTTCCCCTCAAGCCATAGGCTTGAGTAATGACCTGCCGAATCCATTTGGAGATAGTGGACTTCGACGCTGCCTGCCCACATCTGGGACCTTCTGGCAGGATAAACAATGTATCAGTTTTCCGTACCTGAGCAGTAGCCTTAAGATAGATCTTAACTGCTCTTAATACGTCTAGCGTATGTAAAGACTTCTCCCTTGCAGAACTAGGTTCTGAGAAAAAAGACGGGAGAACAAGATCCTGATTCAAATGAAATTTTGAAACAACTTTAGGTAGGAAAGCCGGGTGGGGCCGTAGGACCACTCTATCCTTATGGAATATAAGGTACGGTTCCTTACAAGACAAGGCCGCCAACTCCGAAACCCTCCTGGCGGAGGTTATGGCTACCAAAAATATCACCTTCCTGGTCAGAAGGACCAAAGGAATATGAGCCAAGGGCTCAAATGGTTGTTTCTGTAAGACAGAAAGGACCAGATTCAGATCCCATGGACACAAGGGAATCTTGACTGGTGGACTAAGCCGGATCACACCTTGCAAAAAGGTTTTGATCAGGGAATGTGTAGCTAGTGGCCTTTGGAAAAAAATCGATAAGGCCGAGATCTGGCCCTTAATGGTGCTTAGGGCCAACTTCATGTCTGCCCCTAACTGCAGAAATTCCAGAATTCTGCCAATGAGATACCTCCGGGGATGCCAACCCCTGGTCTCGCACCAGGCCACATAAGATTTCCAAACTCGGTAATAGATAAGTCTGGATGCCGGTTTTCTGGCATTAATCAAAGTAGATGCCACCGCATTAGAGAGACCCCTTTTCTTTAAGATATGGGACTCAATAGCCAAACCGTCAAATTGAGAGACGGTAAGGAAGGATGGAATATTGGCCCCTGGGACAATAGGTCCGGCCGAAGCGGAAGGGACCACGGTTGCCCCACGGACATCCTTACAATGTCCGCGAACCAGGCCCTTCTGGGCCACGCTGGAGCCACCAGAATCACTGGTCTTCCTTCCGACTTTACCCTGCGAAGAAGACGGGGTAATAATTGCAGTGGAGGAAACGCATACATTAGGGAGAACTGGTCCCATGGGAACACCAGTGCATCCGTGCCGTAAGCAAGTGGATCCCTTGTCCGGGACAGAAAGTTGCCCACCCTTGCATTGAACCTCGATGCAAAGAGATCGACATCTGGTGTTCCACACCTCTGACAAATGCTCTGGAAGATGTCGGGGTGAAGAGTCCATTCCCCTGGAAGCACCTGTTGGCGGCTTAGGTAGTCTGCTCGCCAATTGTCTATTCCCGGAATGAACACTGCAGATATGCATGGGACATATTTCTCTGCCCAGGTCAGGATTCGATTCACCTCTCTTTGGGCTGCACGACTTCTTGTGCCCCCCTGGTGATTTATGTATGCCACGGCAGTGACATTGTCTGATTGAACCCTGACCGGAAGACCCTTCAACCTGTCTGACCAAGCTGACAGGGCTAGATAGACTGCTCGAATTTCCAGCAGATTTATGGGTAGAGACCTATCGGAGGCTGACCATTTCCCCTGGAGAGACAAACCTCCCAGGACTGCACCCCAGCCTATTAGACTGGCGTCCGTGGTCACAACCTGCCATGTCACGGGAACAAAGGACTTCCCCTTTAGCAGGTTCCGGGGAACCAGCCACCAACAAAGGCTCTGCCGGACTGACCGGGAGAGAGACATAGGGAGATCCAAGGCTTGAACCTTTTTGTTCCAAGCGGACAGAATGGCATGTTGAAGCTCCCTTGAGTGGAACTGCGCAAATGGAACGGCCTCGAACGAGGCTACCATCTTTCCCAGTAACCTCATACAGAGGCGAATGGGAGGCTGACGCTTTGCTTTGACTAGTTGAACTAGTTCTCTTAAAGCCTCAAACTTCCTTTGGGGCAGGAAGACCCTTTTTAGCTTTGTGTCTATGAGTAGACCCAAATATTCGAGCCTTTGCACAGGCATTAAGGCTGACTTGTCCAGGTTGAGAACCCAACCCATGGATTCCAGAAATGTTACGGTTCTGTGTACCGCTGAGTTTAGATCGGCCACTGAACGGTCTACTACCAATAGGTCGTCTAGATAGGCTACTATGGATATGCCTTGAGACCTTAGATAGGCTAACAGTGGAGCCAATACTTTCGTGAAAACACGAGGAGCGGTGGCCAGACCAAAAGGTAAGGCCACGAACTGGAAGTGGCGCTGATTTACCGCGAAGCGAAGCAGCTTCTGATGGTCGAGAAAGATAGGAACGTGCAAGTATGCGTCCTTTATATCGATGGACGCTAGTAGTTCCCCTCCTTGCAGGGAGGCCACCACTGACCTGATCGATTCCACCCGGAATGATTGGACCTTTAGGAACTTGTTTAAGGCCTTGAGGTCCAGGATGGGTCTTACATCCCCGTTTGGTTTGGGGACGGTGAAGAGATTGGAATAAAAACCCCAAACCTTGTTCTTCCACTGGCAGTTCTCTGAATACCCCTTGGGATAACAGATGATCTAAGGCCAATGCTAAGGACCTTCTTTTGCCGAGGTCCTTTGGGACGTTCGAGGTTAAGAAGCGCGGTGGAGGAAATTCGCTCAACTCCAGCTTGTAGCCCCCGGAGACCGTAGAGAGGACCCACCTGTCTTGGATCCTGTCTAGCCAAGCCTCCGCAAACAGCTGAAGCCTTCCCCCCACCCGGCTGAGTGGGGGAGAACCTTCATAATGCTGACTTAGTTGCTGGCTTGGCCTGTGGCTTACGGTTCCAAGGCTTTTTGGAAGCCTGAGGCTGGCCCTGTGGCTTCCCACCTGCATTGAATCGTCCAGGAGGCCGTCGGAACTGCCTGGTACCGGAAGTACTAGGGATAGGAGAGGAGGATCTCTTAAAGGAGGGGGAACCCCTAAACCTTTTCTTTACTGGCAACAGTGTACTTTTGCCACTGGAAATTTTCTGAATATAAGCATCCAGATCTTCCCCAAACAAACGCTCTCCATGAAAGGGAAACCCCGCCAGTAATTTTTTAAACGGGGCTTCAGCAGACCAGTTCTTCAGCCAGAGTAACCTGCGCATATGAACTAGCGAGAGAGTGAGACGTGAGGACTGCTGAATGGAGTCCTTAATAGCATCTATGGCAAAACATAATGCTCTGGGAAACTCAGCCAAATTCTGGGCCTGTTGTGCCGGCAATTCCTTTAAGACCCCTTTAAACTGGTCTTTCAAGGCCTGGCAAATCCCAATAGCCGCAATTGCAGGCTGGGTTATTCCTCTCGCCGAAGCAAAAGAGGTTTTTAATAAAGTCTCTAATCTCTTGTCTGTCGGATCTTTGAATACCAGAACGTTGTCTACTGGACAGGTCAAAGATTTGTTTACGCAGGACACAGCTGCGTCAACCTTGGGGATGCCCCATTTTTTAGTGAATTGTTCCTCCATGGGGTATAAAACCAAAAACTTCTTAGGAGGAAGAAAATATCTATCTGGATGTTCCCAATCCTTGTAGATAAGCCCTTCCAGCAGGGGGTGAACCGGGAAGGAATAATTAGCTTGAGGAGCTTTTAAGGAGCCTAAAGACGAGACTGCACTTGAAGCTGGCTCTGAAAGTGGCAACTTGAAGGCCGAACGGACCATCTCAGTGAGGGGGACTGGACCAACAATTTTTCGGATTGCGACGCCGAAAAGGGTTCTCCCAAAGTGGAATCCTCAGAGTCCACTACTTCCAGCTGACCTTCTGCCAGATCTCCAGAGGGTAAATCAACCTCTTCTGAGGATGCATGCCCCAAATCGAGGGACTCCTCAGAGGGAGAGGGGGACCTTGTGCGTTTTTCCCTTGAGAGAGAGGATGCAATCAAGGTCGCTAATCTCTGCTCCAGACCCCCCATAGCTGAGGCCAGAGCCTCCTGTGTCACAAAAACTGGAGCAGGTGGGACAAGGGCAGAACAGGCATCTGACAGCCCTGATGGTTCACCCTGGGCCTCCTTCAATTTTTCAGGAGAGGAAGCAGCCGCAGGAGCATGCCCGAGATCCTCTGAGCCAGATGGCGATCCCTTTGCTTTTTTGCTTCTAGTCCCTGAGCCTTTAGCCATGATAAAGCTGAGGTACTCACAATAGTTGCAACTACTTGCGAACCTATAGACCAGCACTGACGCTGCCATTTGATGGTTGGCAAGGTGCAGAGCCCACTATGCGCCTTAAGCAGATGTCACTGTCCACCACCAGTACTAAATACTGAAAGTATGTGCACAAGATCTCTGTGTCCACCGTCAGCCAGAACCAGTTAGGTGGACTGGAGCATATAAGGACTAGGTGTAATCACCTGACCTGCTCTGTCCTGTAATCTCAAGTCTCATAGAGAACAGCTGAGATAGACCCCCTGCGCGCGCCGCTGTTAGGCGTGCACCACGAGGCTACGCGCGCACACGTAGCCGCACGCGTGCACATGTCGTCACACGCATCTCACGGAGCACGCCGCGCACCGAAGCAGCGTACAAAAAATTCATTTGCGCGCGTGCGCCTAAGACACATCAATGTCGCGCGCGCATGACGCTACGCGCGCATGCATGAGGATGGAACACCACAGCTCCATGTGAGGACCAGGTAAGCCAAGTGAAGCCAAACATTTTGGACAACTTTTTTCTGCTTTTAACCTGCACAGGAGGGGCTAACTACCTGACTAGAGATACCCCTCCTCCCCACAACACACAGGACCATATAGGAGAAGCACAGACAGATAGCTTTAGGCAAACATAATGGTTCAAATAAAGGAAGGTTACTCCTAGGACCAAGTCCTGAAGCACCTTCACTTACCTGATCCAACGCTGCAGGACTCTGCATAAACAGACAGTCCAATCTTCACCCATCATGGAGAGCAGCGTCTATAGACCTTCAGGGACCGGGGTCCATGGACAGGAACACCACACCCCTGGACCCATATCGCACCCTGTCAGTAAACTTTTGGTATTAGGAAATTGACCAAAGTACTGAATAACCAGGATCCAGCTCTCAAAGAGAAGCATTACAGGCCAAACCCCGTTCTTCTTAACCGGGGCCCGGGTACCGTCCACTTTGGCTCAGAAGCACTTTGGACGGATCCGGATTTCATGGAGGCTTTTTACATCCAATATGGATCCCTCCAGTGGAGCTCCTTGGAGCACATGTTCACTCGTGACCAACACCTTAGACACTGGCAAAAAACTGAGGTACTCCCGGTATGGGAGGGGTTATATAGGGGAGGGAACTTCTTGCCTTAAGGGCGTGCCAGTGTCCACACCTGAAGGTACTCTCTATAACCCACATAGTAATTACTATGCTTCTCTGTGTCCCGTGATGTACGATAAAGAAAGCATCGCTTTACCGCCGACACCTGCCCGTCTCAGTGTGAAAGGGCTCATAGAAGGGATTATCCTTGTATGTTCTGTGAGGTCTTGGGCGATACGGTTCGAGCCCCTTGGTATGTCCTGGAGCCTTGAGAAATCCAGGAAGTCGCACTGTACCAGCGAGGAACACACCGTGAATATGATGTCACCAGAAGTATTGGAGGTCGGAGTTTGAGGCCCCACCGCCTTGTGACGTCACCGCTCAGGGCATGATGGTGCGGTGACATAAGGGGTGGGGCCTCCAGATGTCACCGGTGGCCATACCCCATGGCTATACAAGTAATGGCACATGGCAGCCCTAGCATTACAGCAGAAGAGAACGCCGGGAGAAGATCGGAGGAAGAACAGAGGGAGAAGACAGTGGAGAGAACAGAACAGGCAGAGGGAGAAGACAGTGAAGGGAAGAGAACCGGCAGCGGAAGAAGACATCAGCGGAAGGAGAAGAAGCGGACATCGTACCATCAGATCACACTTATATGATAATAGTACCTAACTGACACTTATCCTCTATGGCTATTGAGTTTTAGCAAAGGCTTTGTACAGACAGCTTGTTGTGTTTTGATGAGTCATGTTGAAGTTGCTATTCCTCCGACATACACTGCCTCCTATATAGAGGCAGACAAGTGTCAGTTCGGTGCTGCCATCATATCAGTGTGATCTTGTGAAGACTGAAAAGCTGAGATTGGGGGAGGATATACTCATGCATCCAGATCACAGGAAACAGTTTGTGGATTGGTTCTGGTTCCATCCTGCTCTGTGGGAGTTCCAGAGTACACCATTGGAGTTCCAGAGTACACCATTGGTTAGCACAATAATTTCACAACCTTTCCACATGTGCCCTGGTATGGTTCAGGAGGGGGGGCGCTCGCTCCTCCGCACCTGCTTTCCTAACCTGCCAGTCTACATGCTCGTATAAGTGTCCGGCCTTTTTTTTTTTGGTGTGGGGGTTCCCCTTAAAATCCATACCAGACTAAAGGGTCTGATATGGTCTTGGAGGGGGGAGCCTATTCCGCTTTTTACCCCCATGTAGTTTCCCCTTAAGATTCATACCAGACACAAAGAGCCTGGTATTGTCGGGATCAAAGTCAGATCCCGTTCATTGAAGTTGGACTCCAAGTCGCAGGGCAAAGTTGGATCCACAGTCATGTGTACCCAGCCTAAAGGTTTTACATCTGCAGGACAGCTTCTTCTATTGAAAAATAAAACCTGGCTATATCACCAGATGAAAATAAAGGAAAACCTACAAAAAAATAAAAAATCTAACGCATCCATCAGATCTAAAATTTGGTAAGCTACAATAGAACAGATGTTTGCTTTTGGGTTTAAGGGTCAGTTCACACCTTTTATCAAACATGCTGTGTGTTCGTGTGCGATTCACATGTGATCCGAGTGCAGTGCGATTTCAGTTCATACATTTGAATGGGCTAAAATCATGCCAGACCACGCCAAAAGTATGACAAAAAAACAAACAAAAAAAAACAACGCATAGTAACCAGATTGCATGATATTACTGTACCAAGCAATCCGGTGCAAGCAAATGCACTTCATTTGCAAGCCGTGTCTGGGCTGTCAATATGTGAACACTGACACCTGCTGCATGTGCTAGTGCAGCGCGTTTTGAATGCAGTGCAGGAAATGCACACAGAACATAGGTTTCCCACACCACGCTCTGCTGTGAACTGGCCCTAAAATCACAAATAAAAAAAAAAAAAAAAAACACATTCTGTTTGGAAAAAATAATTATTTGACCGACTTAGAGCATATTTAGCCATTCATATTCAGCCTCACCTTTTTCTTGAGCTCCTCCTGTTCTTTCTTGCTTAATGTCCTCTTTGCGGGAGCCATCTTGCCAATGCTGAAAGCTTTCAGTTTACTTTCCATGAGAGGTTGCTACAGGACAAACAAAAAGCATTACATTTGTGTTGCTGTAAATATAATCACAAAAGCTCAAAGTTCTTAAAACTCAACCCAAGCTTGGGCAAAGTAACAAAAATAAAATATTATATATATATATATATATATATATATATATATATATATATATATATATATATATATATATATATATATATATATATATATATATATATATATATATATATATATAAAATTATACACAGTGCTGTGATTTTTTGCATATTTCTCACACTTAAATGATTCAGATCAAACACATTTTTATGTTACACTTAAACCCCATACAACACTATTAGATTTTTGTCTTCAGATTTACCAAAACCATGTAGTGCAAGGGCCTGCCTAATTGCATACAAATTGGAACTCTTAGTGCTAGTTCACACCAGACGCAGTTCCGTGCGTTTTTCCCTGTACAAAATGCATGCACAGTGTTTTCCATGTATTCCAATGGCTCTAGTTCACACCATGCAGTCAGTTTCTGCACCGGAAACTGACTGCATGGTGTGAACTAGAGCCATTGGAATACATGGAAAACACTGTGCATGCATTTTTAAGTGCATAAAAAAAAGCACATGGAACTATGTGCGGTGTGAACTGGCTCTTAGGCCGGTGCAAATTTCAGCTCTCTTATCTCTGCAGAGAGATAAGAGAACTGATCAGAAGATCATGTCTGTTTTAGCTGCGAATTTGGAGACCTGGGAGAGGGGAGAGGGTGGGGGGAAGTGTATTGAGGTGAATGAGAGAAATCCTGAAGAGAAATGAACACATCTGCGAATCAGATGCGTACCCATAGAAGATAATGGGCCTGACTTCACACCTGAGCCGCACCCCAATGCCTATAAAACGCACACGTTTTTTCAGCAATGCGCAGTGCGAATGCATCGCACATATGTGAACCAGCCTCATTGAAATCAATGTATTTTATAATGTTATGCGAATTGGATGCGGTTTAAGCCGCACTCAATTCGCATAGGTGTGAACCCGGCCTTAAGGTTTGATCTCATTATTTGGTTTTGGTAAGTCTGAAGAGTTTCAATTCATATTGAATAAGGCAGGCCCTTGCAGTACATGGTTTTGGTAAATCTGAAGACAAAAATCTGAAGAAAATCTAGTAGTGTGTATGGGATCAAAAGATAACACGAGGAAATCCAAGACAGTTTTTAAATTATCATTTCATTTATTAGGGGAAAAAAGCTGTACAAACCTGTCTGGCCCTATGTGAAAAAGTAATTACCCCCTCCCATGCTGAATTATGAATGAACTGTGATTAACCACAATTTTTTGGAAAGCCGAGTTAAATTACACTTGACACACCCAGGCCGCAATACTGCCAGACCTAAAATCAAGAAATCAAATAGAAGCTGTCTGACAGATCACAAAAAGTCACACAGCATGCCACAATCTAAAAAAACTCAAGAAGAGATTAGAAATAAAGTAATGTACATGCATCAGTCTAGGGAGGGTTTCAAAGCAATTTCTAAAGCTTTGGAACTCCAATGAACCATGGGAGAGCCATTATCCACAAATGGAGAGAACTTGGAACAGCGGTGAACCTTCCCAGGAGTGTCCGGCCTTCAAAAATTACTCCAAGAGCATGACAACGACTCATCCATGAGGTCACAAAATAACTAGGGCTGTAACTAAAAGATTATTTTCATAAATCAATTAGTTGGCCAATTATTCCTTTGATTGATAAGTTAATCGGATAATAACCTTAAAAAAAAGTGTGGTGTATAATGTAGTTAAAGAGGGGGTTCTCCCATAAATGTTTTTTTAACCTTTGATACCCTTAGATGGATGCTCATTTAGTCTAGGGGAATCGGCTAGTTGTTTTAAAACCCTAGCAGTACTTCTCCGCCACTTCCGGGTATGGGTCTTTGGGACTGGGCGTTCCTTCTTGATTGACAGTCTTCCAACAGGCTTCCGAAAGGCTTCCGACGGTCGCATCCATCGCGTCACGAGTAGCCGAAAGAAGCCGAACGTCGGTGCGGCTCTATACTGCGCCTGCGCACCGACGTTCGGCTACTTTTGGAAAATCGTGACGCGATGGATGCGACCGTCGGAAGCCTGTCGGAAGACTGTCAATCAAGAAGGAACGCCCAGTCCCGAAGACCCATACCCGGAAGTGGTCGCCCTCTACAACGGTAAGTAATGCTCGGATTTTAAAACAACTAGCCGATTCCCCTAGATCATGCATCTAAGGGTAAAAAGAGCATATTACCGGTGAACCTCCGCTTTAAAGTGGAGGTTTACCCAAAATATAAATTTTTAACATTAGATTGAGGCTAATTAAGGGGAGCAGAAACGGGTATTTTTTTTTAAATCAACACCGTACTTACCGTTTTCGAGATAGATGTTCTCCCGCGGCTTCCGGGTATGGGCTGCGGGACTGGGCGTTCCTATTCGATTGACAGCCTTCCGACCGTCGCATACAGCGCGTCACGAGTTTCCGAAAGTTGCCGAACGTCGGTGCGCAGGCATCGTATAAAGCCGCACCGACTTTCGGCTTCTTTCGGCAACTGGTGACACACTGTATGCGACCATCGGAAGGCTGTCAATCAAATAGGAACGCCCAGTCCCGAAGATCATACCCGGAAGCGGCGGGAGAACATCTAACTCTAAAACGGTAAGTACTGCATTGGTTTAAAAAATAAATAAAAATAAAATACCCATTTCTGCTTCCCTTAATTAGCCTCAATCTAATCTAACTACTCGCTAAAGTATAATACAGGGTAATTATAAACATCTGTGCTCATCACAGGGCTTTTTAACATAAGTCCCCCTCCCCTGACAGCGGCAATGTTAGCGATGCAGCAAGGGAAAAGGAGCAGGGAAGGGAGGAGAAGAGGACCCCGAACCCCAGCCGTACCAACCCACCGAAGCAGGAGGGACTGTACTTACCCGTCCGAGCGAGGACTGGCTGACACATTCCTGACAGAACTACAACCGCAATGGAGGTAGCTGTCAGCCCGGTCCACTGTGAGTGAGAAATCACCACAGCCCAGTCATATGTGGACCTCAGAGCAAAGCTCACCGGCCACCCCAGGAGTCATGGGGTATAGCGTGGCAGACCCAGACTCTTTGCAAAGGTGTGCCCACGCTTGCTGGTCGGACTGAGTAGACTACAAGGATCTATATTATCCCGCCTGTCTCTCAGCCGACAGTTGAAAGAAGATTCTTCAAGAAAAAGTAAAATAAAATTTCTCCTCAGGGCGCTGGGCCCAAAGGGAGCCATACATCCTTCTCCTTTGCTAGGCAGAACGAAACTGAAGCTGCAGTGAGAAGGGTTATGTCTGGAGGGACCGCCCCCTGGGCGGGGCTGTTCAACTCTGTTAATGTAACATGTATTTAATTATCTAACATGTTTCTGCCTAGTCCTCTCCTGTAAACAGGGAACATAACCCACTTTGTCAATATTTAAGGAGCTGTGTCCGTCCATGGACGATAAGAGAAATTTAACTTTAACCACTTACCGACCGCCCACTGTATATGTAGGTCCTGTTTTTAAAGATGGATATCTCAGTAACGGCAGCAGCTGCTGCCACAACTGAGGTATCCATCTTTACAGTGGGCGGCCGTGTAAACGATAACGGCGGTATCCGCGGCGGATTCGCCGCGCGATCGCCGTTATCGGTGGCGGGAGAGGGCCCCCTCCCGCCGCTCTTCGCCGCTTACCGGAGCCGTCGGTAGCGGCGGAGGAGATCGGATGCTGCCAGCTCGTGTGTGAGGACTTGAGTGAGGGCAAGATGGCCCCCACCCGTCCTCATAGCTCTGCTGGGCGGAAGTGACGTCAAAACGTCAGTCCCGCCCAGCCTCTTAAAGAGACAATTTTTTTGTTGTCATTTTTTTAAATGACAAATTTTCCTTTTTTTTTTTTTCTTGCTTTTAAGTCTAAATATGAGATCTGAGGTCTTTTTGACCCCAGATCTCATATTTAAGACGACCTGTCATTCTTTTTTCTATTTCTATTTCTATTACATTCCTTGTAATAAAAAAAAATGTATCACTTTTATTCCTATTTTTTTATTTCAGTGTAAAAAATAATAAAATCAATAAAAAGAAATAAGAAAACAAAAAAAATTTTTTTTTAAAGCGCCCCGTCGAGCTCGCGCGCAGAAGCATACGCGAGTAGCGCCCGCATATGAAAACGGTATTCAAACCACACAAGTGAGGTATCGCCGCGATCGTTAGAGCGAGAGCAATAATTCTAGCCCTAGAGCTACTCTGTAGCTCAAAAAATGCAACCTATAGAATTTTTTAAACGTCGCCTATCGAGATTTTTAGGGGTAAAAGATTGACGCCATGCCACGAGCGGGCGCAATTTTAAAGCGTGACATGTTGGGTATCATTTTACTCGGCGTAACATTATCTTTCACAATATATAAAAAAATTGGGCCAAATTTATTGTTGTCTTATTTTTTAATTCAAAAAAGTGATTTTTTTCCAAAAAAAGTGCGCTTGTAAGACCGCTGCGCAAATACGGTGTTACAAAATGTATTGCGATCACCGTCATTTTATTCTCTAGGGTGTTAGAAAAAATATATATATAATGTTTGGGGGTTTTAAGTAATTTTCTAGCAAAAAAACTGTTTTAGTCTTGTAAACACCGAATCTGAAAAACACCTTCTGTCCTCAAGTGGTTAAAAAGGCGCATTCCGTTACATCTGGCATAAAACGAATACAGCATTTCATAACAAGAATATCATACCAACAATCAGACGTGGTGGGGGTAGCGTGAAAGTCTTGGGCTGCTTTGCACCTTCAGGACCTGGACGACTTACCATAATTGATGGAACCATGAATTCTGAGAGCTACCAGAAAATCCTAAAGGAGAATGTCTGGCTATCAGTTTGTGACCTCAAGCGCACTTGGGTTATGCAGCAAGTCCACCTCCAAATTGTTAAAATAAAGCAACATTTAGGTTTTGGAGTGGCCTAGTCACAGCTCAGACTTAAATCTAATTAAGACGCTGTATAATGACCGTACACAGGATCCTCCAATGTGGCTGCATTAAAACAATTCTGCAAAGAAGAGTAGGCCAAAATTGCTCCACAGCAATGTGAAAGACTCATTGCCAGTTATCACAAATGCTTGATTGCAGTTGTTGCTGCCAAGGGTGGCACAACCAGTTTTTCGGGTTGGGGTCAATTACTTTTTCACATACAGCCAGGCAGGTTAGGACAGCTTTTTTTGCCTTAATAAATGAAACAATCATTTAAAAACTGCATTTTGTATTTACACAGGATATATTTGTGTAATAATAAAATTTGTTTGACGAATCTATATATCGTATTTATTTATCGCCGTATACCGCGCACTTTTTTCCCCTTAGAAAAGGGGAAAATCGCGGGTGCGCGATATACGCCGATACCCGCGCTCAGTTTGAAGCCTCCGCCGACATATACCGAGTGCAGTACACTCGGGTATATTCGGCCAGGCTCGGCTTCGCTCGTGGTCACGCTCTGACGTTTATGCGTGAGAAGCCGAGCGTGGCCGAATATACCCTAGTGTACTGCGCTCGGTATATGTCGGCGGAGGCTTCAAACTGAGCGCGGGGATTCGACTCTGAGACAGCGCGGGAGAAGCCGGGAGGACACCACCGAGGCCGCAGACAGATGCCGGACCGGACAAGGACGCCGGGCAAGACACCAAAACTGTAAGTATTAAAATCTTTTTTTACAGGAAAAACGGGTCTACATTAGGGGTGCACGCTATACGCCGGAGCGCGCAATACCCTGATAAAGACATATATATATATATATATATATATATATTAAAAAAAGAAGGAGCAAATACTTTTTCACAGCACTTTATATCTCCCCAAAGCACATTTGAGAAGTCTTCCTTCATATTTTGGAATATACACTTTTTTTTAACCCCTTCACGTCGACCGTACGCAAATATGTGGCCCCACTGGACTGGGCTTTTTTCCCTGGGGCCGATATTCTGCATATCTCTCTTTGTTCTGGGTAGAGTACTGCAAGGCGCACTCCCAGCACAGAGACCAGAGTCTTACCGAGAGCTCTAACAATCGGGACCCGGAACATTTGATTCTGGGTCACCTAATCGTTGTGAAAGCCTCCGATTACCTATCACAGTGGTCAGTAACTGTGAAGCCCGCCCCTGTGTTGTCTCTGTGAATGGACGGAAGCAATATATTGCATCACTCTCTATCCTTGAGGAGATATAAAATAAAATAAAAAGTGTGTAGAAAAAATAATAATACCGAGAATCAATGTTTTATCTAGGTCAGTGCCAGGGTTAGTGTTATGGTCTAAGTTCAAGGTTGGAGTCAAGGCGCGGCCGAATGCAGTACTTGGCTGTGCACCCTGTGTCAGGGAATTTGATTAGCAGTGGGAGCCAATGGCTGCGCTGCTATAAATCTATTTAATGAAGAGCCGAGAACCCCTGGGCAGAGGGGCCCAGCGTGTCTCCGCTGAGGGAATGAAGGACTGGTTACTGTCAGAAGTATTTTCACCTTAATGCAGGAGGGTTTTGCCGTTAAAAACAATGAAAGCCCAATTTGTCCTGAAGAAAAAAAAAAAAAGGGGGGGGGGGGTAATACAATACACCTGGATGCACAAATATTAATGATATATACGGTTTTACTTACACATGTCAAAATTGGACTTAGGCCCCTTTCACATGGGGCGGATCAGTAATGATCCGCCCCGTGAACCTCCGCTTGCTCAGCGGGGATCGCTCCGTTGATCCCCCTGAGCTGTCGGGTGACAGGGCGGACCGTCTGTCCGTGTTCACCCGATCCGCCAGACGGATGGAAAAGTAGGTTTTTCCTCCGTCACACTTTGGCGTGTCGGATGTCAGCGGGCATGTCACCGCTGACATCCGCAGCTCCATAGAGGAGCACAGAACGCCCGTTCAGGTCTGCCAAAAAAACTGGCAGGCCGACCCGAATGGGCCGCCCGTGTGAAAGAGGCATTTAAATGTATTTTACCCTTAGGCGCAGCAGGGTTAAATGTATATTTACAATACACCCCGAGAGATATAGACATTCTAAAAATGTAACAAATGCAAACAGGCTCTGTTACAAGGTGATATTCTTGATTTTGAAGCATGGTATATTATGTTAGTAATGTATCATTTATACCAAGCCCTCCTTTTTTCTACGTTCTGTATCTCTGACTAGTCCCAAGAAAGCCTTCAAAAAATGCAGACTGAAAAAAAAAAAAAGTCACCCCTGGCACCTCCATAGAAATAAAAATAAAAAAGCAGCTCTGTCTCCTAGACTCAATCTATGGAGGTTTCCCCAGCATAGAATTTAAAAAAGGAGCCAAACTATGTGATAATAAATGGTCACTTTTCTTAACCACTTAAGACCCGGACCATTTGGCTGGCCAAGGACCAGAGCACTTTTTGCGATTCGGCAATGCAACACTAACTGACAATTGCGCGGTCGTGCGACGTGGCTCCCAAACAAAATTGACGTATTTTTTTCCCCACAAATAAAGCTTTCTTTTGGTGGTATTTAATAACCTCTGTGGTTTTTATGTTTTGCGCTATAAACAAAAATAGAGCGACAATTAAAAAAAAAAAAAAAAATCTATATTTTTTACTTTTTGCTTAAAGCGAGAGTTCACCCATTAAACTATTTTTTCAAACAATCTACTTAGATTAATGCTCGTTTTGTCTAGGGGAATCAGCTAGTTGTTTTAAAATATGAGCTGTACTTACCGTTTTCGAGATGCATCTTCTCCGCCGCTTCCGGGTATGGATCTTCGGGAGCGGGCGTTCCTTCTTGATTGACAGTCTTCCGACGGTCGCATCCATCGCGTCACTAGTAGCCGAAAGAAGCCGAACGTCGGTGCGGCTCTATACTGCGCCTGCGCACCGACGTTCGGCTTCTTTCGGAAAATCGTGACGCGATGGATGCGACCGTCGGAAGCCTCTCGGAAGACTGTCAATCAAAATAGGAACGCCCAGTCCCGCAGTCCATACCCGGAAGCGGCGGAGAAGATGCATCTCGTAAAAACGGTAAGTACAGCTCATATTTTGAAAACTAGCCGATTCCCCTAGACAAAACGAGCAGGAATCTAAGGGGAAAAAGAGTCATGTACGGGTGAACCTCGGCTTTAAATAAATATCCCCCAAAAATATATAAAATGAAAAAAATTTCCCTCAGTTTAGGCCGATATGTATTCTTGTACATATTTTTAGAAAAAAATCGCAATAAGCGTTTATTGATTGGTTTGCGCAAAAGTTATAGCGTCTACAAAATAGGATATATGGCATTTTTATTAATAATTAATTTTTTACTAGTAATGCCGGCGATCAGCGTTTTTTTTCGTGACTGCAACATTATGGCGGACACATGACACCATTTTGGGACCATTGTCATTGATACAGCTATAAAAATTCACTGATTACTATAAAAATTATACCGGCAGTGAAGGGGATAACCACTAGGGAGCGCTGAAGGGGTTAGGTGTGTCCTAGGGATGTGTTCTAACTGTGGGTGGGCGTGGCTACGCGTGACACGACACTGATCATCGCTCCCGATCAGTGTCCTGTCACTAGGAAGAATGGGGAAAAGCTTGTGTACATTAGCATTTCCCCCGGCTCTTCCTCTCCGTGAGACGATCACGGGGATACCCGCAAACATCGAGTCCGCGGGACCCACGGTCAGACTTACGGAGCTTGTGGCGGCCACATTTTAAAGAAAGCGTACTTGTACGTCCATTTGCCCAGCCATGTCATTGTGCCAATGTATATCGTCGTGCGCTGGTCGGCAAGTGGTTGAATTTAAGACAATTCTGGCATGATTAGTCATATTTTCAATATCAAAATTTCTGCCAGGGTATGGAAACTTTTGATAATATTTTTGCATACCCTGGCAGAAATGTTGATATTGAAAATATGCCAAAATGTACAATATTTTAGAGTTGCACAATTAATCGTTAAAAAACTTGTTCTCCATTTAACCCCTTTGACATCTCCAATGCAGAGTTTGCAGATTTCATATAACAAGTGGAGAGAGACTTTATCTGCTCACTCAGCTGTCAAAATATCCGGCAGTCTGCAAAAAGTTTTAACAGGAAACATTGTAACTAATGCTTCCTTCTTAGATCAAAAGGATAAACTTCTGTGTGTAAAGAAAAAATCCAGGCAGTCTGCCAAGTTTGTAACAACATGAAACATTGTAACTAACTTCCTTAGAGCAAATGTCTGTGTAAATGCAGGAAGTTTAACCCAGGGGGTCGACAATATCCGGGCGCCAGGTCGCTATTGCGACATGAAATTGTGACCTGGCGCCGGCCGGTAATTGAGGCCGCAGCTTTGCGGCCTACAAGGCCGCTGCCTCAATTACCGGCCGTGGGGGAGCACGGAGGCACAGGATCCTGTGTCTCCTTGTGCCCGCACCTCCCCCGCCGCGTGATCGCGGCGGGGCCGCGACGGCCGGTAATTGAGGCCACGGCTTTGCGGCCTTGTGAAGTTCCAAGCTCTGCCTTCTGTGAGCTGGCGCCATCTGGTGGTGGCCATTGGCATTACAAGTTAAACAGCAATTCTAATGTCATTTTTCACTATTTTTACTGCCATCTCCTTCCCTCTAATTAAAACCCCCAAAACATTATATATATTTTCTATTCTAACACCCTAGAGAATAAAATGGCAATCGTTGCAATACTTTCTGTCATGCCGTATTTGCACAGCGGTCTTACAAGCGCACTTTTTTGGGGAAAAAAATACACTTTTTTAAATTAAAAAAAATAAGACAACAGTAAAGTTATCCCAATGTTTTTTTTAAATTGTGAAAGATAATGTTACGCCAAGTAAATTGATACCCAACATGTCACGCTTCAAAATTGCATCCGCTCGTGGAATGCCGCCAAACTTTTACCCTTTAAAATCTCGATAGGCGACGTTTAAAAAATTCTACAGGTTGCAGGTTTTGAGTTTCAGAGGAGGTCTAGAGCTAGAATTATTGCTCTCGCTCTAACGATCGCGGCGATACCTCACATGTGTGGTTTGAACACCGTTTACATATGCGGGTGCTACTCACGTATGTGTTCGCTTCTGCGCACAAGCTCGTCGTGACGGGGCGCGTTTTCTGGCTCCTAACTTTTTTAGCTGGCTCCTAGATTCCAAGCAAATTTGTCAAACCCTGGTTTAACCAATTAAAGTCCAAAGAAAAATAGCCCAATTTATTTTGTTTTAATGTGAGAAATGTTATGCCGCAAGAATCGTCTAAGCAAAAAAAATTGTGATTCTCATTTTAGCCAGAATCGTGCAGCTCGAATATATATCACACATACACATATCAGAGCTGCACAATTAATCATTAAGAATCAAAATCGCAATCTTTTTCCCTTCCTGATCTTCAAATTAGCATGTCACAATCTTTCTAACAAGTGCAGAGTTTTGAAACCTGGAAAAACAAAATCCAGGCAGCCTGCCAAGTTTTATTACAAAACACAAATAAGTAGAAACAACGTATCTTTTCCTTCTTTTATCAAAAGGAAAGAAATTAATTTTTTAGGGTTGTCCCGATACCAATACTAGTATCGGTATCGATACAGAGCATTTGCGCGAGCACTTGTCCCCGGGCAAATGCTCCCGATGCTTCACCGATACTTTTTTTTTTGTTGTTATTATTGTAGAGTGGGCAGAGGAGTCAGTGGCTTGGGAGGGCGGGCGGAGTTTGGCTGGAGAGGGGCGGGCAGCAGGGACTACTAACTATGGGGAGTGTCAGGCCGGCGCCCCCTCTCCACAACTGAAGAGGACTTAGTGCAGAGACAGTGGGCGGCATGTCAGTGACAGGGAGGCAGCAGCCGCCGCCGTAACAGTGACACACAGAGGGGGCTTTGCGTCGGCACACCCAGGACCCAGACACGGCTCTGATAGGTGTCGGCTGTGACTGCCTCACAGTCACACAGCCGAGCAGACCAAAGCCGCCTCCCCCTCCTCCATGCACGGCACACTGATCATCTGAGCCGAGGTGCACAACATTACGGATCTGATAGGGGGGTGCCTGTATTGTAAGGGGGGGTGCCTGTATTGTAAGGGGGGGTGCCTGTATTGTAAGGGGGGGTGCCTGCATTGTAAGGGGGAGGGGTCTGCATAACATGCAGGGGGTCCAAAACTGTTAGGGGGGTGTCTGTGTAATGTAAAGGGGTCCAGTGATGCAGGGTGCTGTGTAATGTAAAGGGGTGCTGTGTAATGTAAAGGGGTGCAGTGATGCAGGGTGCTGTGTAATGTAAAGGGGCGCAGTGATGCAGGGTGCTGTGTAATGTAAAGGTGGTGCAGTGATGCAGGGTGCTGTGTAATGTAAAGGGGTGCAGTGATGCAGGGTGCTGTGTAATGTAAAGGGGTGCAGTGATGCAGGGTGCTGTGTAATGTAAAGGGGTGCAGTGATGCAGGGTGCTGTGTAATGTAAAGGGGTGCAGTGATGCAGGGTGCTGTGTAAAGGAGTCTTAGAGGTGCAGTTGTGGAGAGAGGTACACAGTAGTGACAAAGATATATTGAAGGATACAGAGGTATGCAGGGGGCACAGTGGGGTATTTTTACATTTTATCGTGGGGGGGTGTGTGCCAGATATAGGATCCGCCTCGGGTGCCAAATGCTCTAGGTACGCCCCTGGCGGGCAGAGTCTGTGAAAGGAAATGCGGGCCGAGTCTGGCTGGAGAGGGTGGGCACAGTTGGTGGACGAGTCGGCGGGAGGAGAGCGAGTCCTCACCTGCAGTTAAACTTGGTAAGCTGGCAGGGGTGTAGGGCGCAGCTGCATCAGGATCGGTGACACATTCGCTGTCAGCGGCCGAACGTCCCTACGCTCATCTTGGTACACCCTGCACTCGGCTGCAGTAAGCATCAGCACACATCTTGTTACACCCAGCCTGAGCTATATGGGCTGGGTGTAACAAGATGTCTGCTGCTGCTTACTGCAGCCGAGTGCAGGGTGTACCAAGATGGGCGTTGCAGCATATTTTTATTTTTTTTATAGCTTCAGTGTTTTTCACAGCATTTCAGTGCCAGCCACCTGTCAGTCCCCATCTGTCAAACTGCCACATGACATTGAAAAAAAAAAAAAAAAAAAGTAAAGTATCGGTATTCGGTATCGGCGAGTACTTGGAAAAAAGTATCGGTAGTTGTACTCGGTCTTAAAAAAGTGGTATCGGGACAACCCTAGTAATTTTAATGTATAGTTTTGTCATTTGATTTGTACATGGGAGCTATCATATTTGCTTGTTACTAAGGTTCCGATACCCGCTTTGTATGACTACACAGTACTGTGCTGCTCCTTCTCCAAATGCCAAGTCTACAAGTTTGCGAATTCATTAAAAACAACACTCCCCTTTTTGTTAAAGTGCACTTTACCTGGCCTAAAACATTTCTATGGCAACAACAGCGCCTTACAGTCAGACATCTTTGGTGGTGCCTGCAAATACGGTCTACCTTACGTGATATCACAGTAAGAATACGTGCTTCTAGGAAGATGGATCATATCAAATAGCACCATGATGAGTAGGCACTATAAGAATGGGTGCAAGATAAAATTCTAGAGAACCAATGGTAAATCTATTAGAAAATGTGAAGAACATTACAAAATCACCACGTAGTAGCAAGGGCAATCCTTAAAAACTCAGCGAACAGGTAAAGAGGGCATCAGTAAGAATGGCAACAAAGAGGCAAATGGTAACTTAGGGCCCATGGTGTGTGCAAACTACCACCCCAAGTCAGAAAGATTCTATGAGATTTGGAGTCTTATGCAAGCACCCAAATTTCTTGCAGGCCAAGATGTGACACTGGCTATGCCAGTACTTGGGTAAATATCCTGGGTGCTGCCGAGAAACCAATCATTAACACTTGGAATTGCCAGTGTTGACTGCTGTTTGCGGTCTACACAACCAACCCATGATATTGTCGATGAAGCAGGTGTCCTGCAAAACCTCCCCGCTGAGCTACTGTATTCTACCTGCTGTCAAAATACACTGATCAGCGTTGCCAGCAATAGCCAAACATTGGACAGAGTGGTTGTGCAGAAGTCGATCGGTAGACTTCTGTACAACCGCTCTGTCCATACCAAAAGACGTGCCTGAAAGCTAAAATCATGACAGATCAGAAGAAAAAAAACTCAATGGGCAATGGCAGGACTGTGAGGAGAAACTTCACACCCCACCAACTACTAGTGCCCAAAAAACATCTTTAAAGCCAACAGCATAAGGGAAAGAATGATTATTCTTCCAGAAAGGTACATATCCCAGTTACAGGGAGGGGAAGTACTTATTAAAAATGTTGTACCCTAGACATGGAATTCTAGGACCTTTAGAAGCATACACTTGTGCCTGGAGAGCAGCTGGCAGCTTCAGCATTGGTTCCACCACCTCACCTACCTGCGTTCATGGTTATGTTTGGGTAAGGTCCTTATGCCCAGCAGTGGTGCATTCTGTAGCAGCAGGTGAAGTAAATCATCCACCAGACATGACACATTTCCACATGCCACACACTTCCTTCTCTGCAATCAAGGAAAGATGAAGACGCCTGCCTCCGTCATTCTAAGCTGCATGGCGTCCAGTGGGGGAATACAGAACCTCTCTGCACACAACAGAAAGACCAACACCAGTACAGCCCTGTCCTGCCATCATGGCACCCACCTGATGAGGGGGATAACCATAGCAGCATACAGTGGGGATCGAAAGTTTGGGCACCCCAGGTAAACATTTGTAATAATGTGCATAACGAAGCCAAGGAAAGATGGAAAAATCTCCAAAAGGCATCAAATTACAGATTAGACATTCTTATAATATGTCAAAAAAAAGTTAGATTTTATTTCCATCATTTACACTTTTAAAATTACAGAAAACAAAAAAATGGCGTCTGCAAAAGTTTGGGCACCCTGCAGAATTTATAGCATGCACTGCCCCCTTTGCAAAGCTGAGACCTGCCAGTGTCATAGATTGTTCTCAATCATCGTCTGGGAAGACCAGGTGATGTAAATCTCAAAGGTTTTAAATGCCCAGACTCATCTGACCTTGCCCCAACAATCAGCACCATGGGTTCTTCTAAGCAGTTGTCTAGAAAACTGAAAGTGAAAATAGTTGACGCTCACAAAGCTGGAGAAGGCTATAAGAAGATAGCAAAGCTTTTTCAGATGTCAATATCCTCTGTTCGGAATGTAATTAAGAAATGGCAGTCATCAGGAACAGTGGAAGTTAAAGAAAGATCTGGAAGACCAAGAAAAATATCAGACAGAACAGCTCGCAGGATTGTGAGAAAAGCAATTCAAAACCCATGTTTGACTGCACGATCCCTCCAGAAAGATCTGGCAGACACTGGAGTTGTGGTACACTATTCCACTATAAAGAGATACTTGTACAAATATGGTCTTCATGGAAGGGTCATCAGAAGAAAACCTCTTCTACGTCCTCACCACAAAAATCAGCGTTTGAACTTTGCAAATGAACATATACACAAGCCTGATGCATTTTGGAAACAAGTTCTGTGGGCCGATGAGGTTAAAATAGAACTTTTTGGCCGGAATGAGCAAAGGTACGTTTGGAGAAGAAAGGGCACAGAATTTAATGAAAAGAACCTCTGTCCAACTGTTAAGCATGGGGGTGGATTAATCATGCTTTGGGGTTGTATTGCAGCCAGTGGCACAGGGAACATTTCACGAGTAGAAGGAAAAATGGATTCAATAAAATTTCAGCAAATTTTGGATGGTAACTTGATGCCATCTGTGAAAAAGCTGAAGTTAAAGAGAGGATGGCTTCTACAAATGGATAATGATCCTAAACACACCTCAAAATCCACGGGGGATTACACCAAGAGGCGTAAACTGAAGGTTTTGCCATGGCCTTCACAATCTCCTGACCTTAACATAATTGAAAATCTATGGATAGACCTTAAAAGAGCAGTGCGTGACAGACAGCCCAGAAATCCCAAAGAACTGGAAGACTTTTGTAAGGAAGAATGGGCAAAGATACCTCAAACAAGAATTGAAAGACTCTTGGCTGGCTACAAAAAGCGTTTACAAGCCGTGATACTTGCCAAAGGGGGCAGTACAAGATATTAACTCTGCAGGGTGCCCAAACTTTTACAGACGCCATTTTTTTGTTTTCTGTAATTCTGAAAGTGTAAATGATGGAAATAAAATCTAACTTTTTTTTTACATATTATAAGAATGTGTAATCTGTAATTTGATGCATTTTGGAGATTTTTCCATCTTTCCTTGGCTTCGTTATGCACATTAATACATTTTTTTACCTGGGGTGCCCAAACTTTCGATCCCCACTGTAGGGTGCAAGTGTCCTCCCTGCCCCCATAGGGCAACCACCACCTGGCTCTAAAACGAGACCTATGGAGAGAGAAAGGAAGAATGTCCACGAGGACCGGCGCCACCATGATGGTCACTAACCAACTGGCTACCTAATCATTACAACAAACAATGTACACTCATCACACTGTATACGCAGGACAGGGCAATCATCACACTGTATACAAAGACCAGGACACTCATCCCATACGCAGAACACTAATCCTGTCGCGCATGCGCACCAGGACAGTCAGCACACTGTATATGGAGACCAGGACAGTCAGCACACTGTATATGGAGACCAGGACAGTCAGCACACTGTATATGGAGACCAGGACAGTCAGCACACTGTATATGGAGACCAGGACAGTCAGCACAGCGTGCACGCAGACCAGTCAGCACACTGTATATAGAGACCAGCACAGCCAGTACACTGTATATGGACAGTCAGTACACTGTATATAGTGACCAGGATAGTCAGCACACTGTATATGGAGACCAGCACACTGTATATGCAGAACAGGATGCTCATCACACCTCATACGAAGACCAGGACACTCATCCCATATGCAGAACACTAATCCTGCCGCGTACGCAGACCAGGACAGTCAGTACACTGTATATAGAGACCATCACAGTCAGCACACTGTATATGGACAGTCAGTACACTGTATATAGAGACCAGCAGTCAGTACACTGGACAGTCAGTACACTGTATATAGAGACCCAGACGACCAGCACACTGTATATGGAGACCAGCACACTGTATATGGAGACCAGCAGTCAGTTCACTGTATATGGAGACCAGCACACTGTATATGGAGACCAGGACAGTCAGCACACTGTATATGGAGACCAGCACAGTCAGCACACTGTATATGGAGACCAGGACAGTCAGCACACTGTATATGGAGACCAGCACAGTCAGCACACTGTATATGGAGACCAGGACAGTCAGCACACTGTATATGGAGACCAGGATAGTCAGTAAACTATGTATATGGAGGCCAGCACACTGTATATGGAGGCCAGGATAGTCAGTAAACTATGTATATGGAGGACCAGCACACTGTATATGGAGACCAGCACACTGTATATGGAGACCAGGATAGTCAGTAAACTATGTATATGGAGGCCAGCACACTGTATATGGAGACCAGGATAGTCAGTAAACTATGTATATGGAGGACCAGCACACTGTATATGGAGAACAGGATAGTCAGTAAACTGTATGTATATGGGGGGACCAGCACACTGTATATGGGGGACCAGCACACTGTATATGGGGGACCAGCACACTGTATATGGGAGACCAGCACACTGTATATGGGAGACCAGCACACTGTATATGGGGGACCAGCACACTGTATATGGGGGACCAGCACACTGTATGTATATGGAGACCAGCACACTGTATGTATATGGAGACCAGCACACTGTATGTATATGGAGACCAGCACACTGTATGTATATGGAGACCAGCACACTGTATGTATATGGAGACCAGCACACTGTATGTATATGGAGACCGGCACACTGTATGTATATGGAGACCGGCACACTGTATGTATATGGAGACCGGCACACTGTATGTATATGGAGACCGGCACACTGTATGTATATGGAGACCGGCACACTGTATGTATATGGAGACCGGCACACTGTATGTATATGGAGACCAGCACACTGTATATGGAGACCAGCACACTGTATATGGAGACCAGCACACTGTATATGGAGACCAGCACATTATATCGTGGGAATAACACGTGATGTAGAGTGAGTATAGTGAACGAAGAGTAAGGCGGGCTTTGCGGCTCCAATGTCCTGTCTCCTCCAGAGAGGAGTGTGTCTCCATAGAGAAGGCCTCGGCTCCTGCGTACCTCACACACCGGCAGCACACCGCTCTCTCCCATCCCCTGCCCCGGCCTATTCCTCTCTGTACCAACCCAACCATCAGCAGTGTCCTCCACCGAGCCCAGCCCGTCCCCCGCCTGCACCCCGGCCTCACCTTCGATCCCGCTCTGTGCGAGCCGCCAGACATTTTCTCCGCCATGTTGCGTCTCTCCCCCTTGCAGGCTAACCAATCGAGAGCTGAGTCTAAGCAGCGAAAGAAGGCGTGTGCTTGAAGAGGTCAGGTGGGCAGTCGATCCCTGAGCTATCGATCTAGCACAATAGGTAAAACTGTGCGGCGCTAGGAGAGTGATGACGTCACGGCCGCAGATCATCTGTTACTGACTGACGGTCGTCACATGAGCCCATTTCTAAGTCATTGCTTACCCAGTACCCACCAAATAATGTCCTCTATACCCTTTGTGTGCATGTTTATTCATTAATTAACCACTTCATCTCCCACACGTTTACCCCCTTCATGAGCAGCTCGTTTTGGGCTATTCAGCACAGTGGTGGTTATTTACTACCAAAGGCAAACCCACTTTGAACTTAGAAGTGCAGTCGCTGTAAATCTGAGGGGAAGATCTGAAATGAGGGGAAGCTCTGCTGATTTAATCACCCAATCATGTGCAAGCTAAAATGTTGTTTTTTATTTTCCTTGCATGTCCCCCTCAGAGCTCCATTGACTGCACTTTCAGTGCAAAGTGGATTTGCCTTTAGTAAATAAACCCCTTGTTACTTAACCACTTCCATACCAGGCACTTACGCACCTTCCCGCCCAAGCCAATTTTCAGCTTTCAGCACTGTCGCACTTTGAATGGTAATTGCGCGGTCATGCTACACTGTACCCAAACAAAATTGGCGTCCTTTTTTCCCCACAAATAGAGCTTTCTTTTGGTGGTATTTGATCACCTCTGCGATTTTTTTTTTTGCGCAACAACTAAAAAAAGACTGAAAATTTTGAAAAAAAATTACGTTTTTATTTTTTTCTGTAATTTTTTTGTAAATAAGTACGTTTTCTCTTTCAATTACGGGCACTGATATGGCGGCACTGATGGGCACCGATGAGATGGCACTGATGGACATCGATGAGGTAGTACTGACGGGCACAGATGAGGTGGCACTGATTGGCGGCGCTGGTATGCGGCACTGATGGGCACTCATAGGCGGCACTGATGGGCACACATAGGCGGCACTCATGGGCACTCATGGGCGGCACTGATGGGCACTCATGGGCGGCACTGATGGGCACTCATGGGCGGCACTGGGCACTCATAGGCGGCACAGATGGGCACTCATGGGCGGCACTTATGGGTGGCACAGATGGGCACTGTGGGGTGGCACTGATGGACACTGTGGGGCGGCACTGATGGACACTGTTGGGCGGCACTGATTTACTTATGTTGCCAGTCAGTGCCCATTTGTGGGCACAGATTGGCATCTTTTTTTTTTTTTCCAGACCTTTTTTTTTATTTTTTTCAGACTTTTTTTTGTCCCCTTTTTTTTTTTCCTTCCCTGGTGGTCCAGGGTGGGCTTCCCTGGTGGTCCAGTGTGGCGATCCGAGGGGGGGCTGCGCTGATAAACAATCAGCACAAACCCCCCCTATCAACAGAGCCGCCGATCGGCTCTCCTCTACTCGCGTCTGTCAGACGCGAGTGAGGAAGAGCCACCAACGGCTCTTCCTGTTTACATCGTGATCAGCCGTGGTTGGACACGGCTGATCACGTGGTAAAGAGTCTCCGTGAGAGACTCTTCACCGAGATCGGTGTTGCGGGGTGTCAGACTGACACCCTGCAACAATGATCGCCGCGACGCGTGCCCCCGGGGGCGCGCAGCGGCTCAGAATCCTGAGGACGTCATATGACGTCCAGTCAGGATTCTACAACCACTTTGCCGCCGTCAATATGTCATTGGCGGGCGGCAAGTGGTTAACCACTTGCTTACTGGGCACATATACCCCCTTCCTGCCCAGGCGAAATTTCAGCTTTGGGCACTGCGTCGCTTTAACTGACAATTGCGCGGTCGTGCGACGTGGCTCCCAAACAAAATTTACGTCCTTTTTTCCCACAAGTAGAGCTTTCTTTTGGTGGTATTTGATCACCTCTGTGGTTATTATTTTTTTGCGCTATAAACAAACAAACAGCGACAATTTTGAAAAAAAAACTATATTTTTTGATTTTTGTTATAATAAATATCCCAATTTAAAATGTATTTTTTTTTCTCAGTTTAGGCCGATACTTATTCTTCTACATATTTTTGGTTAAAAAAAAAAAAAAATCGCAATAAGCCTATAGTGATTGATTTGTGCAAAAGTTATAGCGCCTACAAAATAGGGGACAGAATTATGACATATTTTTTTTTATTATTAGTAATGGCGGCGATCTGCAATTTTTTATTGTGACTGCGATATTATGGCAGACACATCGGACACTTTTGACACATTTTTGGGACCAGTCACATTTATACAGCGAACAGTGCTATACATATGCATTGATTACTGTATAAATGTGACTGGCAGGGAATAGACGTCCTCCCGGCATTGTAGAGCCACCTTGTGGCCGTCAATGTACAATGCCGGGGCTAGTGGTTAAAGAGGTTGTAAACCCTGGGGAAAGAAAAACCTGTAAGACAAAAGCATAATGAGCTAATACGCATCGCCTACCACCTTATTATGAAATACTTAGATCCAGGGGCGGACTGACAACTCATGGGGCCCCCGGGCAATAGAAGAGTATGGGGCCCCTCTGGGTTACAGATGGCCACCACGCCAGGAAGCAGTGCAGAGGCAGGGCAGCTAAAATCTTGGGATATTCACATCAAAAGCATGTCAGTTTCGGACATATCAGGGACAGATCTAAAAAAAACACAGATTTTTACATACTGTCCCTGGTTTTACTGAGCCTGGCAACCCTGATGGGGCCCCCTAGTGGCATGGGGCCCTCGGGCAGTGCCCGAGTGACTCAATGGTCAGTCTGCCCCTGCTTAGATCGACGCCTTAGATCGGCACACCACTGACACGGCTGATACCTTCCCCAGTGTTTCTTCCGTGTTCGACGGCACCGGCTCTGTGATTGGCCGGAGTCGTGATGACGTCACTTCCACGCAACGCGCGCGGGAGATGCTAGTCACAGCACAGGGCTCTGAAGAAATGAGCGCATGCGCTGATGGCGTCATCAGCGACTTATATAGTAAATTTCTCCTGAACAGTGCAAGTGTAGGAGATATTTACAGTACCTTCAGGTAAGTTTAGTTATAGGCTTACCTATAGGTACATGCAATCATGGTAAATTTACTTCCTCTTTAACTGACAATTGTGTAGTCATGCAACGCTGTACAGAAACTGCATTTATATCATTTTTTTCATACAAACAGACATAGGTGTGCATTTGGGCAGTGATGGTGAACCTTGGCACTCCAGACATTTTGGAACTACATTTCCCATGATGCTGAACTACACTGCAGAGTGCATGAGCATCATGGGAAATGTAGTTCCAAAACATCAGGGGTGTCAAGGTTCGCCATCACTGCATTAGGGTGTGCACCCCAAAGCTCAAACACACACGACTTTCTCTGCAGCCTCAGCTGCATTGGACGAGAAATGAATGAGATGTGCTCTGTTCTTCCCTGCCGCTTCTCGGCCTTTTGGCTAAGATCAAGTGTAGTATCTGTTCTTATCAGTTGTCAGAGGAGCGCTGAAGCACCTCCGTTGGGAGGGTGGATGCAATCCAATGACGTCATTGCACCTGGAAGGGTGGTTTCAGCAGGGGCTATGCCGAGCTGCCCGATAGATACTTGGGGCCGGCCAATGGTCGAGTCTGAGCCATCTGGAAGGGTGCTCCTGGTGAGGATCGGTGGCTGCACTTGGTCTGGTCTTTTTGCCGAGTTCTAGTCTGGCCTTCTGGCTGGCTGGTGTAAGTGCTATCTCTGTCAGCGATCCGGTTGGAGGAGCTGGTAATGCCCTGGGATGAGACGGGGCAGGACCATGCAAATCCGCTGGGTTGACGGGGGGTCTGGAAAGGCTAGTATTGGTGGAGGCCGCTAACTGGAGCGGCAGCTCTCCCCAAGAAAACCTTGAAGGGCTCTCTAGCTGGCAGGGGTGGAGGGCTGAACTGGCCGGTCGGGGGTCGGATTTGGAACGAAAAGCCTATGGTGCATGTGCCCCTGGAGTGGCAGTCCAGGGGTATCTGAAGATCACTGTGTGTGAGGGACACATTGATTTAAGATACCACGGTCACTGCACCAGATACACGCTTTTTTTAGCACCTGCCTCCTGGGCCGGGCCTTTTGGCAAGGACCGGAGGAATTTTTTATTCCTTGCCGGAGGGCCTGGTCATTGTTGAATACAATGACCACTTCTTTCACTCTCCTCTCCACTATCCCTTTCCCCCACTTTCTTTTATTTAAGCCTATGTTTGTCACATTTTTGTCTTATTTTTGTTTGTGCACGTTTTGTCTCACTGTGTGACTATTAGGGTGCCGGTCCTCGGGCCAGCCCTGAACGTCTTGGGAGTGGGTGGACATGGCCTTCTGGCTTAGTCCGCCTGCTCTCATGGGGTCTCCCTTCGGGGAGCCCCACCTAGTACTGGGAGGGTTCTGTTTCGGCAGTCCCTCCGAGGAAGTTGGGTCCATGTCGGCTTCGGTTGCTCGGACCACAGTACCTCAGTCCCCGTCTGGAGCCTAACGCCCCGGGGGATCAGGGTTTTTGGGTCCCTTCTTCACAGGAGGACCACTTGACGTTGCACCCGTCTGCATGTTTTTGTGAACACTCTTTATGTGTGTGTACATTTTTTCTGCACCGGGGGGAGTTTTTTGGGTGTGTTCACACGCCATAGGCTTTTTTTTTTTGTTTTAAAAGTGCTCTGTTCTGGGTGGTTTTCTGTTCATTCACACACTGAAGCATAATAAACACAGTTTACTATGCTTCAGTCATGATTGAACACAGTAAGTGAGTGTGTTCACTGTGTTCATTTAGAAAAGGAAGGGGCCAGTAAATTACATATTGATCTGCCCCTTACCTCCCTCTCCATCCTGAAACATCCCCCGCAGCAGCCGTGGAGAGAAGAGGGAAGCCAGCAGAACTGCGGTGGGGGGCACCGCACAGAGGGAAGCCCAGGCAGTGGGGGCAATTGGAACCACATAGAGAGATTAGGGTGTGCCCAGGCACACCTGAGAACACCCCCTGCGCACACCTATGCAAACAGAGCTTCTTTTTGGTGCTATTTAATTCATTTGTTTTATTTTTTGTTATATAAACAAAAACAAAACAAAAGATTTAAAAAAAAAAAAGCTTTTCATGTTTTCTGTTATAAAATGTGTCAAACTATGATATATACATAGGCGCGCGCACAGGATGTGCCACTCTTTATGATGTGGTGCAGATTCCCCCAGTTCAGACCCCTGATATTTTACCAAAGCTCCTGAAAAAAATTGTAAAAAAAAAAAAAAAAATACAATTATAAAAAAATAATATACAAATAAAAATTACTGACACTGTCCACTGTCCACTGTCCTACTGACACCAATCTCTACCCTACTGATGCCCCGTACACACGAGCGATTTTCCCATCGAAAAAAAAAATGAAGGTTTTCCCGACACAATTCCTCCCAAGCCTGCCTTGCATACACAAGTCCGGTGAACTTTTGACTGCCAAGAACACGGTGACGTAAAGGACTACGACGAGCCAACAAAATTAAGTTCTATGCTTCCGAGCATGCGTTAAATTGTTTCCGAGCTTGCACATTTTTTTTTACCGTTGGAAAAGCATACAGACGACCGGTTTTCCCGCTAAGAGATCATGCTCTTTTTTTTCCGGGAGTTTTCCTGTGGGAAAAAGTCCAATGGAGCATACACAAGGTCAGGATTCCCGACGTACAGCTCTCATCGCAGTTTTTCCGACCGAAAAAACAGTTGTGTGTACCGGGGCATGACACTGTCAGTATATATACACATGCATACATACATATGTGGTTGAGCTTTGGGATGCACACCCTAGTGCAATAGGCTGCGCACACCTTTGGGCAAGAGTAAGGTAGTAACAGGCATTAGGCACAAATTGCCGAGCATCCATGAAGGTAGTACATCCGTGGAGCTGCTTGCTGGTGACTGTGACAGGAAGTCAGGTAAATCTGTGGGTGTTGTCACAGACGGGACATACATTTCTGCCTTGTTTAGACAATACACCAATTGTTATTAGGCGTTGGCTGCAAACGTAGCCAGAAAAGGCTAAAGGCTGTTGAAAAACTTCAGCTGTTCAGAATGAGGCAATTAAGGCCTCTATAAGTAGTCCAGAGGATTACCACTGATTTGCTGCATGCTGAGACTTTCTGAGTGAAAGAGAGCAGTAGCTGAAGGTCTTCTGAGGAGGTGAGGAGGAAATAGATTTTTCTGTGTGATAAAAATCAAAAGACTATTGTTGCTGTATGACCAGCAGTGTCTGCCTAGCACTAGGCTGTGCCAGACTTCATTAGATAGGTTCCTGTGTGGTGAAGATAGACGCCCCAAGTGGCCAGGGTTTATTTTACGTTTGATTTTGTTTATGCTGCTTGGATGCTTGCACTTGTTTCCAGCAAGATGGAAGAATAAACCAAAATCGTTGTTTTCAACCGTCTTCGACTGCCTGTCTGTAAAATTCAGTGTGTAGTGAACCCATCCAAGGGGTCACACACCCCGCTACTGAGCTAACCCCTTACATGACTCAGAGCGGGCTGCGCCGGTGGTCACGATACTTCCTGAATCTGGAACACACAGGGAGCTGAGGGATGATGTCACTTCCGGATTGTGAAGAACCAAAAGGCGACCCGTTTACGGAGCATGCGCTCCTTCTTCAGGCCTAACGGGGGCTCTGTTGGATGAGGGCTGTTAAGCACTGGAGCCGCTGCTGCTGGGTCTTAAAGTGCTGCGGCTATGGATGTATACACACAAATTGCTAGCTTATGATGATGCAACCAAGAATATAAAGCTAAGTAAATGGGATTACTGTATATAGAAGCTACTGAAAGATATTGTAATGTTAGAGCCAAGAGATGCACGGTGGTTGGAAATTAGAAGTGAATTTGGAAGAACAGCAACTTTCCCATTGGAGTGGCATAAACAGTCACATTCAAACGTAGCTAAGCAGTTGTTCCAAGTACCACAATTCGAATGCCCCATACACACGATCGGAAATTCCGACAAGAAAATTCCGATGTGAGCTTTTGATCGGAAATTCCGACCATGTGTATGCTCCATCGGACTTTTGCTGTCGGAATTTCCGCCAACAAAAGATTGAGAGCAGGTTCTCTATTTTTCCGACGGAGAAAGTTCCTATTGGAAACTCCGCTCGTCTGTATGCAATTCGGAAGCGCAAAAGACACGCATGCTCAGAATCAAGCAGAAGAGCCGAACTGCCTATTGAACTTCATTGATCTCGGCTCGTCGTACGTCTTGTACCTCACTGCGTTCTTGACGGTCGGAATTTCCGACAACATTTGTGTGCCCGTGTGTATGTAACACAAGTTTGAGCCAACATTCCGTCAGAAAAAATTCACGGTTTTCTTGTCATAGGCATAGAATAGAAAAAAGATCAATAAAGAAAAACAAGAACAAGAAGTTCATCTGAAAGCCCACTTCCCCTATCCGCCCTCTTCAATCAGCTAGAAGTTGGAGATATTTAATCCAGAGATCCCAGACATGGTCAAACCTAGCAGAGCTATCTTTCAGTATACTAAGGCCTTGTACACACGACCGAACAAGTCCGCTGGAACTGGTCCGCGGACCAGTTTCCGCGGACATGTCCGACCGTGTGTACGGCCCAACGGACAGTTTTCCGGCCTAGCGGACATGTTTCCAGCAGACAAAAGTTTCTTAGCATGCTAAGAAACTTGTCCGCTGGAAACATGTCCACCGGACATGTCCGATGGTTAGTACGACTCATCGGACATATCCGCTGGTTATGACGTATAACCAGCGGCCCGAAATCCCGCGCATGCGTCAAATTGATTGGACGCATGCGTGGAAGCATTGAACTTCTGTGTTAGAGAACGTCGGTGTCTTCTACGTCACCACGTTCTCTGTCCGCGGGGATTTTGGTCTGATGGTGTGTACACACATCAGACCAAAAGCTCCCAGCAGACATGTCCGATGAAAACGGTCCGCGGACCGTTTTCATCGGACATGTTGGGTCGTGTGTATGGGGCCTGACCTGTTTTTCATTAAAGCGGAGCTTTAAAAGTCAGCAGCTACAAATACTCTAGCTGCTGACTGTTATATAAGGAAACTTACCTGTCCAGGCACCCTATGCTGACCCATCCATCAGCTCCGGGTGCAGGCGCCAGTGTTTTGTCGATGTTTCGTCACATATGGCTACCCATCACATTTGGCTACCCGCTGGAGTGCGCATGCGCGACACCGCCATATGCGTTCCAACACTTTTACAAATGTGATGGGTAGCCAAATGTGATGAAGAATATAGCTAGACAATTTAGCTGAAAGGAATTTGTGAACGTTTTAGTTATTGCTCTTCGATGAGAATTTAGCATTTGTAAAAGTGTTGGAACTCCAGCGGGTGGCCAAATGTGATGGGTCGTCATATGTGACGAAACACTGGCAAATTTACTAAGGGAAACAGGAAGCCTTGCGGCTTCACAACCTGTTTTCTGTCACGCAACGAGGGGACATGGAAATCCAGAAGAAAACATACCAAAAAGGTATGAAAAAAATATATATCCAAAAACGAGCTTATATTTTAAAAGGAGTTTTTTGCCTGGAACTCCGCTTTAAGCATGATCCATGTCAGCTTGCATTTCATAACAGCTAGGTCTACCACTGGTTTCTTCCAGGTGGTTGCTATGGTGATTTTTGCCAGAAACATAAAATAGATTAAGGTCTGAGCGTGTCTGGAAACATCGGTGACAGGCTCATTAGGAAGAGTCACTCTGGAGTTTTTCACTACAGTGCCTTGAAAAAGTATTCATACCCCTTTCAAATTTTCCACATTTTGTCATGTTATGACCAAAAACGTAATTGTATTTTATTGGGATTTTATGTGATAGACCAACACAAAGTGGTACATATACCCTGTTCCAAATTATTATGCCAATGATATTTTTCGCATTTACCTAAATAATTGATGTAAACAACAGTAAGCATAATTCTCATGTGATCAACTATTAAGAGTACAATTCAAATTTTATTGAACAGACCTCCTATTGATAACAGTTATTTTTATTTTTTTTTCAAAATAAAAAACTTACAATGCACTGTTCCAAATTATTATGCACAGTAAGTTTTAAAAAACTTTATAGGTTGTAAGAACTGTAATTTGTTGTGTTTGTAGCATATTTACTGAAATCAAAAGCTATTTCAATCAAACTTTGAACAAACATTTTAACTTTTTAAACATTTTAACAGGTCACGTTTAGGGTTGAGCGAACCCGAACTGTAAAGTTTGGGTTCGGTACGGACTTTGTTTTTTTTTTTGATCTCGAACCCGAACCCGAATAATTGGAAAAAGTTTGGGTTCAGGTTCGGAGTTTGGCTATTTTATGGCGCGCTGCAAGGCAGCCAATCGCCATTCGTTTTACTAGTGTGACTAGGAAGCCATCACAGCCATGCCTACTAATGGCATGGCTGTGATTGGCCAGTGCAGCATGTGACCCAGCATGTGACCAGCCTCTATATCAGATAGAGGCACACAGCACAGTTCGTCACTCTGCTTTAGCTAGGGTAGGGACAGGCTGCTGCTGATTGAGGGACAGTGTTAGATAGGATTATCCTGCTTGAGAAATCTACCCCAGCACTGTTTATTTCTGTGAGATCTGCATCTTATCATTTAGGGACTGTGCATTACATTGTTTAGGGCTCGTCAGTCTGCTTTAGCTAGGGTGGGGACAGGCTGCTGCTGATTGAGGGACAGTGTTAGATAGGATTATCCTGCTTGAGAAATCTTTTTCCCATGAACGGCCGCCCACCCTGGTGTGAAAGCCAGAGTGGCAGAGTCCTGCAAGCAGCCCCAGTGTGAAAGCCAGAGTGCCAGAATCCTGCAAGCAGCCCCATTGTGAAAACCAGAGTGCCAGAGTCCTGCAAGCAGCCCCAGTGTGAAAACCAGAGTGCCAGAGTCCTGCAAGCAGCCCCAGTGTGAAAGCCAGAGTGCCAGAGTCCTGCAAGCAGCCCCATTGTGAAAACCAGAGTGCCAGAGTCCTGCAAGCAGCCCCAGTGTGAAAACCAGAGTGCCAGAGTCCTGCAAGCAGCCCCAGTGTGAAAGCCAGAGTGCCAGAGTCCTGCAAGCAGCCCCAGTGTGAAAACCAGAGTGCCAGAGTCCTGCAAGCAGCCCCAGTGTGAAAGCCAGAGTGCCAGAGTCCTGCAAGCAGCCCCATTGTGAAAGCCAGAGTGCCAGAGTCCTGCAAGCAGCCCCAGTGTGAATGCCAGAGTGCCAGAGTCCTGCAAGCAGCCCCAGTGTGAAAACCAGAGTGCCAGAGTCCTGCAAGCAGCCCCAGTGTGAAAACCAGAGTGCCAGAGTCCTGCAAGCAGCCCCAGTGTGAACGCCAGAGTGCCAGAGTCCTGCAAGCAGCCCCAGTGTGAAAGCCAGAGTGCCAGAGTCCTGCAAGCAGCCCCAGTGTGAAAACCAGAGTGCCAGAGTCCTGCAAGCAGCCCCATTGTGAAAGCCAGAGTCCTGCAAGCAGCCCCAGTGTGAACGCCAGAGTGCCAGAGTCCTGCAAGCAGCCCCAGTGTGAAAACCAGAGTGCCAGAGTCCTGCAAGCAGCCCCAGTGTGAAAACCAGAGTGCCAGAGTCCTGCAAGCAGCCCCAGTGTGAATGCCAGAGTGCCAGAGTCCTGCAAGCAGCCCCAGTGTGAAAGCCAGAGTGTCAGAGTCCTGCAAGCAGCCCCAGTGTGAAAACCAGAGTGCCAGAGTCCTGCAAGCAGCCCCAGTGTGAAAGCCAGAGTGCTAGAGTCCTGCAAGCAGCATCTTTGGGGCAGGGGAGGAGCGGTGTATACACTGCTCCTCCACTGCTCCTGCCCATTAAAATGAATGGGCACTGCTGCCGAAAGTGCTTGCAAACCGACAGTAAAGCGCCGCTAAAACTAGCTGTTCAGATAAGTTGGACTTGTAAACACAGAAGTCTGGATTCTGTGTTTACAAACTCTGCATTCTGTATGTAATGCAATCGTGGTATTTAATGCCCCTTTAAGACCCTTCTACTGTTTGTGAAATCTGAACGGGGTCGTGGTTGAGTTCCTGCACCTATTTTTGGAGAAAAAAAGCTCTGCTTTAATCTATTGATCTATCGTAGGCAGGTATTTTGATATCCATTTTTGTAATATAAGTTTACGAGCCATATACATAAGTTCTCAACCACATCACATTTTTTTGCAGTATTTACCAAGTGTTTTTACTTTAGGTGGTAAATACCACATAAAGCAGTACTGAATTGACATTTTCAGGATCGCATGCTGTATTTGGGAAAACACCTAAATACCACATGCGATCTAGTCCTGTGAATGGAGCCCACTATCCTGGGTCACTTGACACTGTACTTTGTCAATCGCAAGTGAATGATCTGGACCTAGCCAATCCCTGGCAGGTTCACCCAGATGATGACTGGGCAGCTGATAAATGGTCTAAAACCCTGGAAAGATTGTCTTTCACCAGGAAGGAAAGTTCCCAGCCTCATGGGGGCTTTTGCCTCTGAGACAGTTTAAAGCGGAGCTCCACCCTAAAGTGGAACTCACGCTGATCGGAACCCGCCCCCCCTCCGGTGTCACATTTGACACCTTTCAGGGGGGAGGGGGGGTGCAGATACCTGTCTAAAGACAGGTATTTGCACCCACTTCCGGCCACACGTCACGGGCAAAAGACGGGTTTTTCCTGACTTCCCGTCTGTCCCCCGTTGTGTGCTGGGAACACTCGGCTCCCAGCACACAGCTTGTGAGCCAATCGGCGGGCGCAGCGCGACTCGCGCATGCGCCGTAGGGAACCGGGTAGTGAAGCCGGAGCGCTTTACTTCCTGGTTCCCTCACTGAGGATGGCGGGGGGAGCAGCAGAGAGACGAGCGATCGCTCGTCCTCTGCTGCGGACGGCGCTGGACTCCAGGATAGGTAAGTGTCCTAATATTAAAAGTCAGCAGCTGCAGTATTTGTAGCTGCTGGCTTTTAATATTTTTTTTTACTGGCACATCGGCTTTAACTGCTTGCTGACCAGACGCTGTCATTATACTGCCACAGATTGGCACGGCTGTGTGAATCGCTTTAGGTGTACATTGGCCGCTTTAAGAGCTATAGGGGCATGGTGTGACGCCAAAGCCGATGTATGTGGCCGGCGGCCACGATGTCTTTCGGCGACCTGTGATCGCTACTTAAGAGGGCCAGAATGGGGATCTGTCAATGTAAACAGACAGATCCCCATTCTGTCAGGGAAGTAGAGAGAGATTCTGCTGTTCCGAGTGATCAAGAACAGTGATCTCTCTCTACTCCCAGTCAGTCCACTCCCCCCCCCCCACAGTTCCGCCCCCCGCCGTAAGCCGGAGCACAGGCATCACTCTCCAGCCTCATCTGCCTGCTCGGAAGGAGGGGAGAGCTCCCTTGGTCGATCTAGTGTTGCGGCACTTGTAGAGGGCTTCCCGACTAAAGCTGAATTTGCTTCTATGTTCCGAGGACTGGAGCGCTCCATTAAGAAAGACCTATCCGCAGTGCGTGGGGACTTGGCGCTAGTGTTAGAATGTGTGGAAGAATCGGAACTCCGTTTGGATCGCCACGCGGCCACCATTAGAGATCTGCAGTCCTCCACAAGATCCCTCACTATCGCACACAGGATGGCCCTCTACAAAATCGAGGACCAGGAGAACCGTGCCAGGAGGAACAATATCCGTATTAGAGGCCTCCCCAAGGCGACGGGAGACGATGACCTTCTCCACTCGGTCCGTGGCATCTTTAACGGAATGTTAGGCCTCCCTGCAGACCACCCGCTCAAGTTAGACCGAGTTCACAGAGCCCTACGTCCCCGCAATCTCTCATCAGACACCCCAAGGGACGTGATCTGCAGGCTCCACTACTATGAGGAAAAGGAGCGAATAATGCGCAAGGCCCGAGACTCTTCCTCCCTGGACTTTGATGGGGCCACCCTGTCCTTCTTCCCTGACCTTGCTAGGGAAACCTTGGACCGCCGTAGAGCCCTGAAACCCTTGACGGAGAAACTCAGGGCCGCATCGATCTCCTACCGCTGGGGCTTCCCGTCGGCTCTCATTGCCCATCATGGAGGTAAGACAGCAATACTCCGCTTCCCGGAGGACTTGGAGAAATTTTGTTCGGATGTTGATTTCTTCCCCCACGGAGCTACCCGGCTGGCAAGAAACTCTCCCCCCTCCTCCTGCAGCACCTACCCCTCAGTGGAAGAATGTGAGCCGCGGACGTCGCTCCGCCACCGCAGAGATCTCACCGCCTCTGGAGTGAGGCCTGTGTCGCCAGATGGAAGCTCTCCATGATATTATTTTAGGCCCGTATGGCTGATTCGGCCTGACCACTCTACCGCATGGGTCTCTCCTGACTTCCCTGATACCCTTGGGCTCTGTTAGTCACCCTATCTCACCCGAGATTCGATTGATCCATTACTCTAGCTGGAGTGACTTGGGTGGAGTTTTTCTTTTGTTTTTTGGTTAATTATGTTTTTAGTTTTGCCTACCTCGCCCAATGGGTCCTATGTGAAATTTGTGTTATATGTAGCAGGTTCTAAACTAATGTTCCGTTTAATCTACATTGCTAGATTTAAGTTTAAGTTTTAATGTACTTTTGCTGTGTTTGGTGTCGACGCTGGGGTTCCCTGACGGCGATCATTGCTTTTTCGATGCTCGCCGCCAGCTCCTGGCGTGGTACCGCCCCCCTCCTGAGGGTGTGCGGCGCGACCCTGCACTCCTGTGTCCTGACCTCTTCGGGGGCCGTGGGCATGGGGGTGTTGGCCCGCTCACACTACCCTCCCTTGCACCGCATTCAATTGCGTGCATTTACTAGGTGCATCCCTCTTGGGGTCAATGTAGTTTATGATGTCACTTTTCTCTGTCTATTTCTTCTTTCTCTCTTTCTGCCCCTATGGTGCTCTCCCCCCTTGCCCTTCCCCTCCCTGTCCTTTATTCTTTATCCCCGCCGCAGGTGCTACCTTGCTAATGATGAGGATACGTGTCCCCTCCCTGAAACCCTATGGCTACGCTGAATTTGGTCTCCCTGAACGTCCGGGGTCTACACTCCCCAGGTAAGAGACATAACCTCTATAGAGAGCTGGGTCGTCTGCATGGGGACGTTGTGCTCTTGCAGGAAACCCACCTTACACACACCACCTCTGTGAAACTCATCTCCCCTCAATACCCATTATGGTATTATAGCCTGTCAGATGTACACAAATCTAAGGGTGTGGCCATTGGGTTTCGCAGGGGGACCCCTTTTAAGCTCGATGCTATGCTTAGTGACGATCTGGGTCGCTTCCTATTCCTTCGAGGTAGCCTGGGTAGTATGCCATGCACAATCGCCACCTTATACGCTCCCAACCGAGACCAGGTCTCCTTTATAGCTTCTACCCTTAAGAAATTGGGGGACTTCGCCCGGGGCTGTATCCTCCTTGCTGGAGACTTTAATGTGTCCCTAGAACCGTCTCTGGATACATCCTTAGGTCAGTCCTGTATCTCGCAGAGGCGCCTTGCGTTTTTGCGTAAATGTTTACATAATGCTCAATTGATGGACATTTGGCGGATCATGCACCCCCGGGTGAAAGACTATACCCATTATTCCCATCTACACCAGACTCACTCTAGAATAGACCTTTTCTTCATTAGTCACCACCATCTTTCCCTCCCGACGGCTTCCTCAATCGCTGCCACTACCATCTCAGACCATGCCCCGATCGTCCTCACGGTAGCTATCCCCTCCATCCCCTGTAGATCCGCGAATTGGAAGCTTAATGACAACCTCCTTTCGGAAGAAGTAGATAGGAAGGTGCTTCTGAGTGACTTATCTCAATACTTCGCTGACAATCAACCCGCTGGTGTCGCTCCTGGCACACTGTGGGAGGCCCATAAGGCCTTTATCCGAGGTAAACTTATTGAACTGGGTGCGAGCAGAAAGAGGGAACACACTTTTAAACAACGGGAGCTGATCAGGGACATTGAGACTTTAGAACGCCAGCACAAATCTACTCGTTCCCAAGCGATCTTCCATGTTCTGACCCAGAGAAGGGAGGAGCTTCGGGCCCTTTATCATTTGGACCAGAAGCAATCCTATCGTATCATTGCCCAACGTTTGCACGAATGGGGCAATATGCCTGGGCGCCTGCTGGCCCGTTCGTTGCAACAAAAGAAGACAGCCACTTTTATAGCTCAGATAAAGACTTCACGAGACTCTTTAGTACATGACACGACGGCCATCGCTAGGGAATTCCATTCATTCTACCAGGCTTTATACCACGTACGTAGCGCAGTCGAGGATGCAGGGATCAGATCCAGACTTATCAATGACTACCTGTCCCAGGCCAACCTACCCAGACTGTCAATGGACAAGTTAGCCGCCTTGGAAGGGGAGATCACTACCTCTGAGATGCGTTTTGCATTAAAAGCTATGGCCTCTGGTAAAGCTCCGGGCCCTGATGGGTTTTCGGTCCTATATTATCGGTCCTTTGCGGATTTACTGATGCCGCATCTGACCAAATACGCCAATTCCATCTCAGGGGATAGTGGCTTCCGACCTGAAACTCTCCATGCACACATCACGGTCATCCCTAAGCCTGGTAAGGACCCCAGTAATTGCGGAAGCTACAGACCCATTTCTTTGTTAAACATTGACGCCAAGCTCTACGCTAAAGTGATTGCGAACAGGCTCCTCCCGCTTCTCCCCCAATGGGTCTCTTTGGACCAAACGGGCTTTATCCCCGGGAGGGAGGCACGGGATAACTCCCTTCGCACCCTCTCACTGATGTCATATGTCCGCCGGTTCTCCCAGCCCACCCTTCTTTTATCTACAGATGCTGAGAAAGCTTTTGACAGGGTGGACTGGGAGTACCTTATGGCGACCCTCTCCCATCTCGGCATCGGTCCCTCTCTACTGTCCCGTATTTCAGCCCTTTACTCTTCTCCCACCGCCCAACTCCACATAAATGGAACCCTGAGTGAATCATTTACGTTATACAATGGCACCCGGCAGGGATGCCCCCTCTCTCCTATCTTATTCGCTCTCTCCCTCGAACCCTTCCTCTCGACTATCAGACTAGACCAGAACATTCGGGGGATCATGGTTGGCTCTGTTGAACATAAATATGCCGCATATGCGGACGATATTCTCTTCTATATACAACGCCCCCTTATATCCCTCCCTAATTTGATGTCCGCCTTCTCAAAATTTAGTGCCATTTCTAATTTTAAAATCAATATGTCTAAATCCGAAATCCTGAACCTCACTGTCCCAAATAAACTCGCCACCCGTCTGAAAGAATCCTTTCCTTTTAATTGGCAGCCCCAGTCCCTTAAATATCTTGGCATCTTTCTGACCCCCAACCCCTCCTCCTTGTTCCGTACTAATTATATCCCCTTATTAAACACTATTAGAGCAGATTTGCAGAGGTGGTCCCAACTTGCCCATTCTTGGCTGGGGAGGATCAGCATTGTGAAGATGAACATACTGCCCAGGCTACTTTTTCTGTTTCAAATGATTCCCTTTAAGATCCCAGTGGGTTTTTTCACTCTCATCCGGTCCCTTTTCGGTAAATACATTTGGCATGGGAGGCGGCCCAGATTAGCTAGATCAATACTTACCAGATCTAAATCCGATGGAGGTCTCACCTTACTGGATGCTAAGAGCTATTTTACAGCTGCAGTACCCACTAGGATATTGGATTGGAGGTATCATAAGCGCTCTAAACTGTGGGTGTCCCTGGAGGAGTCCATGTGCTCCACTGATTTGTTTACACAGCTATGGATCCCCAAACGATGCAGGTCCCTGGCCATATCCACTTCCCCCCTCACGCATTCCACTTTAACGATCTGGGACTCACTGTGTAGATCCTATGGGTGGCTGCACAATTTCCCACTGATGCCTCTTGCTGGACACAACTACTTCCCACCTGGGAATATGTTCATCTCTGGAAAGCCTTGGTCTCTCGGTAATGCAACTACGCTACATCAAGCGATTACTCCCACTGGGGTGGCCTCTTTGTCAGACCTTGTGGGTCCCTCCCCCGTTTGTTACATGGATCATTGGAAATACCACCAACTTTCAGCCTTTGTACGCTCCCTTCCACGACCGCTTCGATCTCTCACGGATCTGTCCCTAATTGAACTAGCCTTTGTAGAGGATCAGCCCCCAGAGAGACCTCATATTTCTACAAGGCATTGACGTCCTTAGCAACCAAAGGCCAACCCATATCAGCCCCCAGGAACTGAAATGCGCGGTACAGGTCTCCACTGGTTGTAGTGGAGACCTGTACCGCGCATTTCAGTTCCGAGGGCGCTTTTGGTTCCCATCGCCGCTGCAGTACGGACCAGGACAACACTGTATGCCAGCATGAGGACATCTCGTCATCTCCGGGACCCCCGCGGATGAATCTTTTATAATCGGTTATGCTTCTACCTACATCAGAATTGTGAGTAGGTTATCTATATGTTTTAACAATTTTCCAATATTAAATACACCTGCTACGCTCAGAAGGCGCTGCATTGTGTCTCCTTTCTTAAGGTTCCAGGAGCTGCAGTGCTGGGACCCAGAAACAGCCTGGGTCTGACTGTAAGCTTCCTTAAAGGGATCTGGTCTGGAGACTGATTGTCCCCCTCAGGCCCCGTACACACGACAGAGGAACTCGACGTGCTTGGCACGTCGAGTTCCTCGTCGAGTTTTGGGATGAAGCCGCCGAGGAGCTCGGCGGGCCGGCTTCTCCCATAGAAGAACGAGGACAACGAGAAAATAGAGAACATGTTCTCTATTTTCTCGTCGAGTTCCTCGGCGGCTCCATCGAGCCAAAACTGTACAGACGACAGAGTTTCTCGGCGGAATCCGGGTTTTGACCGAGTTTCTCGGTGAATTCTGCCGAGAAACTCTGTCGTGTGTACGAGGCCTCACTCAGCGGTGTCCAGCAAAAGCTGGAGGGAGTCAGCTGTCTGGGGGACTTGTAAATAGAAACCCTAAAAGTGATCCCTGTGATTGTATAGTGTTTTGAAGATTGCACTAGGTACCTGCTGTTATACTGTACATTGGAACAAGGGGCCAGATTCACGTAGCCCGGGCGCAACGTAACTTAAACGATTTAAGATACACCGTCGCAAATTTCCCAAGTTAGTGCCCGATCCACAAAGCACTTACCTGGAAATTTGCGGCGGTGTATCCTAAATCCGTCCGGCGCAAGGCGGGCCCAATCGAATGGGGCGAGGCCCATTTAAATTAGGCGCGCTCCGGCGCCGGACGTACTGCGCATGCTCCGTCGGGTAAGTTACCCGACGTGCATTGCGCTAAATGACGTCGCACCGACGTCATTTGCTTAGACGTTAACGTAAATGGTGTCCAGCGCCATTCACGGACGTCTTACGCAAACGACGTTAAGTTTTAAATTTCGACGCGGGAACGACGGCCATACTTAACATGGCTTAAGACAACTAGGGCTCAGCCCTAGTTTTACGCGGCGTAACTCGACAGAAACGACGTAGAGTTAGATCGACGGGCCGTTCGGACGTTCGGGGATCGCCGTAAGTATTCATTTGCATATTCTACGCCGGCCGCAATGGCCTCGCCACCTAGCGGCCGGCCTAGAATTGCATCCTTAAGATCCGACAGTGTAATTCAATTACACCTGTCGGATCTTAGGGCTAGCTATGCGTAACTGATTCTATGAATCAGTCGCATAGTTAGAAACAGAGATACGACGGCGTATCAGTAGATACGCCGTCGTATCTCGTTTGTGAATCTGGCCCAAGGTAACTAGATACCAGTTCAATTTGCCACCATGGTCTTCAGCTGTGAGAGAACAGTCTGTTCACTGTTCACATTTACTTTGGGAGAAGACTGTCCTCTAACTGTTGCCTGCTAACCATTTTGAAGTATCCCGTTACCCCACCCCTTCTCCTGTTACCAATTCTTATCAGCAATAAATCACTAAAGGACAATCCCTAGACTGTTGGAACCGGAGTTAAATTCTGTGGCCCCTGCGGGGGTAGTACTACACTATGCAGGGAAAAGGTCCCTGCATCATTGGGTGCTGTGAACGATAAATATAAACAGAATCCTCCTACTGGTCTCCCAGAACTCTCACCTCCTCAAGATGGTAATAAGTCTGTAAGTATCTCTTATGGGTCAGCCTCAAGCTCTATTATCTGTCATTCTCTCCTCTTTCTTTTCCAAATCTGTGTGCAAGTACAGCTTCAGCCGATTTGTCTCTCCTGGCTTGGGGCTATGTCTATCTCTCCGTTCTTGTTGAACAGACCTCAAACATGGGGGAAAGTGAGAGAGAGAAAGAGGCCTGCAATATCGTTAAAAATAAATAATTTATTCAAGCTAAAAGGTGGTCTCTTACAATAAGATAAAAGAGTGCAAGCCAAACAATGAAAAACTGCGTTCTAGATGCCTTCTCAGATAGATTTCAGCCACTTCCGGTTTGCGCCAGCCTCGCACGCCCTACGTCGTTACGTCACGCTCCTCGTGACTTCATCAGAGGATTCTGTTTATATTTATCGTTCACAGCACCCACTGGGTGTGTATTATTCTTCATGGACTAACTACAAGGCTACCATCATTGGAACACTGAGCCTTTGGGACAGACACCCATATAGCATTTGCACTTTAAGTGGACTTTACGTGCACTCTTAGTGGATTTTTTCTCACCTTCACATTGATGGACTGTTGATATTTATTTATATTTTTTTGAGCAATCAATATAATATTTTTGTTCACTATAGATACACTTGTTAGTGTTCACATTTTATAGTCTACACCTTTCACACCAATCTGGTATCTTATGTTGATATCTTGTATGTAAGTATTATCATTTGTCTTGAGCGCGATATCACTGTCATAAAACTCTACCCACCTGGCGCTTTGCGTCCATGCCAGACTTTTTCAAAGTTTATTATTTTAGTTTTTTCCTGTAACATATTATTATTTAGATTGTATTGTGATGGCTCAAATTAGTGGTAGCAGCTCCCTGTAAGCACTTAGTCCACTTTGTGAAGCACTTGGCAGGGTGCCTTTTGTATTTGGTGGTTATTGGGAGTTTTCAAGTAACACTTGAATTTACTATATTCTGTATGTGAGACCTGGCTGGCAGGCTTGTGGGCTGTATATATATATATATATATATATATATATATATATATATATATATACATACAGTAGCTTACAAAAGTGAGTACACCCCTCACATTTTAGTAAATATTTTATTATATAATTTCATGTGACAACACTGAAGAAATTACACATACTGTACATTTATTTCCCAAAGACAACCTCTGGATATGATGCCAAGCACATGTAATCATTTTCTTTGGTCGACCATGGCGAGGCCTGTTCTGAGTAGAACCTGTTCTGTTAAACCGCTGTATGGTCTTGGCCACCATGCTGCAGCTCAGTTTTAAGGTCTTGGTGATCTTCTTATAGCCTAGGTCATCTTTATGTAGAGCAACAATTCTTTTTTTTAGACCTTCAGGGGTTCTTTGCCATGATTTGCCATGTTGAACTTCCAGTGACCAGCATAAGAGTGAGAGCGATAACACCAAATTTAACACACCTGCTCACCATTCACACCTGAGACATTGTAACACTAACAAGTCACATGACACTGAGGAGGGAAAATGGCTAATTGGGCCCAATTTGGACATTTTCACTTAGGCGCGTACTCACTTTTGTTGCCAGCAGTTTTGATATTAATGGCTGTGTGTTGAGTTATTTTGAGGGGACAGCAAATTTACACTGTTATTCAAGCTGTACACTCTATATATATATATATATATATATATATATATATATATACACACACAGTAAATTGCCTAGGTTTCTCACCTTCACATGATTAGGGGTTCCACGGTTGATCATTGATGTAGAGAAAACAAGACGTATATCTTTTCTTTTTGTCCTGTTCCAGACTCTGGAGCCTGGAAACTTTGAAGAGCTTTGGATAGGAAGTGTCTCCATTCCTAGATCTGCAACTTACCTGGTAGGCATACTTGCTGTCCAAAGGGCTTTTTATATGTGGGGTGACTGATGCTTAGAGCTCTCTCACTCTCTTGAAACGTAAGGGTGCTGCCTATTTCTTTTCAGGAAGAGATTAGGGGTACTCTGTTAGTTAGGAATGGACATGAGATGGCTCATAGTGGCTTGGAAGAGCAGATGTTTTCTAGTTTTATGCTATGAACTTGGTGTACAAAGCCCTCCTACATTGAAATTGTTTGCTCTCTTGCTTAAAGTGGGGTTAAATAGTCCCCAAAACATATTAATAGCTCCCCAGTCATTCCAGAAATCATTGCAAACACTTGCCTTATATCCTCCAGCTCATGTTGTGGCTGTATCCATCATATGTGTGGGCATGTGAAGCCCAGTTCCTTTTTCTTCCTGGTTTTCAGGGAGAGGTGCATGCTGGGTGATTTTCGGCACAGTAATGCCCAGAGACTTCTGGGAAATGAGTGTCATCATTTCCCAGGGGGCAATGGGGTCTTAGGACAGGAAGTTGAACCACCTAGAACCAGGAACTAGGCAGATTACGAAATCTGCCTAGTAACAGCCAGATAGAAGTGCGTAAAAACATTGGGCCAGATTCACGTACATCGGCGCATATATAGACCGGCGTAGCGCATCTCATTTCCGTTACGCCGGCTCAACTTAGAGATGCAAGTACTGTATCCACAGAGTATTTGCGTCCAAATATGCGCCGGCGTAACGTAAATTACGAGGCGTAAGGCGGGGGAATTGAAAGTGGGAAGGAAGTGGGCGTGTTCCATTAAATGAGCCGTGACCCCATGCAAATGAAGGGCCGGACGGACTGCACATGCGCGCATGACGCTGACAATGATCAGCGCCTCTCTGCGCATGCTCAGAACTCGGCCCGCCGTAATCAGTGAGATAGGAACTAGGCCCGGTGTACTTAGTGAGATACGCCCAGTGCATAAATAGGCCCAGACATACGCCCTTCCATTGCAAAAGTACATCCATTTGTTTCCCTTCCTGAAGCAAGGTGCTTTTGTTCTGTTGTCTGTTGCTGTGTGTTGGTTTGTGTCGGTGTGTTATTGGAAAGTGTTATTGGAGAGTGGTCTTGGAGAGTGGTCTTGGTGTTTGTATTTCTTGTTTGTTTTTTGTGTTTGTATTTCTTGTTTGTTTGTGGTTTTTGTATTTCTTGTTTGTTTTTGGTTTTTGTATTTCTTGTTTGTTTTTGGTTTTTGTATTTCTTGTTTGTTTTTGGTTTTTGTATTTCTTGTTTGTTTTTGGTTTTTGTATTTCTTGTTTGTTTTTGCTGAGTGTTTGTGCTGAGTGTTTGTTGCAGAGATGACAACAAAGAAGAGGAAGTTGAACTTCTCTCTGCGGGAGAAGGAGATTCTTACCAGGGCCATTACCCTACATGGGCGGTTTTTGCATGGCCCTGAGAGTCGGGACACCACCCTGGCCAGGAGGAAGCAGATCCTGCAGGACATCGTAGATGATGTAAATGCCTTGGGGGGTGAGACCAGGAGCCTCAGTGGGATAAAAAAAAAGATCAACGATCTGAGGCACGTGGTCCGTGGGAAGCTGGCAAAGCTAACAGCTCATGCCACGGGCACTGGAGGGGGACCACCTTGCAATATTAGGCTGACTGCTGAGGAGCGTGCAGTGGCCCAGTGCTTCCAGAGGCAGCAAGTGGAGGGGCTGCCTGGCTTTGACTCCATTGAGGAGGCCGTGAGGACAGGTAAGTGTTTTTTTTTTCTATCTGGTGTGTAGCATGTGTGGGGGGGGGCGGAATATGTGACAAGTGTGTGGATCCTCCAACCTGTGTATGTTTTGTGTCATCCACAGATGTGCAGGAGGGTGCTTGGCCATCTGGCCAGTTCGCACCATCCCCCGGACATCAGTCTGAGGAAGACACCCAGGCAAGCCGGGAGTCCTCTATGCAGGGGTGTGGCCACAGCTCTCCCCATGAGGAGGTTGAGGAGGAGGATGAGGTTGAGGAGGAGGAGGTCACCAGTGCCAATGAGGTACTTCTCCATTTGGAGGAGGTTCCCCCTGTGGCTGGCAGCAGTCAGGCCTCCATCAGGGGTAGCCCCTCCCACTCCTCCCCCAACAGGGCTCCCCCAGGGGTCTCCCCTACTCCCAGGCCACAAGCCTCATCTGGAGGCAGGAAGGCGACACGCAAGACCAGGGGGGTGGCAGAGTTTCTGCCTGCAAATCTGCGGAGGGACCACGCCCTTCAGACCCGCCATCTGGGTCAGGTCACCCTGACTTTGGAGCGGATGGAGGAGAGCCTGGCCTCCATCAAAGAAAACGTGCAGGACATGAGCTGTAACTCCCTGGCTGTCATTAACTGTTTAAATGACTTACATAACGCCACAGCAGGTGTGGGTCAGGATGTGCGTGCCCTGACCCAGGCTGTCCAGGCCAACATGGCAACCCTCAATGTGGCACTCACGCGCATTGCCGTGGCCTTGGAGGGCAGGCCGACAGGTGGGCAGAGACCAGGGGATGCTCCTGATTCCCCCCCCATGAGTCTCCCCTGAGGGGCCGTGGCCGCCCCAGGCGGGGGTCACGCCAGCGGCGTTAGGTGTTTGTCTTTTTGTTTAGTCAGTTTTTATGTTTATTTTTTCATTTTTACTGTGTTTATGATTTGTTTTATGTTTGTGAATGATGTATGATTGTGGGGGTGACATTCCTGCCGGAAAAGGGGTGTCACCCTCATTTGTGGTGGAGAAGGGTTCCCCGGGACCAGGGAGAAGTGATCCCCAGGTCCGTGTGAATGGTGTATGAATGTACAGTGACATAATGGCGTTGCTGCTCCCTAGTACCGTGCGGTGTACTTTGGTCTAATCCAATTTGATGAGGATGTGGGGTGTGTGTGTGTGCCATGATTAATGTGTGTGTTTAACGTGCAAAGATGCCTTCTGCGAGGCGTCTCCTGGCTGATGCTCCCTCAGAAGATGGGGTATCCTCGGTTAGGGGGGATTGCGTGGTTCGGGGGTCAGGTCATCACGTAGCTCAATCTCCAGGCCCCTTCTCACGGCGAAGTTGTGCAGCATGCAACATGCCCCCGATGATCTGGCACACAAAGTTTGAGGAATACAACAGGGTACCCCCAGACTTATCCAGGCATCGGAAACGGGACTTCAGGAGGCCAAATGTGCGTTCCACCACTCCACGGGTACATGTGTGTGCTTCATTGTATCTTTCCTCTCCTGGGGTTTGGGGGTTCCGGAATGGAGTCATGAGATGGGGTCCAAGTGCATATGCAGAGTCACCTGGAAGGGAAAAGACAGGAGGATGTTAGTCATGCATGTGCCCCTCGTGATGTCTGCATCATGGGGGGGGGACAGACATGCCTGACATCCATGTCACTCACCAACCAGCCGTCCCCATACATGTTCTGTTGAAATTCCATTGGGATGGGGCTTTGACGGTATATGTAGCTGTCATGGCTGGATCCTGGGTGTTTGGCACGGACGTGCCATATAAGGTATTGGGCATCGACTATCACCTGTACGTTGATGGAATGCCAGTGCTTCCGATTGCGGTATATGTGCTCTGTGTCACAGGGGGGCTGGGGAGCCACATGTGTGCAATCAATGGCCCCCACAGTGCGTGGGAATTCTGCAATTCTGTAGAAATCACGCATTGCCTTCATCCACAGGTCCTCCTGGGTGGGTTTGATGATTTGGTTGGCCATTTGTCTGAGGATTGTGGGGATAATCTGGTGCACACATCTGCTAATGGAGGATTGTGCCATCCCAGCCACCACTCCACTTGTACGCTGAAAAGAGCCACTGGCAAGAAAATGGAGTGTTGCCAGGACCTTGAACAGTGGCTCCACTGCATGTGAGCGGTGTGTTGGGCTGGTGATGTCATCTTTCAGGGTTGTGGTTAATTCCACGATGGCAGTAGGGCTGAATCTGAAGATGCAAAACACCTCAGAATCAGCCATGCCAAAGATGTTTATGCGCAGTCGGTATATCCTCTCCCATGCCCTCCTTCTCCTCCTCCGTTCCCTCCTCCTTCTGCGCGCATCTAAAGCCACTAGTATAGCTATGACCATGGATGCCCCTGGCATGTTGGCATACAGATTGTTGTCCTGCAAGTGTGTGTGCTCAGCTCGTCCCTAACGGTGTTGCTTTAGCTGACCTGCACACGTCTGGTGCAAAGTTAAAGCTGCTTTTATGAGGGGTAACTTTAGACCGGACGTACAGCTGATGCGCACAGCGCGTAGCCTGCGCCGGTCAAACGTACTTTTGTGGATCGCCGTATCTCCCTCATTTGCATATTTGCATAGCAAAACAATGGTGCGTCTAGCATATTGTTGTGCCCCACGATGCGCCGGCGTATCTCGTTTTGGGGATACGGCGCATAGATACGCCGGCGCATATTTACACTTACGCCGTGCATCTCGAGATACGCCGGCGTAAGTGCTTTGTGGATCTGGCCCATTATTTTCGTTAATTTTTGTTACATTAAAGGCAAGCTGTTAATAGAAAGTACATTTTTAGGGTGGAATAAAAGTGTAGAACAAACCTGCTTGCACTGTTCTTGTGCATCGTTTACCACTGTCACTACCAATTGAGCCTGCCCCCTTAAAATATACTGTATATTGAATAGAGCTTATTGCATACATTAATATGCTGTTAGTGGATTATATAATTCTGCTGTGCAAGTAGTATGTGTGAAAGTGTTGACATAAAAATGAATTTACAAAAATATGATTTTTAAATACTACTAATAATAAGGTTTTCAAATACTAAATGCTTCTATACCTGTGAAATATTAAGGTTAGCACTGTGATACACAAACAAGCGCTTGGTGGAACTAACTGTATTGGTTTGCTACATTATTGTTCATTTCTTTATTTTTTTTCATGTGCACAGTACTTTTCCAACCATGGAAGGCAATGGTCTATATTGTGAATTATTCATGGTAATGTCTAGCATCTTTGACAGTTCCTTTGCGAGTACTTTTAGCTAAAGCTGGAAGGCAATGCTTTTATTAATCCTTCTTTGAACTGGATTTACTTTGAAAATCTCTATGCTTTTCGTCTGCCTGTTTAACGGTTTCAGTGTGAGAAAAGGAAGGAAAATTAGATGTAGAGAACAAGCTTTGGCATCTTGCTTGTAACCTTATAGGGTACAGTTATATAATTTTTATCTCACTATATGCATATTTAAATATGATATGAATATTTTATCATATCAAGCAGCATGTAATCCTTTCATTGCACATGCTATTCACAGTTACCTAGCACTGCAGCTATTTGTGCTGTCAGTTGAGATGTCCACAGGGCCGCCATCAGGAATTATGGGGCCCCTTACACAGCTTCAGGCATGGGCCCCCTTGAGCAGAGAACCGAGGGGGGTGCTCCCGCCTCAAACAAATTGAAAAGCGGGGGAGGCCGTGAATTGAGAAGCGGGTGCCACGAATTGGGGTAGCCATCCAGTGCCCTGGGACCTTTGGGCCCTTTAATAAAAACAAAAAATAAATAAAAAATATATATAAAAAAAGGGGGGTTGCCATCTGGGGCCCTGGGGACCTCTGGGCCCTTTAATAAAATAAAATACAAAAATAAAAAATATAATAAATATAATATAATGAAAATTTGTATAAAAAAAAGGGTGGTTGCCATCCGGGCCCCTTACAATAAAAAAAAAAGAAAAAAAAAAGGGGGGTTGCCATCCGGGCCCCTTACAGGTGTACTGCCCCTACCCCCCTAATGGCGGCCCTGGATGTCCACCAAGCTAATATAGGTGTGATGGTTCAATGTCCACAAACATAACGCCATAGAGTGATGCCATCACAGTTTTTTGGTGACTAATCATAGTATGAGTTTAATATGAACACAAAAACACAGCACAAAAGTGCAAACTTTAGAATACTAAAAACACTAGTGGTATGAAAAAAACACTCTGACTTTTCACAATAGCTTAATACAGTATATCCATGGAATAGTACTGTATGCTGTGAACACTCAAGTTACCCTTGTGTGCAAGGGGACAGACACTTAGGGCCAGATTCACAGAAGAAGTACGCCGGATTATCTGCTGATACTCCGGCGTACTTTCAAATTTTCCGCGTCGTATCTTTAGTTTGAATTCTCAAACCAAGATACGACGTCTTCTGCCTTCGATCCGACAGGCGTACTGCTTCGTACGCCTTCAGATCGTAGGTGTAATACTTTGGGGCCCGCTGGGTGGAGTTTGCGTCGTTTTCCGTGTCGGGTATGCTAATTAGCTGTTTATGGCGATCCACGAAGGTACGCGCGGTTGTCGCATTCTCTTACGTCGTCGCTAGTCGGCTTTTCCCGGCGTATAGTTAAGGCTGCTATTTCTTGGCTTATATTTAGACTTGCCATGTTAAAGTATGGCCGTCGTTCCTGCGTCGAATTAAAAAATTTTTTTTTTTGCGTAAGTCGTCCGTGAATAGGAAAGGACGTAAGGCACGTCGCCGTTCAAAAAATTACGTCGGTGCGATGTCATTTCGCACAAAGCACGGCGGGAAATTTCAAAACGGAGCATGCGCAGTACGTTCCATTTGAATTAGGCAGGCTTGCGCCGGACGGATTTACGCTACGCCGCCGCAAGTTTACAGACAAGTGCTTTGTGAATCAAGCACTTGCCCGTAAAACTTGCGGCGGTGTAACGTAAATGCAATTCGTTACACCGCCGGAATTCTACCTGAATCTGGCCCTTAGTTTCGCCTGATATGCCGTCGTATTTCTGAGTCCGCCCGTTGTATCTATGCGCCTGATTCATAGAATCAGATACGCATAGATAAACATTAGATCCGACAGGCGTAAGGCTATTACGCCGTCGGATCTTGAATGCATTTTTTTTTTCGCTGCTAGGTGTCGCCGACATCGTTTTCCCGATCGAGTATGCAAATTAGCAAAATACGCGAATTCCCGAACGTACGCCTGACCGACGCAGTGAAGTTCCGACGTTTACGTAAGATTTACGACGCGTAAAGTTGCCCCTGGGTATATGAGGCGCAGTCAATGTTAAGTATGGCCGTCGTTCCTGCGTCGAAATTTGAAAATTTACGTTGTTTGCGGAAGTCGTCCGTGAATGGCGCTGGACGCCATTTACGTTAACGTCAAAACCAATGACGTCCTTGCGACGTCATTTAGCGCAATGCATGTTGGGAAATTTTAGGGACCGTGCATGCGCAGTACGTTCGGCGTGGGAACACGTCTAATTTAAATGATCCACGCAACCTAGCCGGATCATTTGAATTAGGCGGGCTTGCGCCGGAGGATTTACGTTACGCCGCCGCAACTTTACAGGCAAGTGCTTTGTGAATCAAGCACTTGCCCGTAAAACTTGCGGCAGCGTAACGTAAATGAGATACGTTACGCCGCCGCAAAGATGCGGCGATCTACCTGAATCTGGCCCATGGTACTTACTACAGTGCTGGGGTATGCTGCATTGCAAAAATACCTTTAGCTATGGTTTGAACTGTGCTGGTCTTCTATATAGCCATTAGATGGCACTATCACATCAGTTACATAGACAAAATGTATACTACTCTATAAGAACGACTGTTTTCTTTTTTCTTTTGTTATTTTGTTGTTTGCATTTACAAACGTTTAGATTCATTTTAATGACTATAATTTATATAGGAAGCTATAGCATAAAGTAAACATTTTTATGCTATAGCTCAAACTATTAACATAACAATTGTACAATATAATAAGTGGAAAAAAGTTCTAATTTTACTACAGAATATCATGAGACTGGCCCAGATTCAAGAAGTAATTGCGCCTGTGTAACCATAGGTTACACAGCGCAATTGCTTACTTGCTCCGGCGTTACGAATGCTCCTGATTCAGGAACATCGTAACTCCGACTGCAGCCTAAAATCTGCGTGGCATAAGGCTCTATTGCCACGCATATCTTAGGCTGCATTCTTGCGATGGCCGCTAGGGGGCGCTCCCATTGTGCTCAGTGTATAGTATGCAAATTGCATACTAACACCGATTCACAATGTTGCGCGAGCCCTGCGTACGCAATTTACGTTGTTTCCATACGGCGTGCTTAGCGTAAGGCTGCCCCTTCTAATAGCAGGGGCAGCCAATGCTAAAGTATACCCGTCGTTCCCGCGTCGCGACGTTCGAATTTTACGTAATTTGCGTAAGTGATTCGTGAATGGCGCTGGATGCCATTCACGTTCACTTTGAAGCAAATGACGTCCTTGCGACGTCATTTGCCGCAATGCACGTCGGGAAAGTTTCCCGACGGAGCATGCGCTCTACGCTCGGCGCGGGAGCGCGCCTAATTTAAATGATTCCCGCCCCCTACAGGATCATTTATCTTACGCAGGGCAAGTTTACACAGCGCACACGCAATTTACGGAGCTACTGCTCCGTGAATCGCGGGTAACGCAGTAAATTTGCGGGGGCGCAGGGCAAAAACGTTGCCCTGCGCCTCCGCAAGAAAGGGGCAAATCTACCTGAATCCGGGCCACTGTCTTTTGAATCTAATGTAGTAATGTTCACATTACTGCTTTGATCACACATTGCTTGATGTATCACTTCAAAAACAACATAGGGAAACTGAACCTTTCTGTTTAGTGGTACCATTGTCAAGCTGTATATAGTTACATGCATGATTTTTTTTAAAACATATGTGAATACATTTCCTACGGCTGTTCACTCCCTTTTCTAATTTGTTTTAAGTAGCCCGCCAACACTATTACAGTCCCACACTTACTAAAAATAAAAACGTAATCAGCATAGCGCTACTTGTTCTATCTTTCAAAAAAATCATATACCTATGAATAAACATTCACTATATTGTCAAATGTATTGGGACGCCTGCCTTTACACGCACATCAGTGGCGTCACTAGGGTTGGTGTCACCTGGTGCGGCAAAAATCTGTGTCCCCCCCCCCCCCCCACACACACACCAGCCTGCCACAGTGTTCTGTCCTGCTCAGTGGTGGCTGGTGCTCAAAATTTTTGGTGGCAGGCAAAAAATTTAATAAAAACACATCAATTGCAGCCTTACTGTGCCCATCAAACGCAGCCTTACTGTTTCCTCAAATGCAGCCACTGTGCCCATGAAACACTACCACTATCTATGCCATCAAACGCAGCCACTGTGTCATCAAACGCAGCCACTGTGCCCATGAAACACTGCCACTGTGCCATCAAATGCAGCCACTGTGCTAATCAAACGCAGCCACTGTGCCTATCAAACGCAGCCAATGTGCCCATGAAACACAGCTACTATGCCATTTAAAGCAGCCACTATGCCATCAAACGCAGCCACTGTGCCCATGAAACACTACCACTGTGCCATTAAATGCAGCCACTGTGCCATCAAAGGCAGCCACTGTTCCCACAAAACACTGCCACTATCTATGCCATCAAACGCAGCCACTGTGCCATCAAACACAGCCACTGTGCCCATGAAACACTGCCACTGTGTCATTAAATTCAGCCACTGTGCTCATCAAACGCAGCCACTGTGCCTATCAAACGCAGCCAATGTGCCCGTGAAACACAGCTACTATGCCATTTAAAGCAGCCACTGTGCCATCAAATGCAGCCACTGTGCCATCAAACACAAAGGGTTACATTTTGGGTTGACCCACCCTTTGCAGATATACCAGCTTCAACTCTTCTGGAAAGGCTGCCCACAAGGTTTAGGAGTGTGTCTATGGGAATGTTTGACCATTCTTCCAGAAGCGTATTTGTGAGGTCAGGCACTGATGTGTATGAGAAGGCCTGGCTCGTAGTCTGAGCTCCAATTCATCCCAAAGGTATTCTATCCAGTTGATGTTGAACTCTGTGCAGGCCACTCAAAGTTTCTCAACCCCAAACTCGCTCATCCATGTTTTTATGGACCTTCCTTTGTGCACTGGTGGGCAGTCATATTAGAACAGGAAGGGGCCATCCCCAAACTGTTCACACAAAGTTAGGAGCATTACATTTCCAAAATGTCTTGGTATGCTGATGCCTTAAGAGTTCCCTTCACTGGAACTAAGGGGCCAAGCCCAACCCCTGAAAAACAACCCCACACTATAATCCAACCTCCACCAAATGATTTGGACCAGTGCACAAAGCAAGGTCCATAAAGACATGGATGAGCAAGTTTGGGTTGGAGGAATTTTACTGGCCTGCACAGGGTCCTGACCTCAACCCGATAGAAAGATTTGGGATTAGAGTGGAGACTGTGAGTCAAGGCCTTCTCATCCACATCAGTGCCTGACCTCACAAATGTACTTCTGGAAGAACAGTCAAACATTGCCATAGACACAATCCTAATCCTTGTGGACAGCCTTTCCAGCAGAGTTGAAGCTGTTATCATTGCAAAGGGCGGGCCAACTCAATATGGAACCCTACAGACTAAGGCCCCATACACACAAGAGAATTTATCCGCGGATACGGTCCAGCGGACCGTTTCCACGGATAAATCCTCTCAAAGATTTCCGCAGATTTCTATGCGATGGAGTGTACACACCATCGCATTGAAATCCGCGCGGAAATCCTCTGGCGATGACGTGTCGCGCCGTCGCCGCGATTATGACGCGGCGACGGGCGCGACGCTGTCATATAAGGAATTCCACGCATGCGTCAAATCATTACGACGCGTGCGGGGAATCCCTTTGGACGGATGGATCCGGTGAGTCTGTACAGACGAGCGGATCCATCCGTTGGAATGGATTCCAGCAGATGGATTTGTTGTGCATGTCAGCAAATATCCGATCTGCTGGAATCCATCCCAGAGGAGATTTCTCCGCGGAAACAGATCCGCTGGCGTGTACACACCATAGGATCTATCCGCAGAAACCCATTTGCTGGGATTTATCTGCGGATGGATTCTATCGTGTGTACGGGGCCTAAGACTGGAATGCCATTATAGTTCATGTGTGTGTAAAGGCAGGTGTCCCAATACTATTGACAATATAGTGTACACGTGAATCAATTACACCATGTTGTGAACAAAATTTCCATGAGACAAATCACCTTTTAATTATATGTGATAAATTCTACTACAATACACTTCTTTCACCAACTGTGTACACATAAATTTAACCCAAATTAGGAAAATGAATGGGCTTAACCACTTAAGACCCGGACCAAAATGCAGCTAAAGGACCTTGCCCCTTTTTGCGATTCGGCACTGCGTCGATTTAACTGACAATTGCGCGGTCGTGCGACGTGGCTCCCAAACAAAATTGGCGTCCTTTTTTTCCCCACAAATAGAGCTTTCTTTTGGTGGTAATTGATCACCTCTGCGGTTTTTATTTTTTGCGCTATAAATAAAAATAGAGCGACAAGTTTGAAAAAAATGCAATATTTTTTACTTTTTGCTATAATAAATATCCCCCAAAAATATATAAAAAAACATTTTTTTCCTCAGTTTAGGCCGATACGTATTCTGCTACCAATTTTTGGTAAAAAAAAATCGCAATAAGCGTTTATCGGTTGGTTTGCGCAAAATTTATAGCGTCTACAAAATAGGGGATAGTTTTATTGCATTTTTATTAACTATTTTTTTTTTTACTACTAATGGCGGCAATCAGCGATTTTTTTCATGACTGCGACATTATGGCGGACACTTTGGACAATTTTGACACATTTTTGGGACCATTGTAATTTTCACAGCAAAAAATGCATTTAAAATGCATTGTTTATTGTGAAAATGACAATTGTAGTTTCGGAGTTAACCACAAGGGGGCGCTGATGGGGTTATGTGTGACCTCAAGTGTGTTTACAACTGTAGGGGGGTGTGGCTGTAGGTGTGACGTCATCGATTGTGTCCCCCCTATGAAAGGGATCACACGATCGATGACGCCGCCACAGTGAAGAACGGGGAAGCCATTCTGCCGACGTATATCGGCGTGAAGGGGTCCTTAAGTGGTTAAAAAATGTCCAATTTCATTTGTAAGCAGGTGCTTTTTCCTTCGGATAATAAACCAACGGTTTTCCCGACAGAATTCCTCTCAGCCTGCCTTGCATACACACGCTCTGCCCGTCCAAAGTGCGGTGACGTACAAAATGTACGATGGCATTATAAAGGGGAAGTTCCATTCCAAAGGCGCCAACCTTTGGGCTGCATTTGCTAATCCTCATGTTAGTAAAAGTTTGGTGAGAGACGATTTGTGCTTTTCAGTCTTCATGCTTTTCAGTCCGTTACAGCGTGACGAATGTGCTATCTCCATTCCGAACAATAGTTTTACCAGAACGAGCGCTCCCGTCTCATACTTGATTCCAAGCATGCACGTTTTTTTTGCCCATTGGAAAACCATACAGACGAACGCTTTTCCCACCAGGATTTTTTCCTGATGTGGAAAAAAGAGATCCTGCTCTCTTTTTTTTGTCTCTCAGTTTTCCGTCGGAAAAACTGCGATGGAGCATACACACGGCCGGGATTCCGGATGAAAAGCTCTCATAGCAGTTTTCCCGTCGGAAAAAACGGTCATGTGTACGGGGCATCAGTGTGTTTTAGGCAGGATAAAAAGAAAAAGCAAAATGCGCACTATGCAAAATGCACAACTAACATACACATATGTGTTATCGCTGCGATCAGCAGGAGCAGGAGAATTCATTTTGGGTTGTTTTTTGGTGGTGGGTTATGGTATTAGCAAGAAATATACAGTTCAATTTAAACAAAAATAAGTTTTATTTTTTTCTACTATTTTTGACCAGTGTTCCTTAGATAATAAAACAGAAATCAGGAGATATCCATCACTATTTACCACCAAATGATAGAAAAGGGGGCGATGGTTTCAATTCCCCCTTTTCTCATGGGAAAGCGGCAGGACAAAAAAGTTTCAAGTTCCCCTTTGGGAGCCTGTCAAGGCTCCCAAAGGGGAACACCTGGTCCTCACATGGGCTAGACATAAGAAAATGTGTCTTTCCCGGGCATTTAAGAAGCACCTGGTGCTCACATGGCCTTGGAAAGGGTTACACATGCTTTTCCCGGGCTTTTAGGGTACTGGGGGCTTGGTACCAGTTATTTCTAGCTGAAGCCAGTAGCAAATAGGCCTATACAAGGAGGTTCTGCCCAGTAGTTTTCAGTTGCCTCAGAAGTCAGGATCTGTGGTGTTCTAGGAGTTATCTCCATTGAACAAACAGGGTCTTCTGAGGCCAGAAGATGATCCTACTGCGGCGGCTGATTGAGCGGGCAGGCGAAGACGGCGGGGAATAATGGATTCGGCAATTCCTGGACCTATCTCGGACTCTGTGTCAAGAAGCTCCGGTGGGAGCTGCAACGTCTGCGGTTGAATCCGGTTCCCCTGCGGTGGATGGCAGATTGTCAGCGGAGGTGCTTCCCGTCGAGGTGTCCATGGCTGGCCCGGAAGAGGAAGGAGTGCTGCCGCCAGAGGAAGTCCCGCATCGGGGGAGGAACAGCAGCGTCACCTCCGCTACGGGGAGTGCACCGACGAAGAGAAGGCGGGGCCCATGTCACCTCCGAGAACTACATCTGCCAGCAGATCCACTCGCCAACCTCAAGGAAGCAGCGCCACGCCAGTGAGAGCAACGGTGAGAGCTGCAGGAACATCGTCGTGATCAGGAGCGAGAAGTTCGTCTGGAGCTGCGGTGAGAGGCGGGCATGAGAGCGGAGGCGGAGCTGTGGGCGGTACTACTGCGCAAGACGCACGCCTCTCTCAACGTGAGGCTGAATCGCCATGGCAACCTACAACGCGGCCTGAGGTCAGTATGAGGTCGGCAGGTTTTTTAAATGCAAGATCAGCTACTTTGATGGGAACCGAGGAGGCTGTCCCTTCCCAGGCTCTGGGCGCAAGTTCACAGGTCACTGGTGAGTTATCTAGTATGCCTGCTTTAACTACTATTGCTGAATTGTTATCTACATTGGTGAAGGACTTGCATTCAGTTAGGAATACATCTCAGGTTCAGGATTTAGTTGTTGGTATCTGGTCGCCATCTAGTGGTCAGTTAGTAAATGACGATCAGGCTTGACATTATATTGATTGTAATGTATCCTCTGCATATCAAGCTGCACAAACACAGAATTTACCTGAGGCATGTTTAAGAGAACATATCTCTTGCGAAGTATCTCCTCTAGGTTATCATTTGTCTTTGGCAGTGAAAGAAAAGATATGGAGATGTGAGTTTTTAGACATCTTGTCTTTGCTTCCATCTGTCAACGATTTTGTAAGTAAAGAAAAAAAAGAGGATGAGGATAGAAGAAGGCCTGTGACCAGATCTTTTAACAACTGGTTGCAGGCTTTCTGCATTTTTTCTGCGGTTCTATGTGAAACATTTCCAGAAAAAAGCATATGTCTTTTTCAACACTTGGACATTATTTTGGAAGCTTTTAAGGGTTTTGGCGGTACTGCATGGTTTCAATATGATGAGGCCTTTCGTCAAAAAATAGCTGTGCATACTTCTTTGAAATGGGGAGTTAAGGATGTGGGCCTTTGGCTGAATCTTTTTCTCCCGCAAAGAACAAACTATGCAAAACAAAGCCAAGACCCTTAACCAACAACTAACACTGTCTACAAGAAAGGCATATGTTTCAACTTCAACGATGGTCAATGTAAATGGCCAAATTCTTGCAGGTATCACCACGAATGTGCCTTCTGTTCCGGAACACATCCTATTGCCAAATGTTTTAAAAGAATGTCTTCAGCTAACCAACAACCCGGAGCTATTTCAAAAAGCATGCATGCCAGTCAAATGGCGAGATATGCTCCCTTGGCTCAGAGTGTTTCCAGACCAGTCGAGGGCTTGGTTGCTCCTGGAGGGCTTTAGGGACGGTTTTATTTTACCTTCTTTTTCTGGTGCGGGTTGTGCTATAGTGAACAATCTGAAATCAGTAGATCAGTATCCTGATGTAGTTGCTGCAAAAATTTCCAAGGAGGTTTTGGAGGGTAGGGTTGCCGGTCCTTTTAGTCCCCCCCCCTTTCGAGAATTTTAGAATTTCTTCTTTAGGAATTGTACCTAAGAAGGAAAAAAAAATATTTTCGATTGATTCAGCATTTATCATTCCCCAAAGGTCAGTCTCTCAATGACCAAATTGATGATGATCTTTCATCAGTTTCATATGCTTCTTTTAAAGATGCTTTATCGAAACTTAGACTTCTAGGTAGAGGGGCCCTTATGGCTAAAGCAGATATAAAATCTGTGTTCGGCCTTCTTCCCATTAATCCAGTTTGTTTCAACTCTTTAGGTTTTTTCTTTGGATGTAAGTTTTTTTCGATAAGTGTTTACCCATGGGTTGTTCCCTGTTCCCTTTAAAATTACGCAGGCGTATCAATAGATACGCCGGCGTAATTCTTTTGTGGATCTGCCCCAATATTTACAACTCAAGTGACTGAAATTATTACAAATGAAGAGGGAGACAAAAAGGACAGCCATACAACTGTGTCATTTAACAAAGCAGATATATGTTACTTACAACCAATAAGATCTGTAGATAGTAACCTGTCTCAGTATGGAAATGCGCCAAAAAGAGAAAGCTGTATATGGAGACCAGTGTCTCTGTGTTCACAAGGAGGATATACATATGTAGCCTACCAAAAAGGTCCACGCCTAGGGAAAAGGAGAGAAAAAAAAACGGAGGGGGAGGGGGGGAGAAACAATGTGTATCATTATTTCTTGTATTCAAAGGGCTGAATGAGAGTGCGCATTTGCAGAAAAAGGGGTAATACAGCCCCATAAAGCTGGTAATCCAAAAATGAAGAGCAACTTACCAGATATGGAAATCCGCAAAACACCTGGAGTGATATATTTACTTTTATGCCACTGCGGGGTGTTCTACATCGGAAAAACAAAACAATCTTTCTTTAAACGTGCTTCCAGAAACATTACGTGTATGCATAAGGCAGACCCGGACCTCCTCCTGGGGCGCCACATCCGAGACGCCCATGGTGGGATAATCCCTAAAGTCAATTTCCTTATTTTGGATAGAATACACCCCAACAGTAGAGGGGGTGACTGGAACAGGACTTTGTTGCAGAGGAAGACAAGATGGATAGCAATGCTAGATGCCACCAGAAAACCAGGTCTTAATGAAATAGTTAGTTATCGCCCTTTTCTTGAGGGTTTCTCTTCCGGGGGATGGGAGGAATAGACACGTCTATACCTATCCCCTTTTTTGATCTTTTGACTAACCGTGCTCAGCTATGTACGCCCATTTTTGTACACTCATTTGTTGTATAGTGTTTCACAACTTGGGTATCTGTTGGCCTCCACCTGACGCATGTAGGGGGTACCTCATGCGCACCTACGGTCATGTACCTGAGGTGTGCTGGTCTGCCCCCTGTCAATGCAGTTGATTCTGCTTTCATGCGTCAGCGCACACTCTATGCCGGCTGTCACCCATTTTGGGCGGTATCCGGCATACCCTGTGCGAAAGGCCCTCTCCATCCCCCTTTCTCCCCCCCCCTTTTTTTTTGTTCCGTATTGATGACATTGTCATCTAAATTCGGACTATATACTCTCTGAAGCACCTTTAAGGTTGGACTTGCACTGGCAATATCACTTACTAAAGTGGTTTCTCCTCCCTTTATATTTTTTTATATTTTTTGGGGATCTGGACAACCACCAATGTTGCATATGTAGTTACAGCACTGACTGATGTATTTGCGTCCATTTGCGGGCTCCACGCCCATCTTCCGTGATTGCGTCATCACGTTGACGCTGTTATGTGCGTCATTGCGCCATTACGCTGCACATGCGCACACGCATGTGCCTATGCCACTAACAGGCTTTATTTAAGCCCATTGCAGACGCTGATGTCTCTGACTGTCATGGCGTCTGCTGGACTTATGGAGACTTTCCACATGCAGGTATGATCACTCTTCATTGATATTTGGTTCATTGTTTGTCTTTGGTGTTGTGCTTCTATGCACATTTCACCATACAAACCATGCATTTTATACATATATATTTTTCAAACTCTTTTTTATAGTGATTACTGCCTGCTATTACCCTGCAATCCACTCTTCCTTAATCATAGGAACGACTGGGTAGTTTTACTCCTTGTAGATGGACAATTGGTTTCCTTTTTGGTACATGCATATTTTTCCTTATGTGGATTTCCATATCTGGTAAGTTGCTCTTCATTTTTGGAATACCAGGTTTATGGGGCTGTATTACCCCTTTTTCTGCAAATGCACGCTCTCATTCAGCCCTTTGAATACAAGAAATAATGATACACATTGTTTCTACCCCCCTCCCCCTCCGTTTTTTTTTCTCTCCTTTTCCCTAGGCGTGGACCTTTTTGGTAGGCTACATATGTATATCCTCCTTGTGAACACAGAGACACTGGTCTCCATATACAGCTTTCTCTTTTTGGCACATTTCCATACTGAGGCAGGATACTATCTACAGATCTTATTGGTTGTAAGTAACATATATCTGCTTTGTTAAATGACACAATTGCATGGCTGTCCTTTTTGTCTCCCTCTTCATTTGTAGTAATTTCAGTCACTTGAGTTGTAAATATTGTTTAAGTTGAATTTTTTCTATGTAATATATGTATATATCTCTTTTCCAATAGACATGTATTTTTCTGACACAAGGATCGTCCATAATAACCCTTAAAGAAGGATCACAGATACCGAAATGGCTGTCGGGTTGGACTATTTTCTGCCTCCTGTCTGTTCAATTGTTTTATATAATAATATCTGTACACCACTTGCACGTGGCCTTTTATCCTTGTTAGGACACTGAATGATGTCCTTATTTGAACTATTTAAATACATTTGTTATATACTTTTCTACTAATTCATGTGTTTGTGTCACTTATAAAGTCCCACCCTTGAGAGGGTATTCCATGTTTTTTCTATAACTTTAGGGATGTGGTGACTTACAAACACTGACACTCTCCTGATTGTGGGTCCCTTTTCTTTTTTTAGAATGGGTTGTTAGTTCTGTATCTACTTCAAAATCCCTTCTTCACTATTTAGATGATTTTTTATTTCTAGGCCCTTCTGATTCTCCTGATTGTTCACTTCTATTAGATAGCTTTTTTGACATTTGTAGCCAATTCGGTATTCCTCTCGCCCTCGAGAAGACGGCATGGCCCTCGACTTGTCTTGATTTTTTGGGTATTACCATTGATTCACATTTGATGGAATTTAGGTTACCTGAAGAAAAAATAATTAGGCTTAGATCCTTACTTCAAGGTATCATTCGAAAGAAGAAAGTGTGCTTAAGAGAAATGCAGTCTATGCTTGGCTTATTGGCCTTTGCATCCAGGATCATGCCAGTTGGGAAGGTGTTTTCCAGGAGATTATACCTTGCCATTTCTGGCTTAAAATCCCCATTCTCACATATACGGGTTACTCATGATATGGGGAAGGATCTTTTAGTTTGGTTGCAATTCTTGACATACTTCAACGAAAAGTCTGTTTGGCAGGAAACATTAATTCTGGATAAGGATTTTTTTCTGTTTACAGATGCAGCCGGGTCCTGTGGTTTTGCTGCCATTTGGCAATCACAGTGGTGTGCTGAAAAATGGAATCCTAGTTGGCAATCTAAAGTTTTTAAAAAAAATATTGTTCTTTTAGAATTATTTCCCATTATTGTAGCTTTAGAAATATGGGGTAATTCTTTTAGAAATAAGCGCATCTTAGTTAGGACTGATAACAAGGGAGTTATGTTTGCAATAAATTGCTTGACATCAAAATCTCCGCCAGTCATTGTCCTGCTACGTCACATGGTTTTCCAGTGTTTAAGTATGAATATTTGGTTAAAGGCGATTCATGTGGCAGGCAAGGACAATGATATGGCGGACTCTCTATCTCGATTTCAGATGGATCGATTTTTTCAGCTCTGCCCAGATGCAGATCCAATAGGAATACGATGCCCACCAAATTTATGGGATCTGATTTAACACCCATCTCTGATTATATCAAGACCTCAGTGGCGCATTCAACCTGGGTTGGATATCGATCGGCCTGGTTGTGGTGGCTTTCTTTTTTGAATACCGTTCACCTCTTACTCCATCTATTTTGAGGGATCTTTGTTCAGTCACTGCTAAGGTTTGTTTTTCCAATTTTGAAGCCATACTTTTTCGTGCAGTGTTTTCATTGAAATTTTTTGCAGCCATTAGAGTGTCATAATTTAGTTTTATTCAGGCTTCTGATGTCATTACTGCTGTCTGAGGAGCGCCATTGAGAGGCTGGTGGTCCAAAAGGGCCTGGACAAACCACAGGGGATCAAGGTAACTGCACACTGAGGGATTGATCATCTCTCAGTCGGTACCTGGGCGTCAAGTTGAAGGTGATCCAGGCGTAACTGATCCAAGGAGGGATATCAACAAGAATTCAATTCAGAGAGGGCCTGTGGCAGGGGTGTCTTTCTGAGGCTCACTGAGGGAGGTCTGTGGCAGAGACTATTTCCTCAAGTTCAAGTTCACCAAGAGGATCTGTGGCAATGACTTTATCCTACAAAGATTCGAGTGATGGTGCATAGTGAGTGCAGGGTTCAGGAGTGCGCTGCATAGGGAGGCCAGGGTTCAGGAGTGCACTGCTCAGGGTGGCCAGGGTTCAGGAGTGCTCTGCGTAGGGTAGGCAGGGTTTAGGAGTGCGCTACGAAGGGTGGGCAGGGTTCAGGAGTGCTCTGCGTGGGGTGGGCAGGGTTTAGGAGTGCTCTGCGTAGGGTGGGCAGGGTTCAGGAGTGCTCTGCGTAGGGAGCGCATGGTTCAGAAGTATGCTATGCACAATGTGCAACAACTGATTTCATCCCTCCTCCTGGGTTCTGACCTCACCGCCCCCCCTCCAAAAAAACAAAAATTCTGACATCTATGCTATCTCCTTCCTACCTGACCCGGCTCTCAGACTTCAGCCCGCTGGATAAAAGAAAAACTTAGCCGTCAGAGCTGTCAGGAACCTCGGACTCTGACTGCTAAGCCGGGAGGGCCGCGCATGTGCTCCGCTCACAAACAGCGGGACTGAGCAGGATAGAGAGCGGGAGGTGTTCCCTTGGAGACCAAACGGCCACCGCGCATGCGCTCACACAAAGCCGGTGCCGGTTTACCCTTGTTGCCTGGGAGACCTGCCAGTGAGAAAAATAGACAGCAGCGACAAAAAGAGGTGGCAGACAGAGGCTGCTGCGCAAGACACATGACAAGGCCTGGCAGCCTGGATTCGGACCGCGGCCTTGTGTTTGCCACCTAAGTTTTAGAACAAGAGAATTTTTGGAGATCCTGTATCTGGATCGGTTATTGTTTTCTAAAAAAAAGACAGGAGATCCTTTTTCTCGTGGCACAAATTATTGAAGGTACATAATGGAGAGCTTTATGTGCTCTCTCTGCATTTTTATGGGCATTGCCTTACAATGCAATATGCCTATTAAATATACTTGTGTTTCAAAGTTCAAACTGTGGCAGCGGGTTCGATGTATGAGGAAACCAGATATTTATATTCAATTCTGGGGACAATTGGGGAGAGGCACTGGTAACTATATACAGTGGAACCTCGGATTACGAGTATAATCCATTCCAGGAGAATGCTCGTAATCCAAAGCACTCGCATATCAAAGCGAGTTTCCCAATAGAAGTCAATGGAAACGGAAAATAATTTGTTCCGCATTGACTTCAATGGCATGCAATACCGCATTTGGCCAGAGGTGGGGGGGGGGGCGGCGGAGAGCCTTGGAAATATTTCCAAGTTTTTCTGTGTATTTCTAAATGGCGCCGAACAGCTCCGATTGGCTCCACTTGGTCCGGCGCCCCCGCACTTCTGGCCAAATGCAGTACTGCATACCACTGTGGCTTGAATCGCAAGCCGAGTTAGGATTTTACAAAAAAAAGCTTGTATTGCAAAACGCGTTACTCGCAATCTAAGGTTTTTATTGTATATATATTTTATATATTCTCTGTTGAGGCTTTGGGGATAATATGGTTATAGTTAGGGATGAGCCAAACACCCCCCGGTTTGGTTCGCAGCAGACCATGCGAACAGGCAAAAAAATTGTTCGAACATGCGAACACCATTAAAGTATATGAGACACTAACATGAAAAATCAAAAGTGCCAATTTTACAGGCTAATATGCAAGTTATTGTCACAAAAAGTGTTTGGGGACACGGGTCCTGCCCTAGGGGACATGTACAGTATCAAAGCAATTTTTTTTTTTTAAATGGCAGTTTATTCGGTAGCAGTGATTTTAATAATGCTTAAAGTGAAACAATAAAAGTGAAATATTCCTTTAAATTTCGTACCTGGGGGGTGTCTATAGTATGCCTGTAAAGTAGCGCATGTTTCCCGTGCTTAGAAAAGTCTCTGCACAAATTTACATTTCTAAAGGAAAAAAGTAATTTAACCACTTGCCGCCCACCTTATGCAAAAAGACGCAAAGTGGTTTCAACATCCTCAGTGGACATATGACATCCTCAGGATATTGAGCCGCTGCGAGCCCCCGAGGGAGACGGAGACTCTGACGGAGACTCTTTACCACGTGATCAGCCGTGTCCAATCACGGCTGATCACGATGTAAACAGGAAAAGCCGGTAATCGGCTTTTCCTCACTGGCGTCTGTCAGACGCGAGTAGAGGAGAGCCGATCGGCTGCTCCTCTGACAGGGGGGTTTTTGCTGATCGATTATCAGCACAGCCCCCCCGAGGGGATGCCCACACTGGACCACCAGGGATGCCACTAGACCACCAGGGATGCAAAACACAGGTATGCCACCCTAGACCACCAGGGATGACAATGACAGAAATAATGGATGCCAATCAGTGCCCGGAATGGATGCCAACCAGTTCCCACAATGGGCATCACTAAATGGCAGGCATTGTTTGGCATCCATTAGTACAACACATACGTTAGTGCCACCTATCAGTGCCCATCTATGCCCATCCGTGCCACCTATCAGTGCCCATCCATGCCGCCTATCAGTGCCCATCCATGCCGCCTATCAGTGCCCATCCGTGGCCACCTATCAGTGCCCATCTGTGCCGCCTATCCGTGCCCATCCGTGCTGCCTGTCCGTGCCCACCCGCGCCGCCTATCCGTGCCCATCCATGCCACCTATCAGTGCCGCCTATTAGTGCCGCATATTAGTGCCCATCATCAGTGCCCATCAATGCCACCACGTCAGTGCCACCTCATCGGTGCCCATCAGTGCCGCCTTTTCAGTGCCCGTCAGTGCAGTACCATCAGTGCCCATCAGTGAAGGAGAAAACGTACTTATTTACAATGTTTTATAACAGAAACAAAAAAAAACTTTTTTTTTTCTAAATTTTTCGGAATATCCATATCCATATCCCGCCCCCCCATGTTAATTTGTAAGGAGTACATTGTACCCCTACCATTTCACCCAAAAAAGTGACAAAAAGGGGAAAAAAACACACACACACACACACACAGCTTGGGACAAGTCCTTTAATAAAAAAGAAAAACATTTTTTTTTGCATTGATACATGTCCCCTGGGACAGGATCCGGGTCCCCAAACACTTTTTATGACAATAACTTGCAAATTAGCATTTAAAATGAGCACTTTTAATTTCTCCTATAGACTTTTATTGGGTGTTCCGCGGCTTTCGAATTTGCCGCGAACACCCCAAATTGTTCGCTATTTGGCGAACAGGCGAATAGCCAATGTTCGAGTCTAACTCATGTTTGAACTGAACATAAAGCTCCTCCATAACAACCATATATCCTGTGCCGAGAAGGGGGAAGCATATAGGAGCGCCTTATACTCCCAACCATTCCTACATTACGAGATATCTGACGACAAGGAAAGATACCGGAAGTCTGCCCGGGTCGGAGATGGTGCCACTGCAGGAACTACGAGCGGATGTGCCTCGGCGTGCATCAAATGATACCACCCGACCAGCCGAGGTAATGCCAGCCGTACGAGTGGAGGTGGTGGGACGGGATCTGTCTATACCCGTGCAGGGCACTATTCATACAGACTCTCAGCCATGCATTGTAAACTCGTGCATCCCAGGCTTCCAAGGATGGGACTCAGATATTCGGCAGCTGATACAGGCCCTTCCTACCAAGGAAGATATACAGATGCTGCTGAGCTGCCTAACGGGAGCACTGAGGCAACTCAGGCAAGTGATAGAGGAGGTCCGTGCTAAAACTGTGGTCACAGAACAGAAAGTTACTTACCTAGAAACACAGGAGGACGCATCGGATATACATTTGCAGGTTTTGGAGGAGAAGTTGTGTATCCAACATCAGAGATTGATCAGGCTGCAATTACAATCTGAAGATGCAGAAAATAGAAGTAGGAGGAACAATGTGCGGGTAAGGGGATCCCTAAAATTGCTATGGGGTCTGATTTAAGAGAGAGAGAGAGAGAGAGAGAGAGAGACTTGTAAAGCGCAACACATGCGAACTGAATCGCCTCTGGGCGCTGTATCCATTTCATGGGTAAGGAACCCCTTGACCTCAGAAGAGATGGGTTTTAATCTTTCTCCTGAAGGCCAAGTGGTCCGACTCCAGTCGGATGGTGGTTGGTAGTGCATTCCACAGGCGAGGTCCCTGGACTGCAAATCTTCGATCTCCTTTGGACTTGTATCTGGCCTTGGGTATCTGGAGGAGGTTTTGATTGGTGGATCGCAGAATGCGATTGGGGTTATGGGCTTTTATTTTTTCGCATAGATATTGGGGGGCGTTGCCTTGAATACACTTATGTATTAGGCAGAGTGCCTTGAAAGTGATTCTGTCTTTTACCGGCAACCAATGAAGGGATCTCAGTGAAGGTGAGATTGATTCCCATGGTTTTTTCCCAGTCACTAGTCGAGCGGCCGTATTTTGAACGACTTGCAGACGAGTGATTTGGTATTTGGGGAGTCCTAGATAGAGGGCATTTGCGTAGTCGAGTCTGGAATTGATGATTGTTCTCACCACCACTGCAATGTCCTCTTTCGGGATAAAGGGCGTGAGTCTGCGTAGTAGGCGCAGAAGATGGTGGGATCCGCTGACTACTGACCCTATTTGTGCATCCATTGCCATGTAGGTATCGAAAAATGACTCAGAGACTTTTGACTTTGGTGCTAGGGGTGATAGTTTTACCCAGAATGGGTGGGGGAGTCCATGTTGACGCGGGGTGATTTTCCCGGTTAGCGTGAAACAGGAGAAGTTCTGTTTTCGAACCATTGAGTTTAAGATAACTGTTTGTCATCCAGTTATCTATTAGAGTGAGGCATTTCTCTAGTCCAAGAGAATGATCCTTTTTGTTGCAGATGCGGAAATACAGTTGTGTGTCGTCTGCATTGGAGTGGTAAAGTAACTTCTGGTTACTGATGATTTCAAAGAGAGGGCGAAGATAGATATTAAACAATACGGGCGATAAGGGAGATCCCTGAGGGACTCCGCATGACACTGTACGTTTTTCAGAAGTGAAAGACCCCAGTTTCACTATTTGTGATCGGTTTTCCAAGAAGGAGGAGAACCAGGGTAAAACACATTCAGCGACACATTCAGCGACTCCGGCTACTTCAGCTAGCCTAGCCAGTAGTAGTCCGTGGTCTACAGTGTCAAAAGCCGCGCTTAGGTCCAGCAGTATCAGGAGACAAGATTCTCCTTCGTCTGCGGCCTCTAGAGCGTCATCCCATATTTTAAGCAGCGCCGTTTCTGTTCCGTGACCCGGACGGAAGCCTGATTGAAACGGATCAAGTAATTTATAGGTGTCTAAATGCAGTTGCAGCTGTTGTACAACTACTTTCTCCATTACCTTGGAGAAGACATTTAGAGCTGTTATGGGCCTCCGGTTGTTTGGGTCTTTGGGGTCGAGGGTAGTTTTTTTTAGAATTGGTTTTATTGTACCTTGTTTTAGCAAGGTGGGCACCATGCCTTCCTTGAATGATTGGTTAATGAGCTGCGTGATAGCTGGTGCCAGTATATCGGCACTTTCTTTCAGCAGTTTAGTGGGTATGATATCATTGGGTGCTGTGCTATTACGCAGAGTCCCGATGATGTTTTTGGTGGCATCGATGGAAATGGGTTTTAGAGTAAATTTTGGTGGTTGCGACGGATTTATGTGGGTATTAGGTTTGTGATTTGGGGGGGAGTTGGTGACGGTTCCATTTTGCTGAATACTTTCACGGATTTTTTCAATTTTATTAATGAAATAATCCGATAATTCGTTGCAAAATTCTTGTGAATCAGAATTGGGGGCCTCTAAACAAGCTGGATTCATAGTCTGAGTGACCAGCTTGAAGAGTTCTCGGGGGCGGTTAAGGGCATTTGCGATGATGTTGGAGAAATGATTTTTTTTGGCCGTGAAGATTTCTTTGTGATATTTCTTTGTTATTATCTTGTAAATGGTGTGGTTTTTATCTGAAGAGCACCTTTTCCACGCAGCTTCTGCTCTTCTACGCTCTTGCTTTAGCAATGTCAGCTGGTCATTAAACCAGCTGGAGTTGTTTTTCCGGATGCAAGTTTTGCGTTTTGGTGCTACTAAGTCAGCTGACTGTAGTAGCGCCTTGTTGATGGCGTCAAGTGTTTCTGTGGCTGTTTGTTTTTGTTGGGTTGTTTTTATTTTTTTCCCTAGTGTTGTTTTGAAGAGTTCCGAGTGGAGCTTCTTCTGAGATCTAGTCCAGTGAGTTGTCACCGGTTTTGTCGTTTTTTTTGGGCTGGCATTTTTGGTGATTGTGAATTTGATGGCATGGTGATCGGTCCATGGTTGCGGCTCATTTCCCAGGACGTCAATTTCCAAATCTTGTTTGAAAATGAGATCGAGCGTATGGCCTGAGGCATGAGTGGGGCCTTGTATTAGTTGCTGCAGACCTAATCCTTCCAGATGGTCGATGCAGGCGTCGGCTATGGGGTCCAACGAGGAGTTGGCCCAGAGGTTGAAATCCCCAAGCACCAAAAGGTGTTTGATGTTTAGGGTATATGTGGAGATGAATTCAGTCAATGAAGTGAGAAGGTGTGTTTTTGGGCCTGGTGGTCTATAGCAAAGTAGCATATGGACCGTATATTGGGGATTTGTTTGCAGCTGCAGAGTGAGGGTTTCCATGAATGGAAGCGAGTTTTGAAGGACTGGTTTGGTGATCGAGAGGTGAGTCTTATGGATCACCGCCAGCCCCCCCCCCCCCCCCTCTTCTTTAAGAAAAATAGTGACTGAGATTTTTAACCAGTTATTGGAAAATCCCTGATAACTTGATTGAACTGGATCAGGTACATAGGTTCCTCACTGCCCGCAACCTAGACCCCCCCCCCCTGGTGATGTGTTATGTTGAGTACATTTTTTTAGAATGAGGGAGGATATAATCAGGGCATCATGGATCATGGAACAGACTGCATGGCTTCATGAAAGACAGAAGTTGTCAAACAAACCTGTTTTTTTTTATGAAGAGGTAAGTAAAACATTGGACAGAGAGGTGGAGGTGGACGTGGTATACTTGGACAGAGGGGTGGCGGTGGATGTGGTATACTTGGATTTTGCAAAAGCATTTGACACAGTTCCCCACACATGGCTCATGTGTAAGGTAAAGTCTACAGGATTGGAAATATCAGTATGTAAATGGATAGAAAACTGTTTAAAAGACAGAATTCAGAGAGTAGTGGTTAATGATTCTTACTCTGAATGGTCTAAGGTTATCAGTGGTGTACCCCAAGGCTTAGTGTTGGGACCCTTACTTTTTAATATGTTTATAAGATATTGGGTCTAGGATTAAAAGTAACATTTCTGTCTTTGCAAATGACACCAAGCTATGCAGTGGAATAACGTCCTTACAGGATGTCTCCAATTTACAAGCCGACCTCAATGTTCTGTCTAATTGGGCAACTAAGTCTCAAATGTTTAATATTGCTAAATGTAAAGTTATAAACTTGGGGGCTAAGAATATGCATGCAGCATACACAGGGCTGGTGTTACCACTAGCCAAACTAGGCAGCCGCCTAGGGTGCACTACTGCCTAGGGCGCCCGGCCACTGGTGTTCCTACTCTCCTCTCTCTGCAGCAAGCAACTTAGTCTCAGCATCAGCAGCTAGTCGTCACTCTGTTTGCACATAGTGTCAGAGACCGACTGCCGAATGAATGGAAACAAGCAAACATTCATTGATGGGCGCTGGTGAGGCTGCATTTGATGGGTGCTGGTGAGGCTGCATTTGATGGGCGCTCGTGAGGCTGCATTTGATGGGTGCTGGTGAGGCTGCATTTGTGCTTCATTAAAAAGGTGGGGTATACACGGGCAGTGCAAAGAGGCGGGGTCGGGGGTAGAGCCAAGGGGGTGCTGCAAAATAAGGTTTCACCTAGGGTGTCAAAAATTCTTGGAACAGCCCAGAGCATACATACTAGGGGGAGTACAACTGGGGGAATACATAGTGGAGAAGGATCTGGGGGTTTTGGTAGATCATAAGCTCAATAATGGCATGCAATGCCAAGTTGCGGTTTCCAAAGCGAGCAAAGTCCTTTCTTGTATTAAGAGAGGTATGGACTCCAGAGAGAGAGAGAGAAATATATCATTTTTTCCCCCTGTATAAATCATTAGTAAGACCTCATCTGGAATATGCAGTTCAGTCTTGGGCTCCAGTTCTCAAAAAGGATATCAGGGAACTGGAGAAAGTGCAGAGAAGGGCAACCAAACTGATAAGAGGCATGGAGGAGCTCAGCTATGAGGAAAGATTAGAGGAACTGAATATATTCTCTCTTGAGAAGAGGAGAATAAGATCAACATGTACAAATATATAAGGGGTCCATATCGTGAACTTGGTGTTGAGTTATTCACTTTAAAGCGGGAGTTCACCCATTTCTAAAAAAAAAAATTTTCTTCCCCTAGATTCCTGCTCGTTCGGTCTAGGGGAATCGGCTATTTGTAGTAAAATATGATCCGTACTTACCCGTTTTCGAGCTGCATCTTCTTCCGTCGCTTCCGGGTATGGGTCTTCGGGAGCGGGCGTTCCTTCTTGATTGACATTCTTCCGAGAGGCTTCCGACGGTCGCATCCATCGCGTCACTCGTAGCCGAAAGAAGCCGAACGTCGGTGCGGCTCTATACTGCGCCTGCGCACCGACGTTCGGCTTCTTTCGGAAAATCGTGACGCGATGGATGCGACCGTCGGAAGCCTCTCGGAAGACTGTCAATCAAGAAGGAACGCCCATTCCCGAAGCCCATACCCGGAAGCGACGGAAGAAGATGCAGCTCGAAAACGGGTAAGTACTGCTCATATTTTAATACAAATAGCCGATTCCCCTAGTAAAAACGAGCAGGAAGCTAAGGGGAAAAAGTGCCCTCTAAGGGTGAACCCCCGCTTTAAGGTCATCACAGAGGATACGGTGCACTCACTTACATCTAGAGGAAAAGAGATTTCATCTCCAAATGCGGAAAGGTTTCTTAACAGTAATGTCGCGTACACGACGTTTCTTCCAACTTCATCATTAAAACGGCTTTGCCCACACACGATCTTAAAAAAAAAAAAAGCTCTAGCAAAGCGCGGTGACGTACAACATGTACAACGGCACTACAAAGGGGAAGTTCCATTCGGATGACGCCACCCTTTGGGCTTCTTTAGCTGATTTTGTGTTAGTTAAAGACGATTCACGCTTTTCTGTCTGTTACAACGTGATGAAAGTGCTTACTCCATTACGAACGGTAATTTTACCAGAACGAGCGCTCCCGTCTCATAACTTGCTTCTGAGCATGCGCAGGTTTTTCACGTCGTTAAAGCCCACACACGATAATTTTTTACAACCCGGAAAACAACATAATTTAAAACGTTGTGAAAAAATGGAGCATGTTCAATTTTTTTTTGGTCAATTTTCAGAACCCGAAAAATGCTATGAAGCCCACACACGATCGTTTTAAATGATTTTTTTTTAAAAACGTTGTTTTTTACATGCCAAAAAACTATCGTGTGTACGCGGCATAAGAGCTGTGAAAATGTGGAACAGACTCCCTCCAGAGGTGGTTCTGGCCAGCTCAGTAGATTGCTTTAAGAAAGGCCTGGATACTTTCCTAAATGACATAATATAAGTACTGACGGTAAAGTTGGTCGGGAAAACCAGATTGCCTCTCGGGGGATCAGGAAGTAATTTTTTCCCCTGCTGTAGCAAATTGGATCATGCTCTGCTGTTTTTTTTTGCCTTCCTCTGGATCAACTGTGGGTTTAGATTTGTGTATATGGGATTGTATGTTATTATTTTTTTGGTTGAACTTGATGGACTTGTGTCCCTTTTCAACCTAACTATGTATATGTGGAAGCCAATTGGAATTGAGCATAGCTATATCTTATTTCTATTGCATAGCGCAGGACCAGACCTGAACCTGTAGCTCTCCTACAACTTGTGTCTATCTGCACTATACTGGCACTATAGCCACGGGAGCATTTGCATTTTGCAGAGTAGAGTAGGGACTGGCCAGAAAGGGATTACTTTGACGCAGTTGGCTAGCTTAAACATGCATTGCAATGTCTGTCAACTAAAAATCCCTGTTTTTTATGCAAAGTTTGCTATAAAGGGTTTTTAAATGTCCTTATTTCTTCTGAGAAATCCTCACTTCCTGTTCTTCTGTCTGTAACTCCACACCATAATGCAAGACTTTCTCCCTGGTGTGGAGTGTCGTGCTCGTCCCCTCCCTTGGACTACCGGAGAGTCAGGACGCTCGCTACGTTGCAGATAGAGAAAGGAGCTGTGTATTAGTGGGCGTCTTGACTCTCCTGTAGTCCAAGGGAGGGGGCGAGCACAACACTCCACACCAGGGAGAAAGCCTTGCATTACTGTGTGGAGTTACAGACAGAAGAACAGGAAGTGAGGATTTCTCAGAAGAAATAAGGACATTTTAAAGCAAAATGGAAGGATGAGGTAAGTGAAGAAGGACTGCACCAAGGTAAAGGAAGCTATTTAGGGAAAAAAAAATTATCTTTACAACCCCTTTAATTGATTGTGTCTTTTTTCAACCACACCTACTATGTAACTATGTAACATGATTTGCTCAGGGGTCTGGGGTTGGATGACTGCTTCTTAATCCTATTCAACTAATTGTTTACTGTTTCCTGGGTTACTGATGCATGCATCCAATTTACTATTTCATAATCTTCCATAATCCCTTATATTGTTTCTTTAAAGAGTGTTTTTAGGATGAAGAGATTTTTATAATGGGGAGGAGATTTTATTAATGAAATACTTTGTCTATGGTCTGTTTTTAATTTACTTTTACCAAGGAGTATTATGTATGGGGGCCTAAGGGGGCTTCCTGATTCTGATTAGTCCCCCCCCCCCTCAAATACTCTATTCATTGGGCCAGGTGGGGACAAGATGCTTTGCCATGGTGGTTAGTTTTGCAACCCTGCCTGGCATTGTACCCTCCCAATGTTGAAGGCATGTGGCCTAATAGCGTTCAGGTCAGCTAGGCTGCCCTACGGCTGTCCGACCATGCTGCCCACAAGGAGATGAATACATAGTTGTGAGTGACAAACAGGGGCGGACTGACCATTGAGGCACTCGGGCACTGCCCGAGGGTCCCATGCCACTAAGGGGCCCCATCAGGGTTGCCAGGCTCAGTAAAACCAGGGTCAGTATGTAAAAAAAAAATTTTTTTACATCTGTCCCTGATGTGTCCGAAACCAACATGCTTTTGATGTGAAAATCCTGAGATTTTAGCTGCCCCGCCTCTGCACTGCCTCCTGGCGTGGTGGCCATCTGTAAGCCCAGGGGACCCATAATCTTCTATTGCCCGGGGGCCCCATGAGTTGTCAGTCTGCCACTGGTGACTGACAGCACAGAGTGGGGAAGGGGTGGTTGACAGATAGCAAACAGAGGAAAGGGGTTGTTGATAGTGCTCATCTAAGGCAGCAGGCGCGGTTCAAGAACTGTTTCTGGTGGCTCTCCGGCAGAAGGCTCAGCACTGGACACAGCAAGAGCATCTCTGGCTGGTCTGCGGCAGCATGCACAGAGCTTATCACAACACAAGTAATTCTAGCTGGTCTCTGGCAGAAAGTGCTGACCTCAGCATGCTGGTATGTGTGTGTCCTGCAAATTATCTCCCCTGTAACCTCTTTCTGTGCGTACGCTTGTTGCTCACATGCCATGTGTACTGGGCTGATGCCAACCTCCACCCCCTGACAAAGCTGGCAGCAGCGGCTGAGCTCCTGTCCGTTCACAGAGTGGAAATATGGATTTATTATTAGACTGGCTTGTATTCTTTACTGCTGAGCTCACAGAAGCCCCAACAGAGGAGTTCCCTAACACACTGATTGCTTTCGCTGAACAGATACGCAATGGAAGCTACATAACGTCTGACAGCTAGTACACAGGGCAGAGGGGGAGGTGGCAGTGCTGCGATGTGATTCCCCCATAGGTAAACCCATACATTTGGCTTTAGCCTGGGATGGAAATGCAGCACAGCACAAACAGAAAAAAAATGTGCGTTTCATTTCTATCCACAGCATAGATCTGGGCAGGACGAAGTGCTACATGCATTTTGCCCCTGGGATTTAACAAAGATGTTGTCATTTTGGTGATACAGTAAAACCTTCGATTGTGAGCCTAATTTCTTCCGGAAGCATGCTTGTAATCCAAAGCACTTGTATATCAAAGCACATTTTCCCATAGGAAATAATGGAAACTCAGATGATTCGTTCCACAGCCTTTTAATCCTAAATCCTTCAGTCTTTAGTCCATATAAAAAGATTATAGCAATGTGATTGGTTGTGTAACCATAAAATGTCCATCCACAAATGGAAGCCTCCACAAGGGGATTAGAAGCAAAATCCAGCAGGAGCTACAGAGTATAAAAGAGAAGAGAGGCGCCTCTAAGTGTAGCAATATGTTTACATTTATTGAAGGTACAACATTTAGCAACTCACATGGTTGAGGATTAAAAGAGACACATCTAAGTATGCAGGAATCTGGGGTAAAGCGATCCACATAGACCGCCCTCCTCACCTCTGTCAGTCTGCAATGGTGACCGGGAAGACTACCCTGCAGTAGAGCGATCTGAAAGCGAGGCTTGAATCGCTCAAGGAAGGGACGATATCAATGGTGGTGCAGAGGATGGTCTATGTGGAAAGCTTTACCCCGGATGCCTGCATACTTAGATGTGCCTCTTTTAATTATTATTATTTAGGTACTTATATATGCCCCCTCTCCCCCTTCACTAGCCACTAGCCGTTCTACTTTATTAGAGTAAAACGGCTGGTACTGGTACTCTTATTGGCAGTACCAGTGGGGAAGCTAGACATTATTTCACCCGGGCAAAAAATCAGTTCGGTGCCCCCCACCCCGGATGCCTGCATACTTAGATGTGCCTCTTTTAATTATTATTATTTAGGTACTTATATATGCCCCCTCTCCCCCTTCACTAGCCACTAGCCGTTCTACTTTATTAGAGTAAAACGGCTGGTACTGGTACTCTTATTGGCAGTACCAGTGGGGAAGCTAGACATTATTTCACCCGGGCAAAGAATCAGTTCGGTGCCCCCCCCCCGGGACATCATTAGACAGAAGTGAGAAACTCCCAGGCCATAGCTGTTGAGTCAGCTGTCTGTCCCCTCCCCCGTGCTCCTTCTGGTCCCCCCCATGCTCCTCTGGTCCTCCCCCTGCTTCTCTGTTCCCCCCCAGGTGAGCACTGCGGGAAGGGAGAGGAGGTGAGCGCTGCGGGGAGGGAGAGACAGAGGAACGGAGGGGGGCAGAGGGCCGCTGTCACTGAAGCCGGCCCACTAAGCCATCGGCCCAACGGGAAACTCCCTGTAGTCCCAATAGCCAGTCCATCCCTGCACATGTGGTATTGCCATACTCAGGAGGAGTAGCAGAATGTGCTTTGGGGTGTAATTCTAAGTATGCCTATGCTGTATGTTAGCAATATCTTATCAATTGCAACACAAATTTTGCAAAGTGTCAAAATAAAAAAAATTAAGTAAATAAAAAAAAAATATTAAAACGTCCCTGTCCCCGGTAGCTCACGCTCAGAAGTGGACACACACGCTAGTCTCGCCCTCATATGTAAACGTCATTCAAACCACACATGTGAGGTATCACCATGTGTGTTAGAGCGTGTGCAACAGTTCTAGCACTAGACCTTCTCTGTAACTCTAAAATGGTAACCTGTAAAAAAAAGTGTCACCTATGGAGATTTGTAAGTACCAAAGTTTGACGCCATTCCATGAGTGTGCGCAATTTTAAAGCGTGACATGTTAGGTCTTTATTTACTCAGCGTAACATCATCTTTCACATTATACAAAACAATTGGGCTAACTTTACTGTTATTTGTTATTTTTTGCTTCATGAAACCGTTTTTTTCCAAAAAAAGGCGTTTGAAAAATCATTATTGCAATGACCACCACTTTATTCCCTAGGGTGTCTGCTAACAAAACATATATAATGTTTGGGAGTTGTGAGTAATTTTCTAGCAAAAAAAAATTATGATTTTTACATGGAGAGAAGTGGCAGAATAGGCCCGGTATGGAAGTGGTTAAGGGCAGGGACTTATGTGAATGTACAATATATGTATATATGTAAAGTGCTGCATAAATTCATGGCGCTGTATAAGTACCTGTAATAAATAAATAAACTTTGTGAAAAAATCAATATATATTTTTTTTGTATTTTCTCAATTTTTTTGGTCACAAATATGTATTTTTCAAAATATTCATCATGCCTTTTGGAAAATACCTTGATGTGTTTGTTTTCCAAAATGTTCTTATTTTGGGAGTGTTTCCTGTCCTGGTACTTTATAGACTCAAAAATATGATAGGTAGCCAGGAAATTAGAAACGTGTTTTATAATCCTTGAAAGCCAAAAGGTGCTCCTTGAATATTGGGCCCTTCTATGCATCTAGGCTGTAAAGAAGTCTGACACGTGTGATATCCCTATACTCAGGTGGCAGAGCAGAATGTGTTTTGGGGTGTAAATGTAAGTATGCCTATGCTATGTATGGGAAATAACTTGTTGAAAATGACAACTTTGTGAATAAAAAATATTAACTTTTTTATTTTTCCCAAAAATTGTTACGAAGAATTACAACTTCAAAAAACAAACTATGCCTCTTACTAAATGTGAAGGATATGCTTCAGTTAATTCTCCCTGCTAGTAATGCTGTGTATGAAAGGGTAATTGATCTAGTGTGTTGTGTGAAGAAGCCCTGTGTTTACTGTTTACTGTGATTAGAAGGGGCTCATGTTAATTATTCTGATTGCTTCATTGTGGTAATTACCTCTTCTATATGCGGGGCCAAGCTGTCTAGATAACGTATTCTGTTACAACTAGTAATTACCTTCACTGATGTCATTATCTAAAGAAATGTGTCTTCAGAGTCGGCGCCGAAGTGTCTGCCTATAATCTGTATGAGAGCCCCCACTGTGTGTGGAAAGGGGGTGGAGATTTCATTGTTCTTTGATTGAGGATTTAGCTTGTAAACTGCATATACTGGATGGATGGACCTGTTAGTAAACGCAGAGCTACAGGAGGCTAAACAAATAAGAGACGCAGAGCTACAGTTAAAACTGGCAGCAGTCCAACAAGCAGCCGCACATTCTCCAAACAGTGAGTACAGCACAGCAGACACAAGGAAGATTCCGTTTAGCGCTTTCAAAGCTTTTGATGAAAAGGACTGTGAAATTGATAACTACCTGGCAGATTTTGAGCGACAATGTAACCTGCACCGAATAGCTAGAGGAGAGTGGGTTTCAATATTGTCAGGCAAACTGTCAGGCAAAGCTTCTGATGCTTTCCGGACCGTGCCAGATCAGGATATCCATAGCTACGCCAGGGTTAAAGAAGTGCTCCTGGCTCGTTATGCAGTAACCCCAGAGTCCCACCGACAGAGGTTCAGGGACTCACGCAAAACCACGAAAGACTCTTACGTGGGTTAACAGCAGCCAGGCCACCACCACAGAGGACATTTTGCAACTAATGCTCCTGGAGCAATTTTACAATCACATCCAGACGGATGTCAAAGACTGGGTGAGAGATCGCAGGCCCATGACTCTACCAGAGGCCGCGAAGTTGGCGGATGAATATGCGGATACTCGCAAGACAAACCAGGTCACACCACGGGTACAACCTCCACGACCAACGGTGCCCTCACACCCACCAGCCGCTAGATACCAACCTCCTAACAGACCGGTATCATCTAGCCCTTCGCTATCCACGCCAGGAGGACAACAAACAACGCTGCTTCCGGTGCAAACAGCTGGGTCACTTCAAGCAGAATTGCCCCATGAACGACAACACCAGGTCAAATTGGTCTCAACCTGGGTACCGCCCACCAGCAGCAGCCCATTGTGTAGACTCGGCTTGGGATCCCCAGGAGCTGGGTCAGGAAGAACCATTGGGCACCCCTTATGAAGCCCTCATGGTACAATCTGTTATTACGGACAACAGGGAACACCATTGTCAGCTGGTCATGGGTAACGGAAAAACCGCCCGGGGATTAAGAGACAGCCGGGTGGGCGACAGCCATGAGCCGGAGGGGCCCTGGAGGGAGCTGGGCAGAAAGAGGCACCGCCGGCTACCCTCAGAGAAGAAGAGGTCCTGGAAGCCGTATAACAAGCTGACCTGGGAGGAGAAGAAGCGACTGGAGGAGAGGGAGGCGCAGCGGGCGTCCCAGATGCGGGCCGAGATGTTCGCCAAGGGCCCACCGGTGGCCCCTTACACCACCACCCAGTTCCTGATGATGAAGGACCACGTGGAGAGCCTGCAGGACATGAGCAAGCAGGAGCTGATCCGTGAGTACATGGAGCTGGAGGAGTGCATAAGCCGCCTGGAGGAGGAGAACAACCGCCTGAGGTCACAGCAGGCTGACCCCCCCCAAGCTCCATGAACTGGAGATGGAGCTGGAGAAGCTCAAAGAGGAGAACCGGCGGCTGCGGAGGGAGCAGGGGGTGGCTGACCCTATGGGGCACTGATCCAACCCCCCCCCTCCCCCCGGACTCTGAGCACCAGTGCTACAGCATTTCAACAAATATCAATTTTTCTTTTTATGAATATCCTGTGATTGTCACTTCAGAGCCATAACCTGCCCCTCCCATAGCGGGACACCTAGACGGCGGCGCACAGACCCATTCGCCGTCTTCACACTGACTTCTGGTGACTCTGCAGATCACACAAAGACTTGGGGACTGACCGGCGTGTGATTTGACGACCTGGTGGCATACCTGAGTCGGAAGCTGTTGCCAAGGGAGGTCAGTTACGCCAAACGGAGATAACCTCGGACTAAAAGCTCTGAACCCGTCAACCCTACTGGACCAGGAAAGGTCCAACCGGGTTGCCGGAGCAGGGAGAAAAAGGGGGGCCATTGTGAAGGATATGCTTCAGTTAATTCTCCCTGCTAGTAATGCTGTGTATGAAAGGGTAATTGATCTAGTGTGTTGTGTGAAGAAGCCCTGTGTTTACTGTTTACTGTGATTAGAAGGGGCTCATGTTAATTATTCTGATTGCTTCATTGTGGTAATTACCTCTTCTATATGCAGGGCCAAGCTGTCTAGATAAAGTATTCTGTTACAACTAGTAATTACCTTCACTGATGTCATTATCTAAAGAAATGTGTCTTCAGAGTCGGCGCCTATAATCTGTATGAGAGCCCCCACTGTGTGTGGAAAGGGGGTGGAGATTTCATTGTTCTTTGATTGAGGATTTAGCTTGTAAACTGCATATATACCTGGTAGCATGCTGCCATTAGTGTCTTGTTCCAGCAGTAAGCTTGGGCTTATGTGTGGCTTATTGGGCGATTCCAGGAATATTCCTCCACGTGGAATATTGGGTGATTTTCTTTATGGGAAGAAGGGAATGTTTGACGGGGATATCATTCTAATACCGTCACACTAAATACCTTAGACTGTCTAATTTTCAAAAGGGGTAATCTAGTGGGTAATTTTTACTGTCCTGAGTGTTAGGGCTTCAAGAAATGAAATCAGTGCAGATGAGATTAGAGCCACTGCATCACAATTGATCAGTTTTCAAATATACTGTATATACCATAGTTTGTAGACTATATAACTTTCACACAGACTAAATATACACAGAAATGTAGCTGAATACATTTTGGCCTAAATTTATGAATAACAATTATTTATTTGCAAAATAGTATAACAAAAACTTATTTTTTCCTTTATATACCCCAAAAAAACTGTGGTGATCAACCACTTGCCTACCACCGTATTGTGAAATGACGGCGGCAGGAACCCTTCCTCCCTCCGGGCGGACGTCATATGACATTGTTTTTTCCCAGCATTATGGGGAGCGCGCCACATCACTGTGGTCCCGATGGCTTGCCAAGAATCCTGTCAGGAAAAAAACGTTGGTTTTCCCGGCCGTGTGTACAGGGCTTTAGTTTATAAAGTGTTTCTGTTGGGAATCAAACTTTGGCCCCCATTACTGTAAGGCAAAAGTATAAACCAAAACTGCACCACATATCCAATGATGCATTTCTCATGGCGGATATGTTTTTACACAAGGCTGTATAAATCACAGAAGTCCAAAGAAAGACATTGGAGGATGCCATGCTTGACAATTTGATTTACTATAGCCGTTTAGGAGCCTTTCCTGTGCAAGAGCAGTGTTTGTTTGGCAGTGCATGAAGGCTGCACTAATTCATTCTTTTTTATGCACCAGAAGCTCTGAATTATACGCTCTGTAATTACAGAATAATTGCGTGGCATACATTCAACTCAGTACAATGGACAACAGTTATGTAGTGTTTAAACATAGTATGGCAATGCCAAATATGTAATACATAATATGTGTATATTAAATTCTTTTGAGCAGAATTCTTGCTAATTTTACGTATGACTTCTGGATAAAAGAAGTATTTTATTGCATGATACAAATTCAGTTTTTAACAGGTATGTGACATTTTTTTTTATCCCTAAATAGGGACAAGAATATCATCCTCTGAACGAATATCTATAGTTTTAAATAAATGCCCCTATTACATTTCTCTACCCCGGCCTTCCTCATCAAAATGTATAATGCATTCAGTTGCAGAAGAACAATAACCACAGTGCCATGGCCTGTCAAGAGTTAAGTAAAATTTACATCTTACAGGCGTTGCAGCTTTGCTATAAAAAACACATGTGTCTCAACCCTATCCATACATATAGGATTTATTTAAAGCGGAGTTCCACCCTAAAAATGTACATCTATTAACAGCTTGCCTTTAATGTAAAAAAAAAAAAAAAAATACTCACTTCTATCTGGCTGTTACCAGGCAGATTTCGCAATCTGCCTAGTTCCTGGTTCTAGGTGGTTCAACTTCCTGTCCTAAGACCCCATTGCCTCCTGGGAAATTATTACACTAATTTCCCAGGAGTCTCTGGTCATTACTGTGCCTAAAAATCGCCCAGCATGCACCTCTTCCTGAAAACCAGGAAGAAAAAGGAACTGGGCTTCACATGCCCACACATATGATGGATACGGCCACAACATGAGCTGGAGGATATAAGGCAAGTATTTGCATTTCTGGAACGATTGGGGAGCTATTAATATGTTTTAGGGACTTTTTTAATGTTATTAATTTTAGCTTGCAAAAAAAAAAAATTATGCCCGGAACCCCGCTTTAAGGCAAATAGACTGTGCACTTTGCAGTTGCACCCTAAAAAAGCAGTTGCTCCAGAGCTTTGTAAATAAGATGATGATTCACTTTGCAAAGAATACCAAATTACATGCAAGGAAATTAAAAAAGCATTTTTGCTTGCAAATAATTGGATGATGGAAGTCAGTAGGGCTTCCCCTCATTTACTAATATCTCGAGCAACTGCACTTCCAAAGTGCACACATATGCCTTTAGTAAATCCACTCCTATAACTCTGAAAATATCTTCCCAGGATATCCTGCTTCCTAGTTTCCTCATCACCGCCTTCCCTGCTTGCCTTTAGGACTTCTGCAGATCCTCTTTCATCCTCTATTACTCCCTACCCCAATCTATCTGGCTATTTTCTACTCTGCTGCCCTTAGGCGCAGGGCCGAAACTAGGGGGTGCATGCCCCGGGTGAAGCATCTAGGGGGGGCACTGCCAGTACAAAAAAGAGAAATTTCCCCTGAACTGACTTTTAAGGCACTCTCAATAGTAATGCGTAAGCATACCGTTTTCGGAGTAGAAAAACATTTATTTAATATTTATACATGGTTAAAAAATGCATAGAAGATGAAGTATTGATTGATCTGAGCAATATCAGCGAGTATCACCATGCTGAAGAATGTGTGAAAATGCCTCCTTACACCCAACGCGTTTCAGAGTTTTTACTCCTTCTTCAGGGGTGCATACAAAGGAGAAGTTCATCTAAGCATAATTGAAAATATATGTGGTCAAAAGTAGAGGTGCAAAACCAAAACATAACATACAGAGTGTCACAGCAATAGGATTGTATATTGACAAATATGTCCAAAATAGAAGTAGATTATTTTTTTTACAGATTACAAAGCTATACAAAAATATATATGGGGGGGGGGGGATATATGCCTGGATCAGGTAGACACTGAAATAGACAAAAGAAAGCCCCTAAGTATGGATGTGTGACTTTTTTTTAGCAACTGTAGAAATAATAGAATGACCATCTGTCAGTTACATGCAGTTTTCATAATAGAAAAAATATATAAAAATAAATAAGAAACACAGTCGGGAAAGCATGTAGTACACATGCCCGACGCTGCATTAGCCATATCCATTAGAGCACAATGGGGTCTGCTGTGTCTCATATCTAGCGAGAATAGTAATATTCAAATCCGGGGTAGCACGTATCTAACACCAAGCCAAACAGATGATTTAGATAAATAAAAGCACTTTAGGTGGAGCCGGTATATAGCAAATTCATATTTTTCCCTGTATTGATCGAGTAAAACACAAGCACATGCTCATCAATCCCCAGGAGAACAGATGGGCTGGGTGACACTAGTAATGCCAAATGCCTGCCACCATTTTATATAGAAGACTCATCTATGGGAAGAGTAAACATATATAGTTGAAATGTTTGTATGTCAGTTGCCACATAAGGCATAAAAGTGTTGGCATAGACATTAGAGGAGCAGAAGATTATGGGCCAGATTCAGAAAACACTTACGCTGGCGTATCTACAGATACGCAGCGCAAGTGTAGAGATGCGCCGTCGTATCTATGCGCCTTATTCACAATACTAGATACGCCTGAAATATGGCTTCTTCCGACCGACGTTAGTCGTAGTACGCCATCGTATCTTGGGTGCATATTAAAGCTGGCCTCAAGGGGCGCTTCCGTAGATTTACGCGTTGAATATACAAATGACCTAGATACGCTGATTCACGAACGTACTTGCGCTCGTCGTATTAAGCTACGCCGTTTACGTAAGGCTTACGTCCGGCGGAAGTTTACCCCTCATAAAGCAGGGGTAAGTCATGTTAAGGTATGGACGTCGGAACAGCCGTCGATTTTTACGTCGTTTAGGTAAGTCGTACGTGAATGGGGCTGGGCGTAGGTTACGTTCACGTCACAGGCATTGAGCCGGCGTATGTTAGGGAGTAAATTCGACGTGATACTGAGCATGCGCGCGCATGCGCCGTTCGTTCGGCGCTTCATTTACATGCGGTCACGGTTCATTTAAATACATCACGCCCACCTTCCACCTACTTTGAATTAGGCGGACTTACCATTGGGCTTGACTGGGCTCAAGCCCATGGGCCCCGCCCAATAAGGGGCCCATTTAAAAAAAAATAAAAACATTTTTTTTTTTTTAGGGGTCCGGAGGTCCCCAGGGCCCCAGACGGCAACCCCCCCTTTTTTTATAAAAAAAAAATGTTTTTTTTATATATATTTTATATATATATATATATAATTATTATTATTATTATTAAAGGGCCCAGAGGTCTCAGGGCCCCCGGACAGCAACCCCCCTTTTTGTTTTGTTTTTTAAATAAAATTTACATTTTTTTTTTATATATTTTTTTTTATTAAAGGGCTCAGAGGTCCCCAGGGCCCTATGTGGCAACCCCCCCTTTTTTTTAATACATGTTTATTTTTTTATTTTTGTTTATATATTTTTCTTTTTATTAAAGGGCCCAGAGGTCCCCAGGGCCCCAGATTACTACCCCCCTTTTTTTATATATACCTCCGCTCAACAACTTTAATGCGCATGTGCTTTTGCACAGAGTGGCCCAGACCCTCCTCTTCTCGGGTCCCTCTTCTGTGCTCCTGGCCCCTCCCTCCTGTTGAGTGTCCCCACAGCAAGCAGCAAGAAACTAGAATTTCTGTTGAGGATAGCATCGGAAATCGGTATTTATGCGTATTCAAATAATATATTTCAAAGTATTTATCTCATTTAAGTTTTGTCAATTAAGAGCTTTATAACTAAATAGCTGGCTAACTGTTTTGCGTAAATTGTCATATCCATGTAGGCAATTTAATTTGTGAGCTTTTAGTGTGGCATCTGTTTTCATTCAAATATTTAAAGCCATTATACTTTATCATCTCCTCTAAATATAGCCTTAGTAAGCTAACAGATTATACTGTAGAGGCAAATCCAGTACATGGCATACACTTTCTCTTAATGTACAGTATAGTATGAAAAGTCACCCTTTAAGTAAAACCAAACACACACTGTTTCATTTACATTGTCCAATCTATTTCTGTATATGGATGATGGCACTGGATTTATTTTAATAAGAAATAAACAGCTAAGTATCTTTTTCCTAATCAATATACAGTTGTCACATGGCCCAGCTCTCTCCCTGTCTGTCTGCAGGGAAATATAAGCAAGAGGAGCTTCCAGTCCTCTGCTGCTGGCCACATGCCCAAAATAAAATAACAAGCTTGAAATACATACTACATTTTATATCCTTTATCCTTCTTTGTCACCTCTATGCTTTAGAGCAGGGGTGTCAAACTGGCGGCCCTCCAGCTGTTCCGAAACTACAAGTCCCATCATGCCTCTGCCTGTGAGAGTCATGCTTGTAACTGTTAGCCTTGCAATGCCTCATGGGACTTGTAGTTTTGCAACAGCTGGAGGGCCGCCAGTTTGACACCACCTGCTTTAGAGGATGTCAGGGAATTGGCTCTATGACTCATATATAGTGGGAATGCACAAAGATACGTAGATTCTGGAATACAGTATTTCATATTATAAGACGTATAACTGGTTGTAATATACATCAGTCTCCGGCGATTGCCTTACTAAATGGACTTATACCTCATGCTCATAAGTCTACCAGAAGACTAATATTGTTTATCCTGATAGGTGCCAGGATTTCTATAGCAGCTGCTTGGAAAAAACCGACAGTTTCGATATTATCTATGAAAAGGAAAGTCACTTGGATAATGGAACAAGAGAAAAGGATAGGCTTTCTGTTAGATTCTGATAATCAGTTTAATGAAATTTGGGATCCATGGTTGAAGTACTTGGGTATCTCAAATGCCATGTGAATTTGGTGAGGCAATTCGCTGCTTACTGATGTATGCTTTGGCAGGTAGGCTGTCTACTCTTCTTTCTCTTTACTTTTTCATCCTTACCTACTTTCTCTTTCTCTTCCCCCCTTTTTCTTTTGGTGTGATTTCGTTGATTTTTTTTTTTCTTTTTATATTACATATATAATACTAGGAACCTTCTTTACATAAATATGATGTTTATGGTTTGGTTCCTCCTTTTTTTTTTCTTTGTCCTTTTTCATATGGAATTTTATTTTATCCATATGGATGCATTCTTTTGTCAATTTAGACATACTGAAATTTTTGATAGCAGTGGCCCGCATTCAGAGAGCAATTGCGCCTGCGTAACCATAGTTACGCAGCGCAATTGCTGACTTGCTCCGGCGTTACGAATGCTCCTGATTCAGGAACATCGTAACGCCGAATGCAGCCCTAAAATCTGCGTGGCATAAGGCTCTTATGCCACGCAGATTTTAGGCTGCATTCTTGCGATGACCGCTAGAGGGCGCTCCCATTGTGCTCAGTGTATAGTATGCAAATTGCATACTAACACCGATTCACAATGTTGCGCGGGCCCTGCGTACGCAAGTTACGGAGTTTCCGTACGGCGTCTTTAGCGTAAGGCTGCTCCTTCTAATAGTAGGGGCAGCCAATGCTAAAGTATACCCGCCGTTCCCGCGTCGTGAAATTTGAATTTCACGTCGTTTGCGTAAGTGATTCGTGAATGGCGCTGGACGCCATTCACGTTCACTTTGCGACATCATTTGCCGCAATGCACGTCAGGAAAGTTTCCCGACGGAGCATGCGCTCTACGCTCGGCGCGGGAGCACGCCTAATTTAAATGATTCCCGCCCCCTACAGGATCATTTACATTAGGCGCCCTTATGCAGGGCAAGTTTACACAGCGCCCCCGCAATTTACGGAGCTACTGCTCCGTGAATCGCGGGTAGCGCAGTAAATTTGCGGGGGCGCAGGGCAAAAACGCTGCCCTGTGCCTCCGTAAGAAAGGGGCAAATTCTACCTGAATCTGGGCCAGTATTTTTTGACTCCTGGAATCTAAGGAAAGAATATTAGAGATGAAATGGATCCCTCAAACAGACTTTTAAATTAATTGTTTGATTATATTTTGTGCTATCAAAATATTCTTTCCCTGGATCAAAAATATACGTATACCATAGTTTATGTTTATTTTCTCATCTTCTTCATATTACCCCTTCTAATTCACCACAAGAGACTGTTATGGAATCGGGGGGTAAGAATGGATGGAAAAGATGATATACTTCCCTTGAAACAACTCGACCCAACTATGGTGTTGGGAAAGTAGGAAGGTTATTTATGTTTTGGCATATTTATGGAGTCGTATATTGTGATTTCTGGTGTGATTCATAACGCTAGTCACAATGAATTTGAACAACACTTAGGCCCCATACACACGATAGAATCCATCCGCAGATAAATCCCAGCAAATGGGTTTCTGCGGATAGATCCTATGGTGTGTACACGCCAGCGGATCTGTTTCCGCGGAGAAATCTCCTCTGGGATGGATTCCAGCAGATCGATATTTGCTGACATGCACAACAAATCCATCTGCTGGAATCCATTCCAACGGATGGATCCGCTCGTCTGTACAGACTTACCGGATCCATCCGTCCAAAGGGATTCCCCGCACGCGTCGTAATGATTTGACGCATGCGTGGAATTCTTTATATGACAGCGTCGCGCCGTCGCCGCGTCATAATCGCGGCGACGGCGCGACACGTCATCGCCAGAGGATTTCCGCGCGGATTTCAATGCGATGGTGTGTACACTCCATCGCATAGAAATCTGCGGAAATCTTTGAGAGGATTTATCCGTGGAAACGGTCCGCTGGACCGTATCCCCGGATAAATTCTCTCGTGTGTATGGGGCCTTAGGGGATAATTGGGGATGGGACAGTTCAGGTGTTTACTCAATTTCAGTTTGATTAGTTCACTAGAACATGTGACATTTTTTTTTTTTTCTCGCATTTTTTGTTTCTGACTGTTGAATGATTTTTTTGATTTGGACCGCGGTATTGTTAGAGAATATATAATACTAAATATGTCATTGTCTAACGCAATGTATTGAATTCTTACTGTATGACATCAAATGTACCGTCTATATTTTGAAAATAAAATTAAACTTGAATGATAAAAAAAAGAAATACATACTACAAATAAATAATTAATATCAATAAACTGTTATAAATTGTCCTACAAATATATATTTTAAATCAAATCTTTATTATTTTGGCAATAACACGGTGTGGACGGATTTCTACCAGTCACAGGCTGTGTCACGCCCCTCCAACCTTTGTCTTAGCATAAGAGGGAGGTAAAGCCTCCATCAATCTATATATAACTTTTTAGTTTTTAAAACTTATTGGGATTTTCTAGCCATGTGAATCTACATTTTATTATTTTTATCTCCAGGGGTGTTAACATATATGAGAGTGTAGACGTCTCTTGCTATCCACCTCTTGACGTGTACATTTCCTATTTCATTCCGGTGGAGCGCAATTGCGGCTCTGTGATGCGTCCCAACTGATGTACATTTTTTGTTTCAGCCTGATGGAGCACAGTCGTGGCCTTGTGATGCGTTCCAACTGATGTTCTCCTGATCTTCTGGATTGTGAGCTCTAACGAGCAGGGCCCTCTGAACAAAAAATGATCAAATTGCAGCTAACCAATTCTGTGGTGGCTGCATTCATTTTTGTGCGTTTTTCCTTTTTTTTCACCTGTGATCTAGCCAGTAAGTCTGTTATTTTTTAACTGACTTTAACAGACCAAGCTGTCAAGACAAAGTAGTAGTTAGAAGGTTGAGACAAACAATTTAACCCTGACAGGGGTGGCTTCAATGGTCAGCTTTTATTCATTAATGTAAAACTTTTATCCCAAAAGAAAAAAAAAACTTTGCTGTTTCTTCTAAAGTGTTCGCTGCGTTCAACCTCAATTTGTTAGTCAAGTCCATCAAGATCTGCTAGTCTAAAGTTACCCTCACCCCAGACCAGTGGTGTATCTAAGGTATGGCAGCCATGGCAAGTGCCATGGGGGGAGCAAAAAAGCCACCCCTGCACGTAAAATAACCCCCACCCATCTTTCCCGGGCCACCTCCCTGACTAATATAGCCCCCGTCACTGCGGTCGGCCTGCTGGAACGAGGCGTTGGTGTTCTGTCAGATAGTCGCTACCCGGCCCGGGCTTTTTGGCTCGGCTTAGGCTGAGGGAGGCTCTGTTAGCAGGCAGGGGTGAGGCCGGGAGCTCCACTGACGCTCTGCCCCTGCCCCGCCCCATGCAGTATATGTGCTCGGAGCAGAGTGGGAGTGCAGAGATTGCCTCTCCTAGACTTCTGAGAGCCCTGCCCAGGACCGCGAAAATCCCTGCCCCTACTGCCGAAAGCCCTGCCCCCGGACCTCTGAGAGCAGGAGGTGAGCCCAGCTGGCCAGGTAGATCTTTCTGCCAATATACACTGTCTGTAGACTCATTGTAACACTAAACCGTCCCTGACAATGCTGTTTACCCCCTGTATAGCTGTGCATTGCTGAAAGTTATAATTATTATAATAGCTACTTGATCATCTCCTGTAGTCACATTTGCAGTCTGGTCATCTCTTGTAGTCGCATCCGCAGTCTCTGGTCATCTCCTGTAGTCGCATCTACAGTCTCTGGTCATCTCTTGTAGTCGCATCTGCAGTCTCTGGTCATCTCCTGTAGTCGCATCCGCAGTCTCTGGTCATCTCCTGTAGTCGCATTCGCAGTCTCTGGTCATTTTCTGTAGTCGCATTCGCAGTCTCTGGTCATCTCCTGTAGTCGCATATGCAGTCTCTGGTCATCTCCTGTAGTCACATCTGCAGTCTCTGGTCATCTCCTGTAGTCACATCTGCAGTCTCTGGTCATCTCCTGTAGTCACATCTGCAGTCTCTGGTCATCTCCTGTAGTCACATCTGCAGTCTCCGGTCATCTCCTGTAGTCGCATATGCAGTCTCTGGTCATCTCCTGTAGTCGCATCCGCAGTCTCTGGTCATCTCTTGTAGTCGCATCCGCAGTCTCTGGTCATCTCTTGTAGTCGCATCCGCAGTCTCTGGTCTTCTCCTGTAGTCGCATTCGCAGTCTTTGGCCATTTTCTGTAGTCGCATCTGCAGTCTCTGGTCATCTCCTGTAGTCGCATATGCAGTCTCTGGTCATCTCCTGTAGTCGCATCTGCAGTCTCCGGTCATCTCCTGTAGTCGCATATGCAGTCTCTGGTCATCTCCTGTAGTCGCATTCGCAGTCTTTGGCCATTTTCTGTAGTCGCATCTGCAGTCTCTGGTCATCTCCTGTAGTCGCATCTGCAGTCTCTGGTCATCTCCTGTAGTCGCATCTGCAGTCTCTGGTCATCTCCTGTAGTCGCATCTGCAGTCTCTGGTCATCTCCTGTAGTCGCATCTGCAGTCTCTGCTCATTTCCTGTAGTCGCATCCGCAGTCTCTGGTCATCTCCTGTAGTCGCATCTGCAGTCTCTGGTCATCTCCTGTAGTCGCATCTGCAGTCTCTGCTCATTTCCTGTAGTCGCATCCGCAGTCTCTGCTCATTTCCTGTAGTCGCATCCGCAGTCTCTGGTCATCTCCTGTAGTCGCATCTGCAGTCTCCAGTCATCTCCTGTAGTCGCATATGCAGTCTCTGGTCATCTCCTGTAGTCGCATTCGCAGTCTTTGGCCATTTTCTGTAGTCACATCTGCAGTCTCTGGTCATCTCCTGTAGTCGCATCTGCAGTCTCTGGTCATCTCCTGTAGTCGCATCTGCAGTCTCCGGTCATCTCCTGTAGTCACATCTGCAGTCTCTGGTCATCTCCTGTAGTCACATCTGCAGTCTCTGGTCATCTCCTGTAGTCGCATTAGCAGTCTCTGGTCATCTCCTGTAGTCACATCTGCCGTCTCTGGTCATCTCCTGTAGTCACATCTGCAGTCTCTGGTCATCTCCTGTAGTCGCATTAGCAGTCTCTGGTCATCTCCTGTAGTCACATCTGCAGTCTCTGGTCATCTCCTGTAGTCACATCTGCCGTCTCTGGTCATCTCCTGTAGTCACATCTGCAGTCTCTGGTCATCTCCTGTAGTCACATCTGCAGTCTCTGGTCATCTCCTGTAGTCACATCTGCAGTCTCTGGTCATCTCCTGTAGTCACATCTGCAGTCTGGTCATCTCCTGTAGTCGCATATGCAGTCTCTGGTCATCTCCTGTAGTCACATCTGCAGTCTCTGGTCATCTCCTGTAGTCACATCTGCAGTCTCTGGTCATCTCCTGTAGTCACATCTGCCGTCTCTGGTCATCTCCTGTAGTCACATGTGCAGTCTCTGGTCATCTCCTGTAGTCACATCTGCAGTCTCTGGTCATCTCCTGTAGTCACATCTGCCGTCTCTGGTCATCTCCTGTAGTCACATCTGCAGTCTCTGGTCATCTCCTGTAGTCACATCTGCAGTCTGGTCATCTCCTGTAGTCGCATTAGCAGTCTGGTCATCTCCTGTAGTCGCATTAGCAGTCTGGTCATCTCCTGCAGTCGCACTTGCAGTCTCTGTTTTTTTCCTGTAGTCGCATCCGCAGTCTACTTAAAAGTAGTACCTGCTGTTGCACTGCACAAATCACTTTATTACACTTTATGAGATCTATGGCTATGCATATTTCTTGAATCCATATTGAGCACTATATTTGATTGTCTGCTTGCTTCTGCTTGGGCCTGGCACACACACACAATCGCACATGATGATGACTTAATAAGTAAAAGTAGAAGCAGCTAATCAAATATAGTACTCAATATGGATTAAAGAAAAAAATATAAATAAAGTGTAATAAAGTGATTTGTGCAACAAGCTCATTAAACAGTCCACATTCAGTGAAAGTTCATGTACTGCAAACTTTGCAGTACATGGACTTTCACCGAATGTAGACTGTTTAAAGTGGTTGTAAACCCACTGTTAACACTTGCACCTACAGGTAAGCCTAGATTAAGGCATACCCAGGGCCGGATTCCAGACAAGGCCAACAAGGCCAGGCCTCTGGTGGGCAGCGGGTGCAGGGGCGGCACTGTGGCTGAGAGGACACTTTTACTTTCCCCTGTCATGCGGATGGTGAGAGGAGAAAAAACCGAGGGAAGAGGAGGTGAGATAGTTCTTGGCAGCAGCAACCCCCCTCCCGGTTCTCAATGTCATTTTGTCGTTCATTTTCGGCAGCAACACCCCCCCCCCCCAGGCAGGGGCGGCATTGAAGGACCTGGCCTTGGGGCGGCAAAGGGAGTAAATCCGGGCCTGGGCATACCTGTAGGTGCAGGAAATATCTCCTTAACTTACACCTTAACTTAACTTAACGAACGTCGAGTCGGCGCTATACGGCGCCTGCGCACCGACGTTCGGCTTCTTTCGGCAACTCGTGATGCTCCTTATGCGACGGGTGGGGGAGTTTTTGTCATCACGTCAATCACTAACTGCTGCACAGGAATTTACTAACCGGAAGCCGGCTAAGAAAATAGCTATACGAGGTATGTACAGCAAAAAAAAAAAAAAAGATCTGCATACTGTCAATGTCGGTAGTGAGCTGAATGTAATGTTAGAATTTTTTTTTAGGGTGAACCCCCACTTTAACATCACATACATATATATAAAGCAACCACCATAACAACAAGTAAACAGCATCTACAGACAAAGAACGGAAAAAAAAAAAAAAAAACAACACAAAAAAGGCAAACAATTTCCTACAATACAAGTAAAATAACCTACAAAAATGTTCCCCAGTGATTCTATATAGAGATGGCGAGGGGTGCAAGAAAAAAAAAACGACGCTGTTGTTTACTGCTGTTACGTTTATTTTATTTTTTACATATACTGTCTCATTTTTGCCTCTTCTTGCAAGCTAACCCTTGTTACAAATGTCAAAGCTAGCCACTTTGCACTATAACTACTCCTTAAAACCGACTAAACATTATTGAAACAGAAAATGTTGTTTCCCATTTTCTGTCACAGTGCATTCTCTGCATCTGTAATGTCACAGAGTGCAACCGAGTGTCAAGATGGTGCAACTCTATTATGCATGCTTGGTATTTAGGGATGAGCTGAACTCCCCCTGGTTCAGTTCGCACCAGAACTTGCGAACAGACAAAAAGTTTGTGCGAGCATACGAACACCGTTAAAGTCTATGGGACACGAATGGGAAAAATCAAAAGTGCTAATTTTAAAGGCTTATATGCAAGTTATTGCCATAAAAAGTGTTTGGGGACCTGGGTCCTGCCCCAGGGGACATGTATCAATGCAAAAAAAAGTTTTAAAAACGGACGTTTGTTCGGGAGCAGTGATTTTAAGAATTCTTAAAGTGAAACAATAAAAATGAAATATTCCTATAGTATTTCCCATGTTTAGAAAAGTACTGCAGCAAAATTACATTTCTAAAGGAAAAATGTCATTTGAAAACAAGGTTTCCTCCCCCAGTCCACACCAGGCGCTTTGAGTCTGGTATGGATATTAGGGTGAACTCCACGTCATTTTTTCTTTTTAATGGCGTGGTGTCCCCCCCCCCCAAAATCCATACCAGACCCAAAGGGCCTGGTATGGATGGGGGGAACCTATGCTGTTTTTTTCTTAATTCTGTCATAGGGCTCCCCTTAACCACTTCAATACACTATATCAGCCATCACTAAATGGCGGCCCGCGGTCCGAGTCCGGCCCGAGTGCCGCTTCTGCCTGGACCGCCACTATAACAGCAACAGCAAGCGTTGGTTTGCTGGGGTTTCCCCAGCAACCAGTGATGATGCGTGCGTGCGTGCGCCTGCCCCCTGCTCCTCGCCGCAGGTCCAGATTAGGGGTGACTCACGGGCAGTGATTAGGGGTGTGACTTCATGCGCACGCCCCGCCCCCCTGCTTTTTGCAGTTCCCGGGTCCACTCCTGGCTCTCCTTGCAAATAGGGGCGTGACATCACGTGTGCTCCGCCCCCTGCTGCTCGCGGTTCCCGGGTCCTGGCTCCTTATCTCTCAGCTTCCACCCCCTTCAGTATTTCAGTGCCTTCCTTCATTAAGGTATGTGGGCCATTAGTGATCACTAAAGGGCATATTTTTTTTGTGCACACTGCTGGGCATATGTTGTTAATGTTAAGGGGCACTCTGATGGACCACTTTTATTTTAAGGCGTACGCTGATGGGTATATTTTTAATGTGCGCAGTGATGGGCATATTTTGTTAAGGGGCACACTGATGGACACATTTTTGTTGTGCCCATCAGAGTGCCCCTTAACATAAAATGTGCCTATCAGCGTGCACATTAAAAATATACCCATCAGCGTGCACCTTAAAATGAAATGTGCCCATCAGAGTGCCCCTTAACATAAAATGTGCCTATCAGCGTGCACATTAAAAAATATACCCATCAGCGTGCACCTTAAAATGAAATGTGCCCATCAGAGTGCCCCTTAAAAAAAAAGGTGCCCATCAGCATGACCCTTATTTTATGTTAAGGGGCACGCTGATGGGCATATTTTATGGTAAGGGGCACGCTGATGGACACATTTAATTTCAAGGGGTACACTGATGGGTATATTTTTAATGTGCACAGTAATGGGCATATTTTGTTAAGGGGCACACTGATTGACACATTTTCTTGTGCCCATCAGAGTTTCCCTTAACATAAAATGTTAATTGTGCACATAAAATCTGCCCATTAGAGTGTCCTTTAACATAAAATGTGCCTATCAACGTGACCCTTATTTTATGTTAAGGAGGACTCTAATGGGGACATCTGATATAAGGAGGCACTCTGGCAGGAATGCCTGATGTAAAGGGGCGCTGTGATGGGGACACCTGATGTAAAGGGGCGCTGTGATGGGGACACCTGATGTAAAGGGGCGCTGTGATGGGGACACCTGATGTAAAGGGGCGCTGTGATGGGGACACCTGATGTAAAGGGGCGCTGTGATGGGGACACCTGATGTAAAGGGGCGCTGTGATGGGGACACCTGATGTAAAGGGGCGCTGTGATGGAGACACCTAATGTAAAGGGGCGCTCTGATGGGGACACCTGATGTAAAGCGGCGCTCTGATGGGGACACCTGATGTAAAGGGGCGCTGTGATGGGGACACCTGATGTAAAGGGGCGCTGTGATGGGGACACCTGATGTAAAGGGGCGCTGTGATGGGGACACCTGATGTAAAGGGGCGCTGTGATGGAGACACCTGATGTAAAGGGGCGCTCTGATGGGGACACCTGATGTAAAAGAGCGCTGTGATGGGGACACCTGTGACTACAATCTTTCTGAGTCATAGCACAGACTTGAGATTCGGACCTCGGCCCAAAGAAAATTTTGGCAACCGGACCTCCTTGAATTTTAATTCAGTACCCCTGCACTATATTATATATTGTACACTGCACTATATACTACACTGAGTACACTATATACTCCGAACTGCAGTATATATACTATACGGACTACACTATATTTTCTGCTAAAAAAATAGGTGTTGGTGGTGCCAGAACACTGTAACCCCTCGCAGTTACTTTTGTTGGGTGCAGGAACGGTCCCGCCTGGTAAATATTATTTCAGAGGCTGCTTGCCCTCTTTTAGTGGTCTGTGTATGTGTCTGCCTCTCCTTGGAGGCCTTTCTGATACACTGTATTATATACTGTGTACACCGCCTGAAGTGTATTTGAAATTATACACCGCCGAATGCACTGTATATATATAGGCTACGCTGAATGCAAAGTATATATATATATATATATATATATAGAGAGAGAGAGAGTTTACACTGTATATATAGGCTATGCTGAATGCAAAATACAGTGGAACCTCGGTTTAAGAGTAACTTGGTTTGAGAGCGTTTTGATTTGCAAGCAACTTTTTTTTAATTCTGACTCGGTTTGCGAGTGTTGACTCGCAAGACGAGCAGAATTCAAGCTAAATAGGTCTGCAGTACCTCATTTGGCCTGAGGTACTGGGGCACAGAAGCTGAGCAGAGCCAAAAATAGGCCTGCAGTACCTCATTTGGCCTGAGGTACTGGGGCACAGAAGCTGAGCAGAGCCGAAAATAGGCCTGCAGTATCTCATTTGGCCTGAGGTACGGGGCGCAGAAGCCGTGAAAAGCCGAACATTGGCCTGCAGTACCTCATGTGGCCTGATGTACAGGGGCACAGGAAACGAGCCGAAGTGGCCTTGGGCCTTTTCAGCCGTTTTTGGCACTCTCTAGCCTATGGCCGCATTCGGTATTGTATTCTATTGAAGTCGATGCGGAACAAATTATTTTCGTTTCGAAAAGGAATTCATGGAAAAAGATTTAATACTGAACAGTAGCCATTTAAATATGACTAGTACTTTTCTAAAAATGCTGCCTGCCTGCTAATTAATAATGCAGCTATAGATCTGGGAAAAAGATTTAGGAAAACACCCTGACCGTGTTCTGTGTATTAGATACCACCTACTACATGGTCTGCGATTGTAAAGTTGCTGGGAATAATGGATGAATGGAGGCATGCCATTGGCTGTAATTTTCTAATTTAAAATTCCTTTATTGTCCTGTATGGGCCATCAATAGGACAATATGATACGATTTCAAGTTTAAAGCCTTTATTTCACAGGTAATAAATACATGTCTCAGCATAACTGAGCATGAGAAATATAAATATAACTTTGTCAGGGTGGCTACAAATCAGCTTTAAATCAAGTTGTTATGATTTTTTTGGTCATTTGGAAAGCTGGTGGGTAAAATAGCTTTGATTTTTGACTTTGGCTCAAACCAATCTATTTAGTGTCAGTAAATTAATAGAAATGACTTGGACTTGTCCCTGGGTTGCCAACCACAAATGCTTCCTGTAACTCTATATACAAAGTTGTCTTCTGAGAATTAAATAAACACCTTTTTACTTCAGGAATATGATATGTAAAGTATTTCAGGAAATCAGGTGACAATAGAGGTTTTGTGTAAAGATACTCTTAACATTGAATAAAATATTCTTTACAATGACAGAAATCCGGTTGCCCAACCCTAGTCTACCTTTCCCTAGTATATCAAACAAAGTTTTTAGTCTATTATAAATGTATTATATTTACCAAAACATCCCAAAACTAATTTTGTGTACACATCTTTTTCAGCCAGTTAGAAATGCCTCTTTTGTGGACTGTTGAACATTATACTCCCTCCTTATCTGTGTCCATCCCATAATAACAATTTAGATAAACTGTGCTTCCAGTAAAAGTGACCATGACCTCAAAATTGTGTCGTTTTCTGAAAAACAAACACAAACACTACTACATTCTAGTCAGCTTGATTGATGTACTGTATCTCTAAAGCAGTTGCAATTTTTGTTTCTGATTCCTTAACCACTTAAGACCCGGACCATTATGCAGCTAAAGGACCTTCTCCCTTTTTGCGATTCGGCACTGCTTAGCTTTAACTGACAATTGCGCAGTTGTGCGACATGGCTTCCAAACAAAATTGGCGTCCTTTTTTTCCCACAAATAGAGCTTTCTTTTGGTGGTATTTGATCACCTCTGCGGATTTTATTTTTTGCGCTATAAACAAAAATAAAGCAACAATTTTGAAAAAAATTAAATATTTTTTACTTTTTGCTATAATAAATATCCCCAAAAAAGATTAAAAAAAACATGTTTTTCCCTCTGTTTAGGTCGATACGTATTCTTCTACCTATTTTTGAAAAAAAAAATCGCAATAATCGTTTAACGATTGGCTTGCGTAAAATGTATAGGCCTGGATTCACAAAGCACTTGCGCCGACGTATCTCGAGATACGCCGCGTAAGTGCAAATATGCGCCGAGCCCACAAACTGAGATACGCCTAAAAATAGGCTTCATCCGACCGACTTAACTTGCCTACGCCGGCGTATCGTGGGCGCATATTTACGCTGGACGCATGTGGCGCTCCCATTGATTTCCTATTCAAATATGGAAATGAGGGAGATACGTCGATTCACAAACGTACTTGCGCCCGGCGCATAATATACGCGGTTTGCGTAAGTCGTACATCCGGCGTTAAGTTATTCCCCATATATGAGGCGCAACCCATGCAAAGGTATGAACCAGGGAACACAAGCCGTCGTATCTTTTGTCGTTTACGTTGTACGTGAATATGACAAGGCGTAGGTTACGTTCACGTTGTAGGCAGTGATCCGGGGTATCTTAGGGAGTAGTTCCGACGTGATTCTAAACATGCGCACTGGATGCGTCCACGGGACGTATCTTTATGGCGCTCGGCCCATCATTTGCATGGGGTCACGCCTCATTTGCATGGCTCACGCCCACTTCCACTTATGACGACTTACGCCTAAAAAAAACCAGCGCAGATTTGGTGGCAAGTGCTTTGTGAATTCGGTGCTTGCCTCTCTGTGCTGCGTCGGCGTAGTGTAAAGAAGATATGCTACGGCGGCATAAATATGCGCCGATGTATGTAAATCCGGGCCATAGTGTTTACAAAATAGGGGACAGTTTTATGGCATTTTTATTAATAATATTTTTTTACTACTAATGGCGGCGATCATCGATTTTTTTTGTGACTGCGACATTATGGCGGACACATCGGACAATTTTGACACATTTTTGGGACCATTGTCATTTTCACAGTGAAAAGTGCTATACAAATGCATTGATTACTGTGAAAATGACAATTGCAGATTAGGAGTTAACCACTAGGGGGCGCTGTAGGGGTTAAGTGTGACCTCATATGTGTTTCTAACTGTAGGGGGGCGGGGCTGGACGTGTGACATCATTGATCGTCTTTCCCTATATCAGGGAACAGACGATCACTGACATTGCCACTGTGAAGAATGGGGAAGGTGTGTTTACACACACCTCTCCCCGTTCTTCAGCTCCTGTGACCGATCGTGGGACACCGGCGGCGATCGGGTCCGCGGCTCCCGCGGCCGCGGTCACGGAGCTTCGGACCGGGTCGCGGGCCAGCGGCGCGCTTGCGCAACACGCGGCTGGGCACTTAAAGGGGACGTACCCTTACGTGATTGTGCCCAGCCATTCTGACAACTTATATCGGCGTTAGGCGGTCCTTAAGTGTTTAAAAGTGTAACTTTATAAGTAATATTTGTAAATAAGCAGGATTTTTAAAGCAGATGAGACATACTACATCTCTTTTGGAATAAAGTATTCTTACCTGCTTGTTCGCAATATGTGTGCACAGCTCAGTGTGCAAATTCAATATCTACCAAGATGATAGATGTCTTATGCATGCTCAAGAATAACCTCATCCCTTGTCCAGCCAATCAAAATGGCAAAAGATTGGAACCTGGAAAAAGATTGGTTGTCAGATGAGGGTACTTGTGGACACTGCATTGCTAGGGTGGACATTCCTGCAGATTCCTCCAACAGTTTATGAAACAGAGATAATTGGGGGAGATGTTTGAACATGTTGTCCCGCCGATGATCTCTGCACCATGAGAAGTCTCATTGAATGACACAGTAATGGCCAGTTTATGACGCTGCGATCTGAGTGCTTCACTGGTGATCTGTTTCAGAATTCACACTCCCTGATTCACCAGCTCAGATATATAAAATGTGTGTGTATGTACATGTATATACAATGCGTGTGCGCGTGTATATACATATATATATTGTGTAGGGGGACTCATTATTTTAATAACATTAACCACACCATATGTCAGTGTACTGAGCAGTGACAATTTATCACTGCTTAATAAACTGACATCTCTGTGTTTCTGTGAATTTCTGGAACTGTAATCTTGTAGAGTCTCACGAGATTCCAGTATCAGGGGCCGTTCTCCAGTGTTGAAAGCATTGGTAGATCGCTTCACTCCTCCAAGGGTGAAGCGATCTACTCTGCTTCATAAACAGGCACAAAAAGGAGAAAGATCTCCACTGTGAATGCCGACAGGGCAGGGCATTTCTTCTGTTTAGTGATATTGCCCATGCTATCCAGCCACAACATGCACAGGAGGTGGTGGACTGTCTTTCTAAACCATTCAAATCCTCTTCATCCTCTGTCGCTAAAGCAGAGACTAGTGCGCAGTCCTCCACAGCTGTCAGAGTGGCTTATTCTGCCTCCTTGTCCACAGCTACTCCTGCCATAGCCCCAGCATCATTCATGAAGTCAGCTGAGTTATTTGAACACAGCGTCAGCCACTTTCTCCTTGACAATGAACATACATTACTTAATTCTGAAGTTGGTTCTGAGGTTGAGGAAGGCAGGAACATGTGCCTACACAGAGGGGAGAACACTGGCAAACAACAAATTGACAGTCATATACCCCCATCCGCAGTGTATTACCAAGTTGGCTCCAGTGATGATAAGGATGGAGGGGATGATGACGATGAGGTCGCTGACACAACTTGGTGCCGGATAGAGCAAAGGAGGAAAGTGAAGGTGAGGCACAACCCCCAACGAGGCAGCCACTAAGCCCTAACGAGGCAGCCCTAAGAGTAGAGAGCAGCCACCCTATTTCATCACATTGTGGAGCTGTTATCTCCCGGCCCAATTCCCACAGCTGAGCATTTTTTATCACATGTGCAGTAGATCACACTGTTGCAATTTACAAACTTTGCCTCAAGCAGATCAAGCATGGCAAAAACACCAGCCATTTGGTTACCACATGCTTGACAATGCATTTAATCTCTCACCACTCAGCCCGTTGGCAAGAGCACCTGAAAGCCACACAAAAGGGACGCAATTCTGTCCTCCTCACCTTTCAGGTCAACCCCCCGCTATATCTCATGACCTCTCAGCAGCCTCCATTGACAGGGATGATGGTATAGCGAAGGGTGTCAACACATGTGCCAGCAGCACACCACCAGCTGTAGAATTTAGCAGGCAGTGGAAAAAAAATACAGTCACTGCCACCCACATGTCCAGTGTTTAAATTCCAACTTGTCAAAGCTGCTGGCTTTGTAACTCCTGCCTTTCCGTTTGGTGGATTCTGCCCCCTTCTGTGAATTTGCAGAATGTGCTTTACCACAATGGCAGATTCTCAGTCTCTATTTCTTTGCATGTAAGGCATTCCAGCTCTGTACCATCACATGGAAAGCAATGTTGTGGCATTGTTGGACAAGGCAGTCAGCCACGTTACTGCACTAGGTCCAGCAAGCTTGGTCAAGGAAATATATATAGTTCACAGCACACTGGGTTACTCTGCTTGCAACAAAAAGATCCAGGACAGGGCTCAGAGCTGCATCTTGTTTTTCTGCCATGTCTCCATACAGCTGTTGGTGATGATGTGAGATTTGTAAGCTCCACCGTCTTCCTCCTTGTTCTCCTCTACTAAATTGTCATATGAACCACCAGTACCCCCTAAGCATTCAAGGGGCTTTTCAATTAGGTAAAAGATGGCATGCAGTGCTTCAGCTGGTCTTACTAAAGGACAGGAGCCACACCAGGGCAGAGAATCTCTCAATTCTGCAGGGGCAGGCCCATAGGTGGTTCATGCCATGCCAGCTTGAGCCGGGAATGGTATTATGCGATTATGTCATATTAGATATATATTATTATATTAGAGCCAAGTCGGTGGCAGAGACTTGTTCCTTCTCAAAGGTTCCGAGTGATACTCTGGCTGCCAGGTCGGTGTGAGAGGTCTGTCCAGGTACACTATACTCACTCCGGCTGGAGTGGCGACGTGAGTTAAAAGTCCCATTGGATTGCTTCCATTAACCATAGGCATGAATCTGCAAATTCTCCTTTTACCAACCTTTCTATATCTACCTCAAGTTGACTGTTTGCCATGTTGGGCAAGTAATAAAAGCACAGAAAACGACATTCTGCTGTTTGGACATTCCGTCATTGCTCATCATCATCCCTAGACACATTACAGAGGTAACATAACATGCCATCCCAAATCTAACCAGCGGCTCCTGAGGGGGTAGCGCTACAAATGCTTATAAATGCAAACGTGCCTAAATGTACGGTATATACAATATGCTCTTTTTTTCTGCAGCTTTTTTCTGTCAGCAGTTCTGCCATTTTTTTTCTGCTGCCTAGTGTGAATGGACCATTAAAATGAAATTAAAAAACTATGAGGTTTTTGTGGCCCTCATAAAACATTTGCACCATATGCAAATATGTTTAATATATTTGCGTATTTTGGCAAACATGCCTAAAACATTGCAAAATGCCTTTCTCTGTATACTGAGCTGCACATGCACAGCTCAGTGTACACATAGGGGGAAAAAAAGTGGCTTGGGTACGATATGAAATGTCTTATGCCGCGTACACACGATCATTTTTCAGCTTAAAAAAACCTGTTGTTTTTCAGCATGTCCAAAAAACTACGTTTTCCCAACTTCATCATTAAAACCACGTTGCCTACACACCGTCGTTTTAAAAAAAATGATCTAGCAAAGCGCGGTGATGTACAACACGTACGACGGCACTCTAAAGGGAAGTTCCATTCGCCTTTGGGCTGCTTTAGCTGATTTCGTGTTAGTAAAAGACAATTAGCGCTTTTCTGTCTGTTACAGCGTGATGAATGTGCTTTCTCCATTATGAACGGTAGTTTTACCAGAACGAGCGCTCCCGTCTCATAACTTGCATCTGAGCGTGCGTGGGTTTTTTACGTCGTTTTAGCGCACACACGATCATTTTTTACAACCCGAAAAACGACATAGTTTAAAATGACGTTAAAAAATGCAGCATGTTCGGAAAAAAAATTGTCGTTTTTCTGAACCTGAAAAATGATGTGTAGCCCACACACGATCATTTTAAATGACGTTTTTGAAAAACAATGTTTTTTTCATGCCAAAAAATGATTGTGTGTGCGCGGCATTAAAGGGAGAAAATGCTGACAGGTAAAGAGAAGCATTTATGACAGATGAGACACACTCGAGTCTTTTCAATCATAAAAACGCTGTCCAAACAAAAAAAACAAAACACTGCCGCTTAAAGCGGGGTTCCACCCAAAAATGGAACTTCCGCTTTAAGGGAAGGTGACCCCCCTGACATGCCACATTTGGCATTCCATTTTTTTTTGGGGGGGGGGGGACCATTTTTTTTAGGTTCCAGCTCCCACTTCGTCTTGGGGCACCGTGGCGCTAGAAGAAAGTTCACCTCTCCCCCCTCCCTCCCGGCAATCATCTGGGACACGTCACAGGTCCCAGATGATTGCTCGGCCAGTCACAGTGCCCAGCTGTGAAGCCACAGCCGGGCACCCACAGTGACAATTCTGGCACTGCGGAGAAAAGGGGGAGACAAGAGGAGCTTCATTCCCCCGCATCGCTGGACCCTGGGACAGGTAAGTGTCTAAATATTAATTCGTATGAGGAAAATCAGATGTGAATAACTGCGCTTAATCAAACAATAAACAACAAAAAAAAGCCTTTGTTGTACGAGAATTTTCATACAATTAGTGTCCATTCTCAGTTCCGACTTGCTATGAAGTATTGAGGAAAACCGGACGATCGTTGGCCCGATTTTCTTATAGTGTGTACCCTCCCTTAACCACTTGAGACCCGCGCTATTGACAAAAGACGTCAACAGCGCGGCTCTCAAGTGCCAACTGGACGTCTTTGGACGTCATTTGAAGTGCATTACCCGTGCGCGCCTCTGGGGGGCGCGCAGAGGGTAAACACTGTCCCGGCGCATCGCTGGGAAACCGATGCGTGTACCTGGTGGCCGCGATGTCCGCTGGGTACACGCGATCGTCGGGAACACAGCAGGGACATGGAGCTCTGTGTGTAAACACAGAGCTCCACGTGCTGTCAGAGGAGAGGAGACCGATCTGTGTCCCTTGTACATAGGGACACAGCATCGGTCACCTCCCCCAGTCACCCCCCTCCCCCCACACAGTTAGAACACACCTAGGATACACATTTAACCCCTTCCTCACCCCCTAGTGTTAACCCCTTCACTGCCAGTCACATTTATACAGTAATTAGTGCATTTTTATAGCACTGATCGCTGTATAAATGTGAATGGTCCCAAATTTGTGTCAAAAGTGTCCGATACGTCCGTCGCAATATCGCAGTCCCAATAAAAATCGCAGATCGCCGCCATTACTAGTAAAAAAAAAAAAATAATAAAAAAAATCATAATTCTGTCCCCTATTTTGTAGGCGCTATAACTTTTGCGCAAACCAGTCACTTATTGCGATTTTTTTTTTTTAATTGGGATATTTATTATAGCAACAAGTAAAAAAAATATATATTTTTTTAAAATTGTCGCTCTTTTTTTGTTTATAGCGCAAAAAATAAAAACCGCAGAGGTGATCAAATACCACCAAAAGAAAGCTCTATTTGTGGGGGAAAAAGGACGTCAATTTTGTTTGGGAGCCACGTCGCACAACCGCGAAAATGTCAGTTAAAGTGACGCAGTGCCGGAAGCTGAAATTTCGCCTGGGCACGAAGGGGGTTTATGTGCCCAGTAAGCAAGTGGTTAATGATAGTCTGTGCTAAACTAATAGGGTAATATAGCCCAATAAAAATTTCTGAAACAAAAAGTTTTCTATGAAAAATAATCACTAATCAATCATTTCTATGTGAAGAATTAAAGTCAGGGGCTGCATATGGCCATGTCACAGCTGGCATTGGTGGGGGTTTGCACACACAACACTCTCCTAATGAGTTACAATGATCTTGAAATGGGGTGATCACAATTGTTCTGGCTGTCTGGGTTAGGAGATCAGCTAATCTGCATATTAGCAGCCCTCTCAGAAACTGAGATGAAATTGTAATTCGGTTATATTTAGGGAACTAAACATCTCTGCCATGAGAAACTATAAAAAGGGTTGTGCTTAGCCTAGACTTCTACTTTAAATAGAAAGAGACAAAACAGGTCATTTTCTGCTGCTAGCTACTAGTCACTGGCAGTATAAATGGAAGACATAAAATCAATTTCTCCAATGTTTTAATCTTCTCTTCAACATTGTAACAGATTTATTTCAAAGAGAACTCCTGTCAACAAAGGCCATTTAAAAAAGCCACAATAAGATAAATAATAAGGGATGGTAACCTGTAGCAACCAATCAGAGCCTTTCATTGTTTTGGCTATTGTAAATGAAAGAAAAAAATCTTATCTGCCCCACCTTATTGTTCTCTGTACTTGCAAATTTTAAACAACTGAGATTTCCCCATAAGAAGAAATACAAGCTAAACATGGGAAAGAGAAAATGGAAATTCAGTCTTTCTCACAATTAAAAGAAACCCGAAGACAACATAAAAATATTGCCTGGGAAACTAAACTAAACTTAGTCGAATCAGCAAAAATACATTTCTGTATTTGAAGCTGAACTCTGGTATAAGCAGTTATTATCTAAATACAAGAGTTATGTGTATTCTTACTTGACTCTTGGTGTGCTTTGTGTATTTCTTCCAGATGTGTGCAGTAATCCAGTGTGAGATTATTACAGGAGCTTCCTGTAATAAAGACCGATCACTTCATCTCTCTGTGGTTGTGGGTAAGGGGCGCTGAATGGTGAATAGACTATATAGTAAAATGCACAATAAAAATTGCAGTGAAATACAACTTAACTACTTGCATAGAAACTTGTGATAGTAATCTAGTGTAACAGTCGGATGACTAAATGATGTCCATGTGTACAATTGAACCAATAAAAATAAAAATATAAATAAAAATAACAGAATATTATAATAGACAGTCAAATGACTGAAAGGAGTCCATGTGCAAATGATTGCAGATAGTACAGTCCCAAATGATGGGTAAAGTGCAACGTGCTCATATGTCTTCCAAATCCAAAGTGCAAACGGGAAGTGTGATCCACCTTCACCAATAAGTCACCAAAGATAAAGATAGATGGCTCCTTACCAAACGATGTTGACCTAATTAATTAAAATAAGGTCAATAGTAGCTTAGTGTTAATATGGGTCGGCTGGATGTCATACAGGTTCCGGTGTCAGCAACAGATAGCGGAACGGATGCCAAAAAGAAGAAAAAAGGCCGCCATAGTTTAAAACATTTATTTTAAAACATCAAAGTAAAAACACAGTGCCGAGTGGCCCCTTACTTTTGCTGGTGCCCGTATCCCGGCATCGAGGCTGTACGCTTGTAGGAAGTCTTGGAGAGAGATGGTCGTGTCCTGGGAAGCTGGCGTGCGTTCCACCGCTAGCAGCTCGTTGACCAGTGAGACCGGAAGTGCGTGGCTTGTGCGTGCCCAGGTACCGCCTCGACGTACGTTTCGTCTAAAACGTCATCAGGAAGCGATGGGCTTGCTGTTTCCCCCCCCCCTACAGCTCTACTCTTTGCATTGGCTATGTACATGTATGTTTTTATAAGGTAATATTTGGGTTTGCAAAGGTATTTTGTACACACAAAGTGGATTCATATTCTTTGTGGCTATTAAGGACTATATTTGAATTAAAGTTTTAGTGCCAGGAGTTTAGCTTCCGGCCCTTCAATTGTTCAAAGAAATAAATCGATATTGACGTTTCTTTTGTACAAAAGAAATAATGACCTGTGTAGGAATAGAATGACAGTCCCTCTTTCCCTGCATGTGGTTGATTATAGAATGCTTTATCATTCAGTTAGATCTATTTATGCAATCACAGTAATGTTCCAGTGAAAATAGTTCCCAAGGGTCACATAGTCCAGTTACAAAACACTGTGCCATATTTGACAGCCAAGTCTTTTGTGCTAATGCTAATTATGGGATGGCCTGACTTGATATTTGAGCAATACACTTAGATTACCAGCTGCTTTTAAGTGACCTCTGAGCTGACCAGGTTTTTTTTTCAAAGATAACAAAATCATGATGATAAAAAAACAAGTTTACAGCAGAGTACTGCATCTCAATCAACTGAAGTTTTTGTGTAGGTCAGTAACATATCTGTAAAGTGTGTCTTAAAATGGTTGTAAACCTCAGAAATGAAATAAGAACAAAGCATATCCCTCTATAGTGTGTGCTTTTCTCAATTAAGAGCACTAAGTGTCATTTTTTGTCTATTGCCTTGTCTCTCTGCTATCATCACGAGTAATTTCTGACAAGTTTTCCTGACACCAAGAGAAAAAAGGTGAAAGGGGATGGAGCTCCAGCACACAGCCTGTGATTGACAGCTTTAGCTCTGCTCCTGTGTGCTGTGTGAAGGGGGGGTGTATCCCTTCCCTCCAATCAGCTCTTAGAGCTCTCCTCACTGAGCTCTGCAGATTGTGACTTCAGATCTATGCCCCCTTTTTTCTGACAATTCAGATAAGTTGTATACATTTTGCACCGCGGTTCTCTTGAAAGGCAAGAACGCGGTAACGTCATTGTGTGACTACCGCGCATGCGTCAAAGTCATTTTGAGCATGCACAGGTTTCCACGGCGACAGGTAAGTATACAGACGCTCGGGTCAAAAAGGTAAACAAACACCTTACATACAGTATACTGTAATCTTATAGATTACAGTACTGTATGTAAAAAATACATACCCCCCTTGTCCCTAGTGGTCTGCCCAGTGCCCTACATGTACTTTTATATAATAAAAACTGTTCTTTCTGCCTGCAAACTGTAGATTGTCCATAGCAACCAAAAGTGTCCCTTTATGTCAAAAATGGCTTTAGAGCAGCTAGAAAACAGCGATAATAAATTATAATCACTTGCAGAATTGAGTGATAGCGATTTGTGGGGAAATTCGTCATAAAAAAATAAAAGTAATGACAGCGACAATTCTGCAACTGAGAAAATTTCAGTGATTTTGAGTTGATTACATTATTGAATAATTTTTATTATAATTATATTATTATTTGTTATAATTATTTATTATATTATAATTTATAATTTTTTTTTTTTTTTTTTAAATTCATACCCGGGATGCCTACTAGACTCTTGTTTGGACAGATTTAAGTGAGTTATTCCTAAGAAATACAGGCCTACAGTATAAAACGCCAAATTTCCTTGCAAATAATGGTACCACTTTCAGCACATTTTTATTATTCAAATAATCATACCGCCAGGGAGGTTAAAAACACTAGTAACAGTAACCGTTATCATTCATGCCGCTGTTTTCAGAAACGGTTAAAGTGACACTAAACCTGTCAGCTCCTACTGTGATTGGACACAGCAGAATTTTGTCAGCAGGTCGTAGCCAATGATTCATGGCCAGTACCTGTGATTGGCGGTGTCCAATCATAGCCCAGAGCCCTGTGTTGACAAACAACACAGGGCTCTGTACAGAGGGAAAAGAAGCAAACTGATTTTGAGTAACATTAACACAGCTGGAATCACATTTTTTTTGTGTTACTAAAGTTTTTTTTTTTATCATGGAAAAAAAAACATATTCTACTTGCCTTCTCTGAGCAATGTTATTCTCCTCTTGGCTCCTCCTCTTTTTCTTGAGTCCCCATAGGAAGCTATGGAAGCACACAGGGTTTACTTGCTCCTGAGCTGTGTGTCTTCCTCCTCACTGCATTTGATTGACAGCAGCAGGAGCTAATGGCTGCTATTCAAGGCCCTGTGTAAGGAGGAAGAGCAGGGAGAAGAGATGCAGCCGTGCACAGCTCTGGATCTCTTCTCTCCTCTCTTCCGCTTTACACAGAGAAATATAAAATGTATTTATATTTACCTATTCTGTATTTTCTGAACTCTAATGGACCTTCCATAGATTGTTATTATTCACTTTGGACTTTATGTTTTGGTTTTGTTTGCATTCAATTTTGCATTGCCTATTTTACCCTTCCAGGTTCACATGCTATTCCCTTGCTCACTTAGCGCCACACATTCGTTTTTTATTTTTTTTTTATTTTATTGCTATAGGGGCACCTGCAGGATAAAGGAGATACGAACCCCAACAGGAAACTCCAGAAGAAGAGGGGGTAATGGACTGCTCCAAGCAATATCATTGCACAGAGCAGGTAAGTATAACATCTTTTTTATTTTAATAAAAAAATAATGAGGCTTTACAATCACTTTAAAGTGGAGGTTCACCCAAAAACGTAATTTTTAACATTAGATTGAGGCTCATTTTGTCAAGGGGAATCGGGTGTTTTTTTTTTAAATCGAAGCAGTACTTACCGTTTTAGAGATAGATCTTCTCCGCCGCTTCAGGGTATGGGCTGCGGGACTGGGCGTTCCTATTTGATTGACAGGCTTCCGACAGCCGCATACATCGCGTCACGATTTTCCGAAAGTAGCCGAACGTCGGTGCGCAGGCGCCGTATAGAGCCGCACCGACGTTCGGCTTCTTTCGGCTACTCGTGACGCGATGTATGCCTGTCAATCAAATAGGAACGCCCAGTCCCGAAGACCATACCCGGAAGCGGCGGAGAAGATCGCTCTCTACAACGGTAAGTACTGCTTCGATTTAAAAAAAAACACACGATTCCCCTTGACAAAATGAGCCTCAATCTAATGTTAAAAATTGTTTTTCGGGTGAACTCCCGCTTTAAGTATACAGGAAGATTGGGCATAAAAGAGTTCCCAGCATGCACTGGTGGAGGTACACAGTATCCAAAGCTTTTCTTTAGGGTATATTCTGTCCATAAACCAAATGATAATTTAAAAATACAGTGAGCAAGGGTTAGAGTACCTAAATATTAAAGCAGGGCTGTCCTTTCCCAGGTCACAAGGTGGTTTTATTAGCAAAGTGTTTCAACGGAATCAAAATGCCTGCTCCATCTGTCCTAAGCTTGACCTTGAAACATGAAATCTAATCCTATGCAAGGAGCTTAGCACAAGATTTGATGCAGCACTGTCAGTATGTAAAGAATGAGGGGGCCAAAACAATGATGATGTTTGATCATGGCACACTGATGTTTTCATTGCTAGATTGATGTCTGACGATTCCTATTCAATAGGTATTGAAATGTACAGTCCATTAGAAGCAGAGAACAATAGCAGTCTATTTTCAGTCTCTAAAGCAGTCTAGAATCTAATATTATTAGCAATCTATAATCGACATACAATGTAAGATAATTAGTGTGCTATAATCAATTTATAATATAAAATCATTAGTATTCTATAATCTAGATGTATTATCATTTTATAATTAGTCTGTAATCTAAATGTATTAGCAGTATATGATCAGTCTATAATCTGAAATCATTAGCAGTCTATGATCAGTTGATAATTTAAATGTATTAATAGTTTATAATCTAAATGTATTAGTAGTCTATGATCAGTCTACTATCTAAATGTATTATCATTCAATAATCAGTCTAATATCTAAATGTGTTATTCTATGATCAGTCTATAATCTGAAATCTTTAGCCATCTATGATCAGTCTACTATCTAAATGTATTATCATTCTATAATCTGAAATCATTAGCAGTCTATTATCTAAAAGTATTATCATTCTGTGATCTAAATGTATTGGTAGCATAGGCGTGCGCAGGTTGTGTGCCAGGTGTGCCTGGGCACACCCTAATCCTGAGGTTGGCAACCCGTCAATCGTGATCTACCTGCCGATCATGGGTAGGTGACAAGTAAACTGCGATCCTTCCTTGCCGAGCCTCAGAATCTGGACAGGAAGGGCAGCGGGGCTGGGATAAAGTGGAATCGGTCTGTATTTTTCTCCTGCAGCAGCTGAAAGTAGGCTTCTCCTCCCTCTCCCCGAAATTCAACTGCTACAGGAGCAAAATACAGGGGGATCGGTACCAATATATGCCACCCCTCCTGTCCCTGTTCATCTCCTTTCTGCTGCCCGGGTCCCCCTTGCTCCCTACCATTGTTTCAGGATGGATAGTGGGGAAGAGGCCAGTACATATGTCACACATATGTGTTGGAGCTTTGAGGTGCACACCCTAATGATATAGGCTGCGCACGCCTATGATTGGTAGTCTATGATCAGTCTACAATCAGGCTATTATCTACAAGTATTGGTAGTCTAGAATCTGAAATCATCAGCAACCTATGATCATCAGTGTATTATCTAAATGTATAATCATTCTATAATCAGTCTATTATCTAAATGTATTATCATTCTATAATCAGTCTATTATCTAAATGTATTATCATTCTATAATCAGTCTATTATCTAAATGTATTATCATTCTATAATCAGTCTATTATCTAAATATATTATCATTCTATAATCAGTCTATTATCTAAATGTATTATCATTCTATAATCAGTCTATTATCCAAATGTATAATCATTCTATAATCAGTGTATTATCTAAATGTATTATCATTCTATGATCAGTCTATAATCAGTGTATTATCTAAATGTATTATCATTCAATCATTGGTTTATAATCAGGCTATTATCTAAATGTATTATCATTCTATAATCCGTCTATTATCTAAATATATTATCATTCTATAATTGATCTATAATCAGTCTATTATCTAAATGTATTATCATTCAATCATCGGTTTATAATCAGGCTATTATCTAAATGTATTATCATTCTATGATTGGTCTATAATCAGGCTATTATCTAAATGTATTATCATTCAATCATCGGTTTATAATCAGTCTATTATCTATATGTATTATCATTCTATGATTGGTCTATAATCAGTCTATTATCTAAATATATTATCATTCTATAATTGGTCTATAATCAGTCTATTATCTATATGTATTATCATTCTATGAGGTCAATAATCAGCCTATTATCTAAATGTATTGGTAGTCTATGATCAATCTATAATCTGAAATCATTAGTAAGCTATGATCAGTCTATATTTTAAATGTATAAGCAGTTTCTAATCTAAACGTATTATCATTCTAACATGGGTCTATAAACTGAAATCCTCAGTGGATTGTTGGCATTCTAGTCTATAATGAAATGTATGATGATTGCACTATCTCTCAGCAGAAATGACAGATCTGCTCCTCTCTGACACTGGGGTCTGTAATGTATTGTGATTGGTGTAATAGTAGGAGGCGGTGACCCCACATGTCTATCTCTCACAGGTAACCCTATCACCCCCATCTTGCAGGATGTTCATTCGATGCCAGCTATCAGTTGGCAGTGATCGGAGTGCTGCCATCCATCCATCTCATGTGTGAGAACCTTGAAGGTCAGGAACCTTGAACCTCCTCCTCCTCCCCCCTCCATTGTGTGCAGCAGGCTGTGGATGGAGGTGATCCATTGACAGCTCGTGTAGGGAGGGATGGAGGGGGGGCTCAGCAGCAGCAGCAGCAGGCTATAGAGCTGTGTGCGATCATATCCAGAGGATGAACTCCTCCGGGCTTTGAATTACCGCGATGCTGAGCACAGTGCAGGCAGTACATTAGTGGTGTGCTGCATTGATGCTGAAGGAGTAGAGCTCTGCTGGCAGCTCAGCGAGGAGGATCGCCTATACCCTACACCGGGCACCCCCCACCCTACACCGGGCACCCCCCACCTCCCCCCGATGATGCCCCTGCAGAGCTTCTCCCGGGACAGGGAGCCGTCCTCCCTCCTCCGATGGGACGAAGTACCGGATGATTTCGTGGAATGCTTCATCCTGTCCGGTTACCGGAGACTTCATCTGACCGCCCAGGAGTGCCTGGCCTCCATCTTCCAGCCCACCAATGAGACTCTGAATTTCTGGACCCATTTCATCCCTCTGGTTCTGTTCGTCAGTAAGTTCTCGGAGGTATTCTTCCTTTCCAGTGAGTTGCCCTTCACCCACCCGGCACTGCTGCCACTATGGTGTTACGCCTCCGGAGTGTTGCTGACATTTGCCATGAGTTGTACAGCCCATGTGTTCAGCTGCCGCTCCCTGCGCCTGCGTGCCGCCTTCTTCTTCCTGGACTATGCTTCTATCAGCTACTACGGCTTCGCCAGCACCGTGGCTTATTCCTACTACCTGCTCCCTAGACTCAGCCTGCTGGACCCCAGTGTTATGACCCCGTACCTGCACAGCCTGGGCTGGCACCGGGTAGACTACAGCATGCTCATGGGGCTGTACAGCGAGCTGGTGCTGCCGGTGGCATTTGTCCTGGCGGTGACGTGTACCGTGGCGTGCTGCAAGAGCCGATCAGAGGATTGTTCGTACCCCTTTGCCATCCGTACCTTTGTCTTCGCTATGCCCCTCAGCATGGCCTGCCCGGTGATGATTGAGAGCCTGCTCTTTGACCTGGGGGGGAAGAACCCCACTCTCTTCATCTATTTTTACCGGAGATATTTCTGGCTGCTGGTGGCCGCCTTCTTCAATGTCAGTAAGCTCCCGGAGAGGATCCAGCCAGGATTGTTTGACATTATAGGACACAGCCACCAGCTCTTCCACATCTTTACCTTCCTTAGTATTTATGATCAAATGCACTATGTGGAGCAGGGCTTAGAACAGTTCCTCAAAGCTCCCCACACCTCCCCTACTGTGCAGGGGACCATTGGTTACATGGTGCTTCTGACTGTATGCCTGGGCTTTGTAGTCAGAAAGTATCTGAAAGGACTGGCCAGCGCCAAACAGGACTAAACTAGGGCGCTGAGTCCTGCCGGGGTGGAACATGCCCATCCAGTGGGCTTTTTACTATAAGGCAGCCTTTCTCAACCTTCTCGCCCTAAAATAATTTGCAGGTCTATGGCAAACCAGTACATCTGGGGTCAGGGGTCAACAGAAAAGCCAGTTTGCAAGGGGTCACCTGAAAAGGTTAATGGGAAAAACAGTTTATTGGGGGTCAGGGGTCAACAGAAAAGCCAGTTTGCAAGGGGTCACCTGAAAAGGTCTTATGGGAAAAAACAGTTTATTGGGGGGTCAATGGCAAACCAATTAATTGGGGATCAATTGGAAAACCAATTCATCAAAAGGGCGATGTGAAAGCCAGTTCATCAGGAGTTAATTGAAAAATTAATTCATCAGGGGTCAACGAAAAAGCAAATTTATTGGGGATCAATGGGAAAACCAATTTATCGGCGGTCACTGGCAAAACCATTGTGTTGGGGGTCAATGGGAAAAACAGTTTATTGAGGGTCGATGGGAAACCAATTAATTGGGGTTCAATTGGAAAACCAATTCATCAAGGGTCGATGGGAAAGCCAGTTCATCAGGAGTTAATTGAAAAATTAATTCATCAGGGGTGAACGAAAAAGCGAATTTATTGGGGTTCAGTGGGAAAACCAATTTATCGGCAGTCACTGGGAAAACCATTGTGTTGGGGGTCAATGGGAAAACCAGTTTATTGAGGGTCGATGGGAAACCAATTAATTGAGGATCAATTGGAAAATGAATTTATCAGGGGTCACTGGGAAAGCCAGTTCATCAGGGGTTAGCTGAAAAATTAATTCATTGGGGTCAGTGGGAAAACCAATTTATCGGGGGTCAATGGGAAAACCAATTCTTCAGGGGACAATGGGTAAAGCCATTTTGTTGGGAGTCAATGGGGAAATCAATTCTTCAGGGGTCAATGGGGAAACCAAATTATGGGGGGGGGGGGGTTAAAGGGGAAACCAACTTATCAGGGGTCAAAGGGGAAACCAATTTCATTGGGGGGCAATGAGAAACCAATTTATCCAGGGTTAAGGGAAAACCACTTAATTTGGGGTTAATGGGGAAACCAATTCATCAGGGTCAATGGGCAAACCAATTCATCTGGGGTCAATGAAAAAACAACTCATCTAGGGTTAATGGGAACCCACTTAATTTGGGGTCAATGGGGAAACCAATTCATCAGGGGTCAATGGGGAAACCAATTCATTGGTGGTCAATAGGAAACAATGCCTCTTGCATTCAATAATGGTCAGTAGGTTGAATGAAACCCTAAAGCCGCGTACACACGATCAGTCCATCAGATGAGAACGGACCGAAGGACCGTTTTCATCGGTTAACCGATAAAGCTGACTGATGGTCCGTCGCGCCTACACAAATTGGTTAAAAAAACAATTGTGTCAGAACGCGGTGACGTAAAACACAACGACGTGCTGAAAAAAACGAAGTTCAATGCTTCCAAGCATGCGTCGACTTGATTCTGAGCATGCGTGGATAACCGATGGTTGTGTCTACTAACGATCGTTTTTTCCCATCGGTTAGGAATCCATCGGTTAAATTTAAAGCAAGTTGGCTTTTTTTTAACCGATGGTTAAATAACCTATGGGGCCCACACACGATCGGTTTTGACCGATGAAAACGATCCATCAGACCGTTGTCCTCTGTTTAACCAATCGTGTGTACGAGGCCTTACATAAGTGGTCAGAATGCCACCCTTAAGCCAGACATATACAGTAAGATTTTAATTTGAAAAATAATTTATCAACATTCTTTGGCATCATTGAGTCAGCTAATTTCCTTCGAAAGCCCCTAAAGTGTCATCCAAACTTGCTATTTGAATGGAATCCCAGACGTAATAAACAGGCTTCATCACAATATATATGATTTTTTACAAACAAAACAAAAAAAAAACATTCACTGTTAGAATATCATTTGAAAAAAATGTTCCATCCCGCTGCTTCACAATTGAAAATGCATGTTGAATTAACATTCTGAAAAACAACATTTTACTGGTGTATGGCCAACTTTACAGACAGCTAGAAAAAAATTGTTGGGGTCATGTAGCTGGCTCTGCCAAGTGGCGTTTGCCATGGGGCTATGCAGGCACCATCAGATGGTAGGTCAACCAGCCACAACTCAAGGAACTCCCCACAACCTCTGGAGGAACCCTAGAGTTCCATGGGACTCTGGTTGAGAATGGCTGCTATACAGGCATTGCCTATTGCAATACACATTGGAGAGCAGGTCTCTGCTGAAAAACTTTAAGGGTTTGCATAATCATATTTATTGAATTCACAAGCAGGCTGCTACTGTTAATGTCTTATTTGTATTATTACCAGGTCCAACTACTGATTATGAAACCCTTTTTATGCATCAAATTAGAATCCTATTTATTTTATTATTGTTTGAAAACCCCCGTGATTGTCAATAGTTACTGTGTCCATGGTACTATGCCAGAAGTGGTTGCACCCCGGCAGACTTAGGATAGGCTAGGACTAAATTATTTAAAGATGCGTTCACTCTTCGCTTATTCAACAAATGGAAAACATTCTCTCTGTAGTCGTTTAGCCTTTTATCCCCTCTATCAAATGAGTATTAATAATTTGTTGGCAGAGATTCCTTTTAGACTCTGTGTACCAGAATGCTACCTCTTATATATCTGGGATGGTTAATAATTCAGTGCAAAAACAGTCCATAGCAACCAGCTTTAGGTGGGTAGACTATCGGAAGCCCATGTGTGGTTGGTTGCCCTGATTTACTTCTGTTACGCACACCATTGCCCGATTATTGCACGAAATGCGTGTGTTCCAGGCAGCTGTACATGTCTGATATTCTGCAGGTTAAATCTCTTGCGTAATACTGTTTCCACATCTACAAAAGATTTGCGATAACGTTGGTTTATCTATAGCGTCCTCGCTCCTATGGATTGGGTTATATAACCTTTGCACATAGCTGATCCCAAAGACACATTTTTTTTTTTTCAATATTTGCCGTTGTTTTCCTGGTAAAAAAAAAAGCATCACAGCATGGTAATTGCGCAGTCTCTTCCCTAATGCTGTCAGCCTGAAGCTGAATCCCTTGAATAAGCACTTTCTAGGATAGCTGTATTTCCAGAAGAGTGGATGCATCTTTAATTGTGTGCAATCCCCAAAGGGGCATTAATACTTCCATTTAGCTAGGATATTGCAAATGAACGGATGGGACATGAACCAGTAACTTATATTGTAATTCCTGATGCCTGTGTCATTTAAGCTTTGTCTTTTTTTTTTTTTGGTCATCTGCTCTGGGATTAGTTTTTTTTTCAATGTAAACAGTTTGGCAGCTGCATTATCTGCCTGCTAATGTTCTCTCTGTACTGTGCAATATGTAGATGCCAGATTCAAAGAAGCAGCATGGGATGGAACAAGACAAGTCTTCAATTATTCCTGGCCTCTTGTTCTCATTCATAAATAGATGATCCTTCCTAGGCCAGCTGCTAACGCACAATGTGACCTAACTGTGGAGGACGTTTAACCTGCGCAGTGCTGGACAGAAATGCTACTCACGGTGGTGGCACTCACTTCTAATAAGCCTTGAAAAATCTTGTACACAATTCAAAATGCACTTAACACTTTCAGCAGAAAAAAAGGGCTGGGCTCCACATTCCACTGCATTGTTTTGTTGGCCGCTATGCGGTACAGGGGTGGTCTGCGGTTATTGTTTTAACCCCTTCACTGCAACACCATACTTGCCATAGGTTTTGGCTGAATGTGTTTTATTTTTTTATGTGGGTGCTAGTGACTACTAGATCTGATTAAAAGGATTCTGGGTCATTATAACGTCAGAACAGTGTTCTGTAAACCCAGACAGCACATAGAATATTAAAAAGCCACTATTTGTCCATGGTAACTATGATACTACAGGCATATGCCACTTTTAAGTATTCAATGGGGTTTATTTACTATAGCTGGAAAGTGCAAAATCAGGCTCAGTTCTGCACAGAAACCAATGAGCTTCCAGGTTTTATTACCAAAGGGTTACTAAAGGAATTATTATGTTATACTTACCTCCACTGTGCAGTTAGTTTTGCACAGTGTGGCCCGGATCCACGTCTTCTGGGGTCCCTCTGCGGCTGTCTCTGGTCCTCCCCGCAATAACTCACCACAGTCATGCGAGAGCTCGCATGGTGGTCAGTAATTGCGGGCGCTCTCCCGTGATACAGCGAGCGGCCGTAGCTGCTCATTGTAACACTCGGCCCCGCCCCTCGGTGCGCCACGTCACTGGATGTGATTGACAGCAGCGCCGGCCAATGAGCGGCCAGGTTGAGCGGCGAAGAGGATCTCGGGACCGCGCGTGGGACTTTCGCGGGGTCAGGTAAGTATAAGGGGAGCTCGGGGGGGGGGGGGGGGGGCGGCAGCATCAGATGTTTTTTCACCTTAATGCATAGATTGCATTAAGGTGAAAAAACATTTTCCTTTACAACTCCTTTAAAGTGGATGTAAACCCACTCTCATCCTTTCTAAACTACTGCCATAGTGCTGATCTATAGGGATATACATGTCTCCTGCATGTGTCCTTACCTGTCAAATGTATCCCCTCTGTCTGTTAAAAGAACTAAAAAACTGCAGATTCTGTGGCTGGGTCTGTTGTCTGGAGTCGTGATGTCAGTAGACTCCTTGCCCACCTCTACACTCCCCTTACACTAAATTCTGCTATGATCACTAACATCCAGTCAAAATCCAGAAAAGTAACCACATGACTTCAGAAAAGGAGTGGGGGTGGGAATTAAAAAAGAATGCTTGTCTCAGGCTAGTGCATGAGATATGTAAATAACCTGTCACTCACAGCAAGGGGAAGAACGGGCAAAAGTTTTCTCCTGTTTGTCCATTTATCTCACTGAAAAAAGAAAAGAGGATTGCTCAGAGCTGGATAAACTCGTTGTGGCAAGACTGGCACAGATGATAGGAAATCTTATACTCTACATTGTGACAGCAAAAAAAAATCGGGTTTACATCCACTTTAATTGAACAAGCTGGGTTTAGAAGCTCATTAATTTCTATGTAGAAGTGAGCCTGATTTTGCACTTTCCATCTTTAGAAAATAAACCCCATTGTATACTTAAAAGTGGGGTATGCCTTTACTTTACTACTGCTTGTATTGTAAGAAACTCACAGGTACTCAAATGTTTGTTTGTTTTTTAAACCAGGAATTGCTTATGTTATTTTTATTTGTTTTGCTTTTTTTCAGTTACAGCTATACACTTTGTGTGTTTTTATTTGTAAGATACAAAACAAGAACAGTATGATATTATATAAATTAATTTAAAAACGAATTGATTGAAAAATATTTTTACTAACCAGGTTTAAAATTAAGGCCTTACAGGTTGGTGTCCTTGGTACTGATGCAATAGAGGAAGGGCACTTTATTAGATGATATTCTCATTAGTCTAGCTCAGGAAATATGTGTTTTGTTCTGAACACTCATAGAGGGAACACACGGTCTGAAATACCCGTTTTAGACTTTACTGGCAGATAACTCCTATGTGTACAAGTCAAATACCCCTTCCTCCATTAATCCGAAATCTGAACACTGCTAAGAACTATTTACATTGTAAAGGTCAGTCCACCCAGATCCAAAGGGTCATTCCACCCAAGTTAACTGGTGTTGCTGGAAAGCTGAACTATCTAAGGAATCATTCACATCACATGCATTGGTCAACGCAATCCAGGCACATTGACAAGTCACAAAGCTATGTTTTGTAATATGACAGTTCACGCCAGGCCCAGATTCAAGAAGCAATTGCGCCCGTGTAACCATAAGTTACACGGCGCAATTGCTTACTTGCTCCGGTGTAACGAGTGCTCCTGATTCAGGAACCTCGTTACACCGACTGCAGCCTAAAATCTGCGCGGCATAAGGCACTTATGCCTCGCAGATTTTAGGCTGCATTCTTGTGCTTGCCGCTAGGGGGCGCTCCTATTGTGATCAGCGTGTAGTATGCAAATTGCATACTACCACTGATTCACAAGCTTGCGCGGGCCCCGCGCAAGCCAGGTACGGAGTTTCCGTACGGCAACTTTAGCGCAAGGTTGCCCCTTCTAATAGTAGGGGCAGCCAATGCTAAAGTATAGCCGGCCTTCCCGTGCCGTGAAATTTGAATTTCACGGCGTTTGCGTAAGTGATTCGTGAATGGTGCTGGACGCCATTCACGTTCACTTTGAAGCAAATGACGTCCTTGCGACGGAGCATGCGCTGTACGCTCGGCGCGGGAGCGCGCCTAATTTAAATGATTCCCGCCCCCGGCGGGATCATTTAACTTGCGCACGCTTACGCCGGGCAAATTTGCCGGCCCGCCCTCGCAGTTCACGGAGCTACTGCTCCGTGAATCGAGGGCAGCGCAAAATATTTGCGGGGGCGCAGGGCAAAATCGTTGCCCTGCTCCCCCGCAAATATAGCGCAAGCTATGCTGAATCTGGGCCAATGTGTTGTGTTGGTGGGCGCTGTAAAAAAAATGAGGCAGGCAGCTTTATATTGCACCCCAGCGCAATTGAAGGGGTTGATGTGTTGCATTGTGCATTAGGTGAAAAAAAAGGGGAAAAACAGCACACAAAAGAGGCACCGCACTGCAAAACATCAACACATACCAACACATATTTTGAACTTATCCTAACAGTTTCTTACATTTCCTATTGTCTCCAGATGCGTAATCTCTGCACACCACTTCAGTACCAGTGGACAGTACAATGAGGACCAGGGGCGGCCCGTCCATTAAGGGTGCATTGGGCGCTGCCCCCTCTATCCACGCCACCCCCTATACATAGCATAAATCTATCCACGGATGCCACGGCCACCCCCTATTCATGCGTCCGGCCACCTTTCAGGACGCCGAGCACATGAATTACAGGGGCGGGTCGTTTTTATGAAGCACCTGATTAGAGCCATAGACTCTAATAAGCTTCAAAACAGGGTGGTCTCGGAGCGCAGAGCATTGCGCTTGGAGCCCACTCAGGTGTGTTAGAAAAGCAAATTAATATTTGCTTTTCTAACACTGAATCGCCTCTTCACCAATCAGGAAGCGCGGGTCTGATACGCGGTTTCAGATTGACTGAAAGGTCAGGCGATTCTATTGGATGCCTAGAAGGAGGGGGATGTTTGGCAGAAGGCGCCGTGATCCACACCAGAGGAGGAGGAAGAAAGCCACTCGACACACTGCACACCCACTTCCTAGATGGGGTAAGTGCGGGGCTTTGATGTCCCTGGGGGGAGGGGGGGTTGGTGGTTGCCAAAGAAAAAACCATTTATTGAATTTTTTATTTATTTACTATAGTTTCTACAATGGGATATTTAGGAACACCCAAAGGTGTATGGGAACACTGCAAACTCCCAAGTTGGGTGGGAACAGAGCTACATTTTTGCTCCCCTCCCCCACCACATGTCCAAATGAAGCTAGGCTCCATGCACACTGAAGCTGATAAAAGCTATAAAAAAACGCCAGTAGCTTTGCAGGGAGCCTTTCAACGTTTTTTAGCGTTTTTGCAATAGCTTTAATCAGCGTTTTTCAGTTTAGCTTTTTTTTTTTCCAATGGATTAAAAAACGCTTTTGAGAGTTTTTTTGCGTTTTTCAGCGTTTTGCGTTTTTCAGCGTTTTTTCCTGCCAAAAAACTGCACTTTGAACGCAAATTTCGGGCGTTCAGAAAAAAGCCAATAAACTCCAAAGCTCATTAACACTAAAAAACGCCCAGGTGTGCATGGGCACATAGGCTAACATAGAGTTCAGTTTATGGGCTTTAAAAAAAAAAAGCCAAAAATGCCAATAAACTGCAGTTTATCAGCTTCAGTGTGCATGGAGCCTAAGTGTGTCATGGAGACGCCACCTCTCAAGTCCTCAAGAGATATCCTTAGTACATAAGTCTGCATTTATAACTGAAATTTCAGATTTGAAATGGTAACATAACAGAAAGGTTTGTTCACACCAGCATCTGCATTGCAACAAAGTGGCTTGTGTGTGGTGCGGTCTGGCCGGACCAGCGAGGCGTTGATGCGCCAGTACTGGTGCTTTTGACTGTTCACACAGTGACGTTTCATACAGTTCTATCACCTGGCATGCAGTGATCCATGCTGCGCTGGAAAAAAGTACTGCGTGCAGTAAATTTTTCCAGCGCACATCACCACAATGCAGTGGTGTAAACCGGCCACATCAGAAACAATGCACTGTGCCTTGTCTTGCGGTGGGACTGCAATGGAGTAGCCACCCAGCGCAGTCCTACTACACCTGGTGTAAATAGACCCTTCGGCCTTTCATGCCTCCAAATTCATAGAAAGAGCTACAGTATGTATATTATACCATAATATTGCTGTCAGTGGTTGACTTGGTTACAGTCACAGCTTGACTCTTGTAGCCTCCCAATGCTGTTCAAGCACACATGAAAAATGTAACATGGGTGTCTGATGTGAGTGATCAGCTAGTTTATGGTCAATGGAGCTTCAGAAATGCTTGTTATCTGCTTATGTTAGAAACTTAGGGGCAGATTCTCGTAGATCGCCGCATCTCTGAGGCGGCGTAACGTATCTCATTTACGTTACGCTGCCGCAAGTTTTACGGGCAAGTGCTTGATTCACAAAGCACTTGCCTGTAAAGTTGCGGCGGCGTAGCGTAAATCCTCCGGCGCAAGCTTGCCTAATTCAAATGATCCGGGTAGGGTGGCGTGGATCATTTAAATTAGGCGCGTTCCCGCGCCGAACGTACTGCGCATGTGCCGTCCCTAAAATTTACCGACGTGCATTGCGCTAAATGACGTCGCAAGGACGTCATTGGTTTCGACGTGAACGTAAATGGCGTCCAGCCCCATTCACGGACGACTTACGCAAACGACGTAAATTTTTACATTTCGACGCGGGAACGACGGCCATACTTAACATTGGTTGCCCCTCATATAGCAGGGGCAACTTTACGCGTCGCAAATCTAACGTATACGTCGTAACTTCACTGCGTCGACCACGCGTACGTTCGGGAATTCGCGTATTTTGCTAATTTGCATACCCGACGGGGAAAACGACAGAGGCGACACCTAGCGGCGAAAAAAAAATTGCATTTAAGATCCGACAGCGTAAGAGCCTTACGCCTGTCGGATCTAATGGTTATCTATGCGTAACTGATTCTAAGAATCAGTCGCATAGATAAGACGGCCCAGATTAGGACTTATGACGGCGCACATTGCGTTGCGCCGTCGTAAGCCCTTTGAGAATCTGGGCCTTAGAAACGTTTTTTTCGATAAAATGTTTCTAATGCCTAAGGCCCCGTACACACGGTCGAACATGTCCGCTGAAACTGGTCCGCGGACCAGTGTCCGCGGACATGTCCGACCGTGTGTACGGCCTAGCGGACAGGTTTCCAGCGGACAAAAGTTTCTTAGCAAGCTAAGAAACTTGTCCGCTGGAAACATGTCCGATGGTTAGTACACCTAATCGGACATGTCCGCTGGTTATGACGTGTAACCAGCGCCCCGAAATCCCGCGCATGCGTCGAATTGATTCAACGCATGCATGGAAGCATTGCACTTCCGTGTTTGAGAACGTTGGTGTCTTCTACGTCACCGCGTTCTCTGTCCGCAGGGATTTTGGTCTGATGGTGTGTACACACATCAGACCAAAAGCTCCCAGGAGACATGTCCGATGAAAACGGTCTGCGGACCGTTTTCATCGGACATGTCTCCTCGTGTGTACGGGGCCTAAGCTGTTAAAACAAAGTTGCACCATGACCACGCATGTCCAAATATGTGCTCACTGAACAGTTACATTTAAAAAAAAAAGTAAATGAATGTAAGCCAGTGTTGGAGCCTGTTTATCATCCTGTGCTACGCACACTTTTGCTGTAGCTTTTCTGTTGGGGATGGTAATAGACTACTAATTAAAAAACTCCAACTCATCCTGAAGGTTAATACTCCCAAGGGTGTAAACATCCTGCTCTTAATTCAGTAAGATTGGTCAGACAATGGGGTAGATTTACTAAACCTGGTACACTCAGAATCTGGTACAGCTATGCATTGTAGCAAATCAGCTTCTAACTTTAGCTTGTTCAATTAAAAGAGAAGTATGGGGTTTGGATTTTTTAGCAGATTTATATTTACCTAGGTGGATGAAGCATCAGTCCGATGCTTCATCTGTCCCCTGCTGGCTCTAACACTGTTAGATCACTCAGTTCTGACAGCTCCCAGAGCAGAGAGCTGCTGACTGTCAGTCACCAGCTCTCTGCTCTGCCCCCTCCTCGCTCATTGAAGCACTGGGTTGTGGAGACGCGGGAGCAGCCGACTCTGCCTCAGCGGCTTGCTGAGAGGCTGAGCGGGGTGCCTGTCCAGGCATGTGGACAGATCCTGACCCCAGTGTCACAAACTTGCCGAGCCTTGACCAGCTCTGTGACGTCAGTGGACTTCAGTCCCCTGTCTGCTGAGTGCAGAACGAACTGCACTTCTGTGATCCACAGGAGAATTACAGCCAAATGAGCTTTGGCTGTATCTCTCCTTTAGAGTGATTGTAAAGTTTTTTTTGTTTTTTTTCTTTAAAATAACAAACATATTATACTTACCTGCTCTGTGCAAGGATTTTGCACAGAGCAGCCCTGATCCTTCTCTTCTGGGGTGTCCCTGCGGCGCTCCTGGCCCCTCCTCTTCATCAGGTGCTCTCACGGAGAGCCGCTTACCATGGGGGAAGCCATGCATACATGCTCACGTGTCCCGAAGCTGCATCCATTGACACAGACAGCAGGACACGCCCCCACTCTCCTGTCACTGGATTTGATTGGCAGCAGTGGGAGCCAATGGCTCCTGCTGCTATAAATCTATCCAATGAGGACAGAGACAGCGGCCATGAGCAGCTGGCCTTGTGCTCATCGCTGGAACAGCTTCAGATAAGAAAAAGAGGGTGCTCTGGGCAGCAGCTGCATCACAAAAGGTTTAATGCATAGACTTCATTAAGGTGAAAAACATTGAGACTTTACAATCCCTTTAAGCATGGGTCTTCAAACTACGGCCCTCCAGTTGTTCAGGAACTACAATTCCCATCATGCCTAGTCATGTCTGTGAATGTCAGTGTGTTACAATGCCTCATGGGATGTGTAGTTCTACAACAGCTGGAGGGCCGTAGTTCAAGGATCCCTGCCTTTAAGCTTTGGCAATAAAACTTGGAAGCTGATTGGACCAGATTTTGAACTCTCCAGCTTTAGTAAATAACCCCCAGTGTAAATTTTCATGGATATTTGGCCTATCCAGTCAAATGCAGCCACTGTTTGAGTATTCTGACAGCTGCGAGTGCTGGCTGTCAGAATACCATAGCTGTCAGTGAAACTCCTCCATCCACGCTTTTTTAGAAATCTTACACTATGGGGGTTATTTATGAAAGGCAAATCCAATTTGCACTAAAAGTGCACTCGGAAGTGCAGTCGCGGTAGATCTGAAATGAGGGAAGCTCTGCTGATTTTATCATACAATCATGTGCAAGCTAAAATGCTGTATTTTATTCTCCTTGCATGTCCCCCGGATCTACAATGATAGGCAGGCGTAGCGTATGGCATATACGCTACGCCGCCGTAAGTTAGAGAGGCAAGTGCTGTATTCACAAAGCACTTGCCTCCTAAGTTACCGCGGCGTAGTGTAAATGGGGCCAGCGTAAGCGCGCCTAATTCAAATGAGGATGGGGGGCGTGTTTTATGTAAATGATTGGTGACCCGACGTGATTGAAGTTTTTTACGAACGGCGCATGCGCCGTCCGTGTACATATCCCAGTGTGCATTGCTCCAAAGTACGCCGCAAGGACGTATTGGTTTCGACGTGAACGTAAATTACGTCCAGCCCCATTCACGGACGACTTATGCAAGCGACGTAAAATTTTCAAATTTCGCCGCGGGAACGACGGCCATACTTAACATTGACTAGGCCAGCTATTTGTTCGACTAACTTTACGCCGGAAAAAGCCATACGTAAACGACGTAAAAAAATGCGCCGGGCGCACGTACTTTCGTGAATCGGCGTATCTAGTCATTTACATATTCTACGCTGAACTCAACGGAAGCGCCACCTAGTGGCCAGCAGAAAAATTGCACCCTAAGATGCGACGGCGTAGGAGACTTACGCCGCTCGTATCTTAGCCTAATTTAAGCGTATCTGGTTTCCAGAATAAGTTTAAATTTAGGACGGCGTAGATTCAGAGTTACGTCGGCGTATCTACTGATACGCCGGTGTAAATCTACCTGAATCTAGCTAGTAGTTTGCACTTGTAGTGCAAAGTGGATTTGCTTTTCGTAAATAACCCCCTATATATGGCCAGCTTAAGGCTGCATTCACACCTGAACGCGGCGTATTGTACCGTGATTTGCCGCGACAAATTGCAGCGTTTTGTCCCGCGATTTGCCGCGGCGTTTTTTAGCCTACAATACGCCGGAGGGGTGATTAACATTGTCGGCTATGCCGAACGCCGAAAGCCGCCTGAAAAAAAGGGTCCGGGACTTGTTTTGGGCTTCAGGCGTTCGGCGTTCGGCGTGGAGATGTGAACCATCTCCATAACCGACAATGTTAAATCACCCCTCCAGCGTATTGCAGGCTGCAATAGCGTGGGGCGTCGGGCGTAAAAACGCCTAGGTGTGAATGCAGCCTTAGAGCTTTAGAAAAAAACATGCTGTATAGAGAGTTTAGTCATCACTGAGGTGACTAGTAAATTCAATATTTATTTTTATTTTTTTCCATGGTTGGGTGTCAAAAAAAAAAAAAAAAAGGTTCACTAAAATAGCAAACACTTGTTTATTACATGATGCCCAAGCTGCTTATATGATCAGAATAACAAATGGGGGTTCAGAAGTCTTATGACTCTTGAAAATCAGGTGATCTTATGAAGTGTCATCTCTTCCCTTCCTCTTACTCATTCTACCGTTAATGTTACTTATAATAAAAATGCAAACAGTTCAATGTGTGCAGTGCTGGTATCTCCCATCCAGAATCAGCCTTGTTATTCCTGCTTCATACACAACATGCAGTGGAAAGGATCGATGATCGTTAGATTAAAAGGCATTTTAGGACACGCAGTTATTAACAGGGATTTTGCCAGTGCCTTGTTACGTCAATCGTTAAGCTCACGCTGTAAAATCTGGGCTTGTATTGATCATGCACTAGCTTTCTGTCCTGGAACTGCAGATAAAATGATAGAGCAGTCATCTTACCACTGCAGTGCCTTTGCAGTGTAACATAATGCATGCTGCTTTTCTGCTTACATTCATTCCTACTGAACAACAGCCTACATAATGATCTGCACTACAGTATCGGCATATGCTGACCTCCAAATGTGTATGTGTGCTCGTCAGAATCTTAGGACTACACACTAGCAAAGGCTGACCTATGATCAGGGGCGGACTGACAACTCATGGGGCCCCCGGGCAATAGAAGATTATGGGGCCCCCGGGCTTACAGATGGCCACCAAGCCAGGAGGCATTACAGAGGCGGGGCAGCTAAAATCTCAGGATTTTCACATCAAAAGCATGTCGGTTTTGGACATATCAGGGACAGATGTAAAGAAAACACAGATTTTTACATACTGTCCCTAGTTTTAATGAGCCTGGCAACCCTAATGGGGCCCTCTAGTGGTATGGGGGCCTCGGGCAGTGCCTGAGTGCCTCAATGGTCAGTCCGCCCCTGCCTATGATCTAATACATCTGATGACCTCAGCAAGCCATACAAATCCTTAGTGCTATTTTGCTTTACATATACAGTATAATAGACTTAGAGGCATATGTATTAATCAGTAAATGTGGCTTTCACCAGACATCCACTGGTGGGCAATCAATCGCTGTCATTTAAAACACATGCACCTGGAAGATTCACCTGGTGAATGTTTGGTGAATGTCAGATTCACTGGTTTATAAATAAGCCCCTTTTGCCATGCTGATGGAATATTATGTTGTAGACTACAGACTTCCCCCACACAAAATTACATTTTCATTAACCACTTCAATACAGGGCATTTTCACCTCCTTCTTGCCCAGGCAAATTTGTATCATTTGTATCGTGAATGTGACATTGCGGCGGACACATTTTTGGCACCATTCACAATTATACAGCGATCAGTGCTATAAAAATGCACTGATTACTGTGTAAATGTCACTGGCAGGGAAGGAGTTAACACTAGGGGGCGATCAAGGAGTTAATTGTGTTACCTAGGGAGTGATTCTAACTGTAGGGGGAGGGGACTCACAAGGGGAGGAGACTGATCGGTGTTCCTCTGTACTGGGAACACATGATCGGTCTCCTCTCACCTAAAAGGACGTGGATTTGTTTGTTTACACTAGGGTTGTCCCGATACCGATACCAGTATCGGGACCGATACCGAGTATTTGCGGGAGTACTCGTACTCCCGCAAATACCCCCGATACTAAAATAGAATACTTGTTTTTGCCCCCCCCCCCACCGCCGCCGCAAACCGCAAAGCCGCAGCCGCTGTTAATCAGCGTGCGGGGAACAGCTTTAGTTTGAATAGCTGTATCCCCGCCGCGTATAGACACTCTGCCTTGCGCGGGATTGGACAGATCATCCGTCCAATCCCGCGCAAGGGGGAGTGTCTATACGCGGCGGGGATACAGCTATTCAAACGAAAGCTGTTCCCCGCACGCTGATTAACGGCGGCACGTGCGGCATCAAGGTATGGGGGACATGGCTGGAATGTGGAGGACATGGCTGCATTATGTGGGGGACATGGCTGGAATGTGGAGTACATGGCTGCATTATGTGAGGGACATGGCTGGAATGTGGAGGACATGGCTGCATTATGTGGGGGACATGGCTGCATTATGTGGGGGACATGGCTGCATTATGTGGGGGACATGGCTGGAATGTGGAGGACATGGCTGCATTATGTGGGGGACATGGCTGGAATGTGGAGGACATGGCTGCATTATGTGGGGGACATGGCTGCATTATGTGGGGGACATGGCTGGAATGTGGAGGACATGGCTGCATTATGTGGGGGACATGGCTGCATTATGTGGGGGGACATGGCTGGAATATGTGGGGGACATGGCTGGAATATGTGGGGGACATGGCTGCAATATGTGGGGGACATGGCTGCAATATGTGGGGGACATTGCTGCATTTGGGGACACATTTAAAAAAAGTATCGGTATTCGGTATCGGCGAGTACATAAAAAAAAGTATCGGTACTTGTACTCGGTCCTAAAAAAGTGGTATCGGGACAACCCTAGTTTACACACACAGATCCACGTCCCTGGCTCTGTTATCCGGCAATCGCGGGTACCTAGCGGACATAGTAATATGATCCTGGGTGGGCGTCATATGACGGCAGCCGCGGGCACCCCCAAGACGGCCAGGAAGCCCAGGACGTCATATGACGCCCACCCAGGATCATATTACTATGGGTATAAAGTGGTTATAGGAATAAAGCTGGCCATTCACAATTTTTCATTTTGTTCAATTTTCTAATCGTTTGTGGGGACAATTACATGGTGGAAAATGTATCTCAAATGAACAAATTTCTTACAACATATGTGGTTTTTGTTCTGGAAATTACAATCCTTCCAAAATTGAATGCTGAAAACAAACAACATTTTGAAATACTTTGAAATGACATTTGTCAAGTCATTGAATGCACTGAGAATTTTCGTATAAACGTTTGTAGAAATATTTGCATGAACTTTGTTTGAAAATTTACTATTGTATGGCCAGCTTAAAACTGATCTCCATGTTTTTGTGAAGTTTAACCACTTGCCGACCATATAACATATGGACATATATATAAGGCAGCAAGGCGGCCGTGCTGCACCAGGGGGTGCGCGCATGTGCCGCCGGCGACCTAGCAGATGCCGGTCAGCGGGTGCCAGCCAATAGATTACTGTCGGCACCTGCCAATCGTCCGAAACACACAGAGGACAGGGCTCTGCCTACTCTATGTAAACAAGGCAGAGCTCTGTCCTGTCAGCGTGGAAGTAATGCATTTACTTTCCCCGCAAAGCAGGGAATTAAATTGATTTACCCCTAGTAAAAGCACCACACATAGTACACACAAACACTGGCTAGGCACACATTTAACCCTTTTGTCACACTAGATGTTTAACCCTTGCGCAGTCGTGCGATGTTATACCCAAACAAAATCGATGTCCTTCTTTCCCCACAAATAGAGCTTTCTTTTGGTGGTATTTGACCACCTCTGTTTTTTTTTTTGCTATAAAATGAAAAATTTAAAAAAATATATATATATTTTTCTTTTTGCTATAATAAATACCCCCTCCCCAAAAAAAATGTCTTCATCAGTTTAGGCCAATATATATTCTTCTACATATATTTGGTAAAATAAATCACAATAAGCGTATATAGATTGTTTTGCGCAAATGTTATATCGTCTACAAAATAGGGGATAGAAATATGGCATTTTTTTTTTTTTTTTACTAGTTTTCGCGGCGATCTGCAATTTTTAGCAGGACTGTGACATTGTGGCGGACAGATTGGACACTTTTGACACATTTTTGGGACCACTGACATTTATACAGCGATCAGTGCTATAAAAATGCACTGATTACTGTGTAAATGTCACTGGCAGAGGAGAGGTTGAACACCAGGGGTGTTCCCTGGGAGGTGTTTCTAACGGTGGGGGGATGGGACTGACTGGAGGAGGAGAGAGATCGCTGTTCCTAATCACTAGGAACAGCAGTTCTTTCTCTCCTCCCCACTCAGAACAGAGACCTGTCTGTTTACATTGACAGATCCCTGTTCTGGCTCTCTTTCCTGGCCACACGCATCGGGTCCTCTCCCGTGCAGACGCACCTGCTATGGCTCTTTGATTAACTGACGTACAGGTACGGTGATTCACGGGAATGTGCCGACCTGCCGCTGTATAATGACGGCAGCTAGTCGGCAAGTGGTTAATTGATGCAACTCTAACAGCCCAAACATTTGTCCATTTTGGATAGGGTAGGTAATGGCTAACCCTGTTTAGTATTTTTCTATGTTCTATTTGGAAGATTTCTCTTCATTTCCTGACCTGAACACAACAGGAAGTGAGGTGAATGTAAGAGACATGTGTCTCCACTGGAAGATTTATGCTATATTCTTGTTCTGGTGACAACTCACTAGGAAAACTTGTTTTCTGTCCCAGTGACAGTGATCACCAGGACAAACAGAGTACATTTCCCTAGCAGAGACAGACAGCAATTAAAACTTGAACAGGTGCATCCAAGCTACTACCTCCTGTGCAATGTCGGGTGAGCCTCAAGAGCACTGGAAAGTCTCTGTAAACCTCCATGTAATTCATGCAAAAAAAAGGAAGAAAGACTGGTGCCGTGAAAACTGGCTAAAACATGGCTGATGATTAAGGCCTGATGGCCGAAACGTGTTGGATTTTTTGACTGCTGCACATGCCATAATAAAATTATGTTTTAGCCGACTTACATGGCACCAGCCTTTCTCCCTTATTAGCAATTAAAGCTCAGCGGGGATCCTCCGTAAAATCCCCGCTGAGCTGGCAGCTGACAGGGCGGTCCCCGCACACTGTGCAGGGACCGCCCTGTCTTTCCTCCGCTCTCCCCTATGGGGGATCGGATGAACACGGACCTTATGTCCGTGTTCATCTGATCGGGCAGACGGAAGAAAAATAGGATTTTCTTCCGTCGCAAATGCGGAGGCGCACGATTACGGGTGTCAGCGGATGGTCATCCGCTGACACCCGTAATCACATAGGGACCAATGTATGTCCCGTTTTCATCCGCAACGGATGGATGAAAATGCGGACATACGGTCCGCACGTGTGAAAGGGTCCTAAGGCGGAGTGATATCTACTTCACTCCGCCTCTTAACCCTGCTAGCTGGAGTAATGCTTGCATGAGCTGCAAGACAGAGAGAAGAGCTCTGTGCTGCACCAAAAGTCAGCCCTGCCCTCAACTTCAGGTCAAAGTGTCTTACGACCCATTCAAGTAAATGAGGTCATTGTCCAAGCACCACCAGGGAGTTAAAATAGGCAGTGAGGAGGCATTGTATCGCCTCCTCACCACCTGCAATAACACTTTGGACCCCACACAAGCATGCAGTTGCAAGGCACTTGCAGAGTGGCCCTCTTTACTTGAATGGTCCACGAATGGTGGGCAGTAGCTTCCACTAAAAGCAACAGGGGGTATAATTCCTTCTGTGACATGCGTACACCCTTGGCTGCTGCCCTACTGACACCGCCCTCTGCCCTCACCATTCACTGCCCTACTGACTGACACTATACTCTGCCCTACTGACACTGTCCACACACCATTCACTGCCCTACTGGCACTCTCCACTGCTCTACTGATACCATCCACTGCCCTACTGACACCGTCCACTGCCCTACACTGTCTACTACTGACATCATCCACTGCTCCAATGACACTGTCCACTGTTATACTGATACCGCCCACTGCCCTACTAACACCATCCACTGCCCTTTTTCACACTGTGCACTGCTCTACTTACACCATCCACTGCCCTACTAACACTATCCACTGCCCTACTAATACTATTCACTGCTCTACTAACACCATCCACTGTCCTACTTACACCGTCCATTGTCATACTGACCTTCTCCACTGCTCTACTGATATCATCCACTGCTCCAATGACACTGTGCACTGCTTTACCGATACCGCCCACTGTCCTACTAACACCATCCACCGCTCTACTGACACTATTCTATTTATACTGTCCACTGCCCTACTGACACTGTCCACACACTGCCCACTGCCATACTGACACTATTTACTGCTTTACTAAAAACAATCCTCTGCCCTACTGACACTGTCCACACAATGTCCACTGCCCTACTAACACTGTCCACTGCCCTATTGACTCTGTCCACACACCATCCACTTGCCCACTGACTGTAACTGTTCACTTTTAGGGTAGGCCAAGTTTATATTTTTACAAGGACATTTGTTTTATTATTTTTTTCTAAGCTTTCCTTACTATTTTAGTTAGGCCTTGATAGTTTATTTCTTAAAAAAAAGGGTGCTGAACCCCGGTGATCTCTGAACTCTTTCATGTTGTTCAGGAGGATCTCCACTTCTCAAAGGTTAACTACCCCTGTTCTAAATCTACCCCACTCTATCCGAAACTAGAAAAAAGATGTTCTTAAAGCGGAGTTCCAGGCTTTTTTTTTTATTTATTAAAAGTCAGCAGCTACGGAAGATAGAAATGATATGGAATCCCCAATCACATTATTGGAATTACGACAGGCAGTTAAAGGACTCTCCAATCAAAAGTCCCCAGGGCCAGATGGCCTGCCAGCGGAGATTTACAAACAATATGGTGAGGTACTGCTCCCGGAATTACTGAAAACATTGAACTGGGCGATAGAAGGAGGAAGGCTACCCCCCTCAATGATGGAAGCAATTATTATAGTGCTTCAGAAGGAAGGGAAGGATCAACTAGATACATCATCTTATAGACCTATATCTTTGCTTTGCTCAGATGTAAAAATACTGTCTAAGGTATTGGCGACGAGAATAAACAAATATATTCAGAAATTAATACACCCAGATCAATCTGGATTTATTCCAAATCGGTCCACAAGTATAAATATAAGAAGGTTGTACCTAAACTTACAGACTCCAGCGGAGAATATGGGAGATAGGTCTATTCTATCATTGGATGCCACCAAGGCCTTTGATAGCCTGGAGTGGGACTATCTCTGGCATGCTCTGGAGAAGTTTGGGTTTGGTCCATCTCTTATTAACTGGATAAAGCTACTGTATAATTCCCCAAGGGCCAAAATAAAAATAAACAACGAAGTTTCACAGTCATTTGAATTGGAAAGGGGAACGAGACAGGGATGTCCATTGTCCCCCCTCCTCTTCGCTCTGGCAATTGAACCTTTGGCGATTGCTATTAGAGCCAGACAGGAAATACAGGGGTTTCAGAGAGGAGCAGAGGAGGAAAAAGTCGCACTTTATGCAGACGATATCCTTCTTTTTTTGGGCAATTCTACAACCTCCCTTAAAACGGCAGTCCAAACAGTAGAAGCGTTCGGACGATTTTCGGGCCTAGTAATAAATTGGGAAAAGTCAACACTCTTATTAGTGGACCCGGTAAGCAATATGGATGGAATGGGAATCCCTCAATTAAAAATTGGGGAGAAGATGGAGTATCTAGGCATTGTGGTAACATGTAACCCAGAACAATTTATAAACAACAACCTAGTACCACTTCTGGGTAAATTTAAACGCAAAGCGGAGATATGGGGACATTTGCCACTATCGGTGGCCGGCCGCAGCAATTTAATCAAAATGATATGGATGCCACAATTGCTCTATATACTCCACAACTCCCCAGTGTGGATTGATAATCGATGGTTTAAAAAAATAGAGACCCTTTTTAGGACCCTAATCTGGAAAAAGGGTAAAGCAAGGATCAGTCTCCGAACGTTGCAATTACCAACAAATAGAGGAGGATTAGCGGTCCCACACCCTTATAGTTATTTTTTGGCGGCACAGTTGCAGCATTTGGGGGGGTGTAGTATAGAGGGGGGTGGAAACGCAAGCGGGAAAATGATGTTAAGAGGATCTCCGCATAGATCTGTAATAGAGACCTTGGAGGCTAACTCCTTCTCGGTGAAAAATCCTATAGTAAAGATGGTGGTAAGAATATGGCAAGCAGCAAAATTAGCTTTGGGCTATAAAGGATTAACAGAATATTCCCCACTATGGGACAATAACAATCTAAAAGAAATTCTCGCCATGGGGAAACTAAAAGAATGGGATAAAAGGGGGATAACCAGAGTGGTACAATTGTACACAGGGTGCACATTAAAACCTTTCTCAGAGCTAAGTAGTAAATATAGCATCCCAAACTCCATGTTTTTTACTTATTTACAGGTGAGACACGCACTACAAGCCCAATTTAAATTACAGCCGATAAGATGGCAAAAGCTCACGCATCTCCAAAGACTAATCAATACGGGGGTTCTGAAAGGTCTTATCTCAGAATTATATGAACAGATCAGTGATCAGTTAATAGGAAAAGAGAAGCTGAGCAGGAACAAACAGAGATGGGAGGAGGATATTGGACCTTTAACGAACGACCAATGGAATAGGATACTGGAATTAGGGACAAGGGTCTCATTAGCCCCGTCACAACGGGTCTCCCATTTATTCCTCATACACAGGGTCTATTATACCCCAAAGAAACTATATGGATTTGGATGGAAGCTAGATGATAAATGTCCCAGATGTCAAAATACAGGGGACCTCATCCACATGATGTGGAAATGTCCAAAATTGCATAGATATTGGGTAAAAATCTTGGATATTATAAATGCAACCTTCAGTGTTACGCTGGAACCTGAAGCTAGGGTTTGCCTGTTAGGATGCATTGAGGAGAGAATGGGGCAGAGGGATACATTAGAAGCAGTTATAAGATGCCTGTTTCAGGCGAGGAAATTAATAGCATTAAAATGGCAAGCACAAAATCCACCCACAGTAGAGGAATGGGTCAATGTAATGAATAGCACAATTGGGAAGGAAAGGGGAACATGGATTAGAAGGGGTAACCTCAAAAAATTTAACGCAATATGGGAGCACTGGTTACGTAAAATAGGCCGCTCACTTTAAATCAGGGAAAATTGGCAAAGAAAAATCTAAGGAAAAGAATGGAATTAAAAACGTGTAAGCACTTTAAAAACAAGATAGGAGGGAGGGAGGGAGGTGAGGGGAGGGGTGGGAACGGGATGTATGGTTATTTTTTATTGTTGCAATAATTTTTTTCTTATATGCACATAAAATGCACTAAAAAAAAGAGAAGAAAAAAAAAAAAAAGTCAGCAGCTACAAAAAGTTTAGCTGCTGACCTTTAATAAACAGACACTTACCTGTTTGATGGTCCAGCGATGCGGCCACACAGAGTCCCGCTCCTCTCACCCGCCACTTCTCTGCGCCTCCATTGAAACTGTGGGCACCCGACCTTGACAGCTTGCAGCTTCACGGCCAGGCTTGCACTGCGCATGCGGGAGTCGCATTGCGCATGCGCGAGTCACACTGCGCTCTTCCAGTGGACAGGCAATCTTCTGAGACCTGTCACGTGTTCTAGAAGATTGCAGAGAGGGTGGGGCCACCTAGGGGGAGAGGAGGAGTCGCCTAGGTGGCCCATAGGCGGAAGCAGGAAGTGTGACAGGAAGTCCCACTCAAAACGAAGCCCCCACTCCCCCCCCAAAAAAATGACATGCCAAATGTGGCATGTAAGGGGGCAAGGAGTGCTTAAAGCGGAAGTTCCACTTTTGGGTGGAACTCCACTTTAAAGCAGACCTTGCACAACATACAACGTGCCCCTCTGACCTCTTTGCTGAAGTCCACCAAAGTGCATCTTGCGTGATAGCTACCTTATCACGTTTCACTCCGCCAAATGAGCTTAATCATTCTTTTGGTTTCAATAAACTTACATTGGCTTTTGTGGTGAGCAGCTATCTTTGCCATTTTGGAGTGTATGCCTTCATTAAGCTGTATCTGCTGGTTCCTTAAAGTGGATGGATGGATGTCATTTTTTTTTTTTTATGTCACAATGTAGAGAATAAAATTTCCTATCATCTGTGCCCAGTCTTGCCACACAGAGTTAATCCAGCTCTGAGCAATCCTCTTTTATTGTTCAGTGAAAATTAACAGACTTCCAGATAAAAACCTGTCTAAATAAAAAGTCCTTTCCTCTCTCCTTGCTTTGAGTGACAGGTTATTTACATATCTAGCTTGGACATGTTTATCATATGTTATGTTATGTTTATCATAATATGAGGTGACCCACAGTATAAAAAGTGAGAAATCCACCCCTCCCCCACATAACACATCCTGGTAATATACAATGAACTGTGGATCACCTCATATTATGATAAACATAACGTCCAAGCTAGATATGTAAATAACCTGTCACTCAAAGCAAGGAGAGAGGAAAGGACTTTTTATTTAGACAGGTTTTTATCTGGAAGTCTGTGAATTTTCACTGAACAATAAAAGAGGATTGCTCAGAGCTGGATTAACTCAGTGTGGCAAGACTGGGCACAGATGATAGGAAATCATATACTGTACATTGTGACATCCACTTTAAGCATCCCTATCACTGCCAAGATTTTATTCTATAATGCATAGGATGATTGCCTGCCTCTGTTCATAAATACAGTAGATATAAACAGGTCATTAACTGAAGGTACAAAGACAGTACCAAACATCTTAATACAATTTTGATACCTTTTGCCCATACGTATGCCAATACCAGGTGTAGTCTTAGGACTTTACTATCTAATGAAATTGGCTGAATGATACAACAAGAGATTCTTGACTCATAACATTTCAATCTCTACCTGGGAGACCTCTGAAATAGAAAATCTCTTCTAATACCAGACTTATTAAACCTGTTCTCTATTTCTCATCTGCATGCAATTAAACAGGTGAAACAGAACAAATGGGAAAAATATAACCAGACAAATAAGCAGCTTGATAGGTCATGTACCATTAAAATACTAATGAAGGTTGACATTTTACTTTATTGTACTGCATTTCATGTATTGCCCTTTGCTAAGAAAAGCAAAATCATGGACCTGTTCTTGTTCCCAGTGTAGAAAATGTGCTTCTTTATCAAACTATATGTTATGCTTGGAAGAGGCTGAGGTGTACTGTCTTGTTTGGAGTGACAAAATGTACGTGCTTTTCACTTTTTCATGCAAGTCTGGAACATGTCTTTTCCAGGTAGAATGTAGAAGGAATTGCATCCTGCACATACCTTAATAAATATATAACACACACATTGTTTCCCATAGAAGAGTACTGGTTACTAGCTGTCTCACATAAAATATCACATCTGTGCGGTTCGATGCTCTGTATGCACATTAATGTGCATTGGGGTAAGGCAGCTCAATCATTTGAATGGCCTACCAGAGCTAAAAATTATATCTGCGCTATTTTTTTTTCCATTGCATCGCACTGCAATATATGGTAATGCTTTGGTTTAACCACTCATGTTAGGGCTATACCAAAATGTTGACTGCCTTTCTTTTCTGTTATTAGTATTATTCTTTTTTTAGATTATTAAAAAAAAAATAAAAAAAAATTGTATCATATACAAAAGGCGGGTATCTATCTATCTATCTATCTATCTGTCTGTCTGTCTGTCTGTCTGTCTGTCTGTCTGTCTGTCTGTCTATCTATCTATCTATCTATCTATCTATCTATCTATCTATCTATCTATCTATCTATCTATCATCTTATAATTACTTTATTATATGATATAAATATCAGAGTGAACCACACAAAGCAATGTATAAATAATTGGTGCTTTTGCAACATTATTTATAATGACACAAAAATATGAGCTGTTTATAAATTAAATAAAAACTTTTTTAATTTTTTTTTATTATTATTTATTCATTGTAAAAAAAAAAATAAGAAAAGAAAGAAACAAAGAACAACGAAAAAACAAAAAAAAACTAAGGGGAGATGAGAGGAAAGATTTATATAGGACTGACTAGAATTATTAAAAGGTTAAACAGGAACAGATTTGGTTTAAAAGAGTTATTTTTAAGGTTTTGATAATCAATGCAACAGCATTCATAGGTGAGGGTAGTAGAAAAGCTACATTACTGTAATGTGCAGTAGAATTATTTTGGGAGGCTTTGTTGTGATTGTATGGTCCTCTTGATTTCCTGTCCTGGAGAGAAAATTCTATAAAATGAGGATAATTTCCTATTTAGACAGTTGTAAAGCCCTGTACACATGCTTGGTTTTCCCGGCGGAAAAAAGTCCCCTGGGAAAACCGAGGGGAAAGCCGAGAACCTGCTCTGTAGCTTTTTCCCCCTTCACACGGCTGAGTTTCCTGGCAGGAAAACTGCCATTTGGCTGGGAATTCTGGCCGTGTGTATGCTCCATCGGCACTGCCTCAGCAGTAGTAAATTTGGCGGGAAAAAAAAAAAAGCTGGGAATCCCGATGGGAAAATAGAGAGCAGGTTCTCTATTTTCCCGCCAGGGATTCCCAGCTATATTCCTGTTGGGAAAACTGCGAGGAAGCATACACATGTCCCGTTTTCCTGTCCAAAAGCTCTCTTGGCAGTTTTCCTGGCAGGAAAATCGATCATGTGTACGGACGGGGCTTAACAGCCGGCCTCACTGGAAGATTTAGCCTCACTTCTTGTTCTGGTGACAACTGTAACTTTTTGGATTTCCGTTCACCTACTGTTTTAGCTAAAAGACACGTCAGGACAAATAATGAGGGAGAATCTCCACACTAGGGAAACAGACAGCAATAAAAACTTGACAGGGGTTTTAAACTTTCCCCTCACCATCCAAAACCTGAAAAACAATTTGACTATACATACAAATGACATACCTCTCACATTTGACTGGCAAAATTTAGATTTTATGGAATGTCTATTAAGGGAAGAATAATGGAGCCATTTGTGGTGAAGGTAAACGATGTGAAATAAAGCTTCCAGTATGGAGTATTTTATGCAAATTAAACCAATATGTCACTTTTATGATATTTATATTTGTGAATTAAACATTTTCATAAGAATATTATCATGAGAGTAAAAAATTATCTTTTGTAAATGATAAGTTGTTTTATAAATGAGTTCACAAAAAATGCATGTATTGTATTTTGTGTAGGCATTATGAGACAGAAGAGTGACATCAGTGTGGTCAATGGTCAGTTTCCTCAGTCCTTGCTCTTCCAGCCTTATAAAACCCCTTTAAAATGCAAAATCACCACTTCGGAAAGATATACTGTATTTATGGGCGTATAACATGCACAGGCATATGACGCGCACCCTAACTTTAACCACTTGCTTACTGGGCACATATACCCCCTTCCTGCCCAGGCGAAATTTCAGCTTTCGGCACTGTCACTATTTAAATGAAAATTGCGCGGTCGTACGACGTGGCTCCCAAACAAAATTGACGTCATTTTTTTGCCCACAAATACAGCTTTCTTTTGGTCGTATTTGATCACCTCTGTGGTTTTTATTTTTTGAGGTATAAACAAAAAAAGAGCGACAATTTTGAAAATAACACAATGGGCCAGATTCAGGTACGAGTTACGACGGCGTATCTCCAGATACGCCGTCGTAACTCTGAGTGTGCGGGGTCGTATCTATGCGCCTGATTCTTAGAATCAGTTACGCATAGATCCCTAAGATCCGACCGGCGTAAGTCTCTTACGCCATCGTATCTTAGTTGCATATTTACGCTGGACGCTAGGTGGCGCTTCCGTATATTTCCGCGTAGATTCCGAAACGTACGTGCACCCGGCGCATTTTTTTATATCGTTTACGTAAGGCTTTTTCCGGCGTATAGTTACCCCTGCTATATGAGGCGTACGCAATGTTAAGTATGGACGTCGGGCCAGTGTCAAATTTTTTATGGTTTACGTCGTTTGCGTAAGTCGTTCGCGAATAAGGTTTTGCATAAGTTACGTTCACGTCGAAAGCATTGACTGTTTGCGGCGTAATTTGGAGCATGCGCACTGGGACACTTTCACGGACGGCGCATGCGCCGTTCGTTAAAAACGTCAAAGACGTGGGGTCACGATTAGTTAGCATACAACACGCCCCCTACCAGCCAGTTTTGAATTAGGCGGGCTTAAGCCGGCCCATATACGCTACGCCGCCGTAACTTCGGGCGTAAATTGTTTCTGAATACGGGACTTGCCTGTCAAAGTTACGGCGGCGTAGCGTATATGAGATACGCTACGCCAGCCTAAAGATAGGCATTTGTATCTGAATCCGGCCCAATATTTTTAACTTTTTGCTATAATAAATATCCAAATTATTTTTTAAAAAAAAATGTTTTTCTCAGTTTAGGCCAATACATATTCTTCTACATATTTTTGGTTAAAAAAATCGCAATAAGCGTATAGTGATTGGTTTGCGCAAAAGTTATAGCGGCTACAAAATAGGGGATAGAATTCTGTATTTTTTTTTATTATTTTCTTTTACTAGTAATGGTGGTTATCTGATTTTTGTCAGGACTGCGATATTATGGCGGACACATCGGACACTTTTGACACATTTTTGGGACCATTTACATTTATACAGCGAACAGTGCTATAAATATGCACTGTTTACTGTATAAATGTGACTGGCAGGGAAAGGGTTAACACTAGGGGGCGAGGAAGGGGTTAAATGTGTACCCTGGGAGTGATTCTTACTGTGGGGGGAGGAGACTGACTGGGGGAGGTGACCGATCTGTGTCCCTATGTACAAAGGACACAGCATCGGTCTCCTCTCTCCCTGACAGGACGTGGAGCTCTGTGTTTACACACAGAGCTCCACGCCAGGCACGAGCATCGGCATCTTGGTGACGCGTGCACGCCCCCCAGTGGCTGGAGGACCCGAGGCCATATAAAAAATGGCCTCCCGGCATTGTAGAGCCACCTTGTGGCCGTCTTTTTACAATGGCCCGGGTCTGAAGTAGTTAAGAGGGAAGTTTCAGGAAAAAAAAACATTCCACAGGAGCCCCCTACATATAACACGCAGGCACAGTTTACCCTCTATTTTGAGGATAAAAAAGTGAGTGTTATACCCCAATAAATAAAGTATATAGATATCAATATATCTATATAATCTATGGCTGGCCACAGATTTAAAAAATTCCTTCTGCTCGTTTAGGTAGACTTACAGACACATGCATCAAAAATGCATATTAATGCACCAAATTCAAAGTTAATTACCGCTAGTTTGTTGATAATGAAACTGGAGGTAATTCTGACCTACTCAAATTTGATGTACAGAGTCAGGCAGAGTGCCTGTCCCTGTATGCAGTGTAGCAGAGCAAATATATGCCGCTGTTGCAGTTTCCCTCTCACTGGTTGTCAAAGGGGTTGTTAAGGTCCCTGTTTTTTCACCTTAATGCATCCCATGCATTAAGGTGAAAAAACATCTGACGATTACCGGGCCCCCAGCCCCCCATTTTACTTACCTGAGCCCTGGAAAGTCCTGCGTCGTGAACGTGCTGGATCTTTGCCCATGGTTCTTGGCTCTTCATTGGATAGATTGATAGCAGCGCAACCATTGGCTACCGCTGCTGTCAATCAAATCCAATGACGTGGGTGCCAGGGGTGCAAGGCCGAGTCCTGCACTCGGTTTCTATGGACACCAAATGCAGGACTCATGAGCGTGCCCGCAAGGTAACCCCCTTGGGAGAGCGCTTCCCAGAGGGGGTTATCTGATGTGGGGAGGAGCCCGAGAGAGACGCTGGGGACCACAGAAAATGCCATTCGGGGCCACACTGTGCAACACAAGCTGCACAGTGGAGGTAAGTATGACATGTTTGTTATTTTTAAAAATTAAAAATCAAGCCTTTAATAGCACTTTAAGCATGCTCTTGGCTTCACAGCCAACAGCCTTCTAGCAACCAGTGACGCTGCAGTGGGTGGAGCCTGCTGGGGATTCACAGACATGGGTTCTCCATTGGGGGAAGGGATAATTGCTGCCATCCTGTCTGTCGCACGTGGGGATCATTGCCTTTCCATCCGTCTCCCGCAGGGGGAGGGGAAATCGCTGCCTTTCCGTCTGGAGGGTGGGGAGGTTTGTCCCCCCCCCAAACTATTGAGTACCAGCCGCCACGGTTTCAGACACTCTTTATGAATTCCCCTGATAATGTTATGGTGGTTTAAAGTACATTTCCATGTATAAAATATGCATTTTAGTATGGGTGCAAAAAATGAAAAAATTATGTGGCGCCTGAGATAGTATATTAGTGTACAGGCAATTAGCTGCAACCTGCAACACTCTTATCACTACATTATATAAAAAGAAATTCCGACTCTACCTTGACTTAAGCCTGTGTAGTGCCACGTATTTGCCTGTCTTTCTCCTGTCATTTTTAGAAATCATGGGCCGTTGTTAGACAGAGGACATTGAATGTGGGATTGTCTCTTGCCTATATACAATAGTCTTCCCTCTGGGCCCTACTTGAAATCAACTTAACAATGAGCAATGGAACAAGAGCCTCTCCAGAGAGCCACACAACTGGTGATTACCCACAACAGGCATCTCAAAAGATTATTCTATGCATATTACAACTATCTGTTTAGCTTATGGTCTGGCTGGAAAGTTTTTTTTTCCACATATCATTTTTTTTTTTGCATGAAGAGGTTACACATTCTCACTGATATAATAACATGGAGCCGTGCATCTGTGCTGGCAGCTAACTATTTACGGCACAACCTATACAATAGCTGCCATTGTGCTCTGTTACAATGCAATGTTACAATGTTTCTCTGTCATTCTATGCTAGAGAAGAAGGGTTAGGTAGTACTCACAGGGAAAGCAGCAGTATCATTTTTTCATAAATAAAATATAGCAGACATCAGATCCTTCTGGATTTTACAGCAGAATTGTGGCTTATCCACCAGCCTGGACAGGGAGTAATTACTATTGAGGGAATACAAAGAATCTCTGTTTAACGCTGCTATGTTTTTGTATTGACCAAACTCCAGGCAAATAAAACAATACCAATTCATGCAGGTATTTGTTCATTTAATGGTATTCTGGCAGAATTTTGCACTATTATGCATTTGCCCTAACTTTTACTATAGGGTTTGCTTTTGGAGCCAGACGGTGCTCTAGTGATACCAAGGAGCATGCTGACGGGGAGAGAGCACAGTGACAGGGAGATAAGCTCATCAGTCTGTGGCTTCTTGTTCACTGCTCAATGAGAGGCTGGGGGCAGGAAAAACAACAACTTATATTATTAAAACAGTATTAAACATGTAGCACTACCCCCGAAGGAGCTGCTGATTTGTTTTGGGTGGCACGTTACCAGTGCCGATCCTGACCTCCCTGGGGCCCTAAGCAAAATGACATGTCACATTAAAGTTGAGAAGCAGGGGGGCAGCCGAAAATGACATGTCACTGCCGACGGGGGTGTTCTGCTGTCGGAAATGACATCTTACTTTAAACTGAGAAGCCGGGGGTGCTGACTTCTTACCTCTTCTCCCATGCAGGCAGCAAGTTGAGAAGCAGGGTGAGGGGCTGAAAATGACTTCTCACCAGGCGGGGCCTCTAGTAATTTGGGGGGCCCTCCGCAGCTTTGCGAGGCTCTAAGCGGCTTGCATAGTGAGCCTATAGGGCGGATCGGCCCTGCACGTTACCTCTATTTCTCTGCCGTCTAGGGTACTGGATGAGAGCTGAAACAAAGTCAATGTCCACAAGTTGCATTCCTTGTTCTCTGCTTTATTTACCAAACGTGGTAAAAGAACGAACAATAGGTTGAAGAGATGAAATAGGATATAGGTAATGGGTTCAGGTGTAGAACTTGATAAGAAGCACTCCTGCTTCTCGTCGCCACTCTAGCCAGAGTGGGTGGTGTGCCCCTGGATAGGCCTCTCTCCATAGTCCTAGCAGCCAGGGCGCCACACGGAACCTTGGTACAGTCTCTGCCACTGACCTTCCCAAAGGTGGAGACACGTTTGGTCCAGAATCCTCTCACTTTAGGATTAAGCACCCGGATCTCTTCTCAAAGTAGCAACTTGTGAAATCAGGAAACTGATGGGCGATCACTGCTCAGCCTTTCAGTAATGATAGGTCCTTCAATGAAGTTCAGGCCTCTCTTGAGTGTACCAGCCTTGTGCTGGGTGCTCTCCAGACAGGTACTTCATTCGAATGCTTCCTCCCTCTTGGACAGATACTAGTGCAGGACCACTTTAGCAAGGCAGACCCAGTCTGACTACAAGGCCTGCTCAGCAGGGCACGACTACAGAACAACGTGGTCCCGGAGTCAGGAATCTCTGAACACGCACCCCTGGCCACACACAGGGGTGGTGGGACGACTGCCCAGGGCGGACGACGACGACCCAGAACCTGTGACGTCTGTCCCTTAACTACCCCTCCCTAGCATGCACAGCGAGGCGATCAACCCTTCCTGATTGCCCCCTGAGAAAGGATACCCAACACACCTGGATCTGACTGACAATAGTGGTCACCTGCAGTACACCTGCAGTACAGCCACAGCTGGAACAGAGGTCCAAATCGAAAAAAAAAATAGATCAGAGGTAACTAATCCTCTGACTAACCTCTAAAACAATAGTATTTTGTTTAAAATACATACGGTGGCAGCATTAATTTTTTTTTTTTAGATTGTTTTGCTTTTATTGTCACCTGATGATCCTGCCAATATGTCTGTTGTTTTTCAATTCTCTTTAAGCCCAGGTTCACACTGGGCTGCGGGAGTGAAGCCATGCAAGTTCAGCTGAACTCGCACAATTTCACTCCTGCCTCTCAGTCCCGATTTCGGCCCGCGATTACAGAGACAGTCAATGTAAATCGCTTGCCGAAATCGCAAAAAGTAGTACAGAAACTACTTTTTGAAATCGGTACAGCGCCACAGATGCGGTGTCGCACCGATTGGGATGGTGCCATTGCCGGCATGTCAAATCGCATGTCAAATCGCACCAGTGTGAACCAGGATTAACAGCCGTGTCCCCTGCTCGATTCACAGTGCCAAGCTCCGTTCCCTGCGAGCGCCGCGACGCACGGGCACAGAGCACAGTGGTCATATTATCCAACTTGTCAGAAACTCCAACCACTTAACTTCCTTTCTTTAAACCATAAGTAATTGGAGTTTTTGACTAGTTCCTGTTTGGACACAACACCAGGAAACTGAATGGAGTCCGGTGCATGCTATTATGAGCGGAGATTGTTACTCCGCACCGAGATGGAATGGGATCAGTGACGCTCACTTGCTGTCACCTGTCCACTCAGTTCCCCCTGCCTGCATGCGATGAGGGGGGGGAGGGGTGTGAAAGAGAGAGAGGAGGTGAAAGAGAGGAGATGAGAGAGGGGTGGGGTGAGAGAGAGAAAGAGAGAGAGGTGTGTGGGAGAGGGTGGGTGTTAGAAGAAAGAGAGAGGGGGTAAGTGAAAGAGAGATAGGGTTAGAGATAGAGGGGTGAGAGAGACAAGGGGTTAGAGAGTGAGAGAAAGAAAGACAGGTTAAGCGAGGTGGTGAGAGAGGGGGGTGAGAGAGGTGTCTGTGAAAAAGAGAGGGGTGAGAGAGAAGGGGGGTGGGATGAAAGAGAGGGGTGAGAGAGAAAAAGGGGGTAAGAGAGAAGGGGTGGGTGAAAGAGAGAGGGAGTGAGAGAGTAGGGGGTGAGAGAAAGTGTGGCTTGAGAGAGGGGGGTGAGAGAGATAGAGTGGGTGTGAGAGAGAGGTGAAAAAGAGAGAGGGGGGTGGGTGAATGAGAAAGGGGGATTAAAGAGAGGGGACTGGAGATGAGAGGGAGAGGGGGGTTGGGGATGAGAGAGAGGAGGGGTGACACAGAGAGAGAGAGGGAGAATTAGAGATGAGGGAGAAAGGGGGATTGTGGATGAGAGAGGGGATTTGGGATAAGAAAGAGGGGTGATGAGTGGGGGGGTTGGGGACGAGAGTGAGAGTGGGAATTGGGAATGAGAGAGAGAGGGGGGGATTGGGGATGACAGCAGCGGGAGCCAATGGCTGCACTGCTATCAAGCTATCCAATCAAGACATGAGACACCAGCCATAGCTGCTGTGCTCATCCCTGAGGAGAAGAAAACCAGGCTCAGGTAAGTAAAACGGGGGGGCTAGGGATCGGTGACTGCAAGAAGTTTATTCACCTTAATGCTTAGGATGATTTAAGGTGAAAAATCATGAGGGTTTACAACCTCTTTAACCTACCTTCAAGTTATTTTTTGTGCACTATTATAGAGTGGTAGCATGCTAATTAAGTTACACAAGTGTGTCAGGGACCGAGCAGCTCGAAGAGTCATGGAAGCAGAGAGAAACCACCTTACCAAGCGGCTCCTCCGGGGGTAGAGCTATGCAGTAGGCAGATTTTATCCATTTATCTAAAACTTTATCCCAAAAGAGATTAAAAAAAAAACATTGCTGTAACTGCTTATAAAGTCTTAATTGGAGTTCAGCTACAATTTGTAAGTCAAATCCATCTAAATCTGCCAGTGGGTCCAACACCACCCTCTGCCTAGATTGATAATGCTGCTGTCCAAAGTGGTTTCTGTTGCGCCTCCATCCAGAGACGGAGCACCCTAAGGGCTCTTTCACACGGAGCGGACCGTTTCCGGGTCCGCTCCGTGTGTCTCCGTCGGCTCAGCGGGGATCCCCGCTCAGCTGTCGGCGGATAGGGCGGTCCCCGCACACAGTGCAGGGACCGCCCTGTCTCTTCTCCGCTGTCCCCTATGGGGAACCTGATGCAGACGGACCGTCTGTCCGTCTGCATCAGTTCCGCTCCGCCGAACGGAAGAAAAATAGGGTTTCTTCCGTATGGAAAAGCGGATCCCGGCTGACGCTAGCGGATGCTCCATCCGCTAACGGACGCGTTCCCATAGGGATTCATTACAAGTCCGTTAACGGACTTGTAATGAGCGGACGAACGGTCCGCTAGTGTGAAAGGACCCTTAGACAGGAAGTGTGTTAGTGTACCAGGTGAAATAAAAGCAAAAATATTTTGTTTTTGAGCTTAATACCACTTTAGCTGCAGTAGACAAATGTCCGGTCATCAGGCCGGCTGGTCTTTTTGGTAGAGCTATGAACTAAATTGACTAAATATATGCATCCAGTTAACAAATGTTATTGATTTATTGGGTTATCACGCAATGCAGATTAACACCAAGACTGCTAAAGAGGGGTTTTTTTTCAAAATTTTAAAGGCATTGTACACTTTCAAATGTTTTACTTGTTTTAAGTAGGTATTAATGTAGTTATAATCCTTGTGTCATTTGTTTGCCTTACCTTGTAATCATGGACTTACATGTTGTGGTTGCAGTTTGTAGTGTAATGGCCAATCTATTCTATGTCTATTCATTATTCCATCTAGCTTGTCCCTATTCACTAAAGCAGGGATATGCAATTAGCGAATCTCCAGCTGTTGCAGAACTACAAGTCCCATGAGGCATAGCAAGACTCTGACAGCCGCAAGCATGACACCCAGAGGTATAGGCACGATGGGACTTGTAGTTTTGCAACAGCTGGAGGTCTGCTAATTGCATATCCCTGCACTAAAGGAACAAGAAACTTCTTGTGCCAGGTCACAATCCATGCCTCACCATTTCTTCTGTGTTGCATCACAAATGTGGGAGTGCTAATGTGATGAAAGCCTTTATGGTGATCTCTCTGTTAATTGCTCTACCTGCTTGTGTCTTTGTCAGATGTGATTAATTAGCTCTAACCTGAAGAGCACTGAGAGACAGGGATTATGGAAAATGTAGTTTAATGACAGGAAGTGTCAGTTCTAAGACTACACACAGAGGTCATGCATTAATCTGTGCACTGCCATGCGGCATGCCTAATATTTGAATACAGAGACTTCTAACACAAGAATGTGAATATGTAATCTATTATAGGCTGTGTCTAAAAGTCAACAAATGACACAATTAAAGTACATGATCAATGTACCTCTTATACCTGTGAAAAACACAAGGTTCAGGTAGAAATGTTTATAGTGCTTTTAAATGTGTCCAGTTTTCAAATAGAACAACTGAGTACAATAAGGGACTTGATAACATATTACAATCAGTGCAGGTGTTAAACACATTCAAATTTTGACTTTTTAAAGGGACATGAGCAGTGCCAAGTAAAAGTGACAGCAATGACAGGTACTACTCCGTATGCTGTACTGTTGTGGTCTTGCGCAGGACAGCTTGGCTCTTATGTCAGCTTGTAAAGCACTTGTATGGATGGTTTAGCCATTTTAGGACTTTTTTTTCTAAAAGGAAAGCTGGGTGAAGACATGACTGTACATCAGCCACATTAGCGTTCAGCCAGAAAGTCAATATCCGCGAACTTGCCTGTGTAGCGTGCCCAGCAGGATTCATTTTGCAGGTCATACTTGGCAGATCGTTGGTCGATAAAAGTAAAAGTTCCAATAATTGCCTGCTCTACTATTGACCACAAAGCACTTTTAGTTGTGAATTATATTTTTAATATAATATGTATATATTTTGAAGAGGAAAACATGTGCCCAGTAAATATTTGTCCTTTGTTCTCAATACTTGCTTTTTTTGCCCAATTTACAGTTACCCTTTAGGGGCCATTTACATATTTGTGGTGCAATAATTATTCATTGCTTTAGCAGAACCCCTTTGAAAAAAATGGGATGACAACGCACCTATAACAGGCCAAAGATCAGATATGTCATCATTTTTAATGCACTATGGCATGGTGCAACTAGGGTGACCACATTTCCAAACTTCCATTCAGGGACACACCCCCTCTCTCACCTTTCCCCCAAAAAAGATGAGGGGGGACGGGGGGTAATGTAGTCCCGGGGTTGATGGGGAATTTGTCAGGTGAATGGGCCACTTGCCACCAGATGCAGTGCCACTTGCCACCCATAGCCTGCCACCATATGCAGCGCTGCAGTCACTCCCTCTGCATGAACCACGTGCGTAGAAGGAAAGTGGAGTCACTATCTGGAAAGTGAAGATCACACCAGTCCCTGCTGCTTGCCGCTGGATGCCAGAGAAGGAGGAGGTGCCGAGGTGGGTGGGGACAGCAGTGCTGCACTAGGTGTAGGCCTTGCTTCTGACCTCTAGGAGTACATTGTCACTGGTTGCAGGGATGCCAGGCAGCGCTGGCCTTAGCAACCAGTTCCCAAAATGTAGTTATTAGTTAGTAGGGGGTGGCTGTGTCATCTATTTCATTCCGGGACATTGTATTGTCCCGGAATGAAGGTGCCCGGGACCCGGGACAGACATGTCAATTGTGGGACAGTCCCGGACAATCCGGGACACGTGGGCACCCTATGTGCAACACATGTGTTTTACCTTGCTGTGTTGAGGTGTCATTCTAAATGAACAACTTTGCAACGCAGCAATGCATGTAACAAGTGAGGACAGCAATGCATAGATGTAAATGACCCTTAAAACAGAATTCTAATAAAGAGAAAGTCTTTTTCTGTCAATGAAACAAACTAGGGCTGTTACTGATCAAAAATGTTGTGTTCGATTAATCTTTTTTTTTTTAATCGACTAATTTCGATTAATTATAACGCACATACAGATCCAACTACTTTTAGCTGATCTCCTTGCAGGCTGATTCCCAGTGCACCTACCAACCACTGGAAACATGGATAGCAGGATACAAAAAACACACAAAGGCAGCGCTCGATGGGAATAGCATTAAAACTTTTATAGTCTTCAAAATAAATATTGCACTGGAGATAAAATCGATGTAGCTACATAAACTGTAAAAATGGTGCGAGTAATACCAAACGGAAACAAAAGCAGTCATAAAAACAAGTAGCTAAGTAGGATACTGATATAAAAAGTGTACAACAATGCCACTGCTGAATCCAGATGGGGAAAAGTTAACATCAGTCTGTCGGCATGTAGATGTCCCGTGAAGGGAACTATCACAACTCCCAGTGGATGGCTGTAGAATCCCAGGTTGATAGAGGGAAGTGTAACAGCCCTTGCATGTGGCAGATGGTAAGGTCCCGCCGGCATGCAGATATGAAGGCACAGCAAAGGAGCCCTTCAGATGGACACGGCAAGCCCCGCCGGTGGCCGTGACGTCACCGGATCTCCGACGGAACTCTCTGAAGCCAGCGGAGAGGCGAGTACAAATCAAAATAATTTTAATCGATCAAAAAAATTTAAAGATTAATCAATTAATTAAAAGTTAATTTCCACAGCCCTAAAAAAACATATTTTTTTAATGTTGAAGTCAAGGCAATTATTTTTTTTAATATTTAACAATCCCAAACCACAATCCATTTGTTATTTATATGATCGCTGTGGAACAAGCGGTTTGGGTATAAGTATGGTCCTGATTTACGTTCTAGTACTTTAGGGCTGTAGCAGCAGCACTGCAATAGAATAGAAATTCTGTCACTTTTAGTGTCCCCACAGCTCAGAGTGTGCTTTGGAGGTGGAATTCTTCGGTGACATAGTACTTCTCCCTCCTAGTGTTTCCTTATGTCATGCTTGCTCAGCATTTTCCAGAGCAGATCTCTGTTCATCATGTCACTACAATACCTTATCAATTAGAGCTCTTGCATCGACCCTCTTTCTAGACCGTAGCTATTTGAGGTAAGAAACAGGGATGGATGGAATATGTGACCTGCCTACAGAAAATGTTATTTAGTTCTTTCACAGTAGGGTGTGCATTGATTAAACTGAAATAAGCCGTGATAGTGACTATTGTGGCCTCAGTGCATCAGTTTAATAAGCTGCAATGAGGTGTGGAGATGATGTTCTCTGCTTTTCATTGCAGCTCAGTGAGAAGCTGCCAGTGATGGAAATAAAAAACGCCTGTTTAAAAAGGTGCAGTGTAAGCTGGCTGTTTGTGTAATCGTTCTCCTTCCTCAGAGTTGGCGATAGCGGGGAGAGAAAAGGGAAATGGGCGCGATGCCAAGAGGAAGTGGAGGAGTCATGTCCCCTGCTTCCTTTTGTCGGTGCTCAGAAGCCCATGTAAAATGTAGAGAAGAGTATATATCTGTGTTAATAGTTTAGTTTTATCAATTAAGGAAACTAAATGGACAGAAGAGAAATCCAAATCAAATCAGTATTTGGTGTGACCACTCTTTGCCTTCAAAACAGCATCAATCCTTCTAGGTACACTTGCACACAGTTTTTGAAGGAACTAGTCAGACAGGTTGTTTTAAACATCTTGGAGAATTAACACCATATCTTGTGTGGATGTAAACTGCCTCAGATCCTTCTGTCTCTTCGTTTAATCCCAGACAGTCCCGATGATGTTGAGATCAAGGCTCTGTCAGAGAATACCAAACAAATGTGCATGCACGGAGACTTTAGGCTTATAGAAATGCGCATGTGCACCAATCTTCGCAGAACGGCTAGCAGGAATGCACATTTTGTGTGCGCATGCACACGAAATCCGCGCACACGGGCGGGTGCGTGCACAATGTATGTTGGCACCAGACAGACTATTTAAGGATGCTTCTGCCTGTGCTCTAATGCTGACTGGTCTTAAGCTGTTCCCTGTGTCCTGTGTACCTCCAGTGCGTTCCCTTGGTTCCTGACCCGGCTTACTCCTTACCTGATCTCGGATCCTGCTTCTGTCTTGTCGCTAGTTCCTGACCTGGCTCGTTCCTAACCTGGCTCGGTCCTGACTTTGGCTCTGCTCCTGATTTGGTACCTTGTTGCCTACCTGTTGATGACCCTGGCTAACCCTATGAACAAGCTTCTGTCTCTGATCCTGGCTTACCGCCCTGTTCGAGCGTCTGCCCGGATGTCTGCTGCTGCAGTTCTGCACCCCGCTGAATGTTCCTGCTGCAAGTCTGCTGAGAGCTCTGACCGGCCACACATCCCAGCCCTGCATCACAAGTGGAGTGCTTCCTTAACCTCATGTTACGGAACCATGAACCAGACGTACAACAAGAGATAAGTGAAAATAAGAAGGCTTTATTGAAAATCAAGCTGTAAAGCAAAAGTCCAAACGGATGGTGAAACCGAAGCAGAGTCTTGCGAAGCCAGAGGTCAGGAACCAGAAGGGTAGTCGGACGAAGCCAGGATCAGGAACCAGCAGGGAAGTCAGACGAAGCCAGGATCAGGAACCAGCAGGGAAGTCAGACGAAGCCAGGATCGGAACCAGAAGCAGCAGCAGTCTTAGAAGCATGTGAACACAGGAGGACCAAGCAAGGAACTGAAGCCACAGACCTCCTATATATATGAGCCAGGCATCCAGCTCCTCCCAGTGGGAAGGAGGAGCCGCAGGGTGGGAGGCTACAAGAGACCCAGAAACCAAGATGGCCGCCAGCACATGTTAAACGAAGGAGACAGGATAGAGGTAAGACCATGACAGTACCTCCCCCTCAAGGGCCCCTCCTCCGCGGTGCAAAAAACGGTTTCTGAGGGAAGCGTGCGTGGAAGGCTCGGAGCAAGGCAGGAGCATGGACATCTGCGGAGGGAACCCAGGAACGCTCCTCTGGACCATAACCACGCCAGTGGACCAAAAACTGCACCCGACCGCGGACCAGGCGTGAGTCCAGGATATTGCTCACCTCATACTCCTCATGATTGCCCACTTGGACCGGACGAGGCCGAGGAACCGAGGAAGTGAAGGGATTGCACACCAGTGGCTTCAACAGGGAGACATGAGACACGTTGGAGATCCGCATGCCAGGTGGAAGCGCAAGGGCATAGGCTACCGGGTTTATCCTGCGAAGCACTCGGAAGGGACCAACAAAGCGAGGAGCCAGCTTGGGAGTGGGCACTCGAAGGTTGAGGTTGCGGGTGGACAACCATACACGGTCTCCGACCTGGTAGGAAGGAGCAGGCGCTCGTCTGCGATCAGCCTGGAGTTTCTGGCGCTGCACAGAGACCTCAAGGGACTTCTGGATCTGTACCCAAGAAGCACGTAGGACGGAAAGGTGATCCTCCACAGCCGGAATATCCTGGGGAGAGAATGCCTCCGGTAACACGGCAGGTTGGAACCCATAATTGGCCATGAAGGGAGACGTCCCAGAGGAAGAGTTCACCGCCGTGTTCCTGGCAAACTCAGCCCAAGGCAGGAGGTCAACCCAATTGTCTTGGTGATCGGAGACATAGCAACGAAGGAATTGCTCCAAGGCCTGATTGGATCGTTCTGCGGCCCCATTGGACTGAGGGTGGTAGGCCGAGGAGAAGGAGAGATGAATCCCCAACTGGGAGCAAAAGGCGCGCCAGAACCTGGACACAAACTGACTCCCCCGATCCGACACAATCTCCTTGGGCAAACCGTGCAACCGGAAGACCTCCCTGGCAAAAATCGTGGCCAACTCTTGTGCAGAGGGTAACTTCTTGAGAGGAACACAGTGGCACATTTTGGAAAACCGATCCACAATCATGAGAATGACCGTATGGCCTCGGGATGCAGGGAGGTCCACGATGAAATCCATCCCCAGGTGTGACCATGGGCGCTCCCCGGTGGCTATGGGTTGCAGAAGGCCCAACGGAAGGTGCCGAGGGGACTTACTCTGGGCACAAACGGAGCATGCCTCTACATATGCGGCGATGTCGGAACGTAGGGAAGGCCACCAGAACAGACGTGAAACAGCCCAGGACAGCTGATTCTTTCCAGGATGCCCCGCGGTCTTGGAGTTATGGTAGGTTCGCAACAACCGAGTGCGCAACTCCTCAGGCACAAAACATCTGCCATTGGGTCTCCCAGAGGGAGCACCAGATTGAGCCGCCAAAATCTGCACACCCAGGGGAGAGGTCAGGCTGGTGCGAATGGCGGCCAGGATCTGATTCGGAGGTATGACCGAAGTCGGAATCGATTCCTCCCTGGACAGCTCGGAGTACTGCCGTGATAAGGCATCCGCCCTGATGTTCTTGGAACCGGGTAGGTAGGAGACCACGTAATTAAAACGTGACAAGAACAGAGCCCATCTGGCCTGACGTGGTGTCAATCTCTTGGCCTCAGAAAGGTAGGTCAGATTCTTGTGGTCCGTCAGGATGAGAACCGGAACCACCGAGTCCTCGAGCAAGTGCCTCCATTCTTTAAGGGCCTGCACGATGGCCAATAACTCCCTGTCACCAATCTGATAGTTGCATTCCGCGGGAGACAGTTTCCGGGAGTAAAACCCACAAGGAAGCAGAGGACCCTCTGGTGTTCTACGCTGAGACAGAAGAGCGCCTACTCCCGTCTCAGACGCGTCCACCTCGAGGACAAAGGGCAACCCAGGGTTGGGATGCGACAGAATCGGAGCCGACACAAAGGCGGATTTTAGGACCTCAAAAGCTCGGATGGCCTCGAGCGGCCAGACCTGGGAATTACTGCCCTTCCTGGTCAGATCCGTGAGAGGCTTGGCCAGCATGGAAAAGTCCCTGATGAACTTCCGATAATAATTGGCGAAGCCCAAAAAGCGCTGCAGGGAACGAAGACCACTGGGCTGGGGCCACTGTAAGACAGCCGAAACCTTCTCAGGATCCATGGAGAACCCCTCAGCGGAAATGATGTAACCTAGGAAGGTTACCTGGGATCGGTGAAATTCGCATTTCTCAAGCTTACCGAACAGCTTGTTCTCTCGTAACCGTTGCAACACTCGTTTGACATCCAGAATGTGGGCCTCCATGGATTCAGAATATACCAAGATGTCATCCAAATAGACCACCACACACTGCTGCAACAGGTCACGGAAAACATCGTTGATGAATTCCTGAAAGACTGCGGGCGCATTGCACAACCCAAAGGGCATAACCAAGGATTCATAATGACCGGTCCTGGTGTTAAACGCGGTCTTCCACTCATCGCCGCCTTGATCCTTACCAGGTTATATGCCGCCCTCAGGTCGAGTTTGGTAAAGACCGTGGCCCCTTTAAGGCGATCAAACAGCTCGGAAATCAAGGGTATCGGGTAAGCGTTCTTGATCGTGATGCGATTGAGACCCCTGTAATCGATGCAAGGCCTCAACTCACCGCCCCTCTTTTTCACAAAGAAAAATCCAGCCCCTGCCGGGGACGAGGATTTGCGAATGTGACCACGGGACAGCGCCTCCATCACGTACTCCTCCATGGCCTCATTCTCCGCAACCGACAGTGAATAGACCCTGCCGCGAGGAGGAACGGCACCAGGTTGTAACTCTATGGCACAATCGTATGGGCGGTGCGGAGGTAGGGCAACTGCGCGCACCTTATCGAATACATCCCGGTACTCCTTGTATTCAGGAGGCAACAGAGAGTCCGAGGAAGTACACAGCAACTTGACAGGCCCATGGATGCAACTAGCCCCACACTGTGGTGACCATGAGAGGATCTCGGCCAATCTCCAGTCGAAAGTCGGATTATGCTTCTGGAGCCAGGGGTACCCCAAGACCACCGAGTAGTGTGGAGACGAAATAACCTGGAAGCAGACCGACTCTCTGTGAACGGCACCAATGGCTATCCCCACTGGAAGGGTCTCATGAGTCACGTGTGACGGCTGGAGGGGTCTGCCGTCTATCGCCTCTAGAGCCAGCGGGGAACCTCGAGCCTGCAGAGGAATGGAATTGGCGGCAGCGAACTCACTATCAATGAAAAAACCACCAGCACCAGAGTCCACCAACGCCTGGGTCGTCACCGAGCCCCCGACCCAGGAGAGGACAACAGTGATCAGTGGTTTATCAACACAGGAAACCGGGGACGAGGAGACTCCACCCAAGATCTGCCCCCGACAGGATCTCAGGTGCGAGTGTTTCCCGGACGGTTCGGACATGCCAACCGAAAATGCCCACCGAGACCACAGTACATGCATCGGCCCTCGCGTCTCCAGAGTACCCTCTCCCCCTCGGACAGGCGAGCAAACCCCAGCTGCATGGGTTCACCCCCAGACAAGTCAACCCCAGGAGGCATGGGAGGAGAGGGAGGCACGGGTGGGACAGCAAACGTAGGCGCCAAACTGTTAGGAGGCCTCCGCAGGCTCTCCTTAAAGGAAGGTCTCTCCCTGAGTCTGGTGTCAATCAAAATCAGGAAAGAAATAAGAGCCTCGAGCTCCAGTGGTAGGTCCTTAGCTGCAACCTCATCCTCCAAGGCATCCGAGAGACCATGAGAGAAAGCAGCGACCAGAGCCTCATTATTCCAGCCCACCTCTGCTGCCAGGGTACGAAACTCAATGGCGTATTCGGCTACGGATCGTGAACCCTGTCTGACGGACATAAGGAGCTTCGCAGCAGAGGCGGCGCGAGCCGGCACATCGAATACCTTCCGAAGAGAAGCAACAAACCCGGAAAACTCGGCAACCACCGGATTGTTGTTCTCCCATAAAGGACTGGCCCAGGCCAAGGCCTTGTCCGAGAGCAGCGAGATCAAGAAGCCCACCTTTGATCTCTCAGTGGAAAAGGCATGTGGCAGCAACTCAAAATAAATGCCCACTTGGTTAAGGAAACCTCGGCACTGAGTTGGCTCTCCCCCAAATCGCTGTGGAAGGGGGGCAGAACCGGTCATACCCCGAAACACCGCAGGCGCAACAACAGGTGTCGGGGTAGACTCTGGCGCAACAACCGGAGCGGCAGTAGGAGCGGGCCCAGGAGCGACAACCGACCCATCGGCAACGGAAGCGAACCGAACCGTGCGTTCAAGCAGGGTTTGCAACGCCACGGCGAACTGACCCAACAGGTAATCCTGCTGATCAAGTCTGGCAACGAGCGTGGGTAGCGAGGATGGCCCTGTACCGTCAAAATTCATGGCTTGGTCCTAATGTTACGGAACCATGAACCAGACGTACAACAAGAGATAAGTGAAAATAAGAAGGCTTTATTGAAAATCAAGCTGTAAAGCAAAAGTCCAAACGGATGGTGAAACCGAAGCAGAGTCTTGCGAAGCCAGAGGTCAGGAACCAGAAGGGTAGTCGGACGAAGCCAGGATCAGGAACCAGCAGGGAAGTCAGACGAAGCCAGGATCAGGAACCAGCAGGGAAGTCAGACGAAGCCAGGATCGGAACCAGAAGCAGCAGCAGTCTTAGAAGCATGTGAACACAGGAGGACCAAGCAAGGAACTGAAGCCACAGACCTCCTATATATATGAGCCAGGCATCCAGCTCCTCCCAGTGGGAAGGAGGAGCCGCAGGGTGGGAGGCTACAAGAGACCCAGAAACCAAGATGGCCGCCAGCACATGTCAAACGAAGGAGACAGGAGAGAGGTAAGACCATGACACCTCAGCTGAACTACTGTGCACGGCTACTGTTCTTGATCTTATGGTTCTCCTGCTGCCTTTGAACTGCATCTTCTGCTGCAAGTTCCCCCATCTACATCTGCAGGGTCTTGTGTTTCTTCTGTCCCAGGGTGCCCTCTGTTTCACTCCCAGTGGGGTCTGGGCTGGAGATACAAGAGAGGCCAACCTTATCATTTCAGTCTCCTCTCAGGTACGTGACAGGCTCTGTGGGGGCCAGACCATCACTTCCAGGACTCCTTGTTCTTCTTTACACTGAAGATAGTTCTTAACCACTTAAGGACCCCTTCACGCCGATATACGTCAGCAGAATGGCACGGCTGGGCACAATCACGTACCTGTACGTGTCTGCTGGCGGAGTGCTCGCGACCCGGTCCGAAGCTCCATGCCCGCGGGACCCGCGGACCCGATCGCCGCCAGTGTCCCGTGATCGGTCACCAGAGCTGAAGAACGGGGAGAGGTGTGTGTAAACACACCTTCCCTGTTCTTCATTGTGGCAATGTCAGTGATCGTCTGTTCCCTGATATAGGGAAAGATGATCACTGACATCACGCGTCCAGCCCACCCCCCTACAGTTAGAAACACATATGAGGTCACACTTAACCCCTTCAGCGCCCCTAGTGGTTAACTCCTAAACTGCATTTGTCATTTTCACAGTAAGCAGTGCATTTTTATAGCACTTTTCGCTGTGAATGGTCCCAAAAAATGTGTCAAAATTGTCCGATGTGTCCGCCATAATGTCGCAGTCACGAAAAAAATCGCTGATCGCCGCCATTAGTAGTAAAAAAAAATTATTAATAAAAATGCCATAAAACTATCCCCTATTTTGTAAACGCTATACATTTTGCTCAAACCAATAGATAACCACTTATTGCGATTTTTTTTTACCAAAAATAGGTAGAAGAATACATATCGGCCTAAACTGAGGGGAAAAAAAATTATATATTTTTTGGGGATATTTATTATAGCAAAAAGTAAAAAATATTGAATTTTTTTCAAAATTGTTGCTCTATTTTTGTTTATAGCGCAAAAAATAAAAATCACAGAGGTGATCAAATGCCACCAAAAGAAAGCTCTATTTGTGGGAAAAAAAGGACGCCAATTTTGTTTGGGAGCAACGTCGCACGTCCCTGCAATTGTCAGTTAAAGCGACAGTGCTGAATCGCAAAAAGGGGCAAGGTCCTTAAACTGCATAATGGTCTGGATCTTAAGTGGTTAATGACATTGGCTGTATGTTTGTTGCCACTGTCTTGCTAAAGAATACATTTGTGAAAAAATCTGCCTGTGTTTGTCAGCATTGAGGACACCATTGGTCCTCACCAAATCTCCAACTCCATTTGCAGAAGTGCTGCCCCAAACTTGCAAGTAACCTCCAACATGCTTCACTATTCAATCAATATTTCAAATCCTGACTTATCATAGAGCACCTGCTGCCATTTTTCTGCACCCCAGCTACTTTTTTGTCATGCACAGTTGAGTTTCTTAGCCTTGTTTCCATGTCAGAGGTATGGCTTTTTGGTCTCAATTCTTCCATGAAGTTCACTTTTGGCCAGACTTCCCCATGCAGTAGATGGGTGTACCTGGGTCTCACTGGTTTCCACCAGTTCTGTACTTAAGGCACATCTTAAGCACATCAAGTAAGCATGATGTGACTTTCATCTGCTGCATTAGGTCTCCTTGACTGACCACTGTGTTTACAGTCCTGAGTGTTGCCCAGTCAGTGGTGTCCTCAAGACCTTGCACAAATCAAGGTCCAAAAAGACATGTGTGAGCGAGTTTGGGGGGGAAGGGACTTGACTGGCCTGCACAGAGTCCTGTTTTCAACTTCATAGAACACCTTTGGGATGAATTAGAGCGGAGACTGTGAGCCAGGCCTTCTAGTCCACATCAGTGCCTGACCTCACAAATGTGCTTCTGGAAGAACAGTCAAACATTCACATAGACACACTGCTAAACCTTGTGGACAGCCTTCCCAGAAGAGTTGAAGCTGTTATAGCTGCAAAGGGTGGGTCAACTCAATATTGAACCCTATGGACTATGACCTGGATACCCCCAAAGCCGCCCAATACTTTTGGTACTATAGTGGGTGTGTATATATATATATATATATATATATATATATATATATATATATATACGCAACCAGGTGTCGCCCCCCCACAAAAGAAAAGAAATACAAAATAAAAAAAACAAGGGGGTTACAGCACAATGAGCATAATTTAATGTCAGAAAATACAGTAACTCCTGTCATACCTGCCCTTTTTAATTACTAAACTGAACTGCACAATAAATAGTTTCCATGTATAAAACACATGTGATGCTAAAGATGTGTAGCCACGTATTAACCCTTTGCATGTTCATAGCAAACACTTCCTTATAAAAGGGGTATTCTTAGTTCACATACAGTAGATATATATATATATATATATATATATATATATATATATATACACACACACACACATACACCTATGTGTATGTGTATGTATATATATATATTTATATATACAGTATATAAGGACACCATCAAAAATAACCAGGCCCCCTATGGCCTCTAAGGCCCCGTACTCACGACCAAACATGTCTGCTGAAACTGGTCCGCAGACCAGTTTCAGCAGACATGTTTGGCCGTGTGTTGGCCCGAGCGGACCATTTTGGGACGGATCGGACAGGTTTCCAGCGGACAACTGTTTCCCGGACTTGTTTTAAAACAGTCCGCTGGAAACCTGTCCGCCCGGACATGTACGGTCGTCTGTACAGACCTACCGTACATGTCCTGCCGCCCGCATCCCTCGCATGCGTCGAATGACTTCGACGCATGCGTGGAAGCATTTTTAAGGCGGCCCGCCCACGTCGCCGCGTCATTGTCGCGGCGACACCGCGTCATCGACGCGGCGACACCGCGGACACGCCCCGCGTAATGTTTACGCGCGGGCTTCTGTTCGATGGTGTGTATAGCCATCGAACAGAAGTCCCCGGGCAGTCTTAAAAAAATATCTTATTGCTTAAGGGACCATGCGGTCTGTATTCTTTTCCCCTCAATAGACACCCAGTATATTCCCATTTAATATAAAGTAATTAAAATACCTATGTGAGGGGCTACTCATAATTAATTGTGTTTTTATTTATATCAAGACATTCCTATGACACTTGCATCCCAGTGTATTCATGGCTATGCAATTTCACTCAGTTACACGTGTCACAGGAATGTCTTGGTATAAATTAAAAAAAAATAAGGGGCAGATCCACAGAGATCTGCACCCACGCAGCGTATCAGAGATACACTATGTCGCCGTACCTTACCTGGCTTTAGTTCGAATCCTGGAAGAATTTGCGCCGTAAGTTACGGCGTAGTCTATCTCTGGCGGCGGAATTCAAATCGGCGATTAGGGGGCGTGTTTCATTTAAATGAAGCGCGTCCCCGCGCCGAATGAACTGCGCATGCTCCGTTTCTAAATTTCCCGCCGTGCATTTCGCTAAATAACGTTGCAACAACGTAATTTTTTTTAACTTAGACGTGAATTACGTCCATCCCGATTCACGGACGACTTACGCAAAAAAAAAAAAAAATTCAAAATAAACGCAGAAACGACGGCCATACTTAACATGGCAGGTCTAACTATACGTGACGAAATACCAGCTTTAACTATACGCCGGAAAAAGCAGACTAGAGACGCTGTAAAACGCTGTAAAAAAATGCGCCGGCCGCTCGTACGTTCGTGGATCGTCGGAAATAGCTAATAGCGGAAATCGACGTGAACCCCACCCAGCGGACGCCGAAGTATTGCATCTTAGATCCGAAGGCGTACGAGGACGTACACCTGTCAGATCTAACCCAGATCCCGTCGTATCTTGGTTTGAGGATTCAAACCAAAGATACGACGCAGGTAATTTGAAAGTACGCCGGCGTATCAGTATATTCGCCGGCGTATTCGCTCTGTGGATCTGCCCCTAGGTCTTTAAAATGTTTACTCTTATTTTTTCAACTTTTATATTGTGCTTTTCAGTGAAGAGTATCTGAGCCCATGATCTTGCAAGATCTCCTCACCACGTATGTCATTCAATTTTCATTCACAGTTAGAGAAGGGAATTACAAAAGTTGTGTGATGTTGTGCAATGCAATGTGTAAAGGCACTCTACATCGAGCTTTAATAAACCCACAGCTAGTGAAAGTTTGGCAATGCATGTATTGAGTCTCATTCCACAGAGCTATGCCTTTATTTCAGTGCTATGTCTTCCACTTTAAAAGGGAACCATAACCAATTACCAGATAAGCCACTTAGATTGTTTTTGAACAGGCTGGGCAGACAGACTTGCATGGAAATGAACAATAAAATGCAATGTTCTCCATTACTAAGCAGGAAACACGGCATGTATAAGACACAAGAAAATGTGATTCCTAATCCCTATGCACATATATAATTCAAAACCACAACAATACCTACATCAGTAAGATTAGTTTAGCCTGATGACGTTCAAATATACGTCCCAAGTAATTGAAAAAGCTACAGATTCAAGCAGCCCACATAGTACATTGTGACCTCACTTATACTTAGTTTCAAATTTTGCCAAGAGTACTTACATTCAATTGTATCAACAAGCAGTGGAAAAAGAAAAACTTCTTACTTTCTTGCTAAGATAAGGTGACCAGATTTTTAAAATGAAATCCGGGGACATATTTTTTCTTTACTAGTAATGGCGGCAATCAGCGACTCTCTGCCCGTCACCCCCCGCCTCACAGCCTCTCAAGTCTTACTCTTCGGGCCCCGGCAGTGGCGTCACTAGGGTTGGTGTCACCTGGTGCTGTAAAATATGGTGTCACCCCCCCCCCCCCCCAATAACATTTTTCAAATATTTTTCACCCTACTGTTTGCTCTCTGTTCTCCTTTCTTCCCCTTTTCTCTCTCTCCCTATCCATCTTTCTTGTGCGTTCTATCCCTTCATCTTTCTCTCCATTTTTCTTTGTCCCCTCCCCCCACCTCTCTTTCTCCAGAACCGGAATTCACATCTCAGGAGCCTATAGGCCAGGGGCGTACCTAGAGCATTTGGCACCCGGGGCGGATCCTATATCTGGCACCCCCCCACACGTTAAAATGTAAAAACACCCCACTGTGCCCCCTGCATACCTCTGCATCCTTCAATATCTCTTTGTTACTACTGTGTACCCCTCTCCACAACTGCACCTCTGGACCACTTTACATAGCACCCTGCACCCCTTTACATTACACAGCCCCCTGCATCACTGGACCCCTTTACATTACACAGCCCCCTGCATCACTGGACCCCTTTACATTACACAGCCCCCTGCATCACTGGACCCCTTTATAATTACACAGTACCCTGCATCACTGGACCCCTTTAAAATTACACAGCACCCTGTATCACTGGACCCCTTTACATCTCACAGCCCCCTTCACCTCTGGACCCTTTTACATTACACAGCACCCTGCACCTCTGGGCCCCTTTACATTACACAGCACCTGCATCACTGGACCTCTTTACATTACACAGCCCTCTGCACCACTGGACCCCTTTACATCACATAGCCCCCTGCACCTCTGGACCCCTTTACAATACACAGCACCCTGCACCTCTTTACATTACACAGCCCCCTGCATCACTGGACCCCTTTAAATTTACACAGTACCCTGCATCACTGCACCCCTTTACATTACACAGCACCCTGCATCACTGGACCCCTTTACATCTCATAGCCCCCTGCACCTCTGGACCCTTTTACATTACACAGCCCCCTGCACCACTGGACCCCTTTACATCACATAGCCCCCTGCACCACTGGACCCCTTTACATTATACAGCACCCTGCATCACTGGACCCCTTTACATTACACAGCACCCTGCACCTCTGGACCTCTTTACATTACACAGTACCCTGCATCACTGGACCCCTTTAAAATTACACAGCACCCTGCATCACTGGACCCCTTTACATCTCAAAGCCCCCTTCACCTCTGGACCATTTTACATTACACAGCACCCTGCATCACTGCACCCCTTTTACATTACACAGCCGCCTGCACCTCTGCACCCCTTTACATCACATAGCCCCCTGCACCTCTGGACCCTTTTACACTACACAGCCCTCTGCACCCCTTTACATTACACAGCACCCTGCACCTCTGGACCCTTTTACATTACACAGCCACCTGCACCTCTGGACCCCTTTACATTACACAGCACCCTGCATCACTGCACCCCTTTTACATTACACAGCCGCCCGCACCTCTGCACCCCTTTACATCACATAGCACCCTGCACCTCTGGACCCTTTTACCCTACACAGCCCTCTGCACCCCTTTACATTACACAGCACCCTGCACCTCTGGACCCCTTTACATTACACAGCACCCTGCACCTCTGGACCCCTTTACATTACACAGCACCCTGCATCACTGGACCCCTTTACATTACACAGCACCCTGCATCACTGGCCCCCTTTACATCTCATAGCCCCCTGCACCACTTGACCCTTTTACATTACACAACACCCTGCATCACTGCACCCCTTTTACATTACACAGCCACCTGCACCTCTGGACATGTCAGCTAAAACAGCTAAAATCGGGATGGTGTCACCCCTCTAGTGGGTGTCACCCGGTGCGGCCCGCACCCCCCTAGCAACGCCTCTGGGCCCCGGCTACTACTGGATGGGGAGCGGAGGAAGATCACTCCGCCATAGAAGGCAAGGAGATAGGCAGGTGGCTGGCTTGGATTTGAGCCAAGGCAGGAGAACATGCGAGCGAAGCTGAATAAGCAAGCGCCCGAAACTGAAGAAATATTCCCTCCGCTCCGACCAGCGCATTATCATCAGAAAGGGGCTCAGATAATCTGAAAAATACAACCCCCCTATGCTAGTAGGAGAGGTGGAGCGGGGGTGTGTAATTCTAATTTTTTTATTTTAATTCTGCACTGACTGTCTTTGAAATTGCCCCTGCCCCCTATTAAATCCAATCTGGGGACAAAACCAGGGACAGACTTGGTCCGGGGACAGTGTCCTCAATCAGGGGACTGTCCCCTGAAACTGGGGATGTCTGGTCACCCTATGCTAAGAACATCTTATAAGCAGTATTATTTTGTATTTCCCTCAGTGGAGGCAGATGTAATTCATTGAGAAAGGGTGTTAGAGCCAGGGCCGATCCTGGGCAGGTACACAGGGTGCAGCGCACCCAGGCACCACAGAGGTCTCTGACCATCTCCTGTATTATGTCTGCAGTGTCTGACCATCTCCTGTCTTATGTCTGCAGTCTCTGACCATCTCCTGTAGTATGTCTGCAGTCTCTGACCATCTCCTTTACTATGTCTGCAGTCTCTGACCATCTCCTGTACTATGTCTGCAGTCTCTGACCATCTCCTGTACTATTCTCTGACCATGTGGGGGCACCAGAAATATTTCTGCACCCAGGCGTCTGTGACCCTAGGATCGGCCCTAGTTAGAGCAGTCTTTTGACTTCTACCAATGTCTGGTTAAAGCTCATAGAAGAAGTTGTCATTCTGCTCTGACTGTCATATAAGGCCACAGGACACCTTACCCTCTGTCTGGGCAGTGCTGATTGGCCCTATGCTGATCACATGCACCCTCCCAAGAAAAAACAACTCTCTAGTAATAAACACCAAAGCTTGTTCTATCAGGAGACAGTGGAAGAAGAGGAGAAACAGAGGAGAAAGAATGAAACAGCATTTATACACAATGCAGAGGATTAACACCTTAGGTCCCACAATGAGTATAACAAGCATGCTTTACTGCAGATTGATCTTACTGTTGTGGGTTTAGTAACACTTTAAAGGAGCTTCCATATTCCTCAGGAGAAAAATGTTTGCCCATTGCACCCCTAAAAATCACCTCATTTCACTTTCCTCATTGATTCCAATGCAGTTAGCCAAAACAACAAATTTCACCTAATGTCCTAATTCTCACCAAAAGTTTAGTGACACGAGAACTCATAATTCCACTCATCCCTAGTAAACAGACAAAAATCTTCATGCATTTTGCAATACCAACAGTTCCAGGATGCAAATGTGTGAGTCTCTCCCTTATGTAGATATGAAATGTCTACCATTTTCTCATAAAATGGCAGGTAGTTAAATCTATAAGGCCCATTCACACTTGTCAGCCTCAATGTATTATTTGCTGTACACATTGTATTATATACTGTGTACACTGCCTGCACTGTATTATATACTTTACACTGACTGCACTTATATACTGTGCACCGACTGCACTGTATTATATACTGTACACCACCTGCACTGTATTATATACTCTACACCACCTGCACTGTATTATATACTTTACACTGACTGCACTTATATACTGTGCACCGACTGCACTGTATTATAAGCTGTACACCGCCTGCATTGTATTATATACTTTACAATGCCGGCACTGTAGTATATACTGTACACCAACTGAAATGTATTATATACTGTACACTGCCTGCATTGTATTATATACTGTACACCGAATGCACTGTATTATATACTATACACTGCCTAAACTGTATTATATACTATACACTGCCTAAACTGTATTATATACTGTACACTGACTGTACTGTATTATATACTGTACACTGCCTGCACTGTATTATATATTCTGCCCAGCCTGCACACTCTATCCACTAACTAACCTGCCTAATCTTTGAGTGAGTGAGTAACTTGTATAGCGCTAACAAATGCAAACTAAATCGCCTCAAGGCGCTTGTAACTAGCGAGTTCCACAATCGTGGCCCCTGGACTGCAAATCTTCGTTCTCCTTTCGATTTGTAGCGGGTCTTGGGGATGCAGAGCAGGTTTTGATTCGTCGACTGTAGGGCCCGCCCAGGGTTGTAGTGTCGTATTTTCTTGCATAGGTATAGCGGGGTTTTTCCTTGTGTGCATTTGTGAGTGAGGCAGAGTGTCTTGAATGTCACCCGATCCTTTACGGTTAGCCAATGGAAGGACTTCAGGGACGGGGTGATGGAATCCAAAGGCTTTTTTCCCGTTATCAGTCTGGCGGCTGTATTCTGGACGACTTGTAGATGCGAGATCTGGTATTTGGGTAGTCCTAGGTAGAGGAAGTTAGCGTAATCCAGTCAAGCATTGATGATTGTTCCGACTACTACTGCTGTGTCCTTATCCGGGATAAAGGGGATGAGTCTACGTAGCAGGCGTAGGAGATGGTGGGCTCCGCTGACTGACTCTCTCCAGTATCCACAATAACACACTACATTTGGCCACTGTGTAAGCAGCCTTATATAGTGTGGGCCCAATCATGGCACTGACAGTACATCATGCTGTGATCGGCCAAAGCATGCAGGTCAGGTGCATGCTTTGGTCAATCAGCAGTTGTCAATGCACTACTATCTTGCAGTGCATTATGGGGCTCTTGATGGCGTGCAAACGTTCCACGAGCACCCCATATGGTCGTTTGTTCTAAGAACAAATGAACAGCCGATGTTCAAATAGAACTTACGTTCGACTCTAACATCTAGACCAGGGGTGGGCAATTATTTTTTCGATGGGGCCACATGAGAAACTAAAAATATTTTGGAGGGCCGGGCCAAAAGGCTAAACTCAATACTGCATAAAATCAATTGTATTTCTTTATAAAAAGCAGTAAATATCATTGTTGGAAAACTGGTACGAGTACTTGTTATAGACATGGCACAGGAGGGGGACAGAGGCTGGGGACAACACAGGAGGGGGACAGAGGCTGGGGACATGACACAGGAGGGGGACAGAGGCTGGGGACATGACACAGGAGGGGGACAGAGGCTGGGGACATGACACAGGAGGGGGACAGAGGATGGGGACATGACACAGGAGGGGGACAGAGGCTGGGGACATGACACAGGAGGGGGACAGAGGCTGGGGACATGACACAGGAGGGGGACAGAGGCTGGGGACATGGCACAGGAGGGGGACAGAGGCTGGGGACATGGCACAGGAGGGGGACAGAGGCTGCGGACATGGCACAGGAGGGGGACAGAGGCTGGGGACATGGCACAGGAGGGGGACAGAGGCTGGGGACATGGCACAGGAGGGGGACAGAGGCTGGGGACATGGCACAGGAGGGGGACAGAGGCTGGGGACATGGCACAGGAGGGGGACAGAGGCTGGGGACATGACACAGGAGGGGGACAGAGGCTGGGGACATGACACAAGAGGGGGACAGAGGCTGGGGACATGACACAGGAGGGGGACAGAGGCTGGGGACATGGCACAGGAGGGGGACAGAGGCTGGGGACATGGCACAGGAGGGGGACAGAGGCTGGGGACATGGCACAGGAGGGGGACAGAGGCTGGGGACATGGCACAGGAGGGGGACAGAGGCTGGGGACATGACACAGGAGGGGGACAGAGGCTGGGGACATGACACAAGAGGGGGACAGAGGCTGGGGACATGACACAGGAGGTGAACAGACGCTGGGGACATACGCTGGGGACATGGCACAGGAGGGGGACAGAGGCTGGGGACATGGCACAGGAGGGGGACAGAGGCTGGGGACATGACACAGGAGGGGGACAGAGGCTGGGGACATGACACAGGAGGGGGACAGAGGCTGGGGACATGACACAGGAGGGGGACAGAGGCTGGGGACATGACACAGGAGGGGGACAGAGGCTGGGGACATGGCACAGGAGGGGGACAGAGGCTGGGGACATGGCACAGGAGGGGGACAGAGGCTGGGGACATGACACAGGAGGGGGACAGAGGCTGGGGACATGACAAAAGAGGGGGACAGAGGCTGGGGACATGACACAAGAGGGGGACAGAGGCTGGGGACATGACACAGGAGGGGGACAGAGGCTGGGGACATGGCACAGGAGGGGGACAGAGGCTGGGGACATGACACAGGAGGGGGACAGAGGCTGGGGACATGGCACAGGAGGGGGACAGAGGCTGGGGACATGACACGGGAGGGGGACAGAGGCTGGGGACATGGCACAGGAGGGGGACAGAGGCTGGGGACATGACACAGGAGGGGGACAGAGGCTGGGGACATGACACAAGAGGGGGACAGAGGCTGGGGACGTGACACAAGAGGGGGACAGAGGCTGGGGACATGACACAGGAACGGGACAGAGGCTGGGGACATGACACAGGAGGTGAACAGACGCTGGGGACATACGCTGGGGACATGGCACAGGAGGGGGACAGAGGCTGGGGGACATGACACAGGAGGGGGACAGAGGCTGGGGACATGACACAGGAGGGGGACAGAGGCTGGGGACATGACACAGGAGGGGGACAGAGGCTGGGGACATGACACAGGAGGGGGACAGACGCTGGGGACATGACACAGGAGGGGGACAGAGGCTGGGGACATGACACAGGAGGGGGACAGAAGCTGGGGACATGACACAGGAGGGGGACAGAGGCTGGGGACATGACACAGGAGGGGGACAGAGGCTGGGGACATGACACAGGAGGGGGACAGACGCTGGGGACATGACACAGGAGGGGGACAGACGCTGGGGACATGACACAGGAGGGGGACAGACGCTGGGGACATGACACAGGAGGGGGACAGACGCTGGGGACATGACACAGGAGGGGGACAGACGCTGGGGACATGACACAGGAGGGGAACAGACGCTGGGGACATGACACAGGAGGGGGACAGATGCTGGGGACATGACACAGGAGGGGGACAGACGCTGGGGACATGACACAGGAGGGGGACAGACGCTGGGGACATGACACAGGAGGGGGACAGACGCTGGGGACATGACACAGGAGGGGGACAGAGGCTGGGGACATGACACAGGAGGGGGACAGAGGCTGGGGACAGGCAGCCACTGTTTAATCAATAACAATTGATTAAACAGTGGCTGCATGTGATGGCACAGTGGTTGCGTGTGATTGGCACAGTGGCTGCGTGTGATTGGCACAGTGGCTGCGTGTGATTGGCACAGTGGCTGCGTGTGATTGGCACAGTGGCTGCGTGTGATGGGCAGAGTGGCTGCGTGTGATTGGCACAGTGGCTGCGTTTGATGGGCACAGTGGCTGCGTGTGATTGGCACAGTGGCTGCGTGTGATTGGCACAGTGGCTGCGTGTGATTGGCACAGTGGCTGTGTTTGGGAACAGTGGCTGCGTGTGATTGGCACAGTGGCTGCGTGTGATTGGCACAGTGGCTGTGTTTGGGAACAGTGGCTGCGTGTGATTGGCACAGTGGCGACAATTTATGGTGGCACAGTGGCTGCTTGTGTTGGCACAAGTGGCTGCATGTGTTGGCACAAGTGGCTGCATGTGTTGGCACAAGTGGCTGCGTGTGACCCCTCCCGGCCCTGCCTACTGTTATCACCGCGGCGGGGAACATTAGACAGCGTTCGTTTGAACAGCTGTTTTCCCCGCTGCGCATAGACACTCCCCCTTGGACGGATCTGTCCAATCGCGAGCAAGGGGGAGTGTCTATGTGACTCCCCCTTGCTCGTGATTGGACAGATCCGTCCAAGGGGGAGTGTCTATGCCATAGACACTCCCCCTTGGACGGATCTGTCCAATCGCGAGCAAGGGGGAGTGTCTATGTGACTCCCCCTTGCTCGCGATTGGACAGATCCGTCCAAGGGGGAGTGTCTATGCGCGGCGGGGAAAACAGCTGTTCAAACGAACGCTGTCTAATGTTCCCCGCCGCGGTGATTAACGTGGCAGCAGCGGCGGGGGTGGGCCGGATTAAAAGGTCCGCCGGGCCGTATACGGCCCGCGGGCCGTAGTTTGCCCAGGTCTGATCTAGACCATCCCTAATCTACAGTTTGTGAGTTCCTAAATGGAACAGTACACAGGGCCGTCTTTACCACAGGGCAAACGGGACAGCTGCCCAGGGCCCTGTCACTGTTTGGGGCCCAAAGCAACCCCCTTTGAAAACATTTTTTTTTTCGGGGTCCGGAGGCCCCCAGATGGCTACCCCCCTATTTTTATTTATTTTAGAGGTCTGGGGGCCCCCAAAAAAACTTTTTTTATATATTTCTTTTATATATATATATATATATATATATATATATATATATATATATATATATATATATATATATATATATATATATATATATATATATATATATACAGTGATGAAAATAAGTATTTGAACACCCTGCTATTTTGCAAGTTCTCCCACTTGGAAATCATGGAGGGGTCTGAAATTGTTATAGTAGGTACATGTCCACTGTGAGAGACATAATAAAAAAAAAAATATCCAGAAATCACAATGTATGATTTTTTAAACTATTTATTTATATGATACAGCTGCAAATAAGTATTTGAACACCTGAGAAAATCAATGTTAAAATTTGGTACAGTAGCCTTTGTTTGCAATTACAGAGGTCAAACGTTTCTTGTAGTTTTTCACCAGTTTTGCACACACTGGAGGAGGGATTTTGGCCCACTCCTCCACACAGATCTTCTCTACACCAGTCAGGTTTCTGGGCTGTCGCTGAGAAACACGGAGTTTGAGCTCCCTCCAAAGATTCTCTATTGGGTTTAGGTCTGGAGACTGGCTAGGCCACGCCAGAACCTTGATATGCTTCTTACAGAGCCACCCCTTGGTTATCCTGGCTGTGTGCTTCGGGGTCATTGTCATGTTGGAAGACCCAGCCTCGACCCATCTTCAAAGCTCTAACTGAGGGAAGGAGGTTGTTGCCCAAAATCTCGCAATACATGGCCCCGGTCATCCTCTCCTTAATACAGTGCAGTCGCCCTGTCCCATGTGCAGAAAAACACCCCCAAAGCATGATGCTATCACCCCCATGCTTCACAGTAGGGATGGTGTTCTTGGGATGGTACTCATCATTCTTCTTCCTTCTATGACCAAAAAGTTCTATTTTGGTCTCATCTGACCACATGACTTTCTCCCATGACTCCTCTGGATCATCCAAATGGTCATTGGCAAACTTAAGACGGGCCTTGACATGTGCTGGTTTAAGCAGGGGAACCTTCCGTGCCATGCATGATTCCAAACCATTACGTCTTAGTGTATTACCAACAGTAACCTTGGAAACGGTGGTCCCAGCTCTTTTCAGGTCATTGATAAGCTCCTCCCGTGTAGTCCTGGGCTGATTTCTCACCTTTCTTAGGATCATTGAGACCCCACGAGGTGAGATTTTGCATGGAGCCCCAGTCCGAGGGAGATTGACAGTCATGTTTAGCTTCTTCCATTTTCTAATGATTGCTCCAACAGTGGACCTTTTTTCACCAAGCTGCTTGGCAATTTCCCCGTAGCCCTTTCCAGCCTTGTGGAGGTGTACAATGTTGTCTCTAGTGTCTTTGGACAGCTCTTTGGTCTTGGCCATGTTAGTAGTTGGATTCTTACTGATTGTATGGGGTGGACAGGTGTCTTTATGCAGCTAATGACCTCAAACAGGTGCATCTAATTTAGGATAATAAATGGAGTGGAGGTGGACATTTTAAAGGCAGACTAACAGGTCTTTGAGGGTCAGAATTCTAGCTGATAGACAGGTGTTCAAATACTTATTTGCAGCTGTATCATACAAATAAATAGTTAAAAAATCATAAATTGTGATTTCTGGAATTTTTTTTTTTGATTATGTCTCTCACAGTGGACATGCACCTACGGTGACAATTTCAGACCCCTCCATGATTTCCAAGTGGAGAACTTGCAAAATAGCAGGGTGTTCAAATACTTATTTTCCTCACTGTATATATATATATATATATATATATATATATATATATATATATATATATATATATATACAATATAAATGTTATTATTATTATTATTATTATTATTATTATTAATATTATTATTAAAGGACCCAGAGGTCCCCAGGCCCCCTGGATGGCAACCCCCCTTTTTTTTTATAAAAAACATTTTTTTTATATATTAAACTACTGATGTAATGTTATATTTATGGGTGGAACTCCACTTTAACTGCTTGATGGGCTTATTTTGGGCCTGGCTGGTTCACATGTATGTGTTTTGGCGGCCCACATTTGCGCAGGCACAGCAGCCCATTCATTTGAATGGGCCGTCATGCCTGCGTTTCCTGCAAAGAAAAGCGAATGCCTCATGTAATAGGCTGCGCACACGGCACGCCTATGCCCATCAAGCACTGAAATACAGCACTGTCTGTCCATTCTGCTGTCTGCTGTGACTTATCTGCAGTTCCCGCACTGTCAAACTTGCTGCATTTTAAGACGTTTAGGTCACGCTTTTAAAAACACAGTGCGTTTGTGTGTGCAAGAACTGCAGGTAAGTAGCATGGTGCAGAAGCAGAATGGATTTCAAGGCAACTGTATTTTTAAAATGCTGAATGCACCTTTTTTCTGCAGGAAACAAAGGCATGGCAGCCCATTCAAATCAATGGGCTGCTGTACCTGCACAAATGAGGACCGCCAAAACATACATGTGAACCAGCCAGGCCCAAAATATGCTGGAGGGGGGCCCAAAAAAAATGTTTGCCCAGGGCCCAAACCATATTAAAGACGGCCCTGACAGTACATTGTACAAATTCCTGACTTTAGCTCCAAGTTGGAACTTGAACCTTTTCCCAGATACCAAAGAATGCGGACTTTAATTGTGAATCAAAGTAGAGTAGTGTATGTACAATGTGTCTGAGTTCAGGGCGTCCCATGACACACAAAAATGACTTTCTGACATCTGAAAGTTTATGCATGGTTATAGAGAACCATATTAACTTTATATGTTGTGCAAATTTACCTTATTAGTGTCTTATTGCAGTCTTAGTTTTATTTATGTTTAGTTATCTATAAATACATGACAAAGTCATTTTGCACATAATGATTTCTCTGTTTTTGCATGTCTGAAGTACTGATCAGGGGCCAGCCAAGCATATAGGCCTTTAAGAACGAAACCATTGGTTGGTTATGGCTAGAGAGTAAAGCTTACATTTAACTGTCATTTCAATATTTGTACTGGTGGACAATGAATACTGTACAATCTCTTTTGTCCACCGTGTCACCAAAGATTTTGTTATCACAAGAAGCTATCGGGTTTAGACTTTGAACCACTTTAACTACTTGCCGACCTGCTGCCGTCATTCTACGGCGGCAGGTTGGCTCTTCTGCGCGAGAGCCCGTAGCTCTATGTCGGCTCTCTCGCAAGCATGCTCGCCCCCGACTCCCGTGCGCGTGCCAGTAGCTCTACGTCAGCTCTCTCGCAGGCACGCTCTCCCCCGACTCCCGTGCACGTGCCAGGCGGGCGCGATCGCCGCCAGTCACACGCGATCGCTCGTTACAGAGCGGGGAACGGGAGCTGTGTGTGTAAACACACAGCTCCCGGTCCTGTCAGGGGGGGAAATGCTAATCCTCTGTTCATACAATGTACGAACAGAAGATCAGTGATTTCCCCTAGTGAGGCCACCCCCCCACAGTAAGAACACACCCAGGGACATACTTAACCCCTTCCCCGCCCCCTAGTGTTAACCCCTTCACTGCCAGTGGCATTTTTATAGTAATCCAATGCATTTTTATAGCACTGATCGCTATAAAAATGGCAATGGTCCCAAAAATGTTTTAAAAGTGTCCGAAGTGTCCGCCATAATGTCGCAGTACCAAAAAAAAATCACTGATCGCCGCCATTACTAGTAAAAAAAAAATTATAATAATAATGCCATAAAAATACCCCCTATTTTGTAAACGCTATAACTTTTGCGCAAACCAATCAATAAATGCTTATTGCGATTTTTTATTTACGAAAAATATGTAGAAGAATAGGTATCGGCCTAAACTGAGGGAAAAAAATATGTTTTTTTTATATATTTTTGGGGGATATTTATTACAGCAAATAGTAAAAAATAATCATTGTTTTCAAAATTGTCGCTCTATTTTTGTTTATAGAGCAAAAACTAAAAACCGCAGAGGTGATCAAATACCACCAAAAGAAAGCTCTATTTGTGGGAAAAAAAGGACGCCAATTTTGTTTGGGAGCCACATCGCACGACTGCGCAATTGTCAGTTAAAGCGACGCAGTGCCGAATCGCAAAAAGTACTCTGGTCTTTGATCAGCAATATGGTCCGGGGGTTAAGTGGTTAAATCCTAATTCCATTCCATTGCAATTTTATTTAAGGGTGCGGCACCAACAGCAGCTCTGGACCAGTCCCTCTAGCAAAGTGAGGTGTAAAGTAGGGTGACCAGGCATCCCCGGTTTCTGGGGACAGTCCCTGGATTGAGGACACTGGGCCAGATTCTCGTAGAATTTGCGGCGGCGTAGCGTAAGCCATTTACACCACGGCGCCGCAACTTACTGGAGCAAGTGCCGTATTCTCCAAGCACTTGCTCCGTAATTTGCGGCGGCGTAGTGTAATTGGCCTGGCGTATGGCCGCGTAATTCAAAGGGGGCGGCTTGTATTCAAATTAAGCGCACCCCCGTGCCGATTGAACTGCGCATGCGCCGGGCTGAAAAATAGCCCAGTGCGCATGCTCCAGCTCACGACGGAAAACGTCAATGACGCCGACGTGTGCGTCATTGTCGTAAAGTCGCATTCAAGAACGACTTAGGAAAACGACGTAACCGACGGAAAAAGACGACGCGGACCTGACGCCATACTTAACATGGCGGACTGGCGTAAAGGTTACCCCTCATATAGCAGGGGTAACCTTACGCTTACGGAAACGAGACTAAAAAACAATGTATTATTAAATGATATTAACAAGACACTAACAGCGCTGGAATGAGCCTATAAATTGGCTTATGAGTCTATCACCCATATACTGCAAATATTACTTGAATAATTGTCTTTTGGACTATATATGTAACGATGGATACCCCTAGTAAATATTTTACAAGGATTCCTACTCCTTACAGTCCCATTACTAATAGTCCATGCAATTCCTCAGATATCAATTCTCTTGTTAGAAGCAATCTCAAGGTGTAGGCACTAATCTGCTTGAATGCTGATAGGATCTCTCTGTGATATCCCCCTTAAGATTTTGTACTCACCAGAATGTAGTACGTTTAAAGCATTGGATACAACCACTTGCAGTAATCACACATCGGCTCTCCTCCTCTGGTGTATGGTGGTGATGATCTGTATGCTATAATCTGTGTAGCTTGGCAGACATGCAGGGAAGCAAAAGAAACTTTGCATGGTGTAAAATCCTTTTTATTTAGATAAAATACCCCTGCTACCCGCTCATGCTTACACAATAAAAGATAAAATAGGCTTGTCATAAAGGCTGCTGCCTCTGCTCACTCAGAAATATGGCTCCAAGGTTTTGGCTCAAGTTTTCATTCGTAAGTCCCGGGTAGAAGCAAAGCCGCCTCCCAAGCTGAATCGTCGTGTAGCCACGCCCTGGCTACACGACGATTCAGCTTGGAGGCGGCTTTGCTTCTACCCGGGACTTACGAATGAAAACTTGAGCCAAAACCTTGGAGCCATATTTCTGAGTGAGCAGAGGCAGCAGCCTTTATGACAAGCCTATTTTTTGACACCCTTAATTAATTAAGCAGCTGCCCCTACTTGATTTATTTCACCTAAGTGAGATAATGAATTGAGTGAGGTATAGAGGTAGGAGTGGCGCTACCTTAATTATTACGTGAGTATAAAGCGCAATACTGATAATGTGGATAATAGATTTATCCTATTTAATATAAAGTGCACCTGTGCTTATTATACGAAAGAAACACCAATAAATGCAATATAGTGATCGAATACAGATGCAATAGTGTGCATTAATAAAGTCCTTGTGCTTCGTATGAGTTATTAGTGATATCCAGTCGAAACGTGTACGTGAAAAATTACAGGTAAAACAGGTATAAAAATAAAATATTAAATAAAATAAAATAATGAATGAATAAAAATATAATTAAATATAAATAAATAATGAAAGGTGCTTCGTGCTTTGTGAGCGTCTAGTTCCTTATTTCACACAGTGACCACCTCAAGCTGTGCTCCTATGTGGCCCGCACTCACCGGATTTACACCCCCTCTTGGGGTTTACAGCATTCACAGTGTATGCCACTGTGCAGCACTCTGGCAATTAGGGATGAGCCGAACACCCCCCATTCGGTTCGCACCAGAACCTTCTAACGGACCGACCGTTGGCGCAAACATTTTAAACCCCATTGACGTCTATGGGACTCGAACGTTCGAATTCAAAAGTGCTCAAAAGTCTTGCCTCAGGGAACATGTATCAATGGAAAAAAAGTTTTAAAAACGGTCGTTTTTCCTGGAGCAGTGATTTTATTAATGCTTAACCACTTAACCCCCGGACCATATTGCTGGTCAAAGACGAGAGCACTTTTTGCGATTCAGCACTGCGTCGCTTTAACTGACAATTGCGCGGTCGTGCGACGTGGCTCCCAAACATAATTGGCGTCCTTTTTTCCCCACAAATAGAGCTTTCTTCCTCTGCGGTTTTTAGTTTTTGCGCTCTAAACAAAAATAGAGCGACAATTTTGAAAAAAAATAATATTTTTTACTTTTTGCTATAATAAATATCCCCCAAAAATATATAAAAAAAACATTTTTTTCCCTCAGTTTAGGTCAATACATATTCTTCTACATATTTTTCGTAAAAAAAAAAATTGGTTTGCGCAAAAGTTATAGTGTTTACAAAATAGGGGGTATTTTTATGGCATTTTTATAAAAAATTTTTTTAGTAATGGCGGCGATCAGCGATTTTTTTTTCGGTACTGCGACATTATGGTGGATACTTCAGACACTTTTGACACATTTTTGGGACCATTGGCATTTTTATAGCGATCAGTGCTATAAGAATGCATTGGATTACTAGAAAAATGCCACTGGCAGGGAAGGGGTTAACACTAGGGGCCAGGGAAGGGGTTAAGTATGTTCCCTGGGTGTGTTCTAACTGTGGGGGGGTGGCCTCACTAGGGGAAATGACTGATCTTCTGTACATACATTGTATAAACAGAAGATCAGCATTTCTCTCCCTGACAGGACCGGGAGCTGTGTGTTTACACACACAGCTCCCGGTCCCCGCTCTGTAACGAGCAATCACGGGTGCCCGGGGGCGATCGTGCCCGCCGATCACACGCAAGGGGGTTGGGGGCGAGCAGCCTTAGTGGCCTGCGCGAGAGCCGACGTTATACTACGTGCTCTCGCGCAGGGGAGCCCACCTGCCTCTGTAAAACGACGTCGGCTGGTCGGCAAGTGGTTAAATTAAGAAAATAAATAAATGAAAAATTCCTTTAAATATTGCACGTGCTGGGTGTCTATAGTATGCCTGTGAAGTGGCACAAGTTTAGAACTGTCCCTGCACACAATTAGATTACTATAAGAAAAAAGTAATTTAAAACTGCTTGCGGCTTTAATGTAATGTCTGGTCCCTGCAATATGGATGAAAATCATTGAGAAAAATAGCACAGACACAGACAGTACACACACCACGTAGCTTTAGGTGTACACTGCAGAGGACAAAGGCAGTACACACACTACGTAGCTTTAGGTGCAAACTGCAGAGGACACGGGCAGTACACACCAAGTAGCTTTAGGTGCAAACTACAGAGGACACGTGCAGTACACACACTACGTAGCTTTATATGCAAACTGCAGAGGACACGGGCAGTACACACCACGTAGCTTTAGGTGCAAACAGCAGAGGACACGGGCAGTACACACCAAGTAGCTTTAGGTGCAAACTACAGAGGACAAAGGCAGTACACACACTACGTAGCTTTAGGTGCAAACTGCAGAGGACATGGGCAGTACACACCACGTAGCTTTAGGTGCAAACTGCAGAGGACACGGGCAGTACACACCAAGTAGCTTTAGGTGCAAACTACAGAGGACAAAGGCAGTACACACACTACGTAGCTTTAGGTGCAATCTGCAGAGGACACGGGCAGTACACACCAAGTAGCTTTAGGTGCAAACTGCAGAGGACAAAGGCAGTACACACACTACGTAGCTTTAGGTGCAAACTGCAGAGGACACGGGCAGTACACACCATGTAGCTTTAGGTGCAAACTGCAGAGGACACGGGCAGTACACACCAAGTAGCTTTAGGTGCAAACTACAGAGGACAAAGGCAGTACACACACTACGTAGCTTTAGATGCAAACTGCAGAGGACACAGGCAGTACACACCACGTAGCTTTAGGTGCAAACAGCAGAGGACACGGGCAGTACACACCAAGTAGCTTTAGGTGCAAACTACAGAGGACAAAGGCAGTACACACACTACGTAGCTTTAGGTGCAATCTGCAGAGGACACGGGCAGTACACACCAAGTAGCTTTAGGTGCAAACTGCAGAGGACAAAGGCAGTACACACACTACGTAGCTTTAGGTGCAAAAGGAGCTGATCTAGCTAAACTATACAGTGTATAAATATATATACAACACCTGGGATGCATATATATCCTCTACACACTGTAACTTTAATTGACTAGCCTGCCTACCTGCCTGCTCTATCTACCTACTAAAAATGACACTGTCAGTTTATGCGTTATTTTCAATTAATTAAATACTCAAAAAAATTTTTGTCTCACTCTCATTTCTTCTTGTTGCATGTTGAAGCTCTACTTCGAACCTTGTTAAGATCCAACAATGTAAAATATGATTTTTTGCCATTTTTCAAGTGGTCTAAAACTTTTGATCAGGACTGTATATTCTGATCGTGTGTACAACAAATGTTGGCTGTGCATGCTCTCAAATTGTCCGAAACAAATGTGTTCCGTCGGATTATCTGATCGTGTGTACACAAATCCATCAGAAAAAAAATCCAAAGTACAAACTCGCATGCTCTGAACCAATGCTAACCATAAGACAACATTAGCAGAAGTTGCCCAAAGGGTGGCGCTAAAGAGCAGAAAAACCACGTCGTTTTGTGTTTGTTGGCCAACAATTCTTTGCCATTTGTATGCAATACAGGTTCACGGCCAACGCCCTTTGGACAAAAGTCCTACGCTTTGTCCGCAGAAAATCCGATCGTGTGTATGAGGCTTTAGAGGGTGCTACATTAATTTGAATAGAGAAGAAAAATCTGTATGTAACACCTTGTGGGAGATTTTCCCTCCCTGTCCCTGTGATACCTTTTAGGAAATAGAGGAGCAGTCAGGGGCGGACTTACAACTCATGGGGCCCCGGGCAATAGGAGATTATGGGCCCCCCCGGCAATAGGATATTATGGGGCCCCCGGGCAATAGGAGATTGTGGGGCCACACAGTGTATACACACACATACAGTATACATACACAGACACGCAGTATACACATACACACACTGAAAAGGTACTGGAGAGACGGGGCAGCTATAATCTTAGGATTTAAAAAAAATTATGTTTACATACTGTGCCTGGTTTTACTGAGGCTGGCAACCCTGATGGGGTTCCCTAGTGGCATGGGGCCCTCGGGCAGTGCCCGAATGGTCAGTCTGCCCCTGGGAGCAGTTATCACTTGGATATAAAGAGACAATAGGACACAGCAATAAAAACAGTTTCAGTTCTAATGCTGGCCATACACTATACGGAAAATCGGCCGAACCCATTTTTGAAAAACGAACATTCGGCCGAGAGCGCAAACCATAGTGCCATCATGTAATGACCGATAAATCGTTCAGTGGGCATAACTGAATACATTTTATGTAAATTTTTTTACATATACCTAGTGCAGACAGTTCGGACGGGAAACACATTAACATTTCAATTTATCGTTCGTTCGGCAGAAAATTTCCAAACTTGAAGTTGTCCTTAGTTTTTTCGGCTCAAAAACGTCCCAACGATTATCGATTTTGTGCCCATTAACTGTCTGAAAAACGAACGAACTGTCTAAATGACCGAATTTTGGACGATTTTTCTTATAGTGTATGTCCAGCATAAGGCCCCATACACACGATAGAATCCATCCGCTTGAATTTATCCGCGGATCGGTTTCAGCGGATCGGCGGATTTATCTGTTGGTCCGCTGGAACGTACACACTAGCGGATAAAAAATCTCCGCGAACCAGAACGTATGCAACGTAAACCACGTAAGACGTCACTATAAAGGGGAAGACCAAAGTCAACGGCGCCGCCCTCTGTTCCGCTTTTGCTAGTTCCGTGTTACCGCGTGCTAGTGAAGGTTTGGTTAGAGCCGATTCATGCTTTTCAGTCTCCGCGTTTTGACAGTAGGTATTCTCGGGTTCAGTGCGTTTGCTTGCGGGTTCGCAGTTGGCATTCGGACACAGGCTTTCAGCACGTTTCTGCGTACTGTGCGCTCGTATCTGTTTGTCGTGCGTTCTTAGCAGGTTGTGCTGGATTTGGGGGTGCTTTCTGTTGGAGTGTGTTCTTGACTGACCAGCCGGCCGGTTTGAAGCCATGATGGAGCAGCAGCGTCGATTCTCGCGAATTGGTGCTGGTTATGGGATTGCTTATGGCCATGTCCAGCGAACCAGTTGTTTGGCCAGGAACAGTGGGAGGAGGCGTTTCTGGGCCAAGAATTGGTTGCGCCAGCGTGACCAGTTTTCTCATATGCCTCTGCTTAGGGAACTCCAGGAGAATAATCCTGATGACTTTAGGAATTTTCTCCGCATGACGGACCCCGTATTCAACCGTCTGCTGAATCTTCTGTCCCCCTATATCACGAGGCAGGACACTGTGATGCGCCAAGCCATCACGGCCGAGCAGAGGCTTATTGCCACGTTGCGGTACCTGGCGACTGGGAGGAGCCTGCAGGACCTCAAGTTCTCGACAGGCATCTCTCCGCAGGCGCTTGGGGTCATCATACCGGAGACGTGTACTGCCATCATACGTGTTCTGAAGGAGGAGTATATTAAGGTAAGTTCCCTCATGTTAACATCACAATGTTTTTTTTTTTAAATGTGTGAGAAAGTCTAATATTTTTTTATTCCCTAATAACCATGATATTGTAATATGCTGTGTGTTGGATGTTCCCTTTTCTCCCCATGCATGTTGTTAACCTTTGCATGTTTGTTTTGGGCCTACCTGCATATTTTGTCCTTACCCACCATAAACCTGTCCAGCATGCTTTCCTAGGGCCAAACACACCTAGCCAATTTGTTGGTGATTTTTTGGCTAATCCATTGTAGCTCAGATCCTCTCCCTGGGCTGGACACTGGTCGCGCTGGCATTGCCACCCAATCAGCTCGTGAGGTACGCGACAAATATGTTGAGTACTTCATGGGTCGGGGGGCCATTGCTATGCCAGATCATATTTCTTTCTAATTCGGCCCCCAAAAGAAAGAAATATTCACACAACTAATAAATAATTAGACCATTGGACTTTATACAGTTGTTTGTCATTACTGATTTTTCTCTTTTTATCTGTCTTCCTGGTTCTCACCAAAAATAGTGCACTTCTAGTGCCAAATGTAGGGTTCAGGTTTTAGTAAATAAACACAATTGCACATTATTCACTCATCTCCAAACTGGGTATTCAGCATATAAAAGAATAAAGCCACTCATTTTTAGGATTTTGTCAAAGCTTTATTTCTTTTCAGCTTGTTCATTATCCTTTTTTTTTTTTTATTGTAGAAAATAACATGCCAATAATATTTTGGTTTCTTGGCTTTTTTTTTTTATTTTGTGTATGTTTTTTATAAAATCTTTTAATATAATATTTTTTTTTTTTTTGGTCATAAGAATGTTATCCATTTTTTTTTGGGTTCACATACAATGTAGTACAATTGTACCATTTTTCACAAAAATTGGCTAAGTTCAAAATGTAGACTTGCCCAAATTTTTTATTTTGGGTTTTTGGTTTGAAGAATATTTTTTAGATTTTTAACGTTATTTTTTAATCCTTTTTTTTTTTTTTTTTTTTTTAGGTAAAATCTCTAAACAAATATTTACGTTAGATTTGTTACCAAATGTTTTAATTTTTTTTTTTTTTATATTTATTTTTCACAAAATATTTTTTTGGTGATTTTTAAAAATATTTTGTAAAATAGTTTTGTTTTCAAATAGAGCTAACATTTTTTGGATCTATTTGTTACCAACTTTTTGATTTTGATGGTCAATTGTTAGTCACAAATTTATTTATTTATTTATTTATTTTTTTCCGGCTTGTTGATTTTAAGCCTTTTTTTTTTGGAAAAACGATAAAATGGAACAAAAATGTTCAATAAAAATGGGTCACTTTTACATTCACAATAAACAGTCATGGTGTAAGTTCACACCGGAACACGCCAAAATTTGAAGATGCACACATTCAGTGTAATTCTCCAAATGTCAGTTCTTCAACATAGAAACACAGACAAATGGCAACATGTGCTATCTGCCATCATGGGTGATCAATGTCTGTGTTTTGGGGGAGCAAACCCTTCCTCGAAAACTACTTGAGAATCGTGGAGGGGGTTGTACCCACAAAGCACAGATATTCGATATTCTGTGATGGCAGATAGCATATGTTGACACACTGTGTGTGCATCTTGAAATTTTGGCGTGTTGCTGAGTCAAAAATTAAAACAGGTTGGGGGATGGGCGGGGGGGGGGTGTGTTCAGTCTTTGACACGGCCCATCATGTCAATGATGTTTTTATAGTTTTGTTCCATAATCAGCATTCTTTGCCGCATATTGTCCAGCTCTGTGCAGCACTCTCCAATTACAGTCTTGACATTCTGTTCCATGAGAACCATCTGTTGCCGCATATTGTCCATCTCAGTGCTGCACTCCATAACTTGCTGGATAATTATTCCCGCACTTGCGCGAGAAAAATGCGGAACAGCATCTTCATCCCCTACAAAATGAATTAAAAAAAAAATATATCAATTTTACCGGCCTATCTACATCTAGGGTTGCCACCTCATCCCTTTAAACCAGAACACATATTAATTACACAGGTTCTGTGGCTGATTAAAAGGTGGTAATTAAACTCACCTGGTGCCATATCTGCATTACATTAGCCACAGAACATGTGTAATCCATATGTGTTCGGGATTAAAGGGATGAGGTTGCAACCCTATCTACATCTGTTTTGCCCTATAAAGCTGGGATGACACTGACCTGATGGTGTACGAATTTCCTCCTCCTCCACCACTTCTCCATCTTCAATAACTCCTCCATCTTCAAACACTTCCCCCTCATCTTCCAGCACTCCTCCTTCTTCTTCTTCCATCAATCCACCATCTTCAAATTCGCACAACTCATCTTCATCAAATTCCTCCTCATTTTCAACTACGACTAAATTCAAAATGACTCCATCCTCCTCTCTTCCTTCCTCCTCTCCTTCCACATCCTCCTCTCTTCCATCCTCCTCCTCCTCCACATCCTCCTCTCTTCCTTCCTCCTCTCCTTCCACATCCTCCTCCTCCACATCCTCCTCCTCCTCCACATCCTCCTCTCTTCCTTCCTCCTCCACATCCTCCTCCTCCTCCACATGGCCAGATGGCAGATTCCGGGCGTGTCTGGCCCTCTCTGCCTTCTCAAAATGCTGGCGTCTTCTTTCCCCTATAAATAACACAAAAACAATATGTTTACTCATCAGTACACAGATATTGTAGAGCAGAAATCGCACACATTGCATAGAAGTTTAGAGGCTTTAATTGATTATTTTTTGGGGTCTTATCACCCCAAACCTACATTTTTGGATGACTTCTAGGCCAAGCTCTGATTCTGTCCCTTTTTAGCAAAGTGACACACATGGATGTCCCCCCCTTAAAATTTTGAGCTGAGACCATACAAATTTTAGTGTAATATTTAGGAGGAGACACAGGTGCTCTGGATTACAGATATGAAAACACCTGCTTAGTAGCACTGTTTGCATTTCACATTCTAGGATTCGAATTTTAGAAAAAGATATTTTTACACAATGTTTACAAACAATGTTTTTGGCCAGAGAGGCATGTCCAGGTGTGTTGTTCCTGGGCCAACATCGTATTTGTGATAAACAATCTGATGTGAACGAGGTTTCCTATTAACACACTTGTTGCCCAAGCAAATTAGATTTTAAAAAAACATTCTATTTTAACATGTGTTCAGAAGTACAACCAGGCCAAGGATACAGATGTAGAAATGTACCTGACCAAACATTAACTAATAAAATTGTCCCCAGCCCCCCCCCCCACAAACAAATACATAACTTACTTTTCTTGAGGATTTTTTTAATTTTCTTTAATTGATGTGGCTCCCGGAGTTTCAAGTCGGACCACCGCTTCCGTAGCTGCTCCTTGGACCTGGTGATCCCGAACATCCTCTGCATTCTCCTTGCCACCTTCTCCATAATTTTCCCCTTTCTGCGGTTGGGGGTCTTGTATGGGCCATATTGGCCATCATAGTCCTTCCTCCGCATTATGTCCACAAGCTCAACCATTTCTTCAAAAGCCATATTAGTGGCCTTATACCGTTTTGGCCGGGATCGCGACGTTCCTGCCTCTGTCACTTCACTTGCGGCCTGAGAGCTCTGTGCACGCTTGTGTGACATCGCCATCTTTCCTTCCCACAGAGATTAGGGGCGTGGAAAAGAGGAAATGTCCCGTCATGGGCGGGGACGAGGGCAGCGGTTCATGCATACGCGGAGTGTAGAGAATGAAGAAGACGTGATTACGTAGGTTACGCGGAGATTATTCGCACGTTTCACATAGTTCACGCCATTTTTTTGGAGATAACATTGATTAGGGGGCATGGCAAAGGTGACGAAGGCGGTGTGTCACGCACATGCGGAGTGTATTAAAGGGAACCTACGTGATTACGTAGGTTACGCTGAGATTATTATAACATTTAACAGAAGTTACACAGTTAACGCCATATTTTTTGAGTTAACATTGATTAGGGGGCATGGCAAAGGTGACGAAGGCGGTGTGTCACGCACACGCGGAGTGTATTAAAGGGAACCTACGTGATTACGTAGGTTACGCGGAGATTATTATAACATTTGACAGAAGTTACACAGTTAACGCCATATTTTCTGAGTTAACATTGATTAGGGGGCATGGCAAAGGTGACGAAGGCGGTGTGTCACGCACACGCGGAGTGTATAAAAGGGAACCTACGTGATTACGTAGGTTACGCGGAGATTATTTCAGCGTGCTTCACGAGGAGCTAGAGATAATAAGGTAAGAAATTACAACATGGGATCAGCAGAGGCCTAGAAACTTGAGAGCCATGGGATTGGGGTTTTGTCTGTTGTTTGCACCCTTTTAACGCTACTTATGTTTCTTGTGTCCCCAAAACGGTATTTACTTCTCACAATGCTTTCACACATCACTTAAATCTAGATGTGAAGAAGGCTCTACCTATTTGCACGTTTTGCCAGGTGTATTGTGATCATGCAAGTATTGTTCTGTGTTGGTTGGCCCGAGGTTATTAGGAAGTGTATTTATATGTCAGGAATGATGAGGGGCATGCTAGGTACACATGAAATAGTGCCTTGAGGAATGGTCAAAATAGTCAAAATTGTGGATGGTTCTAGATTACACGTATTTAGCAAACTTTTTTTAAAAAGGGTCTGCATGTGAACTCATTTTTGGTCACAACAATGGGGCAGAGCTGGCCAGCATTTTAGCTGCAGGAGACACTGTGTTTGCATAGTACTTGATAAATCTGGGGCCACATATTATTACAATGTGAATGCTGTGCATTTTTTAATGCTTATTTATTTTGGTTTTAACAGTGTTAAGCTTGAAAATTGTCAAAAGAAATTTCAGCCAACCATGTACCAGATCGTGGGGAAAGAAATTATTAGTCGCCTAATTGAAAAGTTTCGCGAAATGCCCCTACTTTGGGATACAAAACACCCACACTATTCGAAGCCGTACCGACGAAGGGCAGCACTTGATGAGATTGCTACATATATGCAGACATGGGTTCCCGGCTGCACAGGCAACATAGTCAAGAACAAAATGAACAACCTGAGGGCCGCATACCGAAACAAAAAAAGAGAACTACGTGACCAAAGATCAGGAGCAGCAGCAAGCGAGTCCACGGAGCCCAGTCTGTGGTACTACCAAGAGCTGGAGTTTTTGGGGGATCAAATGGAGGGCCGGCGATCAATGTCAAGCCTTCCTTCCAGCCGGCATATCAGCAGACCTTCCACGGATCACCACAGCCAGGAGGAGTACAGTGAGGGGCTGGCTGGCATGCAGCAAAATCTGCGACTCTCCACTTCTTCTGAGGTAGAGTATTTTTCAAAATATTTTTGGGCTGCTAATTCTTGTTTGTTTATTGAGTTGATATTGTAATCCCAAAAGAAAAAATGGCCTAGAAAAGTCGTGGGCATAAAAATAGGGGTCATGGATGCCAAGTGCAGGGATCAGAAGGAGAGTCTATTCAAGTTTAAAGTAAGATAAAACAAACCAGTCTAGAGCATGAAAATGTGTGTGATTTGCTTGTGCCAAATTGTAAAACATGTCCCTTTTTTTGCCACAGGAAGAAGTGAGCAGCCATGACTTTTCGGCTACTGATGCGGAGATGCATGCCAGCCACGAGGAAGGGGTCAGTGGCAGCCAGGAGGAGGAGGCCGGGCCCAGCACCAGTCAGGAGGGCCCCAGGCCCAGGGTCAGCACCACCAGGCAAGTCCCTCCCCCCCCCCCCGGGTCAGGCAAGCAGGCCTAATGAGGCGCAGGAGGCAAGTTGACGCTAGCCTCGAAATGATCCGGGAGGCTAGCGCCTTAATGAGGGCCCCCCTCAACCCCACTGAGGCCTACAGTGCCTACGTGGCACACGAAATGTCACAAGCGGGGGAGGCCGATCAGAGGCTTGCCAAGGACCTGTTCAACCAGGTCCTTTTATGGATGCACCAGGGCTGGCTGACCAATGACACTGAGCTGAGTGACCCGGCCCATCCTGCCCAACACCTGCTAACTCCTCCTGCTGCCACATCATCCCCACCTGCAAGGGGCCGTGGACGGGTCCGTGGAAGATCTGCTGCAATGCAGGCTGCAAGGAAGGTTACTACTACAAGGACGAGGAAAAGATGATTCCCGGCCTTCCATTTGATCCCCCAAAAACTTTGGTCTTTTTGGACTACCACAGCCTGAGCTCCATTGGCTCACTTGCTGCTGCTCCTGGTTTTTGTTTTTGTGGTTGTTCTTTTTAGTTCTCGGTATGTGGTCCTCAAGGTTTGCCATTTTGTCCTTGACTATGTTGCCTGTGCAGTCTGGAACACAAGTCTGCATGTATGTTGCTATCTCATCAAGTGCTGCCGTTCTAGGTAATTTATTTTTGTTTATGGCCAAAATAAATGGTTATTTGATTTACTGAAATACCTTGTCTATTGTGTTTTAATACTGTGGTGATTAGGCATGAAACATTTTAGCAAATAATATGTGTCATTTAGAAAGGACACCAACTCCTTGTGGGGGGGGGGGGGGGACATTTGGTGTACCAACTTGGTAAAACAAAAAAGGAAAAAACACGCCAAAATAAAATGGTGACATAACTTGACCAAAAAAAAGAGAAAAAAAATGTGCAAGAAAAAACAATGGTGACATAAATTGACCAAAAAACCCCCCCCAAAAAAAAGTGCAAGAAAAAACAATGGTGACATAACTTGACCAAAAAAAAGAGAAAAAAAATGTGCAAGAAAAAACAATGGTGACATAAATTGCACAAAAAAAAACAAAAAATATGCAAGAAAAAACAATGGTGACATAAATTGCACAAAGAAAATAAAAACATGAGCAAGAAAAAACAATGGTGACATAAATTGCACAAAAAAAAAATATAATAAAAAAATGTGCAAGAAAAAACAATGGTGACATAAATTGCACAAACAAATAAAAAAATTAAAAAATGAGCAAGAAAAAACAATGGTGACATAAATTGCACAAAAAAAAATATAATAAAAAAATGTGCAAGAAAAAACAATGGTGACATAACTTGACAAAAAAAAATAAAAAAAAAAATACAAAATAAACAACATTAAATTAAAAAAAAATAACAGAAACATAGACATGTGGAGGACAAAAAGAAAGTTCCAACATCTGGATAGATAGCATCAGCAAGAGAACGGGTTTATTCTAGCAAGAGAACGCAGAAAAAACAAGAGGCAATAAACGACACACTAGATATTTAAAAGGACGAATGTGCCATATCACAAACAAACGAGAGTTTTACCTGAACGAGTGCTCCCATCCCCTTATTTTGTCTGAGCATGCGCGGGGTTTTTATCCGCGGATATTGTGTACTAACCAACGGATCTGTCCGTTGGATAGATTTGCAGCGGATAGATTTGTTAGCATGTCATCAAATATTTTATCTGCTGAAAAGCGATTCGACGGATAAATATCCGCGGAAAAGTATCCGCTGGAACGTACACACCATAGGATCTATCCGCTGAAACCCATTCGCTGGGATTTTTCAGCGGATGGATTCTATCGTGTGTATGGGGCCTAAGTCTTCACCACGCCACTATAAATGTGTTCTTGTCTGTTTCCCCATTGGAGATATTTGCCATCACTATCTCTCTTGCAGGAATCTGGAAAACAGAAATGAAAACCCAAAGTATGATGGCGACAACCCGAGCAATGGTTGCTAGTTTTGCATTTTTTTCACACACGGTTTTCTTTATGACAAATTTAATTTAAACTGAAATAGTGCATTATTTACATACAGTGTATTTTATTGTGGTCATAATGCTAGGTCCTGTTTACCCACATTACTGATGCATCGTCATTTCAAACATATATTCAAGATACAATAAATAAAACAATTGCGTTCAGAATTGAGCCCCTCTGACAGGTTTCGTCTTGGTAGATGTATGTACAGTTATAATTAGGTATGCCACAACATACTGATTTTGTGCAGCTACAGTATATGCTGCTTGACATTTGTTTGGAAATGTTCATAATTCAGATCCATGTAGACCTTTGTGCCTGTGCTCTAGTTTATCAACAACTCTTGCTATTTTAAATTATATTTAAATTAAATGGCGACTTGCAGAGCGTTAAAAGTACACTGTGGAAAATGTATACATTTCAAACTGTCCTGATCCAATGCAGATCTTTCAGGTATATTATAAATACATTTATAGTCTTTAACTATATCCTATATCTCTTTTCTGGTGCACGCTAAAAAGTCTTGCTGCCCGTCTTAAAAGCAGATTTCCCATACCCATAATACATAATACTTTTAAAGTAAACAATGGCATGTTATAGGTTTAGGTACCCTAAAATGTATGTATGTGACTCTGGTGGACACCAGCAGGTTTATATCATAGTCAGATTTCTAAAATCCTTGAGTATCCTTTAAGGCAGAGCTGCACACAGGCCCGGATTTCCCACAAGGCCACTGAGGCCAAGCCTTGGGGTGGCAGGGCGCCAAGGGGCGGCATGGATTTCCCCAACGCCCATAACATACAGTTAGGGCGGTATGTTATGGGGGAATCCGCTCGCTCGTTAACAAGTGATTGCGGCGATGTGTGCTCCCGTCCGTCCTCCCCCCCCCCCACCCCACATACCTCTCTCTGCTGGCTCTGTCTTCGGAACTCCGTCCTTCCCCCGGCCACTGAGTCTGTCTCCTGTTCCTGCTGCCGATGTACACAGTGAGAGGGGAGAGCTGTGCTCTTCCCATCTCAGCTGTGACAGTGCTAGGACTCCTGTTTTAAAGGTGACAGGGTCAATAAAGTGAACCTGTCACCTCCAATTGCTATCACACAGGGAATTGTTTTCTCCTGTATGATAGCAACAAAGTGAAAATAAATTGATAAAAAAATAAATAAATAATAAGAAATAATAATTAAATTATAAAATAAAAGTAATTAAAAAGTAAAGAATAAGAAAAATAAGAAAATCATACAAAAATAAAAAAAAAGTAAGCGACAAGCTACAAATAAATAAAAGCAAAAAAAGTGATAAAAAAGTAAAAAAAAAAAGTAAAAATGTTTTTTAACTAACCGTGCCGCCCCTGCCATCCGGTTGCCATTCTCTGTTGATTTGGGGGGGGGGGGTAGTTTGGTTGGCGGGGAGGGGGTGCATTGCGGAACCTGGCTTTGAGGCGGCAGGGAGAGCAAATCCGGCCCTGGCTGCACACAAGATCCAGGCTTCACTGCACTATAGGACCATATTTTGCCCAAAATTATTGTAGTGGCAAACAAAGTCACCCATTCTGTTACATATCTCAATATGGAGAATCCAGCTGTAGACGTGTTACTAGATGGTTAAAGCACAACTAAAGTATTCAAAAGGGAATCTCCCTTCTGGCATCCCTGTGGATTTTGATAAGTTGGCCGATAATTGAATCCATTATGCACATACTGGCACATTTAAATGAAAAGATTTAATTCATGTGAACAGAGGATACAGTTAATATCGCACCAAGAAAATATAAGGAATGGAAACCTCAGATAACCCAGTGCATACCACAGAGCACTTTATACCTGGAAATTTGCATCTGAACACACGGACCCAGGGCTGCTGTTAGAAATCATGGGGCCCTGTACAGCCTACCTGGCAGGACCCCCCCCCCCCCAATATATCAAGACCATATTTTCACCAAAAATACAATAAAATCATTATTAGTGGACACAATTGTAACAGAGAACCTGTTTAAATTAGCCCTTTTTTATTTGTTTTTTACATAAAAAAAAAAAAATGATATTCACAATGACAAGGGGGCACACGGGAAGGGGGGGGTGGTCAGAAGCAGGCAGAACAGGGAGGGAAAACAGTGTCGGGGGAGCAATTACAGGAATGATGCCCTCTGTCAGTGTCTCTCCCTGCAGCAGCTGAAAGCCAGCAGGAGGGGGAGAAATTGGCTTTCAGCTGCTGCAGAGAGCTGCACAGGGCATCCCACTACCCGTCCGCCAAACCACACTAATTCCTCCTGCTGTTTGGGCCCCCCTGTGTGCCCAGGCCCCCTACAGGAGGACTGGTGGTCCCCCCCTATCAGCGTCCCTGCACGGACCAGACCTTCCATGGAGGCCTCAGACCAAAATCTGTGCTGATTACCATTGTAGTACTGGAAATCCACACTTATTAGGATTAACAAAATGTAAAGTGTGAATTTGCTGTGAAATTATCATCCTTTATGTGTTCCAAATGAGTACACTATTAAAAGTGAGAAATGCAAAGAAAATCCAGCGTGGAAAGTAGGGCTCTCCAAAGCCGTGGAAGATTTGCAGTCCTGGAAAATGCAAGAAACCGTTTGTTTTAACAGAAGCTTCATCTAAAAGTGAAATTTTAGTTGGAGATGATGTTTAATGAGCTGAGTTAGTCCTTGGTAACTTGTATATCTTGTTTACGCCAATAGTTAGGGCTTCCTCTTATGTTTATTCTGAGCTAATTAACAATTTTCGCATATGCAGATAGTACAGGTTAGAACATAAACCATAGTATGGAATGACAATGCAAATTGGTCACAAATACCCTGTTTCCCCAAAAATAAGACCTACCCTGAAAATAAGACCTAGTGCTATTTTCCAGGAAGGCTGCAATATAAGCCCTACCCCAAAAATAAGCCCTAGTTAAAAATGCTTGTAAAATCCTATAATCCACTATATTACAGTAGTTTATAATGTACAATGTGTGTGTTTCTGTAATATAATTGCGGGGAAGAGAGCTGCGGCGGGTAACGGAAGTGCAGAGCGGCACTATAACAAATGTTTTTGGCACAATTATATTACAGAAACGCACACATTGTACATTATATACTACTGTAATAGAGTGGATTATAGGATTGTACAAGCATTTTAACTCAGTTCACACTGGGGATTCCTGACAGGCAGGGAGGGAGAGGGGGAGAGAAGACAGCACATTACATGGTAAGACCTACCCTGAAAATAAGCCCTACTGTGTCTTTTGTTGGCATAATTAATATAAGACCCGGGCTTATTTTCGGGGAAACACGGTAGTAAGCTGTACTAGTAGGAATATGTTAACATAGGCATTTCAAATTAGAGACATACATCTGAGTCAAGGAAACCTGAAACATAGAGTATAAAAGTGAAAAATCAAATTTGTTGTTATGTATACTATCTCACCAACAGGATCTCAAAGAGATAAAACAAACTTATTCCAGTTAGATTTTATTATAGTTTTGGCCCCATTTGGAGAGGTTTCTCCAAATTTCATGTCCCTGTGACACTCAACTAAGAAATGGAGTTTGTGGTTGTCATCAGAGCAGGAAAGCACAGATGGCAATGAACATATTGTAAGAAGTCCAATCCACTCTTAAAAAACGGTATTTGTTTTCTGTCTGTACCCCCTGCCCTGACTAGTAAGGGCAAATCTCCCCAGTAGGGGCACAGACAGCAAATCAATCCTGACAGAGAATATACCATTTTGGCTTTGATGCAACAGCATGTACCAAAAACTGAGATTGACCGTACCTAGTATTTTGCTGCTTCAGTTAGGGCTCATTTACACCTGTGGTTAGGAAGAGGTAAACACATGTGACAGACATGGGTGTACACATGCCTTGGCAAGAATTAAACCCCCTGTCACGTTCAAGTACATGGGGCCACGCCACTACTATACTGCAACTGTATGCAATGTACACGGTTGCAGTGTGTTGGCACAGTCTTTTAGTGGTTAAAACAGGTGGTGGATAGGCGCCATAACACCTCCTCACTGCCATCAAGTCCTCTGAAAAGTGATCCACCACAGATCACTCTTGAAAACTAGCCCTTATTAATTTTTGATAACTTTCCATAGAGTTCATTTAAATTTCTATTTTAATTTCACTTTCTGAAATACAAGCAAATATGACATGGTTCATAGGCGTGCGCACAGGGTGTGCCAGGTGTGCCCAGGCACACCCTAATCACCCTGTGCAGCACAGATTCCCCCTACTGACCTGGCTTCCATCTCCACCACCCCCCCCCCGCAGCGCTACCAGTTTTCCTCCTCTTCTATAGGCTGTTGCTGCTGGGATGTTTTAGGAGTGGGGAAGGGGCCAGTAAATACAGTGTTTCCCTGAAAATAAGACCTACCCCGAAAATAAGACCTAGCGCTATTTTCCGGGAAGGCTGCAATATAAGCCCTACCCCGAAAATAAGCCCTAGTTCGAGGTGATTGTGTGATTTTTGAGGAAACGCAGTATAATCCTGTTACATCGGTGTGCTGTGTGTGTCTCTCTAGCGGTGTTAGGTGCCTTTGATACAGAGCGGCGCTCAGCTGATCTCACCGCTGGTCTCCTCTTCTCCAGCCTGTCTGCGTGGGATCTTGGCCCCCCTCCCTTCACAGAGCTTTGGCGGGTCACCGAAAGTACCGTACGGTGCAGAGCCTCTGCAATCAACATGTGTGCGGAATGCAGCATGTATACTCCAGTCTCCACAAGGTATTTACAGGTATTTTTTTTCCCCTCACATGCTGGTGTGCCCTCTTCCCTGCTTTGAGCATTGCCAAGGGAGGGGGGCTGAGGTCCCTCGCTGGTGGCTCGGAGAGGTGGAGGAAGGATGAGGTCCTTGGCACTGTTGGATTGCAGGGGCACACACATTCTGTATTGTGTGCTACTGTAAAAGAAAGAATTTGAGCATTTTAAGTTTGTTCAAACTGGGCATTCCTGACAGGCAGGGAGAGAGAGAATATATTAAGACCTGCCCTGAAAATAAGCCCTACTAGGTCTTTTGTTGCCAAAATTAATATAAGACCCAGGCTTATTTTCGGGGAAACACAGGTATGTCATTTACCGGCCCCTTCCCTTTCTGAATGAACATTGTGAGTTATCGGTAGTGTGTGTTTGGGCTTTGGGGTGCACACCCTAATGCAATAGGCTGCGCACACCTATGACATGGTTACATTTTTTTCCTGACAAACAGCACATGCTGACTCCTTGTTATATACCTGCATATACTTGCACAAAACATTGACTATTTCTGTGGAAGGCTGTCACATTCCTACTCTCAGCAGATGCCTTAGGCAGACAAACTGTTTAATTGCAATATGTTCAGAACAAGTATTAGAACGTCCATAGCTAGACTTAGGTGATTATACTACAAACACAGTTGTGTGCACTGGATCCAGATGCTCTTTTTTCAGTAATTGGCACTTTACAGCTGCTAAATATCTTATGCACTAAGTGCTTTCTAAGTTCAATATAATGGAAATAGTGTACCCCTGTTTTAAACAGTGAGGATATCTGTGAGCTTCTTGATGTTCTCTATCTATACAGCTGAGTGTTTTTTTACATGTCAGTGAAATGTGAGGTGACCTTTGACACCTAATTTATTTTACAGGCTTAGAACATGGTCTGTACAGTGAGATAACAGACTTTCTAAATATGTAGCCACATAACCACTGTAACTAGATTTCTGGGAACCTGCAAAAGATTACATCTAATTGTTTTATGAGTTGTGGTATAAATGACTACCATGGAATGTGTTTGGATTGCTGTATTTTTACTGTGCAGAAATAAGGGCTTTTGTATTTTCAATGTGGCGCCACCCATGCAGGAGCCACTAGCAGTTAGGCCTATTTCTCCCATTCACAGTAATCACAGCGAGGCACACTGTATTTTTGTCATTCTTCCACTGGCTCAATAATCAGTCATGGGATTTTGGATTTTCAGGGGTCTAAGGAACTTGGATGGGGATGGGGAGCATGGATACCCTGAACACAGAGGTGTTGCTAGGGGGCATGGTCCCGGGCATGGTTCACTTGTGGTCCAGTACGGTTCGCTTCAGTGTGAGTACAAAACTTGATTGAGCACAGAATGTCCATAGACGACAGGGATCACTTTGGTCTAGTTGGCAGAGGTGATGATGCAAATGTAGCCAGGAACACGTACTTATAATCCAGTGTAAGTGCATAAAGGCTCGGGGAGTGGGGATGATGGGCAATTAAACCCAGGCATGGTTCAGTTCAGCCTTGCCCAGTGTGATTGCACCCTTAGATACTGACTAATGGCAATACAATACATTGTCAGTATTCCCTTTGGAATAAGAAATAGGTAAATATTATGCACTATTTTATTGATTAAAGAGGAACTTTGGATTACTTTTATATTTGTGGTGTTCAAATTTTTAAATATTTCATTTATTTACTATTAGGTAGATTCAGGGGAGGGCTGGCAGCCTTAGGCCTGGGGGGCAAGTCCAGTCAAGTGGCCCATAGAGTGTGGAAAAGTGATGGATAGAGGAAAACAGTTTAAGATTTTTCATGATCAAAAGAGTCCGCACAGAGCCTCCCCTTACATCAGAGTCCGCACAGAGGCCCCCCCCTTACATCAGAGTCTGCACAGACCCCATATACATCAGATCTGATGTAAGGGGTGTTCTGGGAAACTTGATTTAAAGGAGTTCTCTGACCTAAAAGTTTTAACCCCCGCTGTGCCCGGGCTGTAAAAAAATAGAAAATAAACTGTCACTTACCTGCCTACGATCCCCCGTTGTTCCGCTATCACCGTCCCGTTCTCCGGTCCCGGGCCCCTTCCGCTTCCTGTGTGTCGGTGACTCATAGTGCGCTCAGCCTATCAGCGGCCGCAGCAATGTCCCGTCGCGGCCACTGATAGGCTGAGCGCACTATGAGTCACCGACACACAGGAAGCGGAAGAGACCGGGACCGGAGAACGGGACGGCGATATCGGAACAACGGGGGATCGTAGGCAGGTAAGTGACAGTTTATTTTCTATTTTTTTACAGCCCGGGCACAGCGGGGTTTAAAACTTTTAGGTCAGAGAACTCCTTTAAGGGTGCATGCTGTGGACTATTGTGTAAAGAGGGTCTGTGCTCACCAAAGCCTGCCCCCCCTCTCCTTTAACAAAGTCCACAGAGCACCCCTTTTTATACACTGGGAGGCAGGAGAGACTAGAGAGGGTGAGCTTACCAGGATGGAGGCTGAGGCGCAGGCAGGCTGTCTGGACAGGAAGTTTGAACCCAAAAAAGCATCAGTGCCCACACATGCCTGGGGAGTGTGGGCAGGGCAGACTCAGAGGAAGGAGGAGCAGATGAGCTCTATCTCTCCTCATGTCTGTGCAGAGAGAGAAGGGAATGTCAGCGCTGGTGTGCGCTGAGGCTGAGCTATGTGTGAGACGAGACCTAGCTCAGCTCTGCAGCCATCTACCTGGGAGCTGACACAGACACGGCTGCACAGTGGGAGGTGAGCAGCGGCCGTGACAGTGTTGCCAACCGTCTGTATTTTTACAGACAGTTCGTAAAAACGGGCACTTTTTTCCCTTGTTCGTAGTTGCTGGAATGTGCCAGTAAAAATAGCCAAGATCAGTTCGGCTTGGAACTGCGCATGAAGATTGGAGGCAGGGGGTGATTGGAGGCTGTGACTAATGATGTGACTAAATAATTTGCCCTTATTATATCGAAAGTAACAAAAATATGTTTTTTTACCTTAAGGGCCCTTTCACACGTACGGACAAACGGTCCGTTTATTACAAGTCCGTTTACGGACTTGTAATGTATCCCTATGAGATTGCAGACGTTAGCGGATGATGCATCCGCTAACGTCCGCAACCATCCGCGTCCGCAAAGATCCGCTTTTGCGGACGGAAGAAAACCCTATTTTTCTTCCGTCCGGCGGAACGGATCGGATGAATACGGACACACGGTCCGTATTCATCCGATTCCCCATAGGGTCCGCCAACAGCTCAGCGGGGATTAACGGAGGAATCCCGCTGAGCCAAACGGGCTAACGGAGCGGATCAATACGGATCCGCTCCATGTGAAAGAGCCCTAAATCACATTGCTATTTGCCTAGCGTACTTGTTTGTAGCCTAAATACTGAGATGTGCACCTAAAAATGTAATTTAGTAACTTTTGTGAAATGCCAGTAAAAACGTGGCTGCGCCAGTAAATTTCGGGTGTTGTGCCAGTAAATTTCAATCTGATAGGTTGGCAACACTGGGCCGTGACCTGTGTTAACAGAGCTCCAGCAGGCATATTCCTGCTCTGCAAAAACAGCATTTGGTAGTGGTGGCCGGTGGCTGTGGATAGTGTCACCAGCCCGGGGGGAGATTTCCACCCTGCCCCCCCTGCCAGCCCTCCCCTGGGTAGATTCACGTATGGCGGCTTAACTTTGTGCGGGCGTAACGTATGTTATTTACGTTACGCCGCCGCAAGTTAGAGAGGCAAGTGCAGTATTCACAAAGCACTTGCTCCGTAAGTTGCGGCAGCGTAGCGTAAATTGGCCGGCGTAAGCCCGCCTAATTCAAATGTGGAAGAGGTGGGCGTGTTTTAGCCCAGGTTCACACTGGGTACGATTTGGTACGATTTGAGATGCGATTTCACATGTTAAATCGCATCTCAAAACGGCGGCATTTGCCGGCAATTGTCGGCAATGGCACCGTCCTAATCAGTGCGACGCTGCTGCACCGATTTCAAAAAGCAGTTCCTGTACTACTTTTTGCGATTTCAGGCCGCGATTTACATTGAACCCTGCCCAGATGTCTCTTAAATCGCGGCAAAATCGCGGCAAAAACGCAGCCGCGAAATCGCGGTAAAATCGCGATTTTACCGCGATTTTGAATTCGCAGCAGTGTGAACCTAGCCTTATGGAAATTAATCGTGACCTCACGTAAATGACGCTTCGAACGAACGGCGCATGCGCCGTCCGTAGACGTATACCAGTGCGCATGCTCCAAATCACGTCGCAAATAGTCATTGCTTTCGACGTGAACGTAACCTACGCCCAGCCCTATTCTGAATCGACTTACGCAAATGACGTAAAACTTGAAAAATACGATGCTGGTCTGACATCCATACTTAACATTGGCTGCGCCATCTTTTTGGTGGTTTATCTTTACGCCTGAAAACGCCTTACGTAAACGGCGTATCTTTACTGCGACGGTCAAGCGTACGTTCGTGAATAGGCGTATCTTGCTGATTTACATATTCTAGGCGTAAATCAACGTACACGCCCCTAGCAGCCAGCTTAAATATGCAGCTAAGATACGACGGCGTAGGAGACTTATGCCGGTCGGATCTTGGCAACATTTAAGCATATCTCAGTTTGAGCATACTCTTAAATGTACGACGGCGCCGATTCGGAGTTACGACGGCGTATCTACTGATACGCCGTCGTAACTATACCTGAATCTGGCTATATGACTTTATATTTTGCAGTTGATTTTTTTTTTTTTTAATAGGTATTTAAAGAGCTCCAATAATTTATGCAGTGGATACATACTGCAGATTTACATCAGCCCCTTCTGTCAAGAAACGTACAATCTAAGGGCCAGATTCACAGCGGAGATACGACGGAGTATCTCAGATACTCTGTCGTATCTCAGATACTCTGTCGTATCTCTCAGAGTATCTATGCGACTGATTCATAGAATCAGTTACGCATAGATATCCATAAGATCCGACAGGTGTAATTGTTTTACACTGTCGGATCTTAGGGTGCAGTACCACGGCCGCCGCGGGGGGGAGTTTGCGTCGTAAACCAGCGTCGGGTATGCAAATTAGGACTTACGGCGATCCACGACGGATTTTCGCGTTCACTACGTCGCCGCTTGTCTAGTTTCCCGTTGCAAAGTTAGTCGTCGTTTTTGGTGCCTTAACTTTACACAGCACACGTATGTGCTGTATAAAGTATGGCCGTCGTTCCCACGTCGAATTTTAAAATTTCACGTCGTTTGCGTAAGACGTCCGGGAATACGGAAGTACGCTACGCACGTCGCCGTTCGAAAAAATGACGTCAGTTCGCGCAAAGCACCGCGGGAATTTCGAAACAGAACATGCGCAGTAGGTCCGGCGCGGGAGCGCGCCTAATTTAAATGGCACACGTCCCTTTAAATTACGCGGGCTTACGCCGGCGTAATTTTTCACGCAAATGCTTGGTGAATCAGGCACTTGCGATGAAAAATTGCGGCGGTGTAACGTATCTACGATACGTTACGCCGCCGCGTTTCTACCTGAATCTGGCCTAAGATCCCACATGCATACATAGTATGGCCAATTTAGACCGGAGCCAATTAAGCTACCAGCGTAGATTGTTGAGGAAACTAAAGTACACTGTGATAGGAGCCAGTCTGTTTTCAGCTCAGTGAAAATATATTGGTGAAGGATGAATTTTGAATGGTTGTTGTGGATAAGTGCACTCTGGAAACATGAAACTACTAATATCTTGATGGAATGTCAATGTATATCGTAGGATCACTGCCAAGGAACTTCTAAGTGAATATATAAATGCTGACTATTTCAAAACCCCTCCTCCCAATAGAAATGTAAGGTATCTTTACATCAAACATTCCGCATTCCGGTGTACCTATATAGCATACAGAAAAAAAAGGTTGGTCACTAAAAAAGAAATAGTAACAAACCTTTATCATGCAAAGGAAGAAATTAAAGGGGTACTAAAGGATCGAATAATAAAAAAATAACAAACAGGTCACACTTACTTCCGCTGTGCAGCTCGTTTTGCACAGAGTGGCTCCGATCCTCGTCTTCTGGGGTCCCTCGACGGCTGTCTCCACATCAGCTAATCCCCCATGGGAGGCGCTTCCCCAAGGAGGTTACCTTGTGGGCGCACTTCCGAGTCCAGCATTTGCATCCATAGACACGAATGCCTGACTCTGCCCCGCCCCCGGCACCCGCATCATTGGATTTTATTGACAGCCGCGCGAGCCAATGGCTGCGCTGCTATCAATCTATCCAATTAAGAGCCGAGAAGACCGGGCCGAAATACAGCACGTTCTCGATGCAGGACTTTTGAGGGCTCAGGTAAGGCCCTATGCACACGAGACACTGGTAAACGCGTGTTCAGAGGCAGTTGGACAGCTTTTTCAACTGCCCCTGAACACATTCAATGTTATTCTATGTGTCCATGCACACAGTCAAGTTTTTCAGCGTTTTTCGGCAGTTGCTTTTATCCTCGTTTTTTCAGAAGCAAAAAAATGGGTTCAGACGCAAAAGTTTCCAAGTTTCAAACGTAAAACGCCGCTAAAAGCGGCAAAACGCGGTACCGGCGTTTTGCCGCGATTTCGTTTATAGGCGTTTTTACATTAGAAATCTCAAAAATGATGGCAAATGATGAAAAACCATTAAAAAAACATAAAAAAAATATGTAATTGCTTGCATTGCATTGTGGACAACCCACAACTTGTGGCAGGTGACGTGGCAGGTGACGTGACAAGTGGACAATTCACAACTTGTGGCAAGTGGACAATCCACAACTTGTGGCAGGTGTCGTGGCAAGTGGACACTCCACAACTTGTGGCAGGTGACGTGGCAAGGTGACGTGGCAGGTGATGTGACCAGGTGATGTGGCAAGTGGATACTCCACAACTTGTGGCCAGGTGACGTAGTCAGGTGACATGGCCAGTGGACATTCCACAACTTGTGGCAGGTGACGTGGCCAGGTGATTTGGCAAGTAGACAATCCACAACTTGTGGCAGGTGGCGTGGCCAGTGGACAATCCACAACTTGTGGCCAGGTGACGTGGCAAGTGGACAATCCACAACTTGTTGTAGGTGACATGGCCAGGTGACATGGCAGGTGATGTGGCCAGTGGACAATCCACAACTTGTGGCCAGTGGACAATGCACAACTTGTGGCCAGGTGACGTGGCAAGTGGACAATCCACAACTTGTGGCAGGTGACGTGGCCAGGTGACGTGGCAGGTGATGTGGCCAGGTGACGTGAAAAATTCGAGGCAAAACGTGTGTTTAGCAGAGTTTGCACCGGCCTCCCGTGTGCATGGGGCCTAAGTAAACGGGATGGGGCTGGGGGGCCAGTAAGCATCGGATGTTTTTTCACCTTAATGCATAGGATGCATTAAGGTGAAAAAGCAGGAACCTTTACAACCCCTTTAATACGCACCTTGCCTGCTGCCTATGCTGCCAATCGCTGCAGTCAAGGAAGCTGCAGTTAAATACTTTATTCTCCTTATTCCTGTTCTTCCGCTGATCACTGTGGTTTCTCCTGCCGGCCCCTATCACATGATTGTGTCCCTTTATCTAATGAATACGAAGGGAGGGATTTACTAAAACTGGTGCATGCAAAATCTGGTGTAGCTCTGCATAGAAATCAGTCATCTTCCACTTTTTATTGTCAAAACTAAACCAAACAAGCTGAAGCTGCACCAGATTCTGAGTGCTCCAGTTTTAGTATATTTCCCCCAAAAGTGCAATTTATTTTTAAACCTGGGGGGTCAGTGATTGTAATGTGAAAGCAAGTTCTCTATGGGCCATCTCACATATGCTCATTGCGGCAAAGCATATTAAAACATAATCCATACGTCAGTTGGTGCATGGCAGTACCATTTACATTTAATGGCACCCTAATGCCAATATTACCACCCTAATGCCAATATTACCACCCTAATGCCACAACATACTGCAGCTCTCTACTATGCACAGTGTGCAGTTTACTGGATTACATTTTTTAGAAAGTACTACATTTTAATGCATTGAGAACATTTATTTTAAAGGGGTTACACAATGCAGCAAGCTAAAACACACCACAATGCATAAAGGGGTGCATTGTGGCTCGACCAATTAGGTAGCCCATTCAAAATAAATCAAAGAAAATGTACTGTACATTAGGTCTGTACTAAGGTCTTTCATTTCAGTTGTAATTTCATGGGTACTAAAAGATGAACTTAAACGGGTGTTCCAGGCTTTTTTTTATGTTTATCAAAAGTCAGCAGCTACAAAAAGTGTAGCTGCTGGCTTTTAATAAACATACACTTACCTGTTCCCCGGTCCAGCGACATGCCGCTGGGAGCTTCGTTCCGGTCCCCCCTTCACCGCCGGCGCCTCCACTGCAACTGTGGGCACCCGGCCGTGACAGCTTTCGACTTCATGGCCGGGCACCCACTGCGCATGCGCAAGCGGCGCTGTGCCATTTGATTGGACAGGCGATCTCCTGGGTCCTGTCACGTGCCCCAGGCGATCGCCTACAGGGAGGGGCTGCCAAAAGGCGATTAGAGTATTCGCCTTTGCAACCACTCGGCGGAAGGAGGAAGTGGGACAGGAAGTCCCACTCCTCCTGAAGCCCCCACTCCCCCCCCCAAAAAATTACATGCCAAATGTGGCATGTAAGGGGGCGAGGAGTGGATTAAGTGGAAGTTCCACTTTTGGGTGGAACTCCACTTTAAGGCAAATTTGGTTCTATTGGGTTGAGGTCAGGGCTGTGTGCAGGCCTGTCAAGTTTCTCCTCCCCAAACTCTCAGGTATCCATTTCTTTATGGACCTTGCTTTGTGTGGGGTTCATTTTTCAGGAGTTGGGCGTGGCCCCTTAGTTCCAGTGAAGGGAACTCTTAAGACGTCAGCATACCAAGACATTTTGGACAATTTCATGCTCCCAACTTTGTAAAAACAGTTTGGGGATAGCCCCTTTCTGTTCCAACATGACTGCGCACCAGTGCACAAAGCAGGGTCCATAAAGATATGGATGAGTGAGTTTGGGGTTCAGGAACTTGGCTGACCTCAACCCGATAGAACACTTTTGGGATCAATTGGAGTGGAGACTGCGAGCCAGGCCTTCTCATCCAACATCAGTGCCTGATCTCACAAATGTGCTTCTGGAAGAATAGTCAAACATTCCAGTTGACACACTCCCAAACCTTGTGGACAGCATTTTTAGAAGTGTTGAAGCTGTTATAGCTGCAAAGGGTGGGCCAACTTAATATTGAACCCTATGGACTAAGACTGGGATGCCATTAAAGTTCATGTGTGCGTAAAGGCAGGAGTCCCAATACTTTTGGTAATTAAGTGTATATTGCAAATTAAGTGAACAGAAGAAAACTGATTCAATATTTGGTGTGACTACCCTTTGGCTTCAAACCAGCTTATTCTTAAGTCAAAAAGTAGTTATACTGCATCAGCAAGATATCTTCCAGGGAAAGATTTCCAAGCAGACTGGGGCCCAGATTCTTGTACATCCGCATAAAATTGTGCGGGCGTAACGTATCTGATTTACCTTACGCCTCTGCAACTTACACGGGCAAGTGCTGTATTCTCAAAGCACTTGCTCCGTAAGTTGCGGCGGCGTAGCGTAAATCGGCCGGCGTAAGCCCGCCTAATTTAAATTTGGATCAGGGGGGCGTGTTTTATGTAAATGTACTGTGACCCGACGTGATTGACGTTTTTCCCGAACGGCGCATGCGCCGTCCGTGGAATTTCCCAGTGTGCATTGCTCCAAAGTACGCCGCAAGGACATGATTGGTTTTGACGTGAACGTAAATGACGTCCAGCCTCATTCACGGACAACTTACGCAAACAACGTAACTTTTTCAAATTTCAAACGCGGGAACGACGGCCATACTTAACATTGTTACGCCGCACTTATGCCACCATATAGCAGGGGCAACTATACGCCGGGAAAAGCCTAATGTAAACGGCGTAACTTTACTGCGTCGGCCAGGCGTACGTTCGGGAATTCGCGTATCTACCTAATTTGCATACTCAACGCGGAATTCGACGAAAGCGCCACCTAGCGGCCAGCGTAAATATGCATTTACGATACAACGGTGTAACACAGTTACGCCTGTCGGATCTAAGGGAAATCTATGCGTAACTGATTCTAAGAATCAGGCGCATAGATACGACCGCGCCACTTAGAGATACGCTGTCGTATCTCGTTTAAGAATCTGGGCCTGGGATTTTAAGATGTGCTGTTCAAGCTCTTTTGAAGAAGCCCAAATAAATGGGCAATGTTGAAGCCCATAGACGCAGTGGTTAGCCAAGGAAACTTAATAGAGCAGATAAAACACACATCGTGCTTACTTCCCTTTGACGTCAGAAGATTTTCAGCAGTTTAATCAGCACAGAACTGGTGGGAAACAGTAGGACTTGCCTTTTGTAAATAACCCCCAAAATGTTTAATATTTAGCTCTAGCAGGAGGCAGTTTATCACCGAAGGGTGGGAGAGCAATACAATATGAATGTCTGCAGGCAACTGTGAAGCATGGTGGATGCTTCTTGCAAGTTTGGGGCTGCATTTCTGCAAATGGAGCTGACGATTTGGTCGGGATCAATGGTGTCCTCAATACTGAGAAATACAGGCAGATAACAAAGAGTCCTGGAAGTGATGGTTTGGCCCCCAAAGAGCCCCACATCACGGAGCCTGTCTGTGATTACATGAAGAGACAGAAAGATTTCAGGCAGCCTACATTCACAGAAGATCTCTGGTTAGTTCTCCAAGATGTTTGGAAAAACCTACCTGCCGAGTTTGTAAAAAACTGTGTGCAAGTCTACCTAGAAGAACTGATATTGTTTTGAAGGCAAAGGATGGTCACACCAGATTTGTATTTTATTTTTTTATTTTTATTTTAAATGCAAGCAGTGTAAGTACCTACATTTAACTTGGTAGCAGCCTCTTGCATGTCCTGTACAGTAGAGCTCAAACCGGGAGAGGAAGAAGCAGCACAAGGAGACAGTCAGTTGTACTAAAATGCTCATGTGCTCACTTGGGTCATGTCTAAGGCCTCGTACACACGTCCGAGGAACTCGACGTGCCAAACACATCGAGTTCCTCGGCGAGTTCAGTGTGGAAGCCGCCGAGGAGCTCGGCGAGCCGACTTTCCTCATTGAACAACGAGGAAATAGAGAACATGTTCTCTTTTCGGCCCGACGACTTCCTCGTCGGCTTCCTCGCTGAAAAGTGTACACACGACCCAGTTTCTCGGCAGAATCCAGCTCCGACCGAGTTTCTGGCTGAATTCTGCCGAGAAACTCGGTCGTGTGAACGGGGGCCAAATAGGAAGAGAGAGAAGAGTGACAGAGAAATAATCTCAACAGTCAACTGCTTCTCCTTTTACTGTCCAGTCATAGGGTGGAGGAGGAACAAAACCCTGTACGAATTACTGAACTGCATCAGAGAATAATTGGGTCTTCTGTTCTGCCAACAGAGCTGTAATGTGTGGCAAAGCTGTGTAAATTATATCTGCACAGTAGATTGTTTGCTATAATCCTTACAATGTGAAATCAATGGCGTGCAATTAAAGAAATACCAACCAATTTCAAATGTTCAATACAGTGTTTTCTGTGCCTGAATACTATGGCCCGGATTCACATACATCGGCGCATATTTATGCGGGCGTAGCGTATCTAATATACGCTACGCCGACGCAGCGCACAGATGCAAGCACTGGATTCACAAAGCACTCGCTCCCACTCACTCTTAAAGATACGCTGGGTTTCCTCGGCGTAAGCCAGCGTAGGTGGAAGTGGGCGTGAGCAATGCTAATGAGGCGTGACCCCATGCAAATGATGGATTGAGTGTCATAAAGATAAGAAAAACGTACGGCGCATGCGCCGTCCCGTGGACGCATCCCAGTGCGCATGCGCAGAATCACGTCGGAACTACTCCCTAAGATACGACGGATCACTGCCTACGACGTGAACGTAACCTACGGCCAGCCCTATTTACGTACAACGTAAACTACAAAAGATACGACAGCTTGTGTTCCCTGGTTCATACCTTTGCATGAGTTGCGCCTCCTATATGGGGAATAACTTTACGCCGGACGTACGACTTACGCAAACCCGCATATATTATGTGCCGGGTGCAACTACGTTCGTGAATCGGCGTATCTCCCTCATTTGCATATGTGCATAGAAAATCAATGGGAGCGGCAAATGCGCCCAGCGTAAATATGCGCCCAAGATACGACGGCGTAGGAAAGTTACGTCGGTCGGATGAAGCCTATTTTCAGGCGTATCTCAGATTGTGGGCACGGCGCATAGATACGACGGCGCATGTGGCGTATCTCGAGATACGTCGGCGTAAGTGCTTTGTGAACCCGGGCCTATATGTGCAATTCATAATAAATGTGTATCACACAAATGAAATCATAAGTAGTCTATTCACTATATATGAATCAATCAGTGTCCTGTGTCCGTTTTCATTAGTGTGCTATACTTTGGCAGCAGACGATATTAAACAAATACAAATTTTGTGCATATAACGTTTTTCTCAGTGGATGGTATGGGTTTGCTTGTACTCGTTGTGCACTTATCAATCCACCATTATAATACCACTCTCACCTCACAAGATAGACCTAATATATATATGGTCAAACACGCTTTTTACCCTTTTGAATATGGCTGTTATGCTCTTTAATGTGTATCCTTCCAGGTAAGTATGGATCTTTCATTGCTGGTGTAAAGTATTCCTCAATGTTAATCCATTGCCATCCTGGTTCCTATAAAGTCTCGTACACACGATCGGATATCTGATGGACTCTAATCCGATGGATTTTTTCGTTGGATATCCGATGAAGCTGACTTTCATCAGTCTTGCCTACGCACCATCAGTCAAAAATCTGACCGTGTCCAACGAGGTGACTTAAAACACTACAACATGCTGAGAAAAATGAAGTTCAATGCTTCCTAGCATGTGTCGACTTGATTCTGAGCATGCGTGGATTTTTGACCAATGGACTTCCACACAGACAATCGTTTTTTTCTATCGGTTTTGTATCTATAGGAAAGTTTTAAAACATGTTCTATTTTTTTTCACCGATGGAAAACAAACCGATGGAGCCCACACACGATCGGTTTGTCCGCTGAAAACGATACATCGGTCTGTTTTCATCAGACAAACCGATCGTGTGTACAGGGATTTAGTGTTTTTTCCACTATTAGACCCAAAATAGAATGATTCTCATAGTGTTTACTGTTATTTTAAGTTTCTTTTTTTTTTAATCTATAAAGATGAATTCACAATCTAATAGAAATTTAAAAAGCCTATATATATCCCAATAGTGCAGCCTTTGTGTACTCTTGTACCTCCAACAAAATGGCGGTCCACTTACTTCCGGCTGTAGTGTGATGTCACTGGCTTCTCCTCCCTACATGTTGCTTCACTGTGCCACGTGACCCCTGATGAAGAGATTTGAAGAAGCAAAGAACGAATGGAGGATAAGGGAGGACAAATGGAATGGAGGGAGGCAAGAAAGTGAGGTATGGAAGGGAGGGACAGATGAGAAGGAAAAGTAATAAAACATGAGTGGAAGGATGGATAAGAACAATAGAGTTAACAGGAAGGAAAAGATGAGAAGAAAGGCATAATTAAAGGGAGAGAAGGAAGGTAGAAAAAAAATATATAATGAAGGGAAAGGAATTCAGTGAGGTAAGAAAGGGATGAAGTGAAAGGAGGGGAGAGAAAAGGAAGATAAGAAACAAAGGAAGTCAAACTGGGTGGGGAGCCTTTTGCAACTTTTGTGTGCCCTGCCACTCGTACATGTCGTTGGGGGCGTAGCCCTCCTGGCCCTCCCGGGGGTACAAATAGGAGGTTTGACATGGCTGAGATTTCCTTTTGACTTCTCTCGACTCCACTGGCAGTAGCTCTAATCTTGTTGTGGGTGAGCAGTTTTACTCATAGGGTGTGTTTATACATTTTATATATATTTTATACACCTTCATTCACTTCCCCTAGTCTCCAAGTTCGTATCAGCATTGAACCAGGTTTAGGTTCATATGTATATACATATATTATACAATATTTGATATGGATTCATATTTATAGGCCTGTCTTTGGCTTTACCCATCTTCCCATCACCTCTGAACAGCTTTCCTGTTCCCACTGAAGAGAAGTATTCCTACAATGTGATGCTGTCACCACCATGTTTCACAGGGGATATGGTGCGTTCAGGGTGATGTGCAGTGTTAGTTTTCCGCTACACTCATAGGGCCAGATTCTCATACATTAGCGCTGCTCCTGGGCAGCGTAATGTATGAGCTCTGCGTTTCACCGCCGCAGGTCTACAGGTTTAAATCCTGATTCTCAGAACACTTACCTGTAAACTTGCGGCGGTGTATCGTTAGATTACTCGGCGCAAGCCCGCCCCATTCAAATGGGGCGGGCACCATTTAAATTAGGTGCGCTCCCGCGCCGAGCGTACTGCGCATGCTCCGTCGGGTAAATTACCCGACGTGCATTGCGCTAAATGATGTCGCCCCGACGTCATTTGCCTAGATGTATACGTAAATGGCGTCCAGCGCCATTCACGGACGTCTTACGCAAACGACGTAATTTTGATTCAATTCGACGCGGGAACGACGGCCATAGTTAACATTGGTTGCCCCTGCTAATTAGCAGGGGCAACCTTACGCGTCGGGTACGCTACGCAAACGACGTTAATTCGCTGCGTCGACCTCGCGTATGTTCGGGAATCGCCGTACTTACCTCATTTGCATAGACGACGGGGAAAAGCGACGATGCGACACCTAGCGGCGGGAAAAAAAATTACTTTTAAGATCTGACAGCATAACAGCCTTACGCTTGTCAGATCTAATGGGTACCTATGCGCAACTGATTCTAAGAATCAGTCGCATAGATACCCGGGGCCAGATGAGGAGTTACGACGGCGCTAATGGTGTTGCGCCGTCGTAACGCCTTCGAGAATCTGGGCCATAGAGTTTTGCTTTAGGTCAAAAAGTTCAATTTCGGTCTCTTCTGACCAGAGTACCTTCTTCCACATGTTTGCTGTGTCCTCCACATGGCCTATCGCAAACTGCAAAATATATTTTTTATGTTTTTTTTCAAGAATGTCTTTCTTCTTGCCACTCTTCCATAAAGGCCAGATTTGTGGAATGCACGACTAATAGTTGTCCTGTGGACAGATTCTTCAACCTGAGCTCTGGATCTCTGCAGCTCCTCCAGAGTTACCATGGGCCTCTTGGCTGCTTCTCTTATTAATGCTCTCCTTACCTGGCCCATCAGTTTATGTGGAACGCCATGCCTTGGTATGTTTGCAGTTGTGCCATAAGCTTTCCATTTCCGGATGATGGATTGAAGTGTTCAAAGCTTGGGATATTTCTTTATAACGTAACCCTGCTTTAAACTTTTCCACAACTCTATCCCTGACCTGTCTGGTGTGTTCCTTGGCCTTCATGATGCTGTTTGTTTACTAAGGTTCTCTAATAAACCTCTGAGGGCTTAAGAGAAAAGCTGTATGTATACTGAGATTAAATTACACACATGTGGACTATTTACTAATAAGGTGACTTCTGAAGGCAATAGGTTCCACTAGATTTTAGTGGTATCAGAGTAAAGGGGGCTGAATACAAATGCACACCACACTTTTCAGATATTTATTTGTAATTCATTTGGAAAACCATTTATCATTTTCCTTCCACTTTGTGTTGGTTTATCACATAAAATCCCAATAAAATACATTTACGGTTTTGGTTGTAACATGACAAAATGTGGAAAATTTCAAGCGGTATGAATAATTTTTCAGGGCAATGTGTATGTAAAAAAAAAATATATATAAATATATATATATATATATATATATATATATATATATAAATACAGTGCAGACCAAAAGTTTGGACACACCTTCTCAATCAAAGAGTTTTCTTTATTTTCACTATGAAAATTGTAGATTCACACTGAGGCCCCATACACACCATAGAATCTATCCGCAGATAAATCCCATCAAATGGGTTTCTGCGGATAGATTCTATGGTGTGTACACTCCGTCGGATATTTATCCGCGGATAAATCTCCCCTGGGATGGATTTCCAGCAGATGGATATTTGCTGACATGCTCAACAAATCCATCTGCTGGAATCCATTCCAACGGATGGATCCGCTCGTCTGTACAGACTCACCGGATCCATCCGTCCAAAGGGATTCCCCGCACGCGTCGTAATGATTTGACGCATGCGTGGAATTCCTTATATGACAGCGTCGCGCCCGTCGCTGCGTCATAATAGCGGCGACGGCGCGACACGTCATCGGCAGAGGATTTCAGCGCGGATTTCAATGCGATGGTGTGTACACGCCATCGCATAGAAATCTTCTGAAATCCTCGAGAGGATTTATCCGCGGATACGGTCCGCTGGACCGTATCTGCGGATAAATCCTCTCGTGTGTATGGGGCCTCATAGTTGTCCTGTGGACAGATTCTTCAACCTGAGCTCTGGATCTCTGCAGCTCCTCCAGAGTTACCATGGGCCTCTTGGCTGCTTCTCTTATTAATGCTCTCCTTACCTGGCCCATCAGTTTATGTGGAACGCCATGCCTTGGTATGTTTGCAGTTGTGCCATAAGCTTTCCATTTCCGGATGATGGATTGAAGTGTTCAAAGCTTGGGATATTTTTTTATAACGTAACCCTGCTTTAAACTTTTCCACAACTCTATCCCTGACCTGTCTGGTGTGTTCCTTGGCCTTCATGATGCTGTTTGTTTACTAAGGTTCTCTAATAAACCTCTGAGGGCTTAAGAGAAAAGCTGTATGTATACTGAGATTAAATTACACACAGGTGGACTATTTACTAATTAGGTGACTTCTGAAGGCGATTGGTTCCACTAGATTTTAGTGGTATCAGAGTAAAGGGGGCTGAATACAAATGCACACCACACTTTTCAGATATTTATTTGTAATTCATTTGGAAAACCATTTATCATTTTCCTTCCACTTTGTGTTGGTTTATCACATAAAATCCCAATAAAATACATTTACGGTTTTGGTTGTAACATGACAAAATGTGGAAAATTTCAAGCGGTATGAATAATTTTTCATAGAAATCTTCTGAAATCCTCGAGAGGATTTATCCGCGGATACGGTCCGCTGGACCGTATCTGCGGATAAATCCTCTCGTGTGTATGGGGCCTGAAGGCATCAAAACTATGAATTAAGTGGAATTATACATAACAAAAAAGTGTGAAACAACTGAAAATATATTTCATATTCTAGGTTCTTTTACTTTTTTACTTTTACTTTTCTTTTCAATAAAAGCGGGCAGAAAATGCCCTAAAAAACATACTTTGTGGAGATGAGGGGACTACCAATGAGCAAAAATACCCCAAATCATCACAATATATATATGCATTCAAAATAAAAAAATATGCCAATGGACTGGGGACACTCAGTAGTAGACATGGAGCATGTGCTAGGGTCTATTATGTTATGACAAGCTATCTTGCATGTATGCCAACAGATTCAGTTGTTTTTGGCTCAGTGATGTCTGCTGTTGAGAGTGCACCACAGAAAGCCCTTTAAATCTCTATAGTTGTGGGGTAATAAGCTCCATGGCTACCTTAACACCTTAATGTCAACTCTCTGCACCTCTTTACCACTTTTGATATTTTTTTCAAATCATTTAGCTTTCATTCTTATAACAGGTTAATTGTTATGGAAGCTGCAGTTCACTGTGTTTCTTGTTTTTACACAGGATTCATTGTAACCATCTTGTCTGGTTTGGTATTAAGGTCACTGAATAGTGTATGGTTTGTGATCTACCGCATTTCATCTGACTGGGGCCTTTGAAGTCTTGTATGCTTTTTAGCTTCATCCTCTAATAGCTTACAGTAAAAGCCTTTCTCTTTGTTCCAGCTCTTTGTTTCACCATGACTCATGACATACAAGTCAGAGGAAAGGCAGTTTCCTTAGAATAACTATAGGAAACCTTACATAACATCCAGCCATTACAAAACCAAATTTAGTACTTGAGTAACGTGTTATTATTTTAACATATTGACCTTGTTTCAAAATAATTAGTTGGTTCTTAAATTGTATAATTATAGTAAAATTATTTACATCTTTCTGTTATTAGATTTAGTGATAACTGCCATTAAATAAATAAAAAATAAAGAGAAGAGGAGGGAGAAGACAGAGGGGAAGCCACCGTGGAGCCCAGGAGGAGGAGACACAGGGTGAAGCCACGGCCCAGAGAAAGCCGCGACCTAGATGGGGTAAATGTGGGGCCGGTGACCAGGAGGGGGGGGGGGGTAACCCGACCTACCGACCGGGGAATTGTTTGCCACCCCCCCACAAAAATATACCACCAGTCACCACTGTATACAATGGGCCGGATTCACAAAGAGTTACGCCGGCGTATCAGTAGATACGCCAACGTAACTCCGAATCTAAGCCCGTCGTATGTTTAAGTGTATGCTCAAACTGAGATACACTTAAACATGCCTAAGATACGACGGCCTGCGCCATCGTATCTTAGGGTGCAATATTTACGCTGGCCGCTAGGTGGCGCTTCCATTGAGTTTGGCGTAGAATATGCAAATGAGTCGTTACGCCGATTCACGAACGTACGCTTGCCCATCGCAGTAAAGATACGCCGTTTCCGTAAGAGATACGCCGCATAAAGATAAACATGCCCCCTAGGTGGCGTATCCAATGTTAAGTATGGCCGTCATTCCCGCGTCGCAATTTGAAAACTTTACGCTGTTTGCGTAACTCGTCCGTGAATGGGGCTGGACGCCATTTACGTCCACGTCAAAACCAATGACGTCCTTGCGACGTCATTTAAAGCAATGCACGCCGGGATATTTTATGGATGGAGCATGCACAGTTCGTTCGGCGCGGGGATGCGCTTCATTTAAATGAAAAAACGCCCCTCCCCGCCAAATTTGAATTCCGCCGGGTGATTTACGCTACGCCGCCGCAACTTTACAGGCAAGTGTTTTGTGAATAAAGCACTTGCTTGATAAAGTTGCGGTGGCAAAACGCAAATCAAATATGTTACGCCCGCCCACAAATACGCTCATCTACGTGAATCTGGCCCATTGATGCTAAAATATTAGATGCTTCTTGAGATATACAGCTACACTCTAAATTTTCTAAATTAAGAACATTTTGTTTGGTTAAGCAACACATATATATATATATATATATATATATATATATATATATATATATATATATATATACACTGTATTTAAAAACTGCCATTAAAAAAAAAAAATACTGTTTTCACTTTTTTCATCCTTTTTTTTTCATCAGTGCTTCTATAAGCAGTCACTCCAGTATTGGCTGCATATTCTTGCTATGGACTGGATTACTGACAGTGACAACAGTGGATCATTTATTTTGCAATGTCTAGTCTCCACCACACATGTATGTAACAACAGAAGAGCAGTTGTCTGAAAGTTTCTGAACAGGGATCTTCATGGCAGGATCATCAGGTATTATTTTAATGAAAGCTGCAGATTTAAAGTGATCGAATACAAAGTTGGGAATTGCATTGCCAAGTTAAATTTAAACATTATATTTTAATGAGTTAAACATTTTTCGTTCCCTCTTAATCAGTACCATAGGTCCTCACTAACAAAAAATGGAACAGCATCCCCTTTTAACAATCTCTTTAAATCCCACCCCTGACAATATATTCCCTTATTGTGGCCATAAAAAAAAAAAATTGTATTTTCAAATGTGGAAAAGTATGTGAACACTTTCTATAATCCAGAGCTCAGGTCACCTAATCACCCCCAATCACCAGGCTTGAACACTGTTACATGAGATTTTCAGCTGCGTAAGTTGCATTGCCTTCCAACATTGAAGACACTTGTTACTGTTTATGGAACAAGAATGCTTTCATATATTTGTGGGTACCTTTGAAAGCTGCATTGCAGATGTTCTAAAAGTAGACCTGAACTCAAAAAGTAAAGATTTGCTATCTCTAACATTTAGAAATGTTAATTTGTGCCTAAGCAGTACACACGGTCGGTCCAAACCGATGAAAACGGCCTTAAAGGTGTTGTAAAGGATTTTTTTTTCTTCATAATAAGCATTCTTTACCTGCAGACATTCCTCTTTTCACTTCCTCATTGTTCGTTTTTGCTCAGAAGTTGCTCTATTTCTTCTCTGTTCTGTTCACTTCCTGCTTGTCTGATTGTTACTCACCACCGTGAAGGGAGGCTTTACTGCGGTGGTCAGTAACATGCTCACCCCCTCCTGGGAACTACATCTGTGCGGCAAGACGCTCTCTACGTGTTAGAGACTTCAAGGAGGTGTGAATTACTGGGCGTGCCGCAATGCACACTGGGAAATGTAGTTCTTACATGAACAAACGATGCAAACCAGGAAGTGAATGAGAGAACAGAAACTAGAATGCCGGAGGTGATATAGATGAAGGAATTTAATAGGTATTTACTCGTTTTTTAACAGAATCATTACACTATTCTGTCTGTCTACCTTGCAGACATTAATTTTAGGCAAAAAATGTTTTTCCTTTAGTGACCCTTTAAGTCCAGTTTCACCGGTCAAAACCGACCATGTGTAAGGCCCATCGGTCCGTTGTCCTTCGGTCCAAAATGTTAAAACATGCTTTAAAATCGAACCGATGGACCGCTGCCCGATCGGTCCAAACCGATGGTTAGTACAGAAAGCATCGGTTCAGAACCCGCGCATGCTCAGAATCAAGTCGAGGCATGCTTGGAAGCATTGAACTTCGTTTTTTTCAGCACGTCGTGTGTTTTACGTCACTGCGTTCTGATCCGATCGGTTTTTGGAACAATGGTGTGTACGCACATCAGACCATCAGACCACTTCAGCGGTGAACCGATGGAAATGGCCCATCGGACCATTCTCATCGGTTTGGAACGACCATGTGTACGCGGCCATTTACCTTTTGTCTTAAATTCCCTTTGAAAAACAACAGTGCTGCATAGCTGAATATCTGCAGAGCTTCTGAAGCACTGTGCTTCTGACTGCTAGTCTCAGAAGGTTTGGTATCAAATTTGGTAGTGTGACTTAACTACTGTACCAAGCTGTTGGGAGCTATACGAAATACTGGTGACTAGTCCTTTGTCTGCCTTTTTTTCCATAATTTAGGTCTTCTTTAATGTGACAGGACATAAAAACATGCATCTAATTCTGTTAATTTGTTAAAAAAAAAAAATGTACATTTGGTGCTAGTGCCTATACCAACCTTACCAATTAGATATTTAAACATATGTACCCAAAAGTAAATATGATATGATATGATATGACCATATCCACCATGAAGAGATTGTTTCATCTCCTATCCACATTCAGTGTATATTCAGAGGAGGATGTTGATGTGTCCATAACCCATATACTGCACTTACATGTATGCTCGGTAGATCATGGTACATAGAGCAGACAGAAGTCTAGAGTGTGAGTGTATAGTTAATCTGAAGCTGATACCACTTTAGTTCCCTGTCAACTGCTCTCACCTGATCCCAAGCCTATCATGCTGCTATTTACGGTATACTATGTATTTTCATGCAGTTATGACCCTTCATAGCCATATATAGGTAGAGTGCGACTGGACCCGGGTGTGTCTGTGCATATTGGCAACGTTGTAATTTTAATGTTTTATTGTTTATGCAGCCTGCTGACTAGTGTCACCTAACTTTTTAAAACAAATAAAGAATTTTTGTCACTCTAGGAGACCGTTGACTGCCCTATTCCCCTCTCAGAATTTCTTGGGTTCCCTCCCCCCTTTTTCTTTCACTGCATTGAGACACCATCATCGGATAAAAATCTGTCACTCTTACCCCCAGGTTTAAATTGGCCTAGGATGGGGCACAACACATGCCCATCACTACATCTTGCACCTGGAGGTGATGGGAGCTGCCAAAACACAAAACTTTGTTCAACAAAATAAACTGTTTTTTTGTTAAGCTCTACACCCCTGTGAAGTTCAAGGGTGTGTTTATTTATCACTTTTAGATTCTGTATACCTTATTTTGCTGTATTTATTCCATAGACACCCTGCCGATAGCATCTACTCCTGAAGAAGTGAATCATGGTTCACGAAACGTGTCGAGATTTGTGATGCAATTAACCCATCTGTCTTTTGCAAGTTTCAGGATTGATATACATACATAGAGGCCATTTGAATATGTGGTCACTTGAGTGAAAATGTAAATCAGTACCTGATGAAAATACAACGTTTTATTTGTAGTACCTCCAAAAAGTTCCATGGGTATATAGATTTTGGTTTTGTTTGAAACATATGGACCAGATCCATTTTTTTTGTTTTCTTTGCTCCAATTTTGACAAATCAGGCCAATGGGAGGCAGGCAGATAGGCAGACTTTGAAATAACATATTCCTGAGTATAATTCTAGGCATAACCTTTTTTTGTGAGACAATTTATTTAACTAAAAAAAATTAAACCAAAGCAAAATATAATTACACCCTGTAACAAGAATGAAACAGTTTGACTTTAGTTACCTGTCAAGGATATTCGTTTTTATCATACTATAGGTTAAAATCCAATAAACTGCAACTAACACATCTCAATGTGTCATTCTTTACATCTCGGAGTATTGCATAAATTGCTTGTACAGATGCTTAGTAAGCTGGATTATGTGTTAGATTTCTTTGACAGCGTGACATTTTTATCTTCAGGGATGCCCGATCTGGTAATCAGCCATCGCTTCCATAAGAAGCTACTGCAAAGCACATTGTCTAGTAAGTATTATTTTCATTAGAAATGCTGAAATTCTAAAACAAGAGCTGGCAGCTGATTATTCTTTTTGTTTCTAGAGAAAAAAATTGACTTAGAATAATTGCAGTTTTTTAATGTCGTTTTTATCTGAAACAGGGTAAGTAGTAAAAACCAATCAGGAAAACTGTGTTCTCCCCAAAGAGCACTGCATACCTTATATATAATGGCAGCTTAATTAAATTGGCACAGCATGATGTTTTTGCTTGTTGAACGGAAACACCAAGGCCATTTCATTTTTTTCCAAATGACAGAAAAGTGTCACCCAGAGAATTCTTGACTAAATGGAGTTCTGCTGATCATAATTAATTTGTGTGTTTGTTGGTAATTTAAACAGTGTATGACTACTTAAAAAAGGAGCATAATAAAAAGTGTGAGGGAAAAATATCTGACTTCTCTATTGTCCTATGTGTTTTGCCATGTATTTGTTTATGTGCCCTTACACAATATAGGGAATTTACATACTGTAAATACTGAGTATAGATAATTTGCTATTTAGCATGCAATTTCATATTGTTTTCAAAAGACATGCATAGGATATGAAGAGAAGAATGGATAGCCGCACTCCAATGACCATTAAGGTTGTCTTTTATTCAAACGAACAGCAGGTACATCACATCACAGGGGTACAGCAATGGAACAGGGGAACAGCCGACGCTTTTCGCACTGAACTAGTGCTTATTCATGTCTAGCCATGAATAAGCACTAGTTCAGTGCGAAACGCGTCGGCTGTTCCCCTGTTCCATTGCTGTACCCCTGTGATGTGATGTACCTGCTGTTCGTTTGAATAAAAGACAACCTTAATGGTCATCAGAGTGCGGCTATCCATTCTTCTCTTCATATCCTATGCATGTCTAGTGCACTGCCAGCACCCACGGTATCCTGAGTTAGTCTATTACTACATAGTTGACCCACCTGGAGCGGTGATCCCTCTTTTTCTCAATTTGTTTTCAGAAGACCCTGTGGAAAAAAATAATGCTTGAAATCTTTAGTACCTGTAAATGAACAGTGCAAATACTCACCTTCCCCAGTGCCCACACTGCAGAGCACTACTTTTTTCATTGGTTTGTTAATTCTCACCCTCTGAAGACCTCTGGGAAACCGACACTTCGGAGAAATCTCGATCCCCTGATTACCACCTTTTGACTTCACATCAATGTAAGATATAGCTGTAGCCACCCTGCCCTAAGTTTATCTAAATTTAGTGGCGTTAAGCTGCAGTCAGCTTGGCTGAATTGATTGTTCAGCTTCTTTGGGTTTCGCCTGGGCCCTGGTTACTGTACGAGTCCTTCTGTTGCCAGTAGATGGCACTGCTGCCTCTGATGATAGCATGAGAGCTGCATTAAAAAGTTATGAATATTTATTTCTCCCTGGCCAACCAGTTGGAGCTTCCTTTCCACTAGTGCATGCTGGGAGAAGGTATACATATCCAGGGAGTGACCTTAAAGAGGAGCTCCAGTCTCCTGCAGATTTTTTTTTAAAAGTCAGCAGCTATAAATACTGTAGATGCTGACTTTAAATATTAGGACATTTACCTGTCTAGGAATCCAGTGGTGTCTTCACCCGAACTGATTTTTCAATCAGCTAACGGGTGCTGCCACCTTCATCTTCACTACTGTGAATGGGAAGGAAGAGTGGGGGTGATCTTCCAGCTGTGTTCGCCACGGCACTGTGGGCACTGTAGGCATTGAGAAAGGCATGCATTAACACTAATCTTTTACAGGTAATAAAGATTTAAGCATTTTTTTCCCAAACAGGATCGCTTTAAAGCTAAACCCCAAGCACATCAAAAAAATAAAAAAATAACCAATTTATGACCATAAAGAGGGGCGAGTACATGCACTGAAATCTCTCGCATTCTAGATTGATGCAGTAGCATTTTGTGACACCAGTTACTTTACGTAAAACAAGAGTATATGCTTTTTTTTACCTCAGAGTGAGGCAAAATCTGTGGAAATGAATCCGAGATGAGGAGGACTTCTGATGGACCATGCGTGTCCTGAAATTAACAAATTTGAAGTTCCAATAGTCTGAGACCCAAACTCGGTAGCTTCTTGGATACATTGATGATCATCTTGAGAATCGCTCAAAGCAGCAAAATCTCAGTGTCTTCTTTTGGTGTACAGTAGTGTAGAGAGTAGCATCTTCAGGTTTTATTTGTTTGTTGGTATTTATGAAAGCTATTTTATCTATCAGAAATTCCCAAAACATGGCCTTTTAGGGGTACTTGAGGAATGAGGTTGGGAACCACTGTTCAAGTGCCATGGTCCTCTGAGTTTGGATCAGTAGACATGTTGTGCCATTGTTCTGGTGTGGAGAACTTTCTGATATGTTTCACACTGGTCCTGACATACACAAAGAATAATTTAGTTTGTTGTTTGTGTATGTACCTACCTAGTACAAATTCACTTCTTCATAGAAGTCAAAGAAATGAATCTTGATGTCATTGTTACTATGCTGTAGGAATCAATATTAGTTTCTGGGTGATAACGAATGAAGAAGTAGTCAAAAAGTTGCTGGATGTCAGCTATCAGTACTCTTGTCAGAACTGGGTTAACATCCCCATAATTCTGTTATTCAAGTTATCCAAGTAGGGAGAAGAGTATTCAAACTGACTCCTTCATACTGAGCACTAGAGTCAAATACTGTTCTTATTTGGCTAGATTTTCAAGGGTGGTATACTTGTCATGACCCGGGTTGTATTCGAACCGGGATCTTCCTGGTCTCTTAAACCATAGCCTTACATGTTGTGCTACAGAAGAGATCTAGACTTTGGGAATGTCCTTACTGTGTTCAACACTACATCATACTCTCTAGCTCCACCTGCTGCCAGCTGTGGACAATTCTCAATCTGGACAGCCTTTAAATAGGAAGTGAGGTCATCACTCAGTGCCCGTTTATTTGGATTTCTTCCCTGGGTGTTTTGACTTCAGTGATCTTCCTTGTATTGAACTCCTGCCTGATATCCCGACTATTCTACAGCCTGCTGATTTTGTACCTTGCCGCCAGATCGTGAATGACCTTAGCCTGCCTGACTCTTCTCCGGATTTTGATTGTGAACTATTTGCCTGACGACGCTTTGCCTGGATCTCAAGCACACTACTTCCACTTCGGACACTACCTTTTACAGGTACCTTACAATACTTCAGAGGAAGGTACCAGCATTCTTCGCCCTCCTTTAGAGGTGGAGCAGGTTCAACATGGTTTTTATCCAACACTTTTTGCAGGAAGATTAAAAAGTGTTTGTCAGCTCTGGTTTCTTCTTTAAGCACTTTAATGAAGACAATCTGTATAAAAGGTCAAAGGGCTACCCAGTTGTTTTCCTGGAATTAAGTGAATTCCTTATCCATGATCTTGAGAAACCCTTTATCTTCAACAGCAAGTGCAATTTTATTGTCGTCACTAGTTGAGCCGAATACTGTGACATCAAAGCCATCCTTCCAATGTTTAAAGGTACTCAGGTTATTTTGGTAATGAATTGGCAGTCTCTGATTTTGTCAAACATAATGAAAAGGGCATGATTTGAAACAAGTATTTGGATCACTAGGAAACATGCAGGCCTTGCAAGAAGAAATGTTGGTAGTTTACTTATTTTTTTTTTCACAAACATTTCCAATGGTGACCCAACCAAGATCAAGGCACCGTGCATATGGAGTAACATGAGGGACATTGATTTGCTGGTTTGCTTGATGGGCCATTAAAATGTCTCTGCTTAACAGAAGAAGGATTTCTGTATTTTTGGCAAGAGCTGGTAGATAGTTACTTCTCAAATGAAGATGGTCAAGGGAAGATTCAGAAGTAGGGATCGCTTCTCTGTGGGAAGAAATCTGGTTGCACTCAACAAAGATTGGTAGTGGCAATGCTATGCTGCCATCAAGGGAAGCTATCATGCAACTATTGGCCCTCTTTCTGTCACCTCTCTGAAACATCCCCGACATGTACCAATGTTGCATGGCAGGAATCTACTTTAGATAGAAGCAATGGGAGACTTTTGCCCTGGCAAATAAGCGGTTGATCATCCAGGATTGAATATAGTTTCATAGTTACACACAAACACATATACTCTCTACACATAGATATATTCACACATACACACACAATCAATCACTTACCCTCCTGGTGGCATGGTTGGCTGCTCTTCTAGCCTCTTTAGTTGATTTATGAGAAATCAATAGGAAAACCTCAGTGGCTTTCTATGAAAAACCCTAAGGCATTCAATAGATTCAAAGTTTGCTCATTTATTCAAATAAAGGCTGTAATGTGACTAGTGTGGATTCTCTTTTTCTGTTGAGCTTTTACAGCCAGCCAAGGCTGTTGTTTTGTGGAATTTCGCAGGGTAGATGTTACTAGGGTAGATGTGAGCCTAATTCCCCGGCAGAAGCTTATTTCTACTGTATGATCATAGCAAAGCCCAATAACATGCAAAGTAGTATCTCTGCAAACTCCAGACTTATTGCATTCTTGCAGAAATAACTGGGTAAAGGAAGCTAGAAAATAAGTATCTAGTGTAGCACTAGCCCCGGAGGAGCTGCTGGTTGTTTTGGGTGGCACATTTACCTCATGGCTCCCCCGAATTCCTAGGGGTGAATGATGCGTATTGCATTTGGTAGAAGTAAAGGAATATCCGCAACAGGTGTTCCTTGCTGTTCCAGCCGGGTAAAAACAATAAACTTGTGTTGAGGAAAGTAAAGTTGAAGAAGAGGAGAGAACAGCAGATTCAGGTGTCATGATAGGGAAACAGTCCTGCTCCCAAGCGTAACACTTCTCTGTGCCACTCCTGCCTGAGTGGGTTTAGTGTACCCGGACAGGCCTCTCTCACTGACCTGGCAGCCGGAGTATCACTCCAACAATTTTTGGATAAAGTCTCTGCCACAGACCCTCCTTGGTGAACTTGAATTTGAGGAAAAGTCTCTGCCACAGACCCTCCTTGGTGAGCCTCAGAAAGACACCTCTGCCACAGGCCTCTTCTGGATTATAACGGAGGTAATCCTCTTTAGATGAATTACGCCTGGATCTCCTTCAACTTGTCACTCAGGTACCGACTGACAGGTGACCAGCCTCCCAGTGTCCGGCTACCTCGATCTCTGGTGTTTTTTTGAGGCCCTTTTGGATCGCCAGCCTCTCAATGGCACTCCTCAGACGGACTCCCCACCGAACAGCAATACAGCTTGGGATCCTCAAAGGTAGGAACCCATTTGCTCGCTGTTCAGATGCCCCGAACCAGTAACACTGCGTGGCACGCACGCCCCGGGCCAGGTAGGCCATAACGCTGGGGCGCCGTGATGTTGTCACCCTAAAGGTGGGTGCCACCCTCGAAGAAGAAGACCCAGAACCAATGGTGTCTGTCTCATAAATACCCCTCCCCAGCATGCACAGCAAGGTCAAACCCTCCTGATTGGCTGCTGGGAAAAAGTACCCAAACCTTGACTCCACTGCTGCCACCTGCAGCACTGGGGTCGGAAGAACACCCCAGTGTAACAGAATAGCCTACAGCACAGCCAAGCTGAGACAGAGACCCTGTTTTGCACTCAACAATTTGGATCAGAGTTTAACTACACTCTGATCTCCCTCTAAATGTAACTAGCAACGGTACCATAAAGTACACAGGCACTACACTAGTATATGTTCCAGAAGACCATAGAGGTTTTAGAGAGCTTCATTCGAACCCTGAGCCACCATTTGAGGATTTAAAGACATTTCGACGTGGTGCGATGTGAGCAGCTGATTGTTCACAGCTGATTGAGCTCCGACACCTGGCTGATTGATCCTTGTCAGGGCTTCGTGCTCCATGCTATACCGCACACAGAAAGTAGACTGAGCTGTGACAGAGCCGTGTCCTTCTCTACTGACTGGGCTGACCAAGCTGGGACAGAGCCGTGTCCTTCTCTCTCTTCATCTCGCTGCTTACCTGTGCTGTGTCCCCCGCTTGTGTTTGTGCTGGTAATGTGTGCCGTGATGGAGCTGTGGGCTGCCAGCTCCCTGTGCTCTGGAGGGTCCATGGATCTCTATGCTGAAAAGCCCCTCTTTTTTGATCCACCCTGCTGCCGAGAGGTTTTTGATTCCTGCTGCCATCTGGAGATAAATCTCCTGCTGGGTTGGTTGGTTGACTGGCTGGCTGACTGATCAGCTCTCTCCTTCCTCTCACAGCCTGTCCCCCTTTCCTGCTTCCTCTCTCGCTGAGGCTTTTGAGGCTGCTTATCGGAGGCTGTGTGAGGAAGTCAGGCGTTCTGCTGGTGAATTCGATGTAGAGACTGTTCTAAGCCTCCAAACCTCCAGGAGAGCGCTAGTCTATTGGTGTGATACCCCCTGCTTTTCCAGTTCTCCCTCCCTCTGTCTGTCATGTCTAAAACCAAGGAGGGTAAAAGTGCCACAGCTACTACTTCTATTAAAGCTATTTCAAATCCTGGAGGATCGGGGAGCACTGGTGTAGTGCCCCCCTTTCCTTCTTTTCAATCCAGAGCTACTACAAGAGCCAATATCGCAAGAGGTAATGCCACCTGCCAAGAAGGCACTAATGCAATGCAAGACCACCATGGACTATGAGAGGAATGTGGGATGGTCTCTCGTATAGAAGAACCATGCCTGCAAAGGACTAAGATGGATGCCCAGTGAAAGATATTGGTCCCATCCCTGAGGAGGTTTCGGATGGTATTCTCTGTTCCTTGCCCTGGGTGTGTCTTTCTCCATCACACAGACTGATACAGATTTTTATCCTCCATATAGTCTATAGAACTCCCCAATTTCTGTTTGCAATTTGACTAAGTTCTGAGCCAGTCTGTGCTAGATGTGGTAACACAGGTACGCTAATACATCTTTTGTGGCGGTGCCCGAAACTCCAAAGATATTGGGCAGAGGTGATTGATACTTTAAACAGGCTATTGGATATTAACATTCCGGCCTAACCACTTATATGTCTACTGGGTTACTGTGACACGTTTATTTATACCTCCTCTACTTGTAACACTATAAGTAGCACACTTTTTGCGCTCTTAAGTGGACCTCTCCCTACCCGCCGACTGTATCTGAGTGGATTTAAGATCTCATTAGGATTATTCTGTTTGAAAAACATACATACAGTATTCCCTAAAGAATTCCATGAGTAGATTTGACGCTACCTGGTCAAGATGACTCCAGTCCACGACTTAGGATACTGTTCTTTTTCTTTTTTTCATTTTCTTCTTTTTTATATAAATATATATATATATGTAACGGAATGACCCGTGACACCCAGAGACTTTTGAAGGATGGTGGGTACTCCTGTGCCAGCGTCACTAATGACTCTTGGGTCTAGGGTCACTCTGTGCCCCTTTTGGGCATAGGGTGACTGAGAAATATTAATTATAAATTACATGAGATGGGACATTACTGATAATTCATATTGCAGGATATCTTGAGATATTACAAGTGGTTATTCTAACCCCACCAGGTCAGTGGAGTGTTCTCATTTTAATGTGAGGACACATGCTTTGGAGATGTTAATTGGGGCTAACCCGTTAATTGGGGCCCTCGTGCCACTGGTTGGGCACCTCTGCTATAAAACATTTGTTGTCAAAAATGCTAACAATTGTCCGATGGAACATACAAACGGATTATCCGACAAAACCCTGCCATCACACATTTATTGTCGGAAAATCCGATCGTGTGTACAAGACTATATAGTGTGGCATGTAACAACTGCTGTCTTTGGGAATGTGAACACAAGGTCTAATTCTCAACACAAAAACAATATTATGTGATGTTAGAGTAAATCGAGCTTGGATTTGTTATTGGTGTTATGTTTTAATTGCTGTGAACAAGCTGCTTCGGTTGAATTATTAAAATGCTGTTCATCCATTTTTTATGTTGAAAGTACATTAACATGGTAGATTCAATTATATTTAGTGACCCTTATATACATTTTAGCAGATAAAAAAAAAAAAAACCTTCTGACCCAGGCATCTTTATTAACACATGCTTATATTCCAATAAGTACATAAGTAAAAAACGCAGTCAAAAAATGTACAAATTCTTGGCTGAGATTTTTGGTGAACAGGTGCTTAGTGTTGAGATCTTTCACTAAGCCCCAAAGTGTGAATAGCAAATGTGAAGCCAACATATTTCACTGGATTTTGCTTACTAAGAAGGTTTTAATAAAATTCTTGCATTGATGCACTGTGTACCAAATAAAATGACTGATTCGTTTTTACCTGCCCTTCAATAACCCAGAGCTTCATTATAATGTGATTATAATGTAATGGAGGTCGTAGCTTTCACTTTATTAAGTTACAACACAAGGTGAATTTGTATTCATTGTTTATTTCAGTTTTGTACTTCTTATGCCGCATACACACGACCGTTATTCATGTCATGGAAAAAAACAAAGTTTTTCTCGATGTGATTCCTCTCGAGCCGGCTTTGCATATACACGATCGTGAAAAAAAATGCTCGAGCAAAGCGCAGTGACGTACAACACATATGACGGCACTATAAAGGGGAAGTTCCATTCGAATGGCGCCACCCTTTGCGCTGCTTATGCTAATTTCCTGTCTCATAACTTGATTCTGAGCATGCACGTTTTTTTTCCCCACAACGTGAAAAACAATGAGAAAAAATAGAGCCGGTTCTTAATTTTTAACGGCCATTTTTTCTCGACGAGAAAAATGCTCTGGAGTCTACACACGACCGTTTTCACAACCAATTTAAAAAATGGCATTTTTGTCGTCATGAAAAACGGTCGTGTGTATGCGGCATAAAGAATAAAGGAATCAACTCGGAATCACTGCAGTTTATTTCTGAGTGTCAAAACAGGTTAAGTGCTAAAACCAGCTATAAAAATGTTGTGTTCCCCAAAGAGTACTTTATACCTTTTTATATCAGCAGCCTAATAAAATCTGGGCAGTATCATGTTTTTGTGGGTTGAGTGGAAACCCCTAGCCTGTTTCATTTCTTCAAAATGGCAGAAGGAGTGTTACTCTGGGAATTCTTTTACATTTCCATGTACACCTTTTGTGATAAAAAAAGAGCAGGTGAAGGCAACTGCAAATAATGACTACATGAATTGCTGGTATAAATTGTAGTAAGGGTCCCCTCAGTTTAGTTTGAAAGGAGTGTATGGTGATTTTATTTGTAAGTTTTGTCTACATACAGTATTTACTGTTGTCAGGACTACATAAAATAAAAAATAAAAGTATCATATAAAGAGAAAGAAGAGATAAACAGTATGCATAAAATTATGCGCTGTTACGGACTACATGTTGTTTCTGTGAAATACCGTCCGTGAAAATCAATTTGACTGAAACATCTCTTCCTTATGCTGTATTTCTTAGCATGTATAATATTGTATGTCAACTCAATAAAGCAACATGCAGAGTGTGTTGTGCTAGTTTTTGCCATTATCTGCAAAGATAGCACTATCACCATTTTTTTTTAACCCTTTCAAATCTCAGGATAAGGCTCCATTCACATTTGTGCGACTTTTTGGACATCAAAGTTGCATGACAAGTCGTTCCCCATGTTTTCCAATGATAACCATATATGCAAAATACTTCATGCACTACTTCGGTCTGACTTGCATGCAACTTCAGGGCCATAGACAGGGCCGTCTTTATTGTTGATTGGACCCTGGGCAAAAAAATTCTTCGGGGCCCCCTCCCCCCCATGCAATTTTGCTCTCCACCAGCTCTGAGACATACAATAAATATCAGCTAGACTTAAAATCAGTTTACTGTATCAGATCAGTAAGTGATTGGTTGTCAGAGGTTATAGCATATCATTACCACTTACTGACTGGTTGCTAGAGGTTACAGCACACATTGCAGGCTCACTGATTAGTTGCTAGAGGTTACAGCACATGATTTCTTCTTGTTTGGTTGCTAGAGATTACTGTACAGTAATACTGCTCACTGATTGGTTTCTAGAGGTTACAGCACATCATCTCTTTACTGCAGAGGGGCATGATATACATATGAATGCTGCCTTTATTTACATATGAATGCTGTCTGCCTTGTATATTTACATATGATTGATCACGTTATTTACATATGAATGATGGTTATTTACATATGATTGATGGCTATTTACATGTAAACATAGGGTCTGCAGGTGAGTCATCCGTACACAACAATAGGGCAGAGCTAGGCAGCATTAGTGGCAGCACTTCACACTGAGATATCAGGACATAGCACAGGACTAAAACTTCAAGGGACAAGGGAATTTAAACTGGGATAGTTGGCAAATATGAGGCAGCTGTTTTGGGCCCCACAACAATGACAGGGCCCGGGGCAGCTTCCCCTTTTGCCCTGCCTTAAAGACGGCCCTGGCCATAGTCTTCAATGTTAACCCTCAGAAGTTGCATAAAAGTGGTAGCTGAATGTTATACAATGCAACAGTTGTCTATTGTCACTGGTCAAAGCCAAAGTCGTATCCAAGTTGCACCCAACAAAAGTTGCATGGAGCCTAAACAAATCTTTTATGACCAGACCAAATTTTGCAGCTTGTGCATGTACTGGTTTACACAACTATAGCTTTTTAACATACATATTTATTTTCGCACCATTTGTTAAACACAACTGTGGCCTTCACTTTTTAATTTGTTTTTAAAAATACGGGGATATATTTTTGTTAAATAAACAGTAAAATGGGAAAAATGTTTTTGTAGAATGAATATTATTTGAATATTATTTGAAATTTTTTCACAATATTATCTTCTCCTATTTATTTTGACCACCAAATATTGTTGGGTTTTGATGTGTACATCTGCACTGTATGGTCGATAAGTAACTGTACTGTATATATTTTAGTTTTCAAATAATAGGCATTTTCATTACTATGCTCTGAGTTCAATAGCTGTCATTTATAGATGGTTTTAAAAAGGATTTTTTTTTCATGCTGTATGCTGCCGTTTTCCTTCTCTCATAAGAGCTATAGCTGGGGTGGAAATGTAAATTTACCTCTGGTCCATAGGGGGTATAAAGATACTATGGCGATGAAAACACCAATTTTCTTTTATCTCTTAATAATGGCTAACATTAAGTACTTAATGTACCTGGTTATCTTTATTATGCAGGCTGTGATTGTGCTGAGGTGGTATTGTTTTATGACTTGGGTTTTAATGAAAATATGCTTTATAAATGGTTGGATCGCCATATTAAGTTTTAATTTTGGAAACCTTTAATTTTTTGATTCGCTCATGCACTGGTAGTGTGGTTGGGCAAACCTGGGTGGGATTTTTGGGGTAAGCACAGAGACGTTAAGCTGTACTCATTTGTGATTTCAAAATGTTCTACAAACATGGAGGGGGTGATTTACGAAGTTTAAAGTCCAAAGCACCCTCCCCATGTTGAGGGCAAGCGTGTCGGGTATGGTTCAGGATGGTGGTCCCCTCCCTTTCCTGGCCTGCCAGGCTGCATGCTCGGATAAGGGTCTGGTATGGATTTTGGGGGGGACCCTATGCTGTTTTTTTTTCGTAATTCTGTCATAGGGTTCCCCTTAACCACTTCAATACACTGTATTATATACTCCGTATTGCACTGTTTTATACAGTATATACTACACGGATTGACCTATAAGGTGACCAGATTTTTAAAATGAAATCCGGGGACATATTTTTTTTTTTACTAGTAATGGCGGCAATCAGCGACTCTCTGTCCTTTTCCTGTGCCGCCACCGCCCGCCTCACAGCCTGTCAAGTCTTAGGCCTCATACACACGATCAGTCCAAACCGGTGAAAACGGACTGAAGTTCAGTTTCATCGGTCCAAACCGACCGTGTGTACGCCCCATCGGTCTGTAGTCCTTCAGTCCAGAAACAGAGAACTTGCTTTAAAATTGGACCGATGGACGCCTGACCGATAGGTCAAAACCGATGGTTAGTACGCAAAAGCATCGGTTCCAAACCCGGGCATGCTCAGAATCAAGTCAATGCATGCTTGGAAGCATTGAACTTCTCAGCACGTCGTTGTGTTTTACGTCACCGCGTTGGACTCGATCGGTTATTGAACTGATGGTGTGTAGGCACATCAGACCATCAGTCTGCTTCATCGGTGAACCGATGAAACTGAACTTCAGTCCATTTTCATCGGTTTGGACTGATCGTGTGTACGAGGCCTGACTCTCCGGGCGCCTGCTACTACTGGGTGGAGAGCGGAGGAAGATCACTCCGCCAGGGAAGGCAAGGAGATAAGCAGGCAGGCGGCTGGCTGGGACTTAAGCCAAGGCAGAAGAGCATGTAAGTGGAGCTGAATGGGCATGCACCTGAAACTGAAGAAATATTCCCTCCGCTCCGACCAGCACATAATCATCAGAAAGGGGCACAGATAATGGAAAAAAATACACCCCCTAAGCTAGTAGGAGCGGTGGTGTGTAATTCAGATTTTTTATTCTGCACTAACCATCTTTGAAATTGCCCCAGCCCCTGTTCAAATCCAATCCGGGGACAAAACCGGGGACAGTGTCCGGGGGACAGTGTCCTCAATCAGGGGACTGTCCCCGGAAACCAGGGATGTCTGGTCACCCTACTGAACTATATACTCTGAACTCTCAGACACAACCCACACAAGTACCCCCTACCTTCCCAGAGTAGTCCTCTGTCCAATGAGTGGCCATCTGTAATCTATAAGGGGCTGTCATTTCTAATGGTCAGGGAGTAATGTGTTACCTTTGTAACATGTTGCTGTCTCCACCAGGTGGCACTGCTTTATTACCATCAAACTTCTTGACCCAGGTCAGCATTCCAGTGCACACCTGGTCCCTTTGATGACCTTCTTGAAAGCGAGGCACTGTGGGCCAAATCCACAAAGACCCGGCGTAACGGCGAAATTCTAATTTAAGTTACACTGCCTTAAAATTTCTACCTAAGTGGCCCATCCACAAAGCACTTACCTAGAAATTTCTGGCCGTGTAACTTAAATTCCGCCGGCGCAAGGCGTTCCTCATTTCATGGGGGCGATTCCCATTTAAATGAGGCGCGCTCCGTCGTATCTCTTTTGAGGATTTGGCCCTGTAATCTTTACATCACCAGGAGGTCTGAGCTCATGCTCTCTTATTCCCATATATAAAAATAAGGTACAGCGCTAGGTGAAAAAATCATTGAAACCAACATGTGAAGTATATGAATAAAATATCTAAAATATTGATGAATGAAAAAGAAAAAAATGACGTGTGTTGAAACAAACAACTGTGAAGAAAAGGTTTCAAACTATAGGTATTAAAGTCCATAAATTGTGATTCACATTACAGTAAATGGCTGGACAAGTAAAGAGAAGAATCTTCTTCCACCAAGAGAACACCAGTGCGTTAGATGTAGTCTCCTTACCACAGATGAATGACCGTCATTAAAGCGGTCTAGATAGGCACAGGGATTTTTAAAGTCTTCCCGGTTAGACTTGCTTCAAATAAAAAAGGCAATGACTCCAAAATGAACTCGCTCCAGAAAGTAAGTTGATGCTTCAATAACTCATGGAATGAGAAACAAAAGGAAACCCCATAGCGTTATACTGCTTAAAAGTGGGTTTAATTGACTAATAAAGTTGCACTTACAGTGAGTATGCTAAAGGATAACTGCATGGCACAACTATAGCATGTATACTACATACCCATTTACAAGGTTCAAAGCATTCGTGTACAGTTTCTGTAATGTTACTGAACTTGATAGTCTTCAGTAGTCACACATTTAAACTCAGATGTATTTTCCAGTAAGAAATTGAGTCAGCTAAGTAAAAATCAATACCATTAGCTGCTGAAAGGGTTTTTCCAAAACATTTATCTGCATGACAGATATTTGACTTTGCTAATTTTCCAGGTAAGGAACCAAAACAATCCATAAGTAGAACATTATATGATAAGCACTGTGAGTGAGATAGTTAACCCCTTCAGTATGAATTACCAGGACAAGGGGTGGGCAGGAGGGGCAGCTGCCCCTGGCCCAATGGTTTATTGGAGAGAAGGGGGGCACCCTAAGCCTAACCCTAAGGGAAAGGGGGGGCAGTTTGGCATCTTTGCCCTGGGCACTTGATGACCTTGTCCCGGTGTAGTGTCACAGTCTGCTGCCTATCGTAGAATGCTGTGGAAGTCACGCGGCGGCCAACTGCGCATGCGCTATGCGTTCCAAACGCAAGTGCGATGCGTTCCAATAGATTTACGACAGTACAAACCAGCGAACCTGGCATTGAGGGCGACATGTTTTTTTTAACATCCTCCAATCCACGGGGATGTTAAGGAAAGAGCCTGGATGCCGACCGAGGTTTCACTGGTGTGTACTGTCGTGAATCCATTGGAACACATCGCATTTGCGTTTGGAACGCATCGCGCATGCGCAGTTGGCCACCACGTGACTTCCGGAGCATTCTACGATAGGCAGCAGAATGTGACAATACACCGGCACTGTGAGTTACATTCTAGAGATAGAACTCAAATTAAAAAAATAGCATAAAATATAATGCATATGATAAATAACACAAATATCCAAACATATTTATACTAATGAGTGGTGCATCAGAGTACCAAAGCACATGGGTGAGCTGCGGTATTACCACTTCCTTTGCTGTCCACCTAAAAGAGAATATACAGCCAGTCAGAGTTGTACACATGCCACAGTGTAATGCATGTGGTTGCAACTGGGTGGTGCAGGCTTTTCTAGGTTAGAGGTTGTAAACCCTAAAAAAAAATTACCAAAAAAAATGTAAGACAAAGGCATAATGAGCTAGTATAAATCGCAAACTAGCTCATCATGAAATGCTTACCTTAGAACAAACCTGTTGCAGCTGTGCCCGCACACCGCCGAGACAACTGACTCCCACACACCACTTTTCCCCCGGAGTTTCTTCTGGGTTCGCAGGTAATTGGCCGAAGCCGCGGTGAAGTCACTTTCACACATGCACGTGGGTGCGGCCGGTCACGGCACAGGGCCCTGAAGAAATAGCACGATCGGCCGTTCCTTCAGTGCGCATTCGCAGATGGCGGCAGTATATATAGTAAATATCTCCTAAACAGTGCAAGTGTAGGAGATAATTTCAGTACCTATAGGAAAGCCTTACTATAGGCTTACCTGTATGTAAAAGTAAACAGGAAGACTTTACTTCCTCTTTTTAAAGAGTGTTAGCCAGATTCACGTAGGCGGGCGCAACGTTAGGCAGGCGTAGCGTATGGCATATACGCTACGCCGGCTTAAGTTAGAGAGGCAAGTGCTGTATTCACAAAGCACTTGCCTCCTAAGTTACGGTGGCGTATCGTAAATGGGCCAGCCTAAGCGCGCCTAATTGAAATGTGGAACAGGGGGGCGTGTTTTATGTAAATGACTGGTGACTTGACGTGATTGACGTTTTTAACGAACGGCGCATGCGCCGTCCGTGGACATATCCCAGTGTGCATTGCTCCAAAGTACGTCGTTTTGCCGTGAACGTAAATTAGGTCAAGCCTGATTCGCGTACGACTTACGCAAACGACGTAAAAAGATAGGCCTGTTCCGACATCCATACCTTGCATGGGATGCGCCACCTAGGGAGCAGCTTTATCTTTACGCCAGCGTATCTCTCACGTAAACGGCGTAACTAATTGCAACGGGCGCACGTACGTTCGTGAATCGGTGTATCTAGTCATTTGCATATTCTACGCCGAACTCAACGGAAGCGCCACCTAGCGGCCAGCGTAAATATGCACCCTAAGATACGACGGCGTAGGAAACTTACGCCGCTCGTATCTTAGCCTAATTTAAGAGTATCTGGTTTCCAGAATACGCTTAAATTTGCGACGGCGTAGATTCAGAGTTACGACGGCGTATCTACTGATCTGAATCCACCTATATATATGTAAACCCTACATTTCATATTCCTGATATGTGCCTGCTGTGCCATGTACTTGTATGAAAAAATATCCTGTTCTCTTTGTATTGCTTCCTTTGTGTGAAATCTCTGGTGTTGCTGCCAGTCCCTCTCCTTTCTTATTAAAAACTAAGCAGGAGAACACACTGTGGTCAGTTCTCTAGTTATGTTGTTCTCCTTCAATGATGTGACTTGTCCTGACACCCAGGGCCGGATTAACAATGGGGCTGATGGAGCTGCAGCTCCAGGCCCCTTTCTCAAGATAGGCCCATTTGCCCAAAAAAAAAAAAAAAAAAAAAAAAATTTTTTTTTTTTAAGAATTTTTTTTTTTTAAGATCGAATTTGGGGGGTTGTAGCTCGATGACCAGAGGTCACAGAAACCCCACATTTGGGGGTAGGCATGGGAAGAGCTACCCCACAACTGGTTAAAATATGGGACGGCTATCATTTATGGTTCCGGAGATCGGGCCTGCTTGCACAGCCTGTCAGAAGCTACATTCAGAGCGGCCAATATAAATACAAGCTGACACACTACAGCAGACTGATAGGATCACAGGGCTTATAATAATTATTTGTATATTACTCATGGTAATTAACCCCTTGCCACCCAGGCCAATTCTGACACTTCTCTACTACATGTAAAAATCATCATTTGTTTTTTGCTAGAAAATTACTCTATGGTGGTCTTTGCACTTTTTATGTTGCAGGGTACAGAGCTGCACGATTCTGGCTAAAATGAGAATTGCAATTGTTTTGCTTAGAAGATAGATCACAATTCTCTCACGATTGTTGCGGCGTAACATCATCTTTCACATTAAAACAAAAAAAAAAAAAATGGGCTAACTTCACTGTTTTGTTTTTATGGTTTTTATTATTCATTGAAGTGGGAAAATGCAGTGTGACATAACATATTGCAGCAATAGCCATTGTATTCCCTAGAGTCTCTGCTAAAATGTATATAATGTTTGGCAGTTCCAAGTAATTTTCTAGCAAATAATATTGCTTTCTAACTTAAGAAACAAGTGTTGGACTTTAAGTGGTTAAATTCAGTTACAATGTTAGTTAGTTGCAATGTTTCATTTTGTTTACAAACTTCGCAGACTGCTCAGATTTGTTCTTTACACACAGAAGTGTATCCCTTTGATCAAAGAAGGAAGTGTCAGTTACAATGTTTTCTGTTAAAAACTTGGCAGACTGCCCAGATATTTTCTTTTGACAGCTGAAAGTCTCTCCACTTGTTATATGAAAGAATAAGCAAACTCTGCATTGAAGATCGTCAGGGGGGTTGAATCGAGATCACGATTTTTTTAACGATTAATTGTGCAGCTCTAGCACGGTATTTGCGCAGCAATTTTTCAAACATGTTTTTTTGGAAAAAAATGTTTCATTCATTAAAAAAACAGTTAGTCAGTTAAGTTAGCACAATTTTTTTTGGTATCCTAAGCGATGCTTTACATTTTTTTAGGTTACATGTTTAGAATTACAGAGGAGGTCTAGTACTAGAATTATTGGGCCTGATTCCCAAAAGAGATACGCAGACTTAACTGCTGTTCAGTCTGTGCCTAACTTTGGAAACGATTCTCAAAAGGCTTTTTCCAAAGTTAGGCAGAAAATCTGACATGTGTAAGACACTTACACGGTCAGATCTTAGGATGCAGTACCGCATCCGCCACTGGGAGCATTTCTCATTGAAATGCAGCTTTGCATATGCAAATGAGGACTTAAGCAGATTTTCAAAGCATTTCATCATTGTGATTTCTGCGTAAGTTCCGAATTTGCCTGCGCAAAACTAGGGCTGGTTTTACAATGTGGAAAGTTAGTCACACCTTGTAAAAGCCCATTCAAGCGACGGCATTTGGTATGCATTCCTGAGGGAGAACTCCACGGGAATTTTTAAATTCAAAACCCAGGAGCATACCAGGCCCTTAGGTCTGGTATGGGTTGTAAGGAGACCCCCCCTACGCCGAAAAATCGACGTAGGGGGTCCCCCTACAATCCATACCAGACCCGTATCCAAAGCACGCTACCCGGCCGGTCAGGAAGGGAGTGGGGACGAGCGAGCGCCCCCCCCCTCCTGAGCCGTGCCAGGCCGTATGCCCTCAACATGGGGGGGTTGGGTGCTCTGGGGCAGGGGGGCGCACTGCGGGCCCCCCCACCCCAGAGCACCCTGTCCCCATGTTGATGAGGACAGGACCTCTTTCCGACAACCCTTGCCCTTGGTTGTCGGGGTCTGCGGGCGGGGGCTTATCGGAATCTGGGAGTCCCCTCAAATAAGGGGGCCCCCAGATACCGGCCCCCCACCCTAAGTGAATGGATATGGGGTACATCGTACCCCTATCCATTCACCTGGAGGCAAAAAGTAAAAGTTAGTAAACACACAACACAAGGGTTTTTAAAATAATTTATTATTCTGCTCCGGAGGCCCCCCCTGTCTTCTTTATTAGCTCTATTACCAGGGGGGGCTTCTTCTTCCACTCTCCGGGGGTCTTCTTCCACTCTCCGGGGGTCTTCTCCGCTCTCCGGGGGGGGCTTCTTCTTCCGCTCTCTGAGGGGGGAGCTTCTCTGCTCTCCGGGGGTCTTCATCTCTCTTCGCCGCTCACCGCTGTTGACTCGGCGAACCCCGGTTCTTCTGCAGATGTCCGGTGCCTTCCTCTTCAGAGCTGGCTGCCTGCTATCTTTGTGTGTTAGCTCAATTTCTAACAGGCAGCCAGCGCGGTCTTCTGTGACGTCAGGTTCTTCTTCTCCCCTCTTCCGATGTTGCCTCGTCGCCTCTTGTTGCTGTAATGATGGAAGCGCGCCTTGCATCCCATTTATATAGGCATCACCGTCCCATCATGCTCCGGCAGGTACCCACGTGGTGGGTGCCTACCCACGTGCACGTGCACCCACCACGTGGGTACCTGCCGGTTTTTTCTTTGAAAATTGGCATGGAGTTCTCCCTCTCAGGAATGCATGCTGAGCGACGCTGTCATTTTTTTTTTATAATTATTTGTTTTCCCGGCGCGTCTTTTTTTTTTCACCCGTCGCAACTTTAGTGTCCCGTCGAAATTCTCAAAGCCGCCCGGCGTTAATTACGTTCGCGCGCTGCACGTCGGGAAAATTACGTCACACGCATGCGCAGTACGGCCGGCGCGGGAGCGCGCCTCATTTAAATTTTAAACGCCCCCAGGAGAGGAGGACCGCCTTGCGACGGCGGCACTTAAGTTACACGGCCTGAAATTTCTAGGTAAGTGCTTTGACGATCGGGCACTTAGGTAGAGATTTTAAGTCAGTGTAACTTAACTGCTGAAAGTTAAGTTACGCAGATTTTTTGAGAATTTGGCCCATTGTTCTCGCTCTAACGATCGTGGTGTATGTAACCTGTGTGTATCTGGCTCTGATACTACCAGTGCCTACCCAGCCACTGACTAGTATCTCTCCCCAGCCTGTCCCCCCACACACCCTCTCACCTGCTGACCTGTGGATGGGGGAATCACTCCTGCAGTGTTATTGTGTTCTGCCAGTGCGTACAATGATCAGTGTTGCTAACTTTAGCTGGCAGCACTGATTGTTTTAAGAAAAAAAAAACAGGCTGGTTGTACTCAAGTTGATTAATAGATTGACTTGTGTAAAACCAGCTAGCCCATACATAGATTGACTATGGCTGGTCTCTGCATAATTGGCGTAATTTCAATCCATGTATGACCCGCTTAACCACTACTCAGTCCCTAAACATTCTTCCACTCCTGTACATAGTGCTCACTGTCATACTCTCCACACTCCTCTCCTGTACATAGTGCCCACTGTCATACTCTCCACACTTCTCTCCTATACATAGTACCCACTGTCATACCCTACACACTCCTCTCCTGTACATAGTGCCCACTGTCATACCCTCCACACTCCTCTCCTATACATAGCGCCCACTGTCATACCCTTCACACTCCTCTCCTGTACATAGTGCCTGCTGTCATACACTTCTCTCCTGTACTTAGTGCCCACTGTCGCACCCTCCACACTCCTCTCCTGTACATACTGCTCACTGTCATACCCTCCACACTCCTCTCCTATACATAGAGCCCACTATCATACCGTCTACATTCCTCTCCTGTACATACTGCCCACTGTCATACCCTCCACACTCCTCTCCTGTACATACTGCCCCATCATACTCTCCACACTTCTCTCTGGTACGTACTACCCTCTGTCATACCCCCTCACTCTTCCTGTACATACTGCCCTCCTCTCCTCTACATAGTGCCCACTGTTAGACCCTCCACATTCCTCTCCCTCACCTGCACATACTTCCCACTTATATACCGTCCATACTCCTCCCCTATGTCGCTTACCCATAAAAACAGTTCTTTAAAATTATACTGAATATCCTCAATGTTACCAGCTCTAGAATGGACACACTTTTGTTAGTTCAACTAAAGGAAATATCAGTTCTCATATTTGTTCTGCCCCATTATTAGTACTCATTTAATTTTGTGATTACTACTATGATGTATAGAGGAACATCGGGGATCTCAGGTACTCTAAATATAGCACTTATATAAAAAAGTGGCCCTGAAAATATTTTTTAAATGTTGGCAACTGTGCACTTAGGCACTGCCCAAGGGCCACCGTCCACCGGGTCAGTAGGGGGCCCCATGAGAGGCTCCTGGGATCCTGGGATAATAAAGCGGTAGTAAACTTTCCTGACATTACTACTTTTTAGAGGCCCTGGGGTAGGTTATGCCACAACGTACAAGTATGCACAGCATATTAGCACATTAGTGTACACTTCAATTTTCAGACTGAGCCCTCCAGTGCTGCGATGAATCAGGCGGGGCCCGGGCACTTCCATCTTCACCCGGTCTTCCTTCTGGGTTCTGTGCCTTTGGTCACTTGCCTTGGCTGGGCTGAGTTCATGTCATTTCCACGCATTTATTTATTATTTATTACACCCCATTCACACCTCCGCGACAAAACGCCCGACGCCGGCCGCTCGTGCCGCTGGAGGGGAGAATTCCCATTGCTGTCTATGAGATGGTTCACATCTCATAAACGCCGTACACCTGCGGCATGAAAAAAAGTCCCGGACCCTTTTTTTTTTAGGCGGCATTGGCATTCGGCCATACAAAGCAATAGGAAGGATTTGAAAAAAAAAAGTTACACTATTCGCGGCAAAATACGCCGCATACGCGGCGTTACTTGTCGCGGAGGTGTGAATGCAGCCTAAAAGGCCCCACCAAAATCCTCAGCACCAGGCCCATGATGTTCTTAATCTGGCCCTGCTGACACCCCTCCTTCCTGCACAGCCTTTCACTGGGAAGATCAGTGTGAGTGTGCTGCTTTTTCTCCTCCACAAGCTCTTATGCAGCTGTACTCCCTCCCGCTGTGCTGCAGCTCCTCTCCTCTCTGCCAGCCTGAATAAAAGGGGGAAGTGGGGACATGCAAGCGTGGAGCCGCACACACAGGCTCCTGATGATGAGATGAATGGGAGAGAGAGAGAGAGAGAGAGGATGGATGGGAGTTGCAGAGGAGACAGCAAGAGAATGGGGAAGAGACCCAGTTCTAGTGCCCTGTCCCTCTGGTCGGCCCCCAGTGCCCTGTCCCTCTGGTCTGCCCCCAGTGCCCTGTCCCTCTGGTCTGCCCCTAGTGCCCTGTCCCATTTTGTTAAAGTTGTTGTTGGTAATATTTAATTTTGTAACTTGATTCTGCATAAAACATTGTCATTCCATGAGATAATCTACGAGGGCGTGTTTACGGGTGCAATTAGGCACAGGGCAGTGTATGAACTAGGTGGGGCAACTGGTGGCGAGTAACTCTTGAGGCCTGGCTAGTAGCTCAGGACTTGAAATTTTGAGCCCTGTCTATAGTATGCCTGTGAAGTGGCACGTGTTTAGAACTGTCCATGGACAAAATTACATTACTATAAGAAAAAAGTCATTTAAAACTGCTTGCGGCTTGCGGCTTTAGCCCAGGTTCACACTGGGTACGTCAAATCGCATCTCAAATCGGTGGCATTTGCCGGCAATTGTCGGCAATGGCACCATCCTAATCGGTGCGACGCCGCATCTGCGGCGCTGCACTGATTTCAAAAAGTAGTTCCTGTACTACTTTTTGAGATTTCGAGCCACGATTTACATTGAACCCTGCACAGATGTCTCTTAATCGTGGCAAAATCGCGATTTTACCGCAATTTTGAATTTGCAGTAGTGTGAACCTAGCCTTAATGTAATGTTTGGTCCCTGCAATATGGATGAAAATCATTGAAAAAAATAGCATGGGTTTCCCCGCCCCCCTCCCCCCAGGTCATTACAAGCCCCTTTGGCCCTATATACTTTGAACAGCAGTATACAGGCGGTGCAAATAAGACAGGGACTGTAGGTTTGTTATTAAGAAGAATCTGTTTGTAATTTTCAACTGGTACTTCTTTAAAGTGTAGCTCCAGCCAAAAAATCTATTTTTAAGCTTTTCTGAAAACATAGAGAAGGGTTATCACCCCTGTAACATTTGTTTTGCTGTCTGTGTGCATCTGTTCAGAAGATTGCACCTCACTTTCTGTCCCAATGACAAATGATTTTTTGAAAAAAAAAATTTTTAGTGAGTGAGTAAAAAATGTATATAGTGCTACACATGCGAACTGAATCGCCTCTGGGCGCTTGTTTGACCACTTCTCCCTTGAGCTCAGAAGAGGTGGGTTTTGATCTTTCTCCTGAAGGCCAAGTGGTTCTTCTCCAACCGAATGGAGGTTGGCAAAGTGTTCCAAAGTCGAGGGCCTTGGACAGCAAATCTTCTTTCTCCTTTCTGTATCTATCTGGTTTTGGGGATTTGGAGTAAATTTTGGTTGGAGGATCGCAGCGCGCGATTGGGGTTGTAGGCTTTTATTTTGTTGCATAGGTATTGGGGGGCATTACCCCAAATACATTTATGCGTTAGACAGAGTGCTTTAAAAGTAATTCTGTCTTTCACTGGTAGCCAGTGAAGGCTTCTCAGTGATGGGGAGATTGATTCCCATGTTTTTTTTCCAGTCACCAGACGCGCGGCCGTGTTCTGAACGACCTGCAGGCGCGTGATTTGGTACTTTGGGAGTGCGAGATAGAGGGCATTTGCATAGTCCAGCCTGGAGTTAATAATTGTTCCCACCACGACTGCTATGTCTTCTTTAGGAATAAATGGGATAAGTCTGCGTAATAAGCGTAGCAGATGGTGTGATCCGCTGACTACTGACCCTATTTGTGCATCCATTGTCATGTGGGTGTCAAAGAAGACCCAGAGACTTTTGACTTTGGTGCTAGGGGTGATGATTTTTCCTAGAATGGGCGGAGGTGTCCAGGCTGTTGCCAGTTGATTCTTCCGATAGGCGTGAAACAGGAGAAGTTCTGTTTTTGAGCCGTTGAGTTTAAGATAACTCTTTGTCATCCAGTTCTCTATCAAAGAGAGACATTTCTCTAGATTGAGATGGTGATCCTTTTTGTTGCAAATACGAAAATACAATTGTGTGTCATCCGCATAGGAATGGTAGAGCAGCTTTTGGTTGCTGATAATTTTAAAAAGAGGGCAAAGATAGATATTAAACAGCACCGGCGACAGAGGTGATCCTTGAGGGACTCCGCATGACACCGTGCGTTTTTCAGAAGTGAATGGTCCCAGTTTCACTACTTGTGATCGGTTTTCCAAAAAGGAGGAGAACCAGGGTAAGTCACATTCCGCGATCTTGGCTACTTCAGCTAGCCGAATTAGCAATAGTTTGTGGTCAACCGTATCAAAAGCTGCGCTAAGGTCCAACAGTACTAGAAGACAAGGTTCTCCTTCGTCTGCGGCCTCAAGAGCATCATCCCATATTTTGAGCAATGCTGTTTCCGTCCAGGGTATAAGGATCGAGCAAATTATGGGTGTCTAAATGCTGTGCAGTGAAACAACGATTGGTGATAAAGCATCAGTGGACAGGAGACACCTCTTACAGAAGAGAATTTCCCTTCCTAGGGGTAGATTTCCTCTCACTTCCTGTTGTCTCCTTCCGTTTGCAAGTAGGAGTCGTTTGTAAATTAGATGTTTGAAAGTAGGGGCCTGCCGTATATACTCTGCATAAATTTGGGCCCTAGGTGTTGGTGTTGCCACAACACTGTAAGTCCTCACAGATAGTCTTGGTGGGCGCTGGAACGCCCTGTTGTGAACTATTATATAAAGAATTGTAATTACATACCATTGTTGAACAGTGGTAGAAAAATTGGGCCTTTGGTGCTGGTGCTGGTGCCACACCTCTGTAAGCCCTCACAGTTACTTTTGGTGGGTGCAGGAATGGGCCCTGCTGTGAAATATTAGATCAAGAATTGTAATTACATGCCCCTGTTGAACAGGGGCAGAAAAATTGGGCCTTTGTTGGTGGTGGTGCTGGTGCCACAACACTGTGATCCCTCACACTACACTTGTGAGTAGGCCCTGTATACATTTTTATTCTATTAAAATCTTTTAACGGTAATACACTAGGCTGGTGCACCTTTGTTTTCTTTCCTCTTGTTTGCCACTAGGATATCCCCATCCATGAAGGGCAGCAAGGCCAGTGGCACCGTTGTTGGTATCATCCTTATGGGCAATTGACTCTTGGATTATCCTCTCGTGCGCAGGAGAATTTGTTTTCTGTGTTTTATGGTGGGAACCCCTCAATAAGCACAGCAGGGGTACAAACCCAAGAACTCAGCACAGCACAGGGATGGTGGGAACCTCTCATAATGAGCACCGCACGGGGATGGTGGGAACCCCTCATAATGAGCACAGCAGTGGTACAAACCCAGGAAGTCACCACAGCACAGGGATGGTGGGAACCTCTCATAATGAGCACAGGGATGGTGGGAACCTCTCATAATGAGCACAGCAGATACAATTAGTCCTCTCTAAGCGTCACACTTTTTAAATTCATCATAACGAATGTTGATAATTGTTACGAACAGTGAACGAATCTAACGAAAATTTGTCTTTCATACAAATCCGAATTAAGTTTCGGGCACGAAATACTAAATAACAGCTAATGCGAAACGGAACTAAACAAAATTTATTTATTGACGGCACACATGTCTAGTATATGTATACACACACACACACACACACACCACAAGATACATATATAACAAGAGATAGATATATATATAATCTTGTTATGTAGATATATCTGCACAGAAACAAATGATTTATTATATTTACTGGTTCCTGGAGGGAGGAGGGGAGGAGAGGTTTGCATCGATAAGGGGCGGCAACTTCCTCTGACACTCCCGTTGCTATGGAAACCTTACCTGAAACCTATTACATTGCTTGTGCAGCACTGAGCATGTGCAAGATCTGCAATGCTGAAATCCAGGAAGTAATACGGTCTGGCTTCAGATGCCCACACTTAAGATGTCCACGGTCTAATGCTAGGTTATAAACTTTCAAAATGCTGTAATAACCTAACAAAACGGACCTTAGTTTACAGACTAACTTTACTAGAATACATTAAGCTTGTGTCTTATAGGGGTATTTTTATTTAAAAAGTGTAATTTTGGCCGGAGCTCCACTCTAAGGTTATTAGCAGTTCTACCTGCATACAGGGCCGCCATCAGGAACTATCAAATTGAGAAGCGGAGGGGGGGTGCCGCGAATTGACAACCGGGTGGGTGCCACCGCTAATTGAGAAAATTGAGACAGGGGGGGGGGCATTACAAAAAATATATATATATATATATATATATATATATATATATATATAAAAGAGGGGTTGCCATCCGGGGCCCTGGGAACCTCTGGGCCCTTTAATAAAATAAAAAAAATGTAAAAAAAAAAAAAGGGGGGGGGTGCCATCCGGCGCCCCAGGAACCTCTGTGCCCTTTAACTACTTGCTGACCAGCCGCCGCAGTTATACGGCGGCAGGTCGGCTCCCCTGCGCAAGAGCCCCTAGCTATACATCGGCTCTCAAAGCGGCCACTAGGTCCTGTCAGGGGAGAAATGCCTGACCGTCTGTTCATACAATGTATGAACAGCGATCAGTCATTTCCCTTAGTGAGGCCACCCCCCCTACAGTTAGAACACACCCAGGGAACATACTTAACCCCTTCCCCGCCCCCTAGTGTTAACCCCTTCCCTGCCAGTGGCATTTTTATAGTAATCCAATGCATTTTTATAGCACTGATCACTATAAAATAGCCAGTGGTCCCAAAAATGTGTCAAAAGTGTCCGAAGTGTCGGCCATAATGTCGCAGTACCGAAAAAAAATCGCTGATCGCCGCCATTACTAGTAAAAAAAATATTAATAAAAATGCCATAATACTACCCCCTATATTGTAAACGCTATAACTTTTGCGCAAACCAATCAATAAACGTTTATTGCGATTTTTTTCGAAAAATATGTAGAAGAATACGCATCGGCCTAAATTGAGGAAAAATTTTTTTTTTTTATATATTTTTGGGGGATATTATAGCAAAAAGTAAAAAAATATTATTTTTTTTCAAAATTGTCGCTCTATTTTTCTTTATAGCGCAAAAACTAAAAACCGCAGAGGCGATCAAATACCACCAAAAGAAAGCTCTATTTGTGGGAAAAAAAGGACGCCAATTTTGTTTGGGACCCACGTCGCACGACCGCACAATTGTCAGTTAAAGCGACGCAGTGCCGAATCGCAAAAAGTGCTCTGGTCTTTAACCAGCAATATGGTCCTGGGATTAAAGCGGTGATTCACCCTAATAAAGCATTTTTTTTCCTCTATCATTAAATTAGGCATAGTAGCGTGAGCTACAGTATGCCTGTATTTATTTTTTTAGCCCGGTACTCACTGTGCAATCCTAGCGAGACGATTCCGACTCCCCGCGGGGAATGGGCGTTCCTATCCAGAGGCAGCATGATTGACGGCCGGCTATGGCGCGTCACGCTTCTCCGGAAATAGCCGAAATAGGACTTCACGTTTCACAGGGCCTGCGCATAGTCTGTGTGCAGGCGCCGTGAAGAGCCGGCTATCTTCGGGGAGCGTGACGTGCCATAGCCGGCCGTCAATCATGCTCCCTCTGGATAGGAACGCCCATTCCCCGCGGGGAGTCGGAATCGTCTCGCTAGGATTGCACAGTGAGTACCGGGCTAAAAAAATAAATACAGGCATACTGTAGCTCGCGCTACTATGCCTAATTTAATGATGGAAAGTTGCCAATAAGGGTGAACCACCGCTTTAAAGCGGGGGTTCACCCTTAGAGGGCACTTTTCCCCCTTAGATTCCTGCTCGTTATTACTAGGGGAATCGGCTATTTATTTTAAAATATGTGCAGTACTTACCCGTTTACGAGACGCATCCTCTCCGTCGCTTCCGGGTATGGGCTTCGGGAATGGGCGTTCCTTCTTGATTGACAGGTTTCCGAGAGGCTTCCGACGGTCGCATCCATCGCGTCACGATTTTCTGAAAGAAGCCGAACGTCGGTGCGCAGGCGCAGTATAGAGCCGCACCGACGTTCGGCTTCTTTCGGCTACGAGTGACGCGATGGATGCGACCGTCGGAAGCCTCTCGGAAGAATGTCAATCAAGAAGGAACGCCCGCTCCCGAAGACCCATACCCGGAAGCGACGGAAGAAGATGCAGCTCGAAAACGGGTAAGTACTGCTCATATTTTAATATAAATAGCCGATTCCCCTAGACCGAACGAGCAGGAAGCTAAGGGGAGATTTTTTTTTTTTTTTAAATGGGTGAACTCCCGCTTTAAGTGGTTAATAAAAAAATATATATATAATTTTTTTTTTTTTTATAAAAAATGAATAAAAAAGGTGGGTTGCAATCCAGGCCCTGGGAACCTCTGGGCCCTTTAATAATATATATATATATATATATATGAGAAAAAAGTAAAAAAGAAATATAAAAAAAATGTATAAAAAGAATGTAAAAAAAACCTCCGGGAAGCCTGGGGACCTCTGGGACCTTTAATAAAAAAATATATATATATATAAAAATAAATAAACAAAATATATATATAAAAAAAATATATATATAAAGAAAAATAATAAAAAAAGGGGGGGTTGCCATCCGGGCCCCTGTGGACCTCTGGGCCCTTTAATAAAAAATAAAAAAATAAAAGTGGGGTTGCCATCTGGGCTCCTGGGGACCTCCGGGCCCTTTACAGGTGTACTGCCTGTACCCCGCTGATGGCGGCCCTGGCTGTATATGCATGTAAGTCATATTATTAGGAACATAGGACAGGTCTTAGCTGGCCAGCTACAGGGTTTTAACCCTTCCCTACTTAATCTAAAAGTAAAACATAAACATTTCCAATACATATACTTTAAAGCTATTGGTCACTCTTTTATGGTTCCTAAAATTCAGCTGTATAGTCACTATGATTAGATATTGTTCCTTACATGTACCTTACCAAAGATCAAAAACGGCTTCGGATTTTTTTAGGTATAGATAATACAATACTTGCTTTTGGTGTGGCATAATGTGTTTCTAAGGGACACAGTACTTCCAAGCTAAACATCTGCTAAGATAAGGTGACCACATTTTTAAAATTAAATCCGGGGACATATTTTTTTTTTTACTAGTAATGGCGGCAATCAGCGACGTCGCTGCCGCCCACCTTACAGCCTGTCAAGTCTTATGCCCCGTACACACCATCACTTTATGTGATGAAAAAAAACAACATTTTCTGTGAAGTAAAAAACGACGTTTTTGAAACTTCAATTTTCAAAGACGAAGTTGCCTACACACCATCGTTTTCTCACAATGCTCTAGCAAAGCGAGGTTACGTTCCACCACGTTTTTCCATTGAAGCTCACTTCATAAGTAGCTTCTAGGCATGCGCGGGTGAAAAAACGTCGTTTTAAACGACGTTTTTGCTACACACGGTCAATCTCTGTGAAGTAAAAGTTGACGTTTTGAAAAACGACACATAAAATTGAAGCATGCTTCAATTTTTTTTGGTCGTTTTTTAGAAGACATAAAACGACGTTTTCCCCCACACACGGTCAATTAAAGTGACGTTTTTAAAAACGTCATTTTTTTTCATCACATAAAGTGATGGTGTGTACGGGGCATTACTCTCCCGGCTACTACTGGGTGGGGAGCGGAGAAAGATCACTCTGCCAGGGAAGGCAAGGAGATAAACAGGCAGGCAGCTGACTGGGACTTGAGCCAAGGCAGAAGAACATGCGAGTGGAGTTGAACAGGCATGCACCCGAAACTGAAGAAATATTCCCTCTGCTCTGACCAGCACATGATCATCAGAAAGGGGCACAGATAATAGAAAAAAATACACCCCCCTAAGCTAGTAGGAGCGGCAGTGTGTAATTCAAATATTTTTTTTAATTCTGAGACTGACTGTCTTTGTCTTTGAAATTGCCCCAGCCCCTTTTCAAATCCAATCCGGGGACAAAACTGGGGACAGACTTGGTCCGGGGACAGTGTCCTCAATCCAGGGACTGTCCCCTGAAACCAGGGATGTATGGTCACCCTATGCTAAGACACAACAACATCAAAACAAGCTGAAAGCCACATGTGAGTTCCAAGCCACCAGAGAGAGGGCATTTTCATAATGGATTTAAGTTAATAACGTTCTGATGGCATTGCAAGGAGACGATAACATATGGAACATTTTTTGTTCTAATAGAATTTGCCGTAGTTATAATAAATTACAAATAGTAAAATAGTGTCTTCACTAAGTAATCTCAGTGCAATTGAAGAAGAGTAGACGGTTTCAGATTCACCAGCTGACTTGTAGATACAGCAAAGCAATGTAGGCTCTGAAGCGATGGGGTTATTTTTATATTCTTGCTCCTGCAGTTTATTAATTAGCTTGGGAAAATTAAAGTAGAACTAGGACTTCATTGATTTCTCCCTTTGGCCAACCTCCATTTACAAAGTCGTCAATAAGTGAAGTGAAACTTCCAGCATAAATTTGGGACGGAAAGTTTCCAAGACCAAATATATCACTTGACAAGTCACAGATACCATATGCACTAGTGGTTAGAACATCGCTGAAGAATTCAGTACATTCTGGTCTCAATCCAGGGTGTCCGGTCTGCTATTTATAATTCTAGAGAGCTTAATCTGGGGTCATGTATGATTAATCCCTCCCTCCACTTGTGTCTGGTGACCTTTGCAATCAGGATACGTTACAATACTAGAAATAAGAAACCACTTATCTTATATCAATTCTGCTGACTAGGAACTGTAAGTGATTGTAGGTTTATTATATTATGGTAGTTACATATCAGTACAATATCAGCGTTCATCTAGTGATTTGAAATCCAGCATTAAACTTTGAACGTTGGGTTGGCAGCGGTTGAGCGATTGAGTGTGTGTGTGTTTTTTATTTTATCTTATTTGCTTTAAAGTGACCTTGTCATGAGAAAAGGATGGGGACTGCTATTGCTGGTTTCCTTCTAAAAACAATGCCTGTTGCCTGGCACCAATACTTTTTAAGTCACAGCCCAGAAAATGCTTGCTGTTAATGACTATGTGAAAGGTGTTGGAGATCCTTATGTTTATACCTGCTCCTCGTCAGTAACTATGGGCCAGATTCACGTACAGCGGGCGCAAGTTTACGTAACCGGTTTACGTTACACCGCCGCAATTTTTCCGATTTAGTGCCCGATCCACAAAGCACTTACCTGGAAATTTGCGGCGGTGTATCGTAAACAGGTCCGGCGCAAGGCGGTCCAATTCAAATGGGGCGGGTACCATTTAAATTAGGCGTGCTCCCGCGCCAGACGTACTGCGCATGCTACCGTCGCAAATTTCCCGACGTGCTTTGCGCGAAATTACGACGCGCCAACGTTTTGTGAATCGCGACGTGAAAAATGATTTACGCCGGGAAAAATAGAAGAAAATTCAAAAGCGACGCGGGAAAGACAGGCATACTTTAACATGGTGAAGTACTTGTACACCATGTTAAAGGTGCCCTATCTTTGCGACAGAAATCTAACACTCGCGACGACGTAACGACGGGAAAAAGCTTCGTGGATCGCCGTAACTCCTAATTTGCATACCCGACGCTGGTTTACCACGCGAACTCCCCCCAGCGGCGGCCGCGGTATTGCATCCTAAGATCCGACAGTGTAAGTCCATTACACCTGTCGGATCTTCTGCCTATCTATGCGTAACTGATTCTATGAATCAGTCGCATAGTTAGAAACAGAGATACGCCGTCGTATCTCTTTTGTGAATCTGGCCCTTAGGTCCCTTTCACACATACGGGCCGTTCGTCTGTTTTTCATCCATCTATTGACGGATAAAAAACAGACATCAGTGCATTCCTATGGAAAAACGGATATTAACGGATGATCATCTATTTTCACAGCTTCCGTCAATATATGTTTTTTTGAACGGATGAAAGTCCTATTTTTCATCTGTTATACAATGAAAAACAAATGTAAGGCTCCCTTATCTTGCCAACGCTGCCTGTCATTGTCAGCTGTTAAATGTAATTGTTGGCTCTTTTTCTATACTTTATGGCGCCAAGAAGGAGCTGACATTCGGGCAGTGGCGTTACTAGGGTTGGTGTCACCCGGTGTGTTGCTCCCCCCTCCAACAACTATAGTTACCCCTCAGTAAAGACCCCTCTCCCTCAGTACAGACCCCTCTCCACTAAGTATAGACCCCCCTCCGTCAGTGCAGACCCCCCCACTAAATATAAACCCCTCCTTCAGTATAGACCCACCCTCCCTCAGTATAGACCCCCCTCAGTACAGGCCCACCCTCCCTCAGTATAGACCCCCCTCAGTACACCCCCCTGTTCGGTTCGCACCAGAACCTTCGAACGGACCGACCGTTTGCACGAACATTTAGAACCCCATTGACGTCTATGGGACTCGAACGTTCAAATTCAAAAGTGCTAATTTTAAAGCCTAATATGCAAGTTATTGTCGTAAAACGTCTTTAAGAACCCGGGTCTTGCCCCAGGGAACATGTATCAATGGAAAAAAAGTTTTAAAAACGGTCGTTTTTTCTGGAGCAGTGATTTTAATGATGCTTAAATTAAAAAAAAAAAAAAATGAAAAATTCCTTTAACCACTAGAGTACCGGGCCATCGTCAAATGACGGCTCCACGGTTACTCTGAAAATTCAACAGGACGTCATTTGACATCCTGTATTCTTGCGGCCACTGGGGGGCGCGCGAGCGCGCCGGCGGCAGCGCGCGCGCGCCCGGCGCGTCCCCGAGATGCCGATGCGCGTGCCTGGCGGTCGCGATGTCCGCCAGGCACTCGGGATCGGCGGCTACAGGGACAAGACGTGGAGCTCTGTGTGTAAACACAGAGCTCCACGTCCTGTCAGGGGAGAGAGGAGACGGATCTGTGTCCCTTGTACATAGGGACACAGCATCGGTCACCTCCCCCAGTCACCCCCCTTCCCCCACAGTTAGAACACAATTTAGGTATACATATTAACCCCTCCCTCACCCCCTAGTGTTAACCCCTTGAATGCCAGTCACATTTATACAGTAATTAGTGCATATTTATCGCATTAATCGCTGTATAAATGTGAATGGCGCCAAAAACGTGTCAAAAGTGTCCGATGTGTTCGCCGCAATGTCACGGTGACAGTAAAAAAAATCGCAAATCGCCGCCAATACTAGTAAAAAAATTAATAAAATAAAAATGCCATAAATCTATCAGCTATTTTGTAAACGCTATAACTTTTGCGCAAACCAATCAATATATGATCATTGCGATTTTTTTTACCAAAAATATGTAGAAGAATACATATCGGCCTAAACTGAGGAAAAAAAAACGTTTTTTTTTAAAAAAAATGTGATATTTATTAAATAAAAAAGTAAAAAATAGTGTTTTTTTTTTAAATTGTCACTCTTCTTTTGTTTATAGCGCAAAAAATAAAAACCGCAGAGGTGATCAAATACCACCAAAAGAAAGCTCTATTTGTGGGAACAAAATGATAAAAAAATTGTTTGGGTACAGTGTAGCACGACCGCGCAATTGTCATTCAAAGTGCGACAGTGCTGAAAGCTGAAAATTGGCTTGGGCAGGAAGGGGCGTAAGTGCCCAGTATGGAAGTGGTTAAATATTGTACCTGCTGGGTGTCTATAGTATGCCTGTGAAGTGGCACATGTTTAGAACTGTCCCTGCACAAAATGAGATTACTATAAGAAAAAAGTAATTTAAAACTGCTTGCGGCTTTAATGTAATGTCTGGTCCCTGCAATATGGATGAAAATCATTGAGAAAAATAGCACAGACACAGACAGTACACACACCACATAGCTTTAGGTGCACACTGCAGAGGACATGGGCAGTACACACTACGTAGCATTAGGTGCAATCTGCAGAGGACACGGGCAGTACACACCAAGTAGCTTTAGGTGCAAACTGCAGAGGACATGTGCAGTACACACTACGTAGCTTTAGGTGCAAACTACAGAGGACAAAGGCAGTACACACACCACGTAGCTTCATGGTGCACACTGCAGAGGACACAGGCAATACACCACGTGAGAATACTGCAGCTAGCACAATCACCTGCCTGCCAGTAAATTAGGAAGAGCTGATCTAGCTAAAAAATACAGTGTATAAATATATATACAACACCTGGGATGCATATATATCCTCTACACACTGTAACTTTAACTGACTAGCCTGCTTGCCTGGCTGCTCTATCTACCTTCAAAAAATGACACTCTCTGTCTCTCTTAACCACCGCAACACACTACACAAGGCTGACCTGCAGGCGGCCTTTTATAGTGTGGGGCGTGTACTAAACGCCCTGAGCCATAATTGGCCAAAGCCACCCTGGCTTTGGCCAATTATGGCTCTCCGTTTTTTGCAAGCTGTGATTGGCCAAGCATGCGGGTCATAGTGCATGCTTGGCCAATCATCAGCCAGCAATGCCCTGCGATGCCGCAGTGAATTATGGGCTGTGAAACGTAACTCGACTTTGGCGCAAACGGCCCAAAATGTTCGTAATTCGAGTCGAACATGAGTTTGACTCAAATACGAAGCTCATTCCTAATCTTAAAGTGGTTGTTAACCCACTACAATAAAAACATCCCATCCTCTCTGTAACATAACATTATGTGCCCCTGTGTCTGTGTTATATTAAAAGTTGCCAATCTGTACCTTTTATATCAGAGCATCTCTCTGCGCTCACGTGACTCCTCAGCTCTCTCTTCTCCCTGGCTGACATTTAGAAGGGAAATTGTAGGAAAATGTAAGTTAACCAAACCTTGGGGTTGTAAAGGTACATGTTTTTTTTCCTAAATAGCTTTGTTTACCTTAGTGCAGTCCTCCTTCACTTACCTGATCCTTCGATTTTGCTTTTAAATGTCCTTATTTCTTCTGAGAAATCCACACTTCCTGTTCTTCTGTCTGTAACTCCACACAGTAATGCAAGGTTTTCTCCCTGGTGTGGAGTGTCGTGCTCGACCCCTCCTTTGGACCACAGGAGAGTCAGGACGCTCTCTACTTTGCAGATAGAGAAAGGAGCTCTCCTGTAGTCCAAGGGAGGGGGCGAGCACGACACTCCACACCAGGGAGAAAGCCTTGCATTACTGTGTGGAGTTACAGACAGAAGAACAGGAAGTGAGGATTTCTCAGCTGACCTGGCAGATGACAGGTCTGTCTCTGCACACTGTGCAGGGACCGACCTGTCAGAGCGCCGCTCTCCCCTATGGGTAATTGGATGACGACAGACCATAGAGTCCACTGTCACCCGATCTGACCTGCCAGACGGATGGAAAATAGGGTTTTCCTCTGTCACACTTTGGCGGATCGGAGC